>NW_020897737.1:6659060-7259060 GCF_003984885.1 Neopelma chrysocephalum
CCTTCCCTTCCCTTCCCTTCCCTTCCCTTCCCTTCCCTTCCCTCCCCCCCTGCCCCTTAGTGTCCATTCATGCGTCAAGGTCTTATCCTTCAGTTTGTCCTTTTCTGAAAGCTCTCCTGTTGTTTATCCTTGTTATGGCCAAATTTAGTGCTTTCTTCTCCTTCCAGGCTCTTCACTCTCCTCATTTAATAAACTCTCACTTTTCTTCGTAAGTCTCATCATTGATATTGATCAGACCAAACCAGTGCCTGGAATCACATAATCCAGTACTGTCTCTGCATGACTGATGGGTGGCAGGAAAGGAGCTTCCTGGCTCAAGCACCTTCAGATATTGAAGGATCTCTGGTCAGGCATGGTCAGGTTGCTGAGGCTTTGACATGTTCCTGAAACCTGCAGTTCTGAGTCAGGAAAGACTTCTGCTGAAAATGAGCTCTAACACAAAAGGCAGAGCTGGCTTTCTGAAACTAACCCTTGCAGGAAACACTGGAATCTGGTCTTAGGTCTCAGATAGCATTTGTATGTGTGTGTGCACGCCTATGCACAAGTAAATCTATAAAACATTCGCAGGGTACTCTCTACTGGAATACTCTACTTCTATCTTATGGATAAACATTTCCAAGAAATCATGCTCTCTGCCCAGTCATTATTTGCATGATCAGGCCATGCTTACAAAGAAACAGTTTTAAACACATGTACTTATTATACTTTGGGTTGTTTTGTGGGTGACGGCAAAATTATGGGTCCTGAAATCGTGCGTGAAAAGACTGTATGAAATAGCTGTTCTGAGGTGTTACTAACCATAGCAAAACACTATTATTCTACAACTTATATCTATCATTTTTATTTTTCTGGAGTCACGTGAAGTTCTAAATTTGATGCAGAAGGCATTTAAATCTATTAAACAGAAGAGGGTTTAAACACTGCTTAGTGGAAAAATGCAAGGAAGTTGGCACCTCTACCTCTGTTGTATTTTTATTCACAGGTGCACCCTTAATAACGACCATCTTCCATATCACTCATGGACTGTTTATAGCAAAGATTTAACATTAAAAAATACCACCTTATCGTAGCCTGTTATAGTTATCCCTGCTAATAAAAACTGCATGAGACAAACACACTCATCTGGGTGGTAAATTTCTTTTTGGTTTCAAAAACATTTTTTCCAGGTCCTTAGGTTTAGTCTAACAGACAAGACTTCCTGATGCTCATCCCTTCCAGCTGAGCAGCCATAGTAGTAAAGGGCTGATAAAGATTTTCTGTAACTGCCACTTCCACTCATGAAGAAGGAGAGGAACTGTCACACTTGGTCACTGGGAGAAGCCTTCAGGTCCTGCAGTGGAAGCGTCTATCTATGCAGCAAGGAACATAACAATATGGATATCCCTGCCAGATGATCTGTTCTAGGGGTTAGAAATAGACAAAGCAATTCAGATTCCTACAGAAAATATAAAAATGTACAAGTATATAGGAAGTTTACATGGGATCAGGAAGAAAATCCTAAGCGTAAAATGCACTATAATGGAAAATTGGAGTTAAAGAGCATGTCGTTCCCATAGTTTTGGTTTGTTGGTTCTTTTTTTTTTTTTAATTAGACGTTTGAAATTAACTGAGATAGGAAAACTTTGGCTATGGTTGTCTCTGAAGTGTTAATTTGTTGAAACACGTTTCCCACTATTCTGTGATTCTATTCAGTGGTATACAACAGAACAAAACCCATCATACAGAATAACATAAGGAGTGAATTCAGATTCGTGACCCTTTATGGGTCAGGAATATAGCTTAGTTTCCTTGACCATTTTTGGTGAGTTGACCCTGGCCAGATGCCAGATGCCCAGCAAAGCCACTCTGTCATCTCAACTGGATGGGAAAGAGAAATACAATGAAAAGTTCTTGGGTCGAGATAAGGACCCATGTGAGTGATCTCTCTCACCAGTTACTGTCATGGGCAAAACACCTGACATGGGGAAATTAATTTAATTTATCATTAATCAAATCAGAGTAGGATAATGAGAAATAAAACAATAAACCTTAAAAACACCTTCCCCCATTCCTCCCTTCCTCCTTTCCGGGCTTAAATTTATTTCTTATTTCTCTGCCTGCATTCCCCACAGGGAAAGGAGGTTATGGTCAGTTCATCACATGTTGTCTCTCTTGCTCCTTCCTCCTCAGTGGCAGGACTTCTCACACTCTTCTGCTGCTCTAGCCAGGGGTCCCTTCCACAGAAGACACTTCCTCCATGAACTTCTTTAATGCAGGTCCTTCCCATAAAGCTGCAGTACATCACAAACTGCTCCAGCGTGGGTCCCCCACAGGGTCACAAGTCCTGCCAGCAAACCTGTTCCAGCATGGGTTCCTCTTTCCGTGGGTCCACAGGTTCTGCCAAGAGGCTGCTCCAACATGGGCTTCAGGCATCCACTTGCTCTGGTACTGGAACCTGCAAGGGCTGCAGTTGGATCTCTGCTCCACCATGGAGCTCCACAGGCTGCAGGGGCACAGCTGCCTCACCATGGTCTTTGCCACAGGCTGCAGATGAATCTCCGCACCAGTGCCTGGAGCATCTCCTCTGGCTCCTTCTTCGCTGACCTGGGTGTTTGCAGAGCTGTTGCTCTCACATATCCTCACTTCTCTCACCTCTGGTCACAATTTTCTTCTGCACAGTAACTGTTTTTTCCTTCTTAAATACATTATCCCAGTGTCACTGCTACCAGTGCTGATTGGCTTGGCCTTGGCCAGCCTCAGGTCCACCTTGGAGCCATCTGGCATTGACTCTGTTGGATATGGAGGAGGCTTCTGGCAGCTTCTCACAGAAGACACCCCTGTAGCCCCTCTCCCACTACCAAACCCCAAAAACTTGCCACACAGACTTAATACACCTTAATTCTGTATAAGATGCAGTTGCTTGGGAATGAAAAATACTTTGTTTCTGTATTATTGTCAGAGAGAGGAGAGTCCTTCTAGTCTGAGGACCTCACAACTGCCCATCACACACTCAGCTATTTGGGTTCTCAGGTTGGGAAATGGATTTGTGAAAGGAAGTAGTTGTTTTTTGGGAACAAATCTTACCAGTGTTTTGACCTAAACTTTTTTAGTAACTTTCCTTACCTAGAATGATGATTTTGGGTTTCTTTTGTTGACTAATTCATATGCCTATTTAAGAAAAATGTGATAGTTTATTATATTATACTGTATAATATTACGAAGGAAAGATTAGGAAGATAGCAGCTGAACTTATGGGAAAACTGAACATAACATTGAAATATGACCTTGAACTGTATTATGATTTTATTTTTAAAAGTTGATAAATATCAAAGCACCTCATTTATCTGAAATGAAGTATGTGCTAATGTACCAAAACATTCATGAGAACATCTGTAACAGCACGTCTCTACTAGGTATATTTTTCTTGATGACTAGCAAATGAAGACTGTAGAAAGTTGAGATCAATAAGAAAAGTTATTTCTATGATATAACATCCCTTTTCATTAAACCATTACATTCCAAATGTAATGCTTCTAATTATATTTGCATATTATGACTAAAGAGCAAGATTCATAAATGCTGTGAGGCAGAGAAGGTTCCCGAAGAGAAGAAGTTATTTTGATTTACACCGGCTAAAGTTGGGCCAGAGGTGCAATTTGCAAAAATCATTGATTACTTTCATCCTAACATCTTAACTATTGCATATTTTATTGTACTAATACTTCTTACAGTAACTACAGTATTAAATTAGAGTTTTAACATTATGATCCACGAAATTTTGTGTGTATAAATCATGAAACTAAACTGAAAGTTTAACAGAAAGATTTATATACTCACATACTGAATCAGTACTCTAAAGTTTAAAATTTTGAAAAAAGTTTTATATGCAGCATACATAAATCAGAGCAATTTACTGATTCTGAAAGTGAATGTGCATAAATCAAAATTCTGACTATACATTAATGAATCATGGAAAATAAATTATACTTAGAAAGTGTTTTTTAATGTGGCAATTTTCAATTTTATTGCACAGTAGATACTAACTTCTGAGAGTCTTGCTTGAAGCAGTCCTTTCTCTTTTATATTTTTGATGCAACTAAAATACCTACTGTGGTCATCATTCAAGCAAAGAAACTAACAGACAAAAAAATAAAACACCAGACATGGGTCAATTGTTTAAAACACCTAGATTGTCAGCTAACATAAAATCAAGGATGTTTAACAACTGAAGGTCAAGTACCTAGTCCAGATTAATACAGTTTAAACTGCATGTAGTCACTTTTGCTAGTGTTTCCTTTTAGCTAGGTAATTTTAAAAGTTTAGAAACATGCAGTTGGGAAATGAGTTTAGGCAGTGTTCAGTTCTGTGTTTAGTGCTCTGGTTATTTGTGCCACTCACAAGCCTTTCCCACAGCATGAGTCAAGGATTAAAATCATGATCGTTTCTCTGTCCCCTGAGAATTGACTTCAGTGCAATCTGTTTGGGTGAACTAATGAACCTGTATCTAAGTTAGAAGACAGCTTAATATTTATTGCAGAGACAACAACCCTTAGGACAACATATTATTGCTTTTATTATAGATTTATACTAACATACCAGGCAGAACAGAACCCAGTAATGATCAGTTATACAGCCTTGTCACTGAGGTAAGCAGCTTCATCTTCATCAACTCCAAGTACATTTCCATTCCACACATTGTTTTAACTTCTTTGATCTGACCTTCATACATGCATCCTTCAAATATTTCTCAATTTCCTCATCTCAATACAGTCAAACTTCTCATGTTGGATAACTCTACAATCCTTCTGCTTCCTTCTACCTTTTTTTTAAATTACTATCCATACTTATTTATCACACAAAACTTTTGAATCCAGTTTAGGTTCTTGAAACAGGAATAGTATGTCATTCAAAAAGCCTATGTGGGAAAGATCCCATTCCTTGTGATTTTTGGTAGATTTTTATCCTCACCCATGATGTAGTGAACTTCATGAAAAAGTTTTGCATTCATTGTATCCTGCAAGCATGAAGTTATAGAAATTGTAACAAAGCTTGTTGTCAAGAAAATGTAGTCCTTATGAAAACTTTGCATACCTTAACATTGTTCAAAACAAATATAGAACCTGAGCTTTGTTCTTAAAAATCATGGATTTACTTCAAAACTACTTATATTCCGTGATCATCAACACTTTCCAGTTGTCATGAATGTCACTTTTTATCGGATACATTCTCTCCCCCTTTCTTGCTCTGTTTTCTTCTTTAATATGAAGAAATCCACAACCTGCAATATTTACACAGCAGTTTCAGTAGAAATCTAAATGATGATCAAGTATAAACTGAAGAGATTTGGGGCAGTTATTTGTAACTCCAAAAATGGTTGATTACAGTGTGAGCTAGATACCCACAAAATTTTGCAAATCTGGTCCTTGGCGCACGGTGAAAAGCAGATGCCTCATGGTACTTTTTACAGATGGATCGTGTAAACTGTGTGTCTGTGAATAGGTGTCACAGAGGTATTTCAGCTTCCTTTTGCCAGCTGAAGAATAGAAATCACACGCAGATGTTTCAGCAAAAAGAGAGAGAGGTAGAGAAGACAATTCTCAAGGAATACGTGGAGCCAGCCTAACCCTCTGGTGTATGAGTTAGAAAAGCAGGCATATGTGTAACTGGGGAATTTTTCCAGACTCATTTAAAAAGACGTGATGAGCTCAACATTGGCTGCAGGAAGCTGAATCCTTCTGTGTATAACACTGGAGCTTGCAGCATTAGAGGTGAATTCACAGAGCACAGTCAATGTGAACATTTTACACAAGAGATTTTTATCATACATAATTTCTCATTTTCCCTAAACCTTCAAGGTATTAGTGTATTGCTAAAGAGTAGGGAAAAAATGCAGCATTACATTACTTGTTTTCATTTTTGTTATTCTTCTATCTTTCCACTATATGAAATCAAATTGGAAAACAGTAAAAGCAAACCATCAAATTGAAGGTTGAGTTCATAAAAGAAAGGTGATTAATCTGTGTTAATGACTAAAGACAAACATGTAATGTTTGTCTGTATATTCACATATAGATAAAATCTGGAAAAAACAGTAAAACACATTAAATAAATATAATCAGCACTGACCGTCAAGAATGTCACTGTCTTTTTAAAGAAGAAATGGTGGAAGATGTCTTTATATTTTTTTCTCCTTCTGGAAGAGAAATAGGAAGCACATAATAGGTCATATCGTCTTTTATCTTACATGTGGGGGAATCATTCTTTTTACATTACTCTTTCATATTCAGTGTAGCAACACAATTCCTTTTGAGAGCGAACACAAAGGAAATGAGACAGAAGGGAAGAAAAGGAGAAAGGCCAACATTTCTTCACAGGGAGCTGACATTTCCTAGGACACCTTGAGTGCTTTCCTATGACACAGAAACTATTTCTCTTACTACGAGAAAAGGTAGTACACACTCATGAAGGAGTGGGTGAAAATGTTAAAGTTATATTCATTAATTTTCATGCTATGTGTGTATGTGCACCTGGATCTACTAACTCCCCAACGCTGTTGAACTACCTCTTACATCTAAGTCTTAGTGACTCAGCACAAGACATGCCATGACTCCTCTCTCACGCTACTTTTCTAAGCCTTTGTTACTAAATGTTGTGTGACCTCCATACCAGTTTTTGGGAATCCATATAAACCCATATATTCATTTTCTATATTTAGCCTTCTAACAGTAACTGTGGGAAATCTAGAGTAACACTGAAGGATGTTCATTAAATCACCTCTACAGACCCATTCTGAGAAAAATTTGTCTTTGATTAGGTTCAAGGCATCTACTGCTAAAATCAAAGCACATCTGGGGTAAATAATATAAATTCCTAACAACTTCTGGTCATAAGAACAGATTAACAGACATTCCCTGTAAGTCAAGTCACCATGATAGATATTACAATCTTCCAGTGAAGAGACTAGTAGATGAGAAACATGGAATGTACAGAATGGAATGTCCCCTATAGTGCTATGGAAATATGTCCATGGGCCACAGAGACAGCTATCTCCAGAGCCACTTTTGACTGACTTTCCTGTAAAATTCTAATTGCATAATGCATCTTGAATGTCACATCATCTATTCATTTCTTCTCTGAAAAAAATGTATGTAAATTGCATTTTTTATTTTCCCCGTCTATTTTCAAGGTAAAACTGAGTCAAGTGGATTAACCCCTATTATCACATAACTACTTATATCATAGCTTTCTTTGCCTTATTTACTTTCTTTGATAATTCCAACAAAGTAGCTCTTATATTTTGATTAAGTTAATGTGAATAAGAGAGAAGAAATGTAACAGCAGCATGTGCAACACATTATTGTTTCAAAACAGGGTTTTAATGACTGGGCTATAGTCCACCAATTTAGATCTCTAATCTGGTCATGTCAGTGTGATATAAAAGTTTGCTTCTTTGCATAAAATAAATGAAATTGGGACTGACATAATTACACTTTCTTTTACATGGAAAAATAACATTCTTTATTTTTTTTGTGGATATTGCCTACAATGAAAATCAAAACAAAGATACAAAGATATATATATGGATCATAAAATATCTTTAAAAATATAATAACTGTAAGGTGTATAAGTTTTCATGTATATGAATGTTCTGTTCTTGAACACAGTTAATTGAGTAATCAAATGTTTACTGCAACTTTTAATGTGTTGTATTTATTTTAATCTTCTTTTTTTTAGCTTGTATTTTACCCAAGGGCACTTGTTGCTTTAAAAAATCCAAAAAACCCTAATGTTATCTTGTTTCAGTGTGTCTTTTTGACTGGGATATAGAGGGAGAAATGAAAAGAAAAGGTTTTTATGTTTCTTCAGAACAATGGATACAATGTTAATCTATTACAAAGTCTTGCTTACATAAGTTTTCACCAGAGATTTTCCTAGCAGAATACACCTTGTGCATAAAAAGACACAGAGGCATCCACTTCCATAGAATGGTATTCTTTTATATTAGCCAAGGTTCTTGCCTATATATTAAACAAGTGTTTTAACAACTTCTAGAACAGCTGAAGCTTGGAGACACTCCTGGAGGTAATCTGGTCAAACTCCCTGCTCAGTGCAGGGTCAGTAAGAGCAGGTTGATCAGGACCATGCCCAGTCAGGCTCTGAAAATCTGCAAGGATGGAGAATCCACAATTCATGTCATCAGTCTTTTTCAGTGTTAGGTCACCATCA
This sequence comes from Neopelma chrysocephalum, assembly GCF_003984885.1. Lineage (NCBI taxonomy): Eukaryota > Metazoa > Chordata > Aves > Passeriformes > Pipridae > Neopelma > Neopelma chrysocephalum. The sequence continues at coordinate 6,667,266 of NW_020897737.1, forward strand.
CAGTAAAAATTTATTTTTCTCATGCTTAAGTGGAATGCTCTGTGTGTGTTTATTCCCATTGCCTCTCATCCTGTCACTGAGCATCACTGGGCAGGGTCTATTGCCTTTACTCCCCACTTCAGGTGTGTGGATAACTCCTCCTGAGCCTGACCTTCTCCAGACAGGTCACCCACATGTCTCTCAGTCTTTGCTCATATGACAGATGCTCCAGGCCTTGAATCATTATGGTCCTTTGCTGGACTCACTCCAGTACATCCATGTCTTGTACTGGGAAGCCCAGCACTGAGTACAGATCTCCAGACATGTCTCACCAGAGCTGAGCGCAGGAGAAGGATTACCTTCCTCAGCCTACTGCTGGTGATGCACTACCAGGACTGATGGCCTCCCCCGCCATGAGATGAGCACAACAGCTCTGACACTCTCTGCAAGGCCACCCTGATACACCTCTCACCCCCAGCCCTTGGGTTCTGCCTCCACTGTTCCCATTTCCCAGGTCCAACAAAGTGGAGAAACTAAAACAGCATATCCAGAGCAGTTTGCATGTTCGTTACAGTTATAGAAATACTGAATGGAAGTAATGAATGGAAGTCCAATGCTAAACAAAGTATGGTGGGGGACACAGTCTATTGTGGGATACAGCTGCGTTCAAGGAAAATCTAGAGGCATCCTGATCCCCTCTGAGAATAAAGCTGGATGCTACAGATGAAACAACACAGATTCAACAGTACGTATGGAAACTACCAGGTGCAGCAAACATCAGCTGGTATTTCAACCAGTCTCCCATGGCTTCAGATTTGGCAGAATGAGACAAAACTTATTTGTACATTAGTGTTTTGCTCTTTGGGGCAAAGTGTTTGAACTGATATTGGTACTGTGGAATCATTTGTCCTTTACTCTTGTGTAGAATGGTGGCTCCGACACTTTGTCAACTTTCAGTAATACTTTCATAATCATCAGAATATTATGTGATTTAGGGCTCAGGAAATTAAATATGTTGTGAATCTGACTACTGTGATGAAAATTAATGAAAAATGTGGTTCTAGAGAATAGTTATTTGCTAAAAAATAAAACGCAGTAAGTAACTGTGTATCTTTCACTTTAATCAGCACATATTATCTAATTAACTCATTCTTTTCTTCTTTAATCACTAGTTATAAAAGCAGATTTAGATGTACAATCAAGCTCTGTAAAATGGACACCACTGTTTATGCCCTGCTTTCTTGGTATGTTTCCCTCATTTTAATGTCAGGCTCCATACTTCAAGTACAGTGGTGAGTAAAACACAGAATCAAGACTCAAACTACCTTCTCCCTGCATCTCAGTCAAACTCCCTTCTATCCTGGAAAATATGAGAAAGATAGGAGTGTCAAAACAGGTTAAAGACTGTAACCTTTAGATCAAACCTTGACAGGCTTGAGGTGTGGGCCCAGATGGATCATATGAATGTCAACAAGGCCAAACTCAAGGTCCTGCTTCTGGATCAGGACAATCCTTGGTATACAGATTGGGGAATAAATGGGTTGAGAGCAGCCCTGTAGAGAGGGACTTGGGCGACAGTGGTGGATGAAAAACTGGCTATGAACTAGTAGTGTGTGCTGGCAGCCCATCCTGGACTGCATAAAAAGAAGTGTGGCCAGCAGGTCAAAAGAGATGATTTACCCGCTTTGCTCTCAAAAGACCCATCTAGAGTACTGAGTCTGGCTCAGGAGTTCCCAGTACAGGAACATCATTAATCTATTAGAGGGAGGCCAGAGGCGGTCCATGAAGATGATCAGAGGGCTGGAACCTCTCTTATGAAGACAGGTTGAGAGAGTTGTCATTGTTTAGCATGGAGAAGGCTTCAGGGAGATCTTATTGTGGCTTCCAATATATAAAGAGGGATTATAAGAAAGGTGTAGAGAAGTGCTGGACAAGGAATAACCAGATTAGCCTAAAAGAGGGTAGAAAGAAAGATATAAGAGGGTGGGTATAAGGAGGAAATTCTTTACTGTGAGGGAGGTGAGGCACAGGAACAGGCTGTCCAGAGAAGTTTTTCATGCCCCATCCCTGGAAATGTTCAAGGCCGGGCTGGATGGGGATTTGAACAACATGGTCTAGCAGAAGGTGTCCCTGCCCATGGCATGGGGGTTGGAAGAAATGATCTTTAAGGTCTTTTCCAACCTGAACCATTCTATGATTCTGTGATACTAAGTCTAGCTTTTAATTTAGAGGTGGATGGTTACCCATTATTATTAACAGGGGATTTTCTAGAATGAAACAGAGATGACCCTGAAAAAACTGGCCTCCCTGTCAGATCAAATATAAGACGCCATGATACATTTTAAACTGGAGTAAGGTAGACTGGTTCACAAGTGGTCCTGATTCTAGTTGAATTAGAAAATCCCACAGGTAAATGTGCTAGTCCTTAAGTTATACCTCCTGCATCACTAAAAATCTAAAGAGGGAAAAGGACTATCGTATTTTGGTAACAGATTAGATGGAGCAAATAGAACTAGGATTTAACGGTAAAATGCAGTGGTAAATTTAAGCTAAACATGAAGAAAATAATCTTCTTAACAATAAGACCTTTAAGACAGTGGAATGTTCTCTTAGGAATGTGATGGAAAGCCTCTCACTTCAGCAATGTGCATGCAAAGGAGTTTTAAATGGTGTTTGATTTGTGCTAGAAAGAAATTAGTGAGTCATTACAACGTACTTTGAAGTCCTGAAGAAGAAGATTTTTAAAAATCTATGCCTTCCAGTCAAGTGTGGTAAATGCTTCATTGCTCAGTTCTTGATATGGAGATAACCACAAGGATTTTCAGAAGCAATTTTTATGTGATGCCAGAGCTACCACTTGGATCAGAAACAAAATGTTGTGGGCAGATGAACAGATTCACATGGTTTTCCTACCAGCTACCTGAAGGGCCCACCAGGCAGTACAAATTAGACCATCCCACAACCGCATTTGACCTCTTTTCTGCAGTGAAATTGCCCTGGATATGTCAGTCCTGAACACAAGAAAAGAGCAGCAAGTCAGGTATATATCTCAAATTTCTCACATTGTTTATTTAAATAACCATAATCCACCTGGCCCAGAACTGTTATGGGTGAAAGCAAACCAGTGCAGGTTCCAATCACAGCTGAGGCATTGAGGCTCCACAGAGGTCTCTGCAGCCCCTTCAGGCTGCCCCTGTGCTCCCTCCCTGTGCAACTCGTACTGGACAGATTGCAACAAGGTGTTGCTGCTCATTCTGCAAGGTCTTGTTCTGGCTTCATGGTAAAACTGACTGGAGATCCAGTCAAGAAATGTTTATTCCACACATTTTCTTGAAAGCGAAAAAATATATTCTTAGCCCTTTTGCTGAAATTTTGATTGACTTGGTGAAGTAAAACAGGTGGAGGTAAAAAATATTTTTTTCTCCCGAGAAGAAGAAAAAAAGATTAAAATTATGGTTTCAAATTAAATATCTTAACTAATTCACAGATTTAGCTATTTGACTACTTCATGCCAAATGCCACAAGTGTCCATGCTGACAATCCCAGCACAGAGTGAGAAGTCACACTCTGTTGCTGTGGTGATCAGTGCAGGGGTGCCTGCACAGTTCACTTTTGGCAAATGACCCGTTCTGTTGAGAATGTGAGAGTGTGAGCAGTGGGGATGTACGTGTGTGCATGTGTCTGCGTGTACATTTTGAATACAGAAACCTGACTTTTAGAATATTCACCCAAAACTTATCGTGTTCAAGAAGAAAATGATTGTCAGCTGAATTAAATAGCAACGGGGGAATTATAAAGAGGATTTGATACAAATACAGAGTCACTGGGAATAGTATAAAAGAAGCAAGAAAATTCATAACTAGAGGGAAAGACTTTGCAGTGGAAAAGACAAGAATGAGACTTGATTTAGCAATGACAGAAGTTGCCCTGGAGCATTACAGCCCCTGCCCAGCCCAGAGGGAGCACCCTCCCATCCTGATGCGGTGAGGGTCCTGACCTGGCAAGCAGCTGCTCCCTGTGGAGTACAGACAGCAGGTGGGACCCACTGCAGGTGTGAGTAAGCGACCTTGAGGAATCCTTTCCCATCAGTGTATGTGTTAGCAGGTTGCTGGAACTTCCACATCTCCACAGGAGCGGAATGCAAATAGGGCAGCCCTCATGCCCAAGGGGGTGGGGGTTACTGGTTACCCCCCCGCCCTGGGGGAGGTGTGAACATAATTTTGTGTGTGCATATGTGATATGAATTTTTGGGACTAGCTATAGAAGAATGTTTAGGGTGTTATTTTTATTATCATCATCATCATAAGTATTATTATCATTATTTGTTATTTATTTGGGAAGTGTCTAATATTAAAAATTATCTACTGTGTTAGGTATGAGTCCTGAACGTATTGTTTGTTGATTGACAGTTATTTACACATTGTTAGGAAATCAATAAACTGCTTTGATCCTTTGATTTAATTTAGACTCTGTGAAATGAGCATTTTTATCCTGTGTCTATCGGAAAGCATTAGAAGAATTTCTACTGACCAAAGAAAAATCTGCAAAAAAACCTGCAAAGTCTGGCAGGAGGATCTGGGGAACCTACAGGCCTTTCAGCCTGACTTGGTGCCCAGCAAGGTTATGGATCAGATCATCTTGAGTGTGATCACACAGCACAAACAGGACAACCCAGAGATGAGGCCCAGAGATGAGACATGGGTTTAGGAAGGGCAGGTCCTGCTTGACCAACCTGATCTCCTTTTATGATCAGGTGACCCACCTGGTGAATGAGGGGAAGGCTGTGGCTGTAGTCTACCTGGAATAAAGCCTTTGCCACCATCTCCCACAGCATTCTCCTGGAAAAGCTGGCAGCCCACGGCTTGGACATGGGCACTCTGTGCTGGGTTAGGAACTGGCTGGAGGGCCGGGCTCAGAGAGTGGTGGTGAGCAGAGCTGCATCCAGCTGGCAGCCGGTCACTCGTGGTGTCCCCCAGGGATTAGTGTTGGGCCCAGTCATGTTTAATATCTTTATTGATGATCTAGAGGAGGGGATAGAGTGTACCCTCAGTAAATCTGCAGATGATGCCAAATTGGGTGGAAGTGTTGATCTGCCGGAGGGTAAGAAGGCTCTGCAGATGGATCTGGAGAGGCTGGAATGATGGGCCGAGACCAATGGCATGTGTTTTGAAAGGCCAAGTGTTGAGTCCTGCACTTTGCCCACAACAATCCCATGCAGCACTAAATGATGGGGAAAGAGTGGCTGACAAACTGCCCAGAGGAAAAGGAACTGAGGATGATGTTTGACAGTGGCTGAACATGAGCCAGCAGTGTGCCCAGTGTGCCAAAGAAGGCCAATGGCATCCTGGTCTGTGTCAGCAATAGTGTGACAAGCAGGACCAGGACAGGGATTGTCTCCCTGTACTTGGCACTGGTGAGGCCACACTTCAAATCCTGTGTCCAGTTCTGGGCCCCTCAGTTCAAGAAAGTCATTGAGATGCTGGAGGGTACCAAAGAAGAGCAACGGAACTGGTGAAGGGCCTAGAGTGTAAGTCCTATGGAAGTGGCTGAGGGAGATGGCGTTGTTTGACCCAAAGAAAAGGAGGTTCAGGGGAGACCTTATCATTCCCTATAACTACCTGAAAGGAGGGTGTAGCCACGTGGAGGTCAGCTTCTTCTCCCAGGTAACTAGTGACAGGACAAGAGGACATAGCCTCAAACTGCACCGGGGAGGTTCAGCATGGACATAAGGACGAATTTCTTCATCAAAAGGGTTATTAAATATTGGAATGGACTGGCCGGGGAGGTGGTGGAGTAACCACCCCTGGAGCTGTTCATGAAACAACTGGACATGGCTTTTTGCATCATGGTCTAGTTGACAAGGTAGTGATCAGTCAAAGATTGGACTCAATGATCTCAAAGGTGTTTTCCAACTGAAATGATTCTGTGATTCTGTGGAAATTTGAAGATTTAAAAAAGATTCCTTAATGGCACAAATATTCATTTGTATCATATTATTCCTTCTAACAGCCTCAAAAAGTGATGTTAGGATATATTAGGTAGTTTTATATTACTTTTACTTTAAAGGATTTTTGAGAATTTTTCATAGGAGATATTGACTTTTTGAAGGCAAAACCAATCCATCAGATTTTGGCAAAGATACATGTTTACCCACAGACACAACATGAGGCATGTTGTTTTAAAAAATTCAATATTCTATTTTATGCATTAACACAAGTTCCTCCCTAACTCAAATGACAGAGCTGGAAAAAGGATTTAAATTCTGTGCTCAGAAAAAAATTAGATATTTTCTTTCAAGATTTTTGTTACAGATTTTTGCAGAGTAAAAGTATAAATCGTAAGACTTACAAGAATTTACAAGAAGTCTCGGGACAGTTTTCAGTCACTCGAAATCAGGCCTTACTAAATGAAATCTAGTGTCATTTTACATTAACCTATGACATTTTATGCTAAGACTTTGTATGGTAAATTGTAGCAATACAAAATCATTTGCCTAAAGAATTCCACTGGGAAATTAATTTTTCCATTTTCTCTAGCTTTTGACTGTATGCAGTGATTTTAGAAGGGTCTTGTTTGCAAATGACATAAAATAGGAGATATGCTTGGAAGATATTTTCATATGAAAGAAGAGAAGAAGGAGCTTATATGCCTGTAGAAGTCTGTGTGAAATCCTTGCATAAACTGGAAGCACTAACACATATTCAGATAATTGCCTTAGAAGCACCACACTTCTGTTGTAGGAATGAGATATTTGCTTGCAAATGACTCATTAAGGAAGGTTTCCATAAAAATCATACTCTGTTAAAAAAAACCAAAAACAACCAAAACCAAAACAACAAACTTGAAGTATTTAAAAAACTTGTGAGAAGTAATCATCAAGATATCATTTCAATACCATCTGTCTAACTTTCCAATGCCTAGTGCACTCCACAGTGGAATGAGCTCAAGGTTTATCACTCAAAAAATGAGAGAATTTTCTGCACCCTTTGTTTAATTTGATTTTTTTTTTATGTTTTCCAGCTGTGAAAAAATCCATGAAGTAATTTTAAATATCATCAATTTCCATGGGCAGCTCAATTTATCATTCAAACAAAGAAGCAAACAAAAAATTATTAAAAGAAACATCACCTCTTTTCACTCAAAAATTCAGTATTTTTTTTTGGTAAGCTGAGGCTTGTTCCACTTCACTAAAAATATTTAGCTCACTGAGATTTACAAATACAACTGCTTGCAAAAAAAGATTCAGATTAATTAATTTTTATTTCTTTTAAGGGGTGGGAACTTATGTGGTCATATGTATGTTTTAAATGCACTTCTTTTTCTTTTTTTTCACTTTTAATGTGGTCCCTTTTTTCTGCATATCTTAAAATTAAAGTATAACTCAGATGGGAAGAGACTTCAGGAGGTCTCTAGTCCAGGCTCTTCTTCAAAGCATTGTTAGGTATGAGATCAGACCAGGCTGCTCACTCCTTCTTCTTGAAAAGTCTTCAAGGATGGATACTGCCCAACCTCCCCAGATCACCTGTTTCACTTCTTGACTACTTGGACCAGCTTGGACCTCCCGCTTTTCCTGCACAGTGTCCTTTATTCTCCTGAGAAAAGCTGAGTCCTTGGCCTCAACAGCCTCCCTCTGGAGAGGCAGGTGGCAGTTGGGACCCTGCAGCAAGCCCAGCTCCCCTGTTACCTCCTCACAGGGCCACTGCTCCCACATTGACCGTCCTGAGTGTTCCCCTGGACTTCCCTTGTTTGGTAAAAGTCACTTTCCTACTGGGAGACTCAACTGGATGCAGAACTGCAGGTGGGGTCTGAAGAGGGATGGTTCCATCCCTCAGTCTGAGGGTGGTACTGTTGCTGATGCAGCCCAGGGTGCTGCCAGGTGGCCTTGGTGCCTGCCAGAGCCCTCAGCCCCTCAGTCCCCAGTTTGTAGCTGCCACTGGGTCTTGCAGCCCTGGGGCAGGACTTTGCATCTGTCTTTGTTGAATTCCAAAAGGTCTTTGTGTACCTATCCCTCTGACTTTGAGTCTTCTCTGAACAGCAACCCTGCCCTTCAATATATCCACTCTTCCTCCTGCTCCCTCCCATTTGATGTCATCTGCAAACTTGATGAGTGTGTACTCTGTGCTATCATCAAGGCTGTTGACAGAAGCATTAAGCAGGACAGATCCATTCTTGTTCCCTTTTTTGTTGCACTTCTTTTAAAGTGTTTCCTTAAACACTAAAGTGAGGAAAAAAAGATGAGTTTCCACACTTTAAATGCTTATGGGTTTTTAACCTTTTTTGTTGCTTCTTTTTTCTTTCCTTTTTTTCACTTGCAATAAAAGGTGAGAAGTAGAATAGATGGTAAAAGAGGAAAAAAAAAAGCCCTTAAAAGGAAACCTTGACTTGAAAAATCAAGGCCCTTTTCCAAAATATTTACAATGTGAAATACAAGTGGGTAGGAAAAGAACCTTGCAAAAACAAAGACATTTATATATGAGTTTTTAAATCAAACTTTTTTTATTACTATTACTTCTCCCACAATAACATTTATTCCCCCTCTGAAAACATTAGATTTAAATTACACTGATTTTAGAAACACTAGGTTCAGACTTACACAGAGTTGGTTAAATTGAGCAAGGAACCAGCCACATCCAGAATAACTGGATGCAATTACACTGGATCAATGATAAAGACAGAAAATTATAATCTGACTAATGAAACACCCTTGATATATTTTCTGTTGGATGGAAAAATGCTTAACACACTGTACAAATTGGGGATATGGTGCTGTTGTTATTGCCAAAGAATTAGCACAGAATCAAACAACAAGCCAGGCAAGAATGTTTCTAAACCTTTTGTAACCAGGTAACGTGCAAGCAATTATTTTATCTCAATGTGACAAGAGAAAATTACATTTAAACTGTGCTCCCAATAAACATAATCTTTTTTTTTTTGCAAGACTGGTGCCTCAAGCAACGTCTGTGTGATTCAGACTAGAAAAGTTTCTGAGGATTTAAAAAATTCATTAATCCTGATTATCTGATATCTCCCCTTCATAGATAAAAGACCTAAAAGGATTCTTTAACTCTACTTTTCTACACCAGAGCTTTGAACCCAACATAGTTCAGATTTGAAAATCTAAAGAAAAAAATACTCTCAATAAATGGTTTACAATGAGGAAGATGTGAGTAAAGAGAATAAATAACGACTATGTGGTCAGTTGGAAGAAACAGCGTGGAAGCATCTGAAGACTTTTTGGAAGCATCAAACAGAATTTTAGACCTATGCAATGCATTCTTCTACGTAAAATATAATATTAGATTAACAATACAGAAAACAGAGCAAAGGCCGTGTTTACACACAAAACTCACATTCATATTCAGTTATAACATTGTTATGGCAATTAGCCTACCTCACAAAAACGTTGTTATTAAAAAGCAGATAACAGGCCATTAAATTAACAGAGGAGAGAACCAAAGATGCCGTGCTGAAGCTTCCTACAGTTGGTGGAGAAATGGCTGCACAAGTGCCTCTGGCCTTGGGAATGACTGAAATGTTGATGATAGTTCACTGTATTTACTATGCAGGGCTGTCACCCACAGCTTTGCTGACAGAAGATGAAGGAATTCACACCAAAGAAAAGCTAATGTTCTTGCCTCTGAGCTGGAGAAGTTCATGGTGCCTAGATCAAATGGATGCTGAAGCAGCTGCTGTTCAACAGATGCTGTAACATGTTCTGTTTGGAATCATGAGCTTCAGCATTGTCCCTGGGATGCCCTGCAGCCAACACAAGCTTTTTTTTGTAATTATTTGCACTTTTATCTTTCAATAAATTGGATTCTCTGACCTTTACAAGCCAACATCATTGTCTAACTGAAATATGACAGCTAAGAATATAGTCCAGCATACAGGAATTAGAAGGCTAAAATACAGATAATCTGTTTGTACTCCAAAAATCCTTCAGCTTTGGAGGTTGCTATCTTCTTATCCAATTACTTTAACATCTGTCTTTTCTTTTTTTTCCCCAAAAACTAGAAGACTACAAGCTCAGAAATATTTTTTTTGCCATGTACAAATGTTCCAAATTAAAACAAAAAATAATTGCTTCTCATGAAACCCTTAAGCATAAAAGTCTGACAAATTCTCAGACACTTGCATCTCTTCACTGTTCTCTTGATTAACTTTCTGCAGGTGTGTCTGGATCTTTTGTTTTATTTGAACATTTTCTCAAACACCTCCAGTACTGTTAAAACTATGCTGAGAAATGTGTTTGGAATGACAAGGGTAGGCACAGCCAAATTGTTTATGCAGTTTTGCTTCTGAATTCTCTTCATCATACATTTCCATTCACTTACTGGGCATTTAATTTCCAGTCAAAGAAAACTTTAATAAGATTTACTCACTTAATTGCTCAGTCTATTGCTACCTTACTTAATCTGGCCTCTCAGACACATTAAAGATTTTAACATGGATTTGATGACTACAGGATATAAGTACTGGGCAATCAATTTACCAGTAGTACCCATAACACCCAGAGTTTACTTCTCAATTTTTCATTAGGATAGAGTTACTCTCTCTTTACACAGATAATTGAATAGCTAACAATTTCCTAGATTCATGTAAATAAATAGATGTACCTCTAAATGTTGTCCTCTTTCAGGCAAGTATGTCAGCCATTGGGAACAGTTTTGGTTGGACATATGGTCAACCATAATTTCTAGTTTATTAAATGTACAACAAAATTTAACATGGAAGTGTGAGACAATCCAGTAAAAATAAAGAATGCTCAGAACTACTCACCTTAATATCTTTTTTCTCTTCCTTCTCACCAAGATATGAAGAAAAAGGGGACTCTACAACCAAGAATATAATTCAGTAAATATCCTATACTAATTGCTTTTAAGACTTCATGCTACTGCTGCTGTTGCTGCTGCTCTCCTTTGTTCACAGTAGAGAAAAGACCATTTTGTGGATAATTATCTCTGGGCAATATTTTCTTATATGATCTGATAAAGAAAGAAAACTACAGCACCCCAGAAAATGTTGTTTGCTAGTCATCAATAAACATTCTAAGAACCTTTTTCATATCTTTAGATTTTCTCATATTGCATGACTATAACTTTTATTTTCAGAGAGATACATCATAGGGTTAGGCTAGCACAGAACAAGAGCCATCCTGGAATTTAGGAAACAAAGACTGTGCTCAGCCAATTCATGAAAAAATTCCCAAAGCAGCAAAGACAAATCCTTGTCTGGAGAACAAGAGTAGTACAATAACAGCACACCTTGTGATGAGAAAAGATGAAATATTATTTTTTTATAATGTCCTTTCAGCAGTTGTACAGTCAGAAATTATGAATAAACCGCCTTTTTGGTGGAATGAAATAAAGGAAAAATTGATAGGTTCAAACTGTTCAACAATTTAGTAAATAAGACCTTCTGAAAGCCCTTCTTTTCCAAAGAAGTATCCACTCACAGTTGAGCAATGATAACAATTCATCCAAAAAAATTATGTGATGCCAAGGAAATGTTGCCCCCATGGATGTGTCCCTGAGTCCCTGAGAAGAGTCATATGCCAGTACAAGTTGCTGGTGTCAGAGATGGGGAGGGACACTGAACCATGCTCACATGTCATTTTTAGTAAACAAAACAATTATTTCAACAAACAGGAAAGAAAATGAGACACAGGCACAGGAATGGATTTAAGAGTGAAAAGTTTCAGTATTTTAACTTTATTAGAGAAAATAAAAGGAGTGGCCCTTTCTGCCAAGATTTCTTGTAGCCCTTTGTGGCATTTGTATTTATACTAAGCACATAGCACAAACTGTGGAGAAATAATCCATGCTACTGAGAACGCAGCTGCGATGGGCAGGGTACGTCTCCAGGATGAAGGACCACCGCCTCCCTAAGATCCTGCTTTATGGTGAACTTGCCACCGGCTGCCGCAAGAGAGGAGCCCCGAAGAAAAGATACAAGGACTCCCTGAACCAACATCTCAGCCTCAGTCATATGGATCACCATAACTGGTCTACTCCGGCCTTCAATCGGGAGACCTGGAGACAGACCATCTATAACGCTGCTGATGCTTTTGAGAAAGCATGCAGGATCACCCTTGAGGAGAAAAGACAACGCAGAAAGAATCGAGCCTTGCAGAATATACCATCTAAGGAGTCTTTCTGCTGTATCTTTTGCAACCGGACATGCCTTTCTCGTATTGGCCTTTTTAGCCACCAACGCGCTTGCAAGAAACGTGGGTAGAGCCCTTCCCAAATCTTTGTTCGCAAAGCCTAGCCATGATGATGATGAGCACAAACTGTGGAGAAATAATTTTAATAATTTTTGAAACTTGACTGCCTTTCATAACACACCTTTAAGCAACTTACAGAGACTTACTAATATTATAGATAGTGCTACAGCTCAGAAGATCTCTGAGGGTTTTCAGTTTTTGTGTGTCACAGGTGTGAATAGAAATAAATGAATAATGCAACATTGTTCAGTAGAAAGACCTTGGAGTAATGAGTCAGCTTAATCTAGGAGTTTCTGCTCCCCTGGTTTCTCTACAGGGAAAGGAAATGGCAGTAGAAAATGCACTAGGGCAAAGCAAGGAAACAAATGTGCATGATAGGACATAAACCCAAGGGCCTTAGAGAGTAAGATGGGAAGCTTTGGGCAAGCAAGAAATCTGCACAAGCTCACACTGATTAACTGTGACAGTGTCTTCCCTTCTGGGCTTGGATGTGTTTTTCGGTTGTTGGTTCTGGGGGCATACCCCATCTGTGTCTGTTCCCAGGGCAGGGAGAAAGTCTAGCACCTTGACTTCTCTCTTCACACTCTGTGTTTCTACACAAGGGAACTCCTCTCTTCCTCCAGGCGTGCAGTGGCCATAACGTGCTGTCAGGAGGGCACTGGGAAGCCCAGGATCCCAGGCTGAGCAGCGACACACACACAGATGCCTGAGGAGCCAGCTGCCATCAAAAGATACTGCAGCACTGAGACAGGTGACAGGCTCAGTGCTTACATTTAAAACAGGACCCAGCTGAATGCTGTGAGGCTGATCACCCCTACAGTCTAATTTCTAATGCAAAGCACAAGTGTGGTTGAAGCAAGCTAGATTTCTGCTGGATAGTGCCTGGACATTACTCACACAAGAGGATGCACCCGTAGGGGCCAAAGAATGGGATACCCTCTGTACCCAATAGGCACAGAGGACAAGTGTGCACCAGCTTTGCTTCTCTTTGCTCTATAGTTAGCTTATTTTAATAGTATCCTGCTATCTTAGCACACCACTGCATGCCCTCCCTCTTGTTTCAACTTTCTGCTAAGCTGTAACGTTATCCTCACATTATTGCAGGTACTTTGGACTGAAAACTACTCACAAAAATTACTTATATATTAGGGCCATGGAGCAGCACGTGGGACACTGACTTACAGTTGAATGTTATGTACTGTGGACATGTATCATCATGTCACTTGGGCTCAGAAAAGAGAATAACCTATTTCTTTAACAGTACAATTCCAACCAATGATTTGGATATAAAGTCTGTTATAGCTGTCCACAGAGTTAAAGCTGGGAAAGTTATTATGATTGAGTATTCCTTTTAGGTTTTGAGTCAGTTTCTAAACTGTAAACGCAGAACATTGTCATGGAATCTATCTAAACAGCATTAATTAGAGTGAGCTGGGGAAGGTGAGGTGGTGTGCTCCAAAAAAGTCTGAGGAGTCAGCTCTAGAGTCTTGTTGTCATAAAGGGATTAGAAAAATAAAGCTAATGCCTGGAATTGGAACTAGAAGAACTACTTACTTATCTAAACAAACATACTAAGATTCACTACTAGAGGACCCAATATATCAGCTTGATAAAAATCCAACAGCTTTTACCAGATTGAGAACTTTCAGTTCAATTTCCACTCCTGAATAACTTGGCATAGGCTTTGAGGAGAGTGGGAAGTAGAAATAAATAATAAATAAATAGATAGATAAATAAATAAAACACTGGAAATCTTATACATGCTGGTTTCAGATAATTCTGCCCCGAGTCTGCAATCTTGAACTGGCCAGTAATGTCATATACCAAAAATGTAACTCAAAGTCTTTTCCAAATGAAGGGCAATAAGGCAGCTCCTCTGCTTAAGAGAGTTTCGTGCTCAGAAGGGCAGATGAACAAGGGATGTACAACTGCCTCTTCCCCACAGCAGAACTAGCAGGAGCAGGGCAAGGTGCAGAAAAGCTTTTTCCTATCACCATCTGATATTCAAATATGATCTTCTTTAGTGTTTTGTAGGCAATGAAGGTTAAGCAATAAGGAAAACTCTGAGAGGCCATTTCCATTAACATACACAAAATTCTCAGGTTCCTTTTCCTTACTGGCTTATAGCTCTCCAGAAAAGATGGCAATTATGTTATTAGCAAAGATAGCAGTCATCTCATTTTCATAAGACAGAAACCTGGGAAAATAAAGATTAATTTACTTTAAAATACACACTTTTTAACTGCAGAAAAAGGACGATAACAAAAATATTTAGCACTTACTTGATTTATAGCAGTTTCACTAATTTTAAAATATAAAAAAATAGTTGCACAAGCTTGACACTGTACCTATGTAAGTACACTCCACCTTTCAAATCCCAATACAGGAAAAAACATCAGTTATTCATGTACTACATTCAATGTTCAGAAGCTACAAGATTTTTCTTGAAGTCAGTCATTATATGGTTCTTCTGTATTCAGTTCTTCAGGGGAAAAGAAAGGCCTGTAAGGACAGCAACAATCTGTGCTATGCAGTGTTAAAATTTTGGACTGTGTCTCCTTTGTTGTGCTGTATTAAGTGCCACCATGAGGAAAGATGAGGTCAAGGGGAAAGAAATCATGCAGGATACCACAAAGCCATATCTTCTCTTGCAGTGCTGAAGCTCATACTGCCTCTGTGGAAAAGCTGTTAGACAAATACACAAAGGGCATTTGAAAATCATTTTAATAATAAAATATATGTCAGAACCATACTGAAAACTAGATTCCAGCTCAGTGAACTGTGTTTCATGCATTATACAATGCCAATTACCATGTAAATGGCTATGAAATAAAGTTGAGTGAAATTTAGGAGTTCTGTGTTTCACAAAGTAAACATCAGAAAGCACTTGATGCATTAAGTTCAAAAAACATGTTATGACATTTAACATTAACATTTACAGAGAAGCTGAGGAATAGCAGAAGAGACCATTTAAAGTCCATTTTGAATTATGGGTCAAAGATTGTCTTCAACTCAAACATTATCTTCACTTTCAAAAATATTTCTGGGCTTGAAGACATACCTGAATCTTTAAGAACTCCTTAAGAACCTAAGGAGGACAACACACTAAAGATTTGGAGACAGTAACAACAGTACAACAGTACCCAGTAAGAACAAAGATTTGAGCTCATGTTTTTAAGTACAAATTAATTCCTTAATTTGGAATTAATCCTGGTTAGATGTAATAGAGATTACATCTCTTTCAGGACAAAAACTATCTATAGTCTGGTTTTATAGTATTATATTAGGACTTGACTTTTCTCCTCAAAGCAGCTATATCATCACTGTTCTAGTCATGCACACCGTCTGTCTGACACTGTGTACTTGGCCTCTGCTTCAACTTATGCCACCAACCTCTTATGGCAGAGGAATCTGCACGTGCTGGAGGGGCTAATTTTCTACCCCTCTGGGTGGCATGGACCTGACTAAAGCAGACCTGGCATTAACTGATGTGCCCAAGTTTTTCTAAAGACACTTCAGCACATCCTTTGCCCTTATATATTGCCCCAGTGGTCAGTATTTCCACTCTACACCATTGTCTGTGCCTCACTAAAAAGACAGAAGGCAGAGAATGTGTGTCCACTAAGTATGAAGATGCCAGAAAGGGAACTTTCCTGTCAGATAGTGCTCTAGTGGTATGCACATGTCTAGCACTTACTGCCTGGGAGGAAACCAGTTTCTCCAGCTCTGAAGATTTCTTTTTCAGTTGATTCAAAGAAACAGGAACTTGTGGTGAGTATTTTATAAAAATAGTAAAACATTGCTACCAATACAGTGATGTGTTCATAAACATAATATCTGGGTACACGTAAATCTTCCAGTCCTACCCCTAAAGTGACTTCTACATCACTAACTTTACATCTAAGGACAAGTGTATAGTGTTTGCTGTTTGGTTTTGGGGTTTTGTTTGGGTTTTTTTTTGGTTTGGTTTTTGGTTTTTGGTTGGGTGGGGTTTTTTTGTGTGTGTTTGGTTTTTTTGTTTAGTTGGTTTTTGTTTGGCTTGGGGTTTTTTTGTGTTGTTTTTTGTTTGTTTGTTTGTTTTGGTTTGTTGGTTGGTTTTGTTTTTGTGGGAGTTTTTTGGGGGTTTTTGGGGGGGTTTTATTTTATTTCATCATCCACAGAGTTCTTCTAAAAGAAGAAAGGCAGAACTAAAGGTCACAACAGAATAGGAAGAAAAAAACAACCAAAAAACCACAAAGATACAAATCCTCTGCTTTCTTAATCTCATGGGTTCCTTGCATTCATTAATGGAAAAATACATTCTTGTCTTTTCAGATGCTTTTTGATGCAAATCATTAGTCAGGTCTGTAGCAAGGTAAGGCAAATGACAGTGCAGATGCTCTGGGCACTTGGCAAAGACTGATGTGGCACATATCAGCCCTGAAGAATGTTGCAGCTTTGGGCTGCTATTTGGGATATAATGGGAGCAGAATATGTTAGGAAAAAGAGCACTAGAAGTTCCTGTTTGCCTGTAATTCAGGCAAAATTCAATCTCAACTGAATACCAAGTGAAGCTGGAAACATCTGCTAGAGCTGTCATGGGAACTCTAGTTTCAGAGTAATGTGTGCTTAGAGAGGAGAGAAATGGGTGTTCAACAGGTGCCTTATGGAGATGAGTGGCTTTTTCCACATCTTATAAAAAAAACCTTCATAAAGACAAGTTAAGGTCAAGAGTGCATGTGATACCAGAAACACTTACTTAAAACAGTTCTAATAGAGCAAAAGGTATTACACAAAGAAGAAATTTCATATGTTGGAAGTCTTAAGGCAGATGGATCAAAAATACTTAAAGATCACACATATATATATGGGAAAGGCAAAGTTCAGGTAAAACCAAGGTCAGTTACAGGCCTGAATGACAGAAAGGATGGTGTTTGAGACATTCAACACTTTCAGAATTCAAATGATAAAGATGATGTCAGAAATATTTTGGCATACAAGAAATTTAAGCACCATCAATATGATGGTAAAAGTTATAGAATGGAGTCAGTTCAAACATTGCAATCAAACAACAAGTTATGGGAGAGTCATTGGAGCCCCCGGTACATCAGAAACAAAGAAATCAAATCCAACAGAATAAGATCTTCTACAATATTAGGGGACAGATAGATACTACAGGGTATAGCTTAATTTGTAGGAATAGAAAATTATAAAAAAAAATCAACTTTTTCATAGATTTAAGAGAATAAAACTAAAATAGCTAATTTAAAATAACCTGGAAATTTAATTAAGCTGTTAAAGTGATGGTCAATGTTGAAATTGTCCCAAACAAAATAAGGAACTGGAAGAAAAATTCTCAAAGTGTTGGAGTAGTCAAGTGTAGTTGTATTTGCAGAGACTAGATCTGTAATTTTAATTGATAATTTTTCAGTAAAGTCAAGAAGTACATATCTTGACTTAAATACAACCTGGTGCCATACCTAATGTTGAGTTACAGCATCCCTTAATACCTAATTTGAACT
The DNA here is from genome assembly GCF_003984885.1 of Neopelma chrysocephalum. Lineage (NCBI taxonomy): Eukaryota > Metazoa > Chordata > Aves > Passeriformes > Pipridae > Neopelma > Neopelma chrysocephalum. Next base: position 6,684,972 of record NW_020897737.1, read on the forward strand.
ATGCCATCAACTTGTGTCACAGCTTCTATCAGAAAAAATTCTTTGTTAGGTCTTCATTACTGCATTACATCAATACTACATACCAATGAATATTAATGTCACAGATGAATAACTATGAAATCATTAAAGATAACGATCTCATTTAAATGCTACATATTACTAGTATAATAAGGGGCAAGAGGTGTCTCATATAAGAAGTGTGCTGGTAAGTAACAAAGCCTATTGTTTTGCCCTCTGAAAACAAGTTAGCTGCACAGCTTGTATTTAGAGAAAGAAAATTCCTTGTCACCTTTCTATTCTGTGAAGAAAACTAAGCAAGACAAAGTTTGAACTACTTATTTTTCTGTTCATGGTAAAGTTGAAAACAGAGCAGCATTTAAAGAACACCCGGGCAGCGCATGTTTCGCTTCTGTTTAGCAGATAAGCCATACTGTGTGAAAGTTTTCACTTTGGAAATTGTTATTGCATCATGCATATGTTACTCTACAGTTTCAGAGGAAAAGATAAACTTATCACCTTAGTTTTTATTTTATTTGTTTCTACAATAGGACATCTATATGTCTCTACCCTGTTTCTTCTCTGTAAACAGTTACATTGTATTAAATTAGAAAGGCCAGGAGAATAAATAAACTTTGATCTGCCCTTGCAATCACACTGTTTTTAAGCTAAAGGAATCTGGGCGTTTCCACTCTGCCCTGAGCAGCTTTAAAAGTGAGAGTGGAAGGTGACAACATAAACTGTTACAATAACTCTCTCAGGAGCTGCCATGCTGCTGATGGATTCTCATAGTAAGGTATTTGTCAGACTTCTAGCACTCCTACAATCCATCAGCTAAGGACTGTCTTGGGTAAGTGTCCTGAGTGCTGATCATAGCAACTGCACTAGTAAACTGTTTCTAATCTGACCTAATGGCCATGAACAGATTTTATTGCTTAGTCAAGAGATTATGCTATTAAATACCCTGGCAAGTTTGATTTTTCTATTTTTGTTTTTCTTTTCTGAAATATTGAATTAATGTGAATGGCAAATATTCATTGTGTCTGAAAAAAGTTGGTAATTGCAAAAGGCCAAGGCCATATCATAATCACTAATTGAAAAAATCTGTTACTACAGATTAAATGCTTGGAAATCATTTGATGTTGAGTAAGAAGTAATATCTTTTTTCTTCCTGCCCCCTAGGACAAAATATTGAACAAAAACATTTAATTAAGGCTAATCTCTAGGCTACTGAATTGTTTCCATTAAATAGCCACCTCTACTGACTTCTGCTCATTTTGGGAAATTAATTGAAAGCAATTATGTCTTAGAACTGTTTTGTCTTTTTGTTTAATAAGTCGATTCCTATGCAGGTCTCCTACCTCTTAATGATGGTATTTTATCTTGTAATCAGTGTATGAGCTGTTCTTTATATTGATATGTGCTTCAAGCTGTGTCTACTTGTTACCTTTTTGTAAAGATAAAGAGCATCCTATTTGAATAGGGACAGACTCTACACAAAGTGTAGAAGTTTAGTGTGAGTATATTGCAGAAGAACTAGCAGAGGTATTATTTGGTTGCATTTAATAATAGTCTGATTTTATTTTTTTAAGTGACACTGTGATTGTATGTGTTTGTGTATATATCTATATGTGTGTATAATAATGCAGGTAGAGAAGAGGAGAGTGAGAGCATCATAGTTAACATCTGTCATTCGGGAAAGGACACATCACCCTGGTGGTGGTACATACTACACCCTGGTAGTATGTTATGTTTTGGAGAGGAGTAATACCTATACTTTGTATCTGGTCTCTGAAAAATGCTAATTTTGGATAGGTTTTTTTCCCCCAAAAAATGGATAAAAACCACATCAGATCAATATCAATATTTAATATCTTTCTGTATTAGCATATCATATCTCAGAATCAAGACTCCTTTCACTGAAAGGTCCTTAGAGAAAAGGAATATTTCCTTTGGGAAAGTATTTAGTGTCACATCTTTAGGCAAACATATAGTCTCAGTGACTTCACCAGCATCTCTGGCTTGCACATTTAAATTCAAAACTCCAAAACAGTATGAAAGTAAGCACTCTTATCAGGCTTATATTTGAAATCCCTGGGTGCTTTCTCAAGTCTTACCTTTCATTATATTATAGTATTTTTCAGTTGTAAGAACTGCAAAAAATGCCTTTAAAATATAAGCCCAAGATGGTTGTTACAAAATGGCAGTAAGATTCTTAAGTGCAGCAAGACAGGAAAATAGACCTGGCAGCTGAGAACGGTCTCAGATGTGTTAACTGTAGTGCCTAAAAATTCACCATATTTTCATATAATGAACAGATATCCCTACTCTGTGAGCAAAATCCCATAAAGGATAGATAGCCTACCTGATGACACTTTGCTGGAGGCGAGCTGAATGTCCATCCCAAGTACAAATATTTGCACAAAGCATTATAAGATTAATATTTTCTTTGTGATTCACAAAACCAGATTCTCTCTCAATACACATCAAAGTTTAACCTTTGCTTAATTTTTGCAGTATATTTAAGTACATTGCTGAATCAGTGCCTCAATTAGAATAATTACACTGGTGGCATTTGAGTTGTATCAGCTGGAAGCCTGAGGGCAAGGCAAGGTTCAGTTTTCCCTAATGCTACCCTTGAAGGAATTGCACAGACTCGTTACTGCTACAGGTACCCAGACCCAGCAGACTCCAGGACAGAGGGGATTTTTCCCATCCCCATCTGATTGTTCATATAAGATTCTCAAAAGAATACAGTAGCTGAGCAAAAAGGTTCCTTCTAATGGATTTTGCTTGAGAGATTCATAGCCTCTAAGAGTAAACTTTTCTGCTGGATCTGATACTAAATGATTGAATGTAACTCTTACACTGAGAGTAGCTGAAGTTTTTGAAACTTTCTGCTTCGCATAGATTCAAGAATGTTTCATGCACACACGCAGAGGACACTATGATCTTCAATCTGCACTATAAGCAGTTGCTGGTCCTAGAGTTGTGTATCTTCAGCTGCTCGTCTGGGTCTCACGGTCCACTCAGTCCCATACCTCTCTTAGACTGTCACTCAGCATAACCTCCCACCCCTCAGCTAAGCTGATTTGCTGTTCATCTGTGCTTACGCACACAGACCCCTAACACAGAGTGCACACACACTTAAACCAGTCAGAAATGGGATGCAGTGAGAGGACAGGATAAACTTTGCTGAAGTTCATAGATTAGTTAGTCAAGCATGCTGACCTGTCTGTGCATCATCAGTCCCTTTTAACCCCCTTTTACTTTCTCATGTTTGTGTCTCTCTAACCTACCTGGCCACTCCACACAAACAATCCTTAAGACGTCCTATAAAAGGTTTTACATGATCCCAAAATGCTCTTTCCTACTGCATCCTATAGGCAGGATTTCACTTTATTTTACATGCTAGCGCTAATAGAGTTTCTTTCACTGATTCTTATTGCTGGGTTACAAACCAGGTTCAGTGGTCCAATCCTCCTCCTTTGATAATTTTAGGGACAGGTGATTTAGTGTTCTGTTATTTTCACCGATTAAATTTTCACTGATGAAGCTACTAGAGGTCCTCCGCTTGTCACTGTTCCTTTGATCCTCATGGGGTCTCTGTGTCTGATCTGCTTTCCTTAGAAAACCTAGGAGTCATGATCTTTCCCTCCAGTTTCCTTCACCTTTGGACCTAACAGTGGAAGCACACTTGTACTACAGGTAAACATTTGCACTTCCTATCTTCACCCGTGTTTTAGTTAGGACTATAATTTCTAAGCCATCTCATGGGGTCAGAAGAAGGAGGTAACCTCAGAAGATACCTCTGTACTTACTTAAACATGAAGATACTGCTTAACTCCGTTGATCTTCATCCTCTACCTTTTGTTGGTGGGGGCATGCTTTGCTTTGCGCACTGTATATATGAGATGTTTTAGGAGCCTGTGTTAGGCAACAGAGATTGAAGTGCACATATACTTACTCCCAGTCTACACCAGTAAACTACCACCATAGAAGTTTTCAGTAAAAGATAGAAGAATATGAGAAAGACAAATAGTAGCACTTTGGTAACTTAAGAGTCACTGGTCTTGCATATAGTCAGGCATTTTACCTTCTGTCTGACATCAGTTATATTTCTTAAACACTCTCAATCTGGGCATACACATTGTGAGCACCCCTTCTGAACTCTGGAAAGGATTTAGGTCAGAGATGAATGTACTTCTGGAACAAAAAGTTATGTTAATCTTTGAAGTATTGTCTACTGATAATATGTTAATCCTTGCAGTATTGTCTGTGGATAATTTAAAGAAGCCAAGAAAAAGGAATAAATTTTGCTCTAGAGAAAAAAAAAAACATGTAATGACAGGTTTTTTTGTCAGCTACCAACCTACTAGGCTAATGTAGCTACTATAGAAAACAAACCAAAATGATTCTCACTGACCTAGATTGTGAAGACAAGTGTTTTTGGAAAAGTTTGCTAGTTAAGACAAAGAACTACAGGGAATAAAAACCTAAGATGTGGTTTAGTGATTTTGCATGTGCATGGATGTGTTTAATGCTCTCCAGCAGAGGAGAGAAAACATATCTTTAATTTTACTTTTGAGACAGTAGCAGATCATGTTCCTACCAGTAAAAGAACACTCTCCAAGAGTATATAAGGGCAATAATTGAAGATGTCTATTGTGTGACAGAAAGGCAAGATAAGATAAAGTATTTTAAAACTTCCAATTTTAATTCTATAGAGAAATGAGATTTCTTTAGTTTTGATTTTTTTTAGGCTCTTACCAAGTACTCTTTTCCTCTGTAGCTACTAATGTAACAGGAAATCATTTGAGAAATGAAGGCAACAGAATCACTACGAGCTTCTGTAATATGGAGAGCAGGTGAAAGCCACCAAGAAAACATCAGCAATAGCACCACCAAATTCCAGAGACAAGGAACGGTTGACAGTACAGCATTAAGGTATGTGATAAGTATTCTGTTGTGTAATATTCCCTTGCAGTTGCTAGCATTAGAGCATCAAGCTTACCTTTTTAAACTTGAAGTGTTCATCCATACAAGGGCTAGGTTTTCAGCTGCTTTACCCTGCAAATCTTCATAGACAGCACTGGAAGCATCTGACTAGGGCTTACTGACACCTACTTTAAGTTGTGGCAACCTATCCTAGAAGTAAATTCTTTTTTTGCACTGCTATGTTAGCAGAAAAAAAATAAAACATATATATGTTCTGAACATTTACCTGAACTGATAAATTATCTGTTTTTTCAGTTGTGTGTGTGTGTATGTGCACAAGTTTAGCCCACCCTGAGGTTTTTTTGATTTTACTTTAATAAATGGTACTAGCACAGTTTCTCTGGGTTTGTATACTTACATTGCATAGTTTTTTAAAAGAAAATTTACCACTAAAAGTGAATAATATCTCTTTTTTTTAAAGAAGTGAATAATTCCCCCATCTCATAAATCTCTACTTTGAAATCCAGCAATTCATAGGGTTTAGATGTTTGCTTTAAGAATAAACACAGGATATCTATGGATCAATATTTCATGGCTGGAATCAACTCTTGTTCAGTGTGAAGTAAAAATCTTCAAAGACTTCAGTTACCCTCAGTGTAACAGTTAAATGTAATCAGTTTGCATTATTTGCAAGCTGCCAAGTTCACTCTATAGAGGTTATGCATCTCCCAAATAAAAGCTGCTAAAAGGAACCTTTCTTCTCTGCTGCTGCACTGTTCTGAAATTCTTAAATGAACCAACACTGACAAAAAGTTGTTCAGGGTTAGCAAATATAGCCCAATGGACTTGAAAAACAATAGATTAATTCCTGGAATTTTAGTCAGAAGTCAAAAATAGTTGAAGATCACTTCAACTTTGAAACTCGTTATGTATGATTGTTCTTTCAACCAACTGTCCATAGTAAGGAAGGTTTTCTAGTATCAGCTACTACCTCAGCTGACAAAAGCAAAAGGAACTGTAAAAACACAGAGCCTGCAGTGGAGTTGCTGCTCTGCCATTACTAGTAAACGTAACTTTGAGCACCATCCAAAGTGATCAATGGAATAAATAACAAGTAATAAAAGGAAAGAAAAAGGAGACAGTACAAAACCCCATCCATTTTACATGAATCTAACATTTCTGACTTCTAGGGATCAATTCTTCATTGTCACATTAATGAAAGAGTACTTGGTTCCCATTAGTAAAGGTCATGAGAGCAGTACAGGGATAAATTCTCTCTTGAGTGAACTCATGGCTCTTCAAAGGAGCTATGGACATTTACGATGCCTCTGGCTCTGGTATAGGGATAAGGATTTTACTGCCTGATGTGGTAGTCAAGTTAAGTTTGGCAAAGTGAATGCAGAATTAGGGATAAAACACGAATACCGTTTTTTTTCATGGCTTTGTCGTGATCCTTGTTATGTAATTGCATCACATTGGCTGGAATTATTCAGGGATCATATATGAATGCATGCATTTATAAGCAAAAGAACCAAATATCTATACATGTATCAGCTAACTCATTTCCAGACTTCTGCTATTAAAAATAAGTATGTTTTCTTGCAATTATTAGTAAATTTTGTTTCAATGGGCCAAAAAGGCTCAGCTGAAAAATTATACTGGGATTAGATTTTTGAAACTGCGGAGCATAAGGTGTCCTCTTCTTGAATTCCCAGTTTAATTACATTATAATAGGCATGCTGACAACACAAAAAGCATGTTTTCAATAAACACTTCTAGTCTGTACAAAATAGAACAGCAATCGAGAGCTCTGTGGTGCCATAGTCTTTTACATGGTGTTTGGAGGTTAGTCCTGCTCATTAGAAAAACACACATGAATAATTTAGGAAAAATGAAAAGAGAATCTAGGCTTCCTGTATTCTAGCTGAACATTCTAATGCTTTTTGTTGGCGTGTAGTAACCACTGCCTACTGCAATGGATATTTTAGAAATCTGAGTATGTACTTCTGTCATTTGTTGAGTCAGCCAGCCAGAATAGATTTTTGGATTTAGTTTTGACAAAAACTAAACTAACTTTATCAGTATCTTGTGCAACTAAACTTAGTCTTATTTAGATTGATTTTCATCAGATCTAACTGTGCTTTGCAAAAATGAGAAAGCAAATCATCAACTGCTAAAACAAATATGGAAAATATTTGTGTTTTTTTTTTGTTAAGCAAGGGCATTAGACATCAAGACTGGAGTATGCTAAGTACAGATTATAACCTCTCCTCTGTACCAATCAGTCAGAGTTACAACTGAGTGCAGAGGACAAGGAGTCCTTCTCCTTTTAAGTGGTGAATTGACTTAATCCAAGCTCTACTGAGCAACTCAAATTAGCAAATTAATCACCCAGAATGTAAAATATATTGCACCAAACTGTTCCTTTTGCTTGCAAAAAGACCAAATTCGCTAGACCATGCTAGCAGAAATCCATTGTTCTCATGGTGTAGAAGCTGTTGCAAAAGTGTGGAAGTTGCTATTGCATGTTAGGCTGATTTTGCAGATACTTTGCATCTGAGAAGGGAAATGCACCACCCCTGACACCAGCGGGCGTCAGCATGACATGTGACACATGATGTTTGGTATCACAGGGGAGGAAGTGACTGACCAGTCATCCTGATGCATTCAAGTTCTCTACAAATCTTCTAGACACTTCAGTTTCTACTTCTGCACGAGCCTGGAAACATGAGTCAGCCTTCACAGATGATGACGTGTTCTAGTCTAATTCATTCTCAATTCATTTTGGGTTTGCTAAATTAAGTTTCCTTTCTGTAGCCCCTTCAGAGCTCAGTTCAGGAGGATTCTTCTACCTATTTTTCTCACAACACCAGAAAGGGCAGAAAGTATGTCTATTTACCTAGCAGTTTAGCTTCATTTGATCACCTCTCTGTTAGAGAAAGGAAACACTTTGTATTTGATGGTAATGGCAGAACTGCTAGTGATATGAGATGAGCATGAGGATGGAAATATATTTTCTGCGGGTTTTTTTATTTTTCTTTTTTTAATTTGAATAAAACTTTTAATCCTCAACCAAAATCTTTTTGGGCTGACAGGCAGACCTGATTTTTCCCAGTTCACAGCAGGCTAAATCAGGTGATTTAACTGAGTGAGAAGAGTGGAGATTAGAGTGAAAGGAGACTTAATCACATAATTTTTGAAGAGGTAGTTCCCTTGATGTAGCACCTCTGGGGTGTGCTAATAACTGCTCAATAACAAAGACTTTGCATGATTAACCCTCTCTGAATACTGGTTTAGAGTTCCTAAAAGCAGCAAGCATTACTTATAGGTGTGTATATTTGGGTTGGGCCTTTTTTTTTTTTTTTTTGTCAGAAAGGTGTGTAGGATACTTCCTTGATTTAGATGGAATAAAAATAAGTGCATCTTACTGTGATCCTGAAATAAAAGTCTGCTTTGATGCAGGATACATACGAGAGAGCACTGTTCTTGTCATAAAAGCTGGCAGCTGAGCTTTCATTTCCTAGTCACAAAAAATGACATCTGGACTGAGACAAAGTCAGACACATAGATGTAGAGGAGTTAAAAATCACTAGATCACAGAAAAAAAATGAGGTAAAACTCATTTTTTGTCACCAAGAAGTGACAAATGCCAGAGACAAGGGGAGCAAATTTTCTTGCCAAGGGATATAAACCTGAATAGCAAAGAATTCAGGTCTCTAAGGCCTACAGATAAACTGCTTTCTGTATGAGACTAATCATAGATTTACCTGTGTCAAAAGGGATAAAAATATGTGCATCCAAATCTCTGAGTTCCTACAGCTACTCAATGGAGCTCTGCAATGCCCAGGGCTAGCGTTCAGGCCAATATTGCTAGAGGCTAAAAAGAAATTAGCAGCATGGGCCTGATACATCTCCTCCTGAAATAAAGTGGAAGCTGTCCACTCACATTTATGAGAACCAGATTAGGTCTGATATTTATTTCCAAGATACAGTACACTAACCATGCCCAGTATTGTCTTTTTGGTACAAATCCAATTCATACCTAAGCTTTTAATTTACAAATGACTTGACTCCAAGAGCTACCACAATAAAAGGGTTTCTACCCTTCCCTCTGCATCCAGCCTCATGGGCTCCAGGTACAAATTGCTTAAAGTAATTCAGATACTAATATTATGTGTCTTCTTTGTCTTTATGTCTGTCATATATTGCAGAAATTTATTTTACAAAGAGGAAAGGTGCTTAATAATCAATTGAACCATTGCACTTTATAAAATGAATCATACAAAGCGAGTAATGTCATTTGAGATAAAATACCAGGGAGGTTGGAGATTGGAGGAAATGATTTTGGATTTACAAGTACGTATTTTAGCATGTAACTGTAAGTATCAGACCACCCAACAGTTGTATTTATTGTTGGATTTTGCTATCTAATTATAAAAACACAGTAATGTTAACACTTTATGGAGGGAACAGGCTCCCGCTCTTGCCAAATGTTGCATAAGTTATTAATGTTTAGGAGGGGAGGTATTGTACAAAGACCCTGTGAGTATCAACTCTATTCACATTAATTTGCATTTTACATACAAAAATAGCCTCTTAACATCTATCCAAATGAACACTGGAAAGGGAGCAGATTGCAAATCTTTGGTTCAGTGCTTATTTTAAGGACTAGTAAAATATTTCTAATGTATTTTTAATACTTATTGGTATTCACCTCCTCACAATCAGTGAAACAGTCCATTGCTAATGCAGAATGAAGTACTGTTTTACCTGCAAAAAAGATGTTATTGCTTTAAACAAGCTTGGCCAAATCAGCTGCTTAAATCTTAACTGTGCTAGGCAAAAAGCTGAAAGATAGTTTATCACTGTCTGCAACAGGTGTGCTACCAGCCAATTTCATTCGTGTTGAGCTGGCATTCAAGAATTAGCTACAATAATGGAAAAAGATCCTTATTTAATTTGTAGTCCAACTAATTGTTTCATGGTTTATGAGTTCAGCATTTCAACAAACAGGAACAAAGCCTAATTCTGTTCAGAAACTACCTGCTTGAAAACAGATGTTGTAAGGGCTTCAAAATTTAGTTTTCTGTTTAATTGAAAACAAGACTATTATTTTCAATATCCCAATTAAAACCTTTTTTGTCTTAAAATATTGGAGTGGGAAAAACATTGCAGAAATAATGTTTTGAAAACATTAACAGCTAAATGCAATTCTTACAGTGAAAATGTCTTCTTTCTAAAAAAAACTACAGACAAGGGATGCCTTTCTGGGAATCAAGAAGGAGGTGTTCTCAAAATAAAATTGGTCCTGTTTCACTGACTTAATACCCAAAGCCTGCAGTGATTGTTCAAAATATCATGTTGTTGTGTCTTTCATTTGCCAGTGAATGCTCTGCTGCATTCCATCATCATAATCCAGGCTGACTCAAACGTAGTTGCCAGGTTCACAACCTGAAACATCCTCTTGTAAGGTAGCTTTTTATTTTTCTGTTATTTTTAAATACCATCCAAACAATGATCAGAGTAGCTATTTTTCTTAAATTCTTTTTCAGACATGTAAATGTAAACACAGTAATTAAGGCATCAGGAAGTACAAGTGCAGTCAGCACAGAATGATCCACTTTATCTGCTATAGAAAGAGCAAACAAGAAAGAGGCTTACAATTTTCCTTGGAAATGTCAAGGTAACAAAAGGCTATAGCACAGAAGTAAGGAAAGGGATGTGCAGTTATGACTGCCATTTGTAAAAGTTGCTACTGGTCACAGATTCTTTAAGCAAAGCTGGTGGTGAAAGGAGGACAGACAACCTACAAGTGTAGCCGCAGCTTTGTGATTAAGGGTACAACTCTGGGAAAGGAAATAGTCCTTCTCTAAGAAGCAAGTAAGACTATAACAAAAACCAGAGCTATTAGTGAGGACTACAACACAAAACTATGAAAAACCTTAAAAAGACAATAAATATAGGATTATAAAGATAAATTTGGGGGGGGGGGAAGGGAAAGGCCAGAATTACCCAGGACAAGATTTTTTTTTCATGGAACAGAATGAATGTTTTGGAACAGGATAACTGATCTGATAACTGATCTGGTGCTCTGTTGATAAAATTTGTCTTCATCTACAGCTTCTAGTAGCTGTTGCTGAGGTATGAATTATCTGGGCTTTGAAAATAGGAGACCGTGGAGCAATACATTTATCTGCTGCTTTTAGTATGGCTGTGCAAAAGTTAAACATCAAAAACATATTTCAATATTGCAAAGGTGTTTAGGTTAATGACATTTAGAAGGAATATAGTTAATACTATTTCTTAGTTAAGGAAATCAAGGCACAGATGTTTTGCTTATTTGCATATAAATTACATTAAAAATTGTTTAACCAAAACTTTTGGCCCCATAGAATATGAAATGAAATTTATTTTCTTTTTTTTTTCTTTTTCTTTTTTTTTGTTTGTTTGTTTGTTAACCTACAGGAAGAAATCTCTGTGGGTTTGGTTCTTGTATTTGTTTCTAGATGACAACTTGGGCTTCATTAGAAGTCTGAAGATTCGACATCAGTAAGACACTGATTATTAATTCAGGTCCCCTGTCTCAAGTTATTCACTTTGGATATCTACATCTTTCCACAAGCATCCTGTGCTGCCTAAGCGACACAAAGGTAGGTGAGAGAAGCTAAGAAATAAAGGCAGACTTCCCTATGAAAGGATTAAAAAACCCCTGAATTTTGAGATGATCCTTATTAAATTAAACACTGTCCTTATGGAATAAGTACAATTTAAGTTCTGAAGGACTGATCACACAAAATGGAATAAATGTGGCTCCTTGAGCTGCCTTTAACCTCGAAGTCAGCCAATGGCAATGGGAAATGCCCACATACCTCTCTCTAATGAATGTGTAACACATTTGGTTAGTATTGCTTCGTGCCTGTGTACATGGTTCAGCAGAGACACAGCAGTCTCAGACTCTACAAACATATTTTGACATAGTTTGAGAGGATATAACATTTCAACTAGATCAGTGTTTTATACTTGAAATTATTTGTTTCAATTAAACTGCTTGCAATTTTTGTGTGTGGCTTTCATAGCATTGATACATGGTGGAAATAATTCATTCCAACAGACACACTAATATTAGTAATAGCAACCTGTCATGGCATTTTATGGCATAGATTTAAAAAGAGCATTTATCCTCTTTTCCAACCATGATCACAATTTACCAATATGTTTTCAATTATAAGCTTTCGAAGGATTTTCCCAAAATTGTTGAACAGTCAGTGCTTCCTAACTTCACTTGTGAATATTTCTTTATAAAGCTCACTTCCACTTGGTTTCACGTCACTATCTGAAGCATTCCTAGTGAATGTGCTTTCTAAGTCAAATAATGGTCTGCATTATTGTATAGCAGTCTGTACTAGAGGTGCAGAATAGAGCTACAGAGAACAGCATAAAATTTTTCCCAGTGCAGTCCTACATCTTTATCCACAATAGACCTGCACACTGGAAGTGGCAAAGATCTCCCTGGGCAGTGAAGCATTATTGCCCAAATCTGAACTCTTAAAAACCAAAGAAATTTTCTAATTATTTTAATGGTCACAGACCTACAGTAAAAGTGATTTCTTTAAAGGATTCGATAGCTTACATATTTTATGTCAACTGTTTACTTCTTTGTATTAGCCTCTGTAGTTTTACTGCAGAGAATTTGAAATGGCTCTTTGAAATGCATTTGAAACTACTTTTTATGCTGCCCCTTTGATTGCATTTTAGGTTGTAATCTAGAAAATATTTAAGAGTGCCCTCACCCTTATTAACTGGACCTTGTGCCAAGGGAAAACATTAAACTAAACATTGAAATGTTAGTAATGTTTTTTATAAGTTCACCTTAAATAATTGTAAAGAAAAAAAAACTCCTCTTGGGCAGAAAGCCCTTTGTTCAGAGCTGCTGAACATGTTTACAAATCTTTTCCACATTAGAATTATTTGGCATTCAGTCAATTCTCTCTGTTTTCAATAGAATAACTATTTCTGTATACAGTAATCAAGTCCCTTTCTGACTTAAGCGCTGTCTTCAGACTTATTTGCTTCTCCTATTTAAGCAAGTATTTCAGACTGTTTGGTATATTGAGCACTAACAAGAGAAATTTCTTGATTTGTTCTTAATTTGTGTTCCCAGTGCTTTTTCTGTCTTCTTTTAAATATTGTTCTGCTCTCCTCCTTGACACTTTCACAATTTTTTAATATACTATTTCAAAGGGAAATTTAATAGGTATGGTCTTAATATGTTTTGGGGTTTTTTTAAATACTAACACTGTACCATTTCAATTATGCTAAACAGCCTACACAATAGATCCCTCCAAACACTATATCTAGCGCTAAAGGGATTAATTATATTAAACATATTCAAGTAGAATAAGTATTAGTTTTCTCATTATCTGGGATAAAAAAGAATTGGTGTATGTAGGCTTACATGCAAACACGACAAGTGGTTTTATGGAGACATTTAAGCAGAAAAATACATTATTATTTCCTAATGATAAAAAAAATGACAACACTTCAGCATTTTATTTCCTCTAGAAAAATTTCATTCACCTCCACATAATGTGAAGAAAGATACTTTAAAGAAACATTTTAAGTTTTGTATTCTCCTGCACTCTCAAGGACTTTTTTCTCCAACAATAAAAGATTCTACATAAAAGTAAGATTGTTTGGAATCATTGGAATTAGGTTTCCAGTTCCTACTTAAGTCTTGTAACAAATGGCTAATAAAGAGTTTATTTTCTTTCATTTCTTTCACTTTTGAGATACCCTGAAAAATTTCTTCAAGAACAATGCCTATTAAATGTCAAATAAAGCATCATTAAGCAAACTATACTCTCATTTTTGTACTGGGGATTTTATTAGAACTAAAGAGAATTAATTTTTTCCCCTTCCTCTTACATCCTTCCACCATAGCTACAGTTTCCTCAAAGTGTGCACATGCTACTGGAAAAGTGTTAAACCTAAGAAGGAGTGGAGCTAATAAGAAAGGGAAAAAAACCTAATCTTGCAGCAAGTCTAGTATGACAGATGGTGCACCTTTCTTTCTCCTCTACAGAAGACAAACAGGTTGGGAAGAGGCTATGAAAACTCTGAATTCAACAAGAAATCTTCTCTCTGCTCCTGTTTTACATTCTACAACATTTATCAAAGCTTATTGTATTCACTGGTCAGCAAACAACAAGAAGGAAGGTAAAAGAAGAGAGAATAAAACAGGTACATTTCAACATCAATGGGAAACAGGTTCCTGATTCAGAGCATTGCTGGGACTTCAATCTTGTTGTTTAAGATGAGGCTGCAGTGCATTTCCATAACATTGATTTTTTTTTCTTTTCTATAATAATTCATTAAATACAGAAATCTCACTGTGGTTTAATAAAGAAGATTTTAGTGTTTCAACACTAAATATTGCTTTATATTTTGTAATCAAGGAGAACATTTATGAAGTACATTTGAAAGAAAAGAAATTGTAAAATTTTAATTTGAAATTAATTCCTTTCTTCCCCTTTTATCATCTTAAGACAATATTTTGTGTGACTTACTCAACAGCATAAAACCTTCAAGGATGTATAAATTGAGGTAAAATAAGAATATATAAGGATTATAGGTTTTCAGGTTACTTCAGATAGAAAGATTTTTCGGTAGTGACATGTTCAAACTTGATATTGGAAAATAAGTTTAGTTCCATATTATATTATTTGAATTACAGGCTACTAAATCTGACAGTGAGGTAGAGACTTTCTGGAGACATAGACCAAAAGATCTTGCAGTAACATTATTATTATTATAACTATTATTATTATTTTCTTCTTGATTTATGTAAGGTGTATGTAAAGTTCACCATTCTAGACAACTAGTAATTAGTCAGTCACCCTGTGAGGGCAACTGGGTGAAGAACTTTATCTAACATCCAACCTAAACCTCCCCCGACACAACTTCAGGCCATAAAAGTCTACCGGTTAGGCTAAAAACATGGTCTTAAAGAAAACCTTCTTTGTCCAAGACAGACTTCCAGTGAAACTGGTTACTCAATAGGATTTTTGAGTGAAAGGATCAGAAAAAAGCATTCATACCTACAGAAGCATACACCAAAAGCACGTTTAGATACCAAAGAGAAATAACATTTTAAGTGCTTGATCTATTTAAAAACTTCTAGTCATGAATTTTTTTCCTTTTTTCATCAAAAAAACCCAAAACCACAAAACACATAAATCATGCTGTTCCAATAAAAACATACTCAGAAAAGCAATAGAGCAGTTCCCTTGCTGGCACGTCACAATCCACTAACTGCAAGAGTTTTTGCATTTTATCCTACAGCAATATGCATTCTCTTTCTTTCATTTTCAGCTTTACTAAGTCAGTAACAGTCTTTTTAGAGTAATGAACATGGAATGAGAACTATAAACAGAAGCTGATGTTAGATTCTAAGCATTGCTGGATGTTTATACAATATGACTTGCAAACCGATACAAAACTAATATTTCACAGTGAGTTGGAATGTAGAAGCTGTTTTATTTTTCTGTTATTTCGCCTGGTATGTTTCTGTTAATTCTTCTGGTTTTTAGGAGAAATGGTTACTAGAAATACATTGTTGATGTATCACACCAGGAATCTTTCTAATGGAACATGTTCTTCTCAGAAAAATATCCATATGACTTAAAGCTGATGAAACTAAGGCATCTTAAAGTAAAGGGTTTATCAGAATTCTCAGTATTCTTCTCCATCTGCCACAATGGCATGGAAATAAAATACCAAATATCCTTCTTTTTTCTTTTATTCCCCTTATTCATTTTTTCATTCAAGGATGACTGAGTAAGGAAATAGGAAAAGTTGACTACAAATTCACAATTCTTTGGACTACCATGGAAAGATTTAAAGAATTTTCCATCTGCACTAACAGCTGGAGACTTAGTTAGATCCCAGGCAGAAACTATAATATTTCCTTTCTAATTTTTTTTTCTTTGGTGGAAGATTGAAGAGGTCCATAATTTACTATAATTGCTTTAAGAAACGATGCCGTTAGGAATAGGAAGTATTGAGGATTAACTATGCATAATGAGAAATAGTATGTGATAACAGATCTGAAAATTGCTCCAAGAAAATTTTCAGAAAAACAGAATGACTATAGTCTTCTGTTAAACAGTATATAAGGAAGTAACTATATTGCTCTTTTCTCTTGCTTTTTTATGGCTGGACACAAATAAAAACACAGGAGTAAAATTAACTCTGAGCTGGTATGCTCTTTTATAGGACCAGGGTGTGGAGGATCAGGTAGGAATCAGCACTGCATTTCTAAAAAATAAAAATGTATCACAATTGTCTTTGAGGTTTTTTTCATTGTGCAAGTATAATTAAGTAATAAAAATTTTCTTTCTATATTTCTATAGAATTATTTTATGCTTTTCATCTTTCAAGTTCAATAAGAAAGATGGAAAAGGCCACTGTGATATTTTATACATAAAATTGCAAACACCTCTTTCATACTCCGAGTTTCTACAACCTCTATTTCCAGAAAATAATGTTGGTCATTCTACAGTTTCACCAAATTTACAGGAATGTTTTATAAGGTAAATGTTCAGTCATCTGAAAGTAGCCAAATCTTGCCTTTTAGCAAGCATATTTGAAAGGCTATTTTGAACATTAACAATATAAATGATTTATTGAAATTTTGAAAGAATAGGAATGTCACACCATTCCTGGAGAAATAATATGATTTCACACAACCTGAAGGACACATGATCATATAATGAATAAAGAACCAGAGAAGCACTTTTTTTTTTCCAGAATTAAACTAGCATTGTTTTAAAGTCGACAAAAGCACTGGGATGTCTAAATGATATATTGCTAGTCTTAATACTTTGTGCTATAGCACTCCTATTAAATATCATTAAACCTGCTAATTAAAAAGCCAGGTCAGTCAGGGCAGGGTTTAATTACCATTCTGTTATACACTATTTCTCTTAAATTCACAAAATAATATCCAGGTTTTTCTCTTATTACAAGTGTAAGAACGTTATTTATTATATTTAAGAAATGGATGGCAAATACAGGAAGTATCATGCTACATCAGTGGGGAGAAAAAAAATGACATGTCAGGCAGGTATAACTTTTGTTTTTTCTTTTCTTTTCTTTTGTTTTTTTTTTTCTCCCTTATCCTTTTCTTAATTTTTTTTCCTTTCCTTCCTTACAAAAGGAGGGGATAAACTTGTGCATATATATAAACTGAAGGCATATATATCTATCTCTTCATATATATAAATATACACATATATGTATATATGTTTCTATATGCATATATCTATGTAAAATTCTGTAATTTTTAAAAAATTTTCCTTCTTAATGTGAATGGGGAAAAGCTGTTCTGTTCATGCATTAAACATTACAACTGTAGTGTCTCCAGTCAGATTGTAGAGAATATTCAAGGTACCCTGAAGCCTAATTTGATTTAGAATATAACTTCAAGTGTCTTTGTGAAAAGATGGTGCAGAAATCCAAAAATATATCTTTTACTATATTCTTTTAAAAAAAGTGAATTATTTACCCCATATAAACAAACTTAATGGTTTGTCCCCAAACACAAACATTTTTTTCCTCAATACTGTTTGCTTTTCTTACTAGAAAAAATAAACTCACATTGTTTGCAGAGGGAACCCCACTAAAACCACTGCTGTACACTGAATAACCAGGTCTTATGGTTCTGAATTCAAAAGAGGAACACAGCCATGATGTTTGATCACACATCAGTTTCCAACACTGCATTGTACAAGCTGTGCATATACCTGTAGTGCCAAACAGACAATTTAATCAGAATAATTCCAATTAATTTAGCTAGTCAGAAAAATATATCTCCTGCTTATTGTTTTATGTTGCTGACAAGAAGCATAACTGACTTTCAAAACTAAAAACCATTGAATTTATGAATAACAGCTCAAGGTCTAAAACTAACAAAGTGAAAATAATTAAAATATTTAATTATATGTATTCTTTTTACTCTTTTCAAACTTTTTTTCAGCCTTCTAACATAAGCCTATATAATTGAATTTCAAGAAGCATTAGAACCAATGGAGCGGTTTTGCCCTTGGATATTGGATGTCCTATAACTGCAAGGACCCAATGTTTGACGAAAAAAAATAAACAAAGCAACAAGCAAACACACAATCCAACAAAACCCCAAAAAAACAAAATCAAACCAAAACCAGAAGCAAGAAAACTTTTAAAAGATCATTAAAGTCTATACAGGCTTGGTTTGAAAAGTAGTCTTTATCATACATACTTTCATAAATTTGAGTGGAAGGTGTGTTATGGAAGAAAAGCCCACTGAGATAATGGGCAGACAATTCAGCATGCTGAACTTTCACTGCTACATAAAGGCTTAATTACTGCAGCTTAAAAATTGTTAACATTTCCCCATTAAAAATAAAATAAAAACATGAGGTGTTCTCTTACAATTTCCTGAGGATTAAAGCAATGTATTCACATTTCTTAATGTTTCTTAATACCTTATCCCTGAAGCAAAACTTCCAAATTTTCAGTCAAGATAGGTTGTTACTTTCCCCATTTGCAGTCAGATAAATAATAACAAAGGATAAAAAAATTCAGCAAACAAATATTTTACTGAAGATATAGAGCTGATTAAAGCTATTACTTATATACTATGTGCTGCAGGATGTTGTACTTCTATGCCTTTGGTAGCATAAAATCTTTTGTGAGTCGTTCAGGCAAAGTCAAGCAAAATAACCAAATTAGCTTTTTGGTATATAAGCTTAGCTGGCTGGATTCATGTAAATGAGGTTACAGACTCCTCATGTGATCTTTCTACCATCACAGATGATAGGCATATGGATGGTGTTAAAGACTTTAACTGAAGCAGCTGTTTGCAAAATGAGCACCTGTTGATGGCAAAAGAGTAGGTTGTCACCTTCGTTATTTTGAAACGAAGAGGAGCATGGCTAAAAATTTTCAGTGTGTAATGAAGGCTAGAAATCTTTAAGCTCTACATTTGGCTCAAACTTGCAAACAATGCCACAGCTCTTTGACTTCATGCACAGACTCATGGCGGAATGAAAAATTCAAAAGCAAACAGAGACATTAATTTTATCACAGGTTTTATGCCTCTTTATGTATTTGTATCACAGGCAATAATGTAGGATGAGGGAAGCCAAGTGTAAAAATATCACCAACTCAGGATGTCCTTCTGCTTTTTATTCACTCATACTATTGGCCTCAATTCATTTTTGCCGTCCTATCCAATTTTCTTCTTAACTCGTAGCTTTCTGTCTGTGTTGAAAAGAGAGCTTCCAGGTACCTTGTTTCCATCAGGTGACAACCCATGAATCTTCCAGTGTAATTTACAGCCCCAGAAGGTTAAAAAAGTCAAAGTGAACCCAAAGGAAGACCAAAGTATGATACTGTCTTCTAGATGCAAACAGACTGTGTTGCAGAGCAGGATAAAAACTGAGTATGTAAGAAAAACTTGTCAAAAAACTTTTTCACAGAAACACAGGACTAGAATTTATTAGAAGACTCAAGTTCTCCTACCTTTTGCAGTCACAGGTAAAGGTGCAAGTTTTAGTCCAACAAAATCAACACTCCTAAGCTTTCATTGAATTTTAAATTTTAAGACACTTTGTAAATTTCAGCATTTGCAGCAAAAGACAGCAAGAGAACTCTCCTACTCAGTCCTGTATAAAACAGCCCAGTAGATACCTAGGGGCTCAAACATAGACTTAAAAGTTCAAGCAATATCAAGTTCTACTTGGATAACATCTTAGGGAGAGCACTGCATGCTCTCTTCTCATAAGGAATAACAGATAAGGAAAGGAGACACTTGAATATCCAGACTGCTTCTGCTTCTGCTCCTGGCCTTGCTACAGACTGTCTGATTGACCAGTGGCATAATGCTTAAACATTCTACAAAATGGGGATAATTCATTTTATCTCCTAAGGACTAAGAGAAGATAGGTTCATGCGTTCCTTAGGCTTTAAAATATGATATACTGAAGAAAAATTGTGACACGGTAATTGATTTGCACTGTATCTACATATGTGTATAGAAAAAACTGCATGCATCACTGTATTAAACTGTCCTCTGAAAGATATTCAACTTTTTGTTTTTCAAATGTCTTTGGGTCTTTTTACAAGAAACTTGTATTTTTGGGGGCAGAGCAGGGGCACTGTTGCCCGTTTATATCAATAGAGGTTGAACATGAATCTCATAGTAGGTATATTGAACAATTGGTACTTAGGTTTTAAGTTACAGCCATGCTTTTTCACACTTCCTGTATTATATGCTTGTTTGTTACATACATACATTGTACCAGTGGTACAATCTAAAAGACCCAAGGCCAGAATGGTATGTCTAGGCATAGAGAACATTTCTATTTGAATGTGGTCAAGATACTGTGCCCAACAACCTTGTTCTTTTCAAAATGGTTGCACATCTTTAATAACTACATATCTCAGCTTGGAATCTTAGAATTTTTAAAACAATGGCTGCTCCAAAACCAGACTTCGTTTTCTGCTCTTCTAGTGCTAAGCCAGAGAGGAGAGTGCCACCTAATGATCTGTAGGTAAGTGCAGGTTACAGCTGGTATCTTTTGGTTCCAAGTTTTTGCATCTTCCACTGCCTGTAGGCTTAATAGAGATTCAGAGGTGGACAGTTGCTTTTACAATTGTTTGTGTTTACAAACACAACTACGGAGCTGTTTGTATTCAAAACCTGAATGAGGAACAGCAATCAGCTTTCCATTGGGCTTTCTAACAATAAGCTTGAATGCCTCTCAGTCTGCCTTTAAAGGGCTGTTGAGTGCAGCAGCCAGGCAAAGTCATCAAGGGAAAAAAAATGAAAATCCTGAAGTATCATAGTTTGCTTTGCTAAATTCATGGGAGTTAGGTAAGAAAATTATGACAGAAGGGACAGGCACATGAATGAGGAAACTACTACAATCTAACAGTAGCTTCATAGAGAAAAGTGCTTCTTCTTCCATCACAAACATGAGAATTACTTGGTGAAATGAAAAGATAAATACTTTCACAGAATGAAAAATTGCATGTAAATTGCAAACTCGTATTCAATAGGAGTAATATTTTAGTTTATTGAGACATTGCAGGGGATGTCAATCATGTTAGTACGTGCCTCGGGTGGTTGAATGTTCAAGCATCCCTTGCCTCCCATTGCACCAGAGGAATGTGTTAATGAGTCCGTAGAACATAATCCTGTCATCTTTTAATGCTATGTTAATTTAAACGGCTGAGGAACAAATCCTGGGGCTAGGAAGATCCATAGCATGGAGCCAAATGAAGCTATGTATTTTCTCTTGATCCTCTGGTCACACAGTCCTACTTCTCCTGAGTGAGAAATTTCTAAAGACACCTTGAGGGAGGGACAGCTTCTATGTAACTACCTTAGTCTGAACTCCATTGTCCTCAGGGATTGGTGACAATAAAACTGCTCTACTGAGAATTATTGGGAGGTGGATTGAGCATGAATTTTTGGCAACCCTGCTGCTTCACAGAAAAGTTGAAGGATTTTTTATATCTTCTCTTTGTTGTGTGTTCTTAGCTAACAGTTCCAAGGGAAAGATGAGGAGAAAAAGTATTAAAAGGCCTTTGCTGCTCAGCAGTTCAAATACAGCCTCTTAACAAATGCCAAAACACCTCTTTTCAAAATGTAGTTTATTTTAAATATTACAAGAATGAGAAGACCCATTCTGGCTTCAACCTTCCCACTGAGCTAGGGCAGGCATGACTGCTTAACTGGGCCAAGAACATCCTGAGTTACACTGTGCATTCTAAAGAGTGATAATGATTTGGCTGAAACCTTTACTTGTAAGCAGAGATTGCCTTCTAAGGGTTTAGCTGACATGGGGAATACTTGGTTCTACATTGGTGCCATCAAATTCTCTTATTCTTTTGGGTGTACAAACAAAGATACTGATGTCATCCTCTAGCCCCTTTCCTATTCAGAAACTCTCAAAGGAGTGGAAAGCAAATGCAGTGAACCGTAAGAGGTCTCTGAACAAATTTCAGCCCCATTTTAAATATAGAGAGCTGTACAAAGGAATGAAAACATTCCCAAAGACAGTAGTAGTTGCCTCAGTCTGGACCTTTCCATTTGCATTAACATCACAGGTCCTTGGAGTAGTTCTGAAACATTGAAGGCACATCCAGCCCCTCTTGGTACAATACACACCGCACAAGCCTTTGTGCCACCAGCAGATCCAGCAAGTACTTAGACTGTACTCCACTTTAGGTCCATACCTAGTCCCATGCCTTGCACTGAGTAGAAAGCATTTGCACATCAGTCTCTTCACAGAACTTGCAGCACACTCATTCTGTGACAAACAGTCATTTGGGGAACTGCAAAAGGACAAACAGGGACAAGAGGCTGCTTGGACCCCTATGGATTTGGCCAGGCAGAGCCTGTAATTCCTGTTGTGGGTGAAGAAGCAACATTGCCATAGTGTATTCTGCTCCCTTTTGAGATGAGAGAGGTGGTCAGGGACACTGTGCTGAACACCACTCGCAGAGCAACCACTTTTGAACTCTGGGATGGGCCAAGTGGCTAGCAGCCACTGTCTTCCTTCTCTTCTGAGAGGTGTGCTTCCTGCTCATCTACTCGGACTGATGCACCACCACAGGCTGTATGCTGGACTCCCTGACGAGTACCTTCTGACATGTCTCATGCTCACAGTAAAGCAGTCTTACACTCATTCTATGACATTGGCTTAAGTGTGGCTTCCCGTTTTCCCCGAGCTCATTTAGCCTAAAGTTGGACAGTTAGTAAACTCGCATGAGCCTATTGAGGATGCTGTTTCCAAAACTGAAGTCCTAAATTCTTTAATATGGAGAAGACTGAAAAAGTGTTCAGCACTTTGTAATAGATTCAATATTGTCAGAAACAGATTCAGTACTCACTGTGGTGGTATGGGAGCACTGCACATCCTGCCTGCACTCGGAGTTTGTGAACAGCACACAGTGAGTATGAAAAAACACTAGGGCAGGATAGGTGCAAATCATATGATGGGTCCTTAAGGATGTGAAAGGAGAGTGTCAGCACTCTGAGCTGGAAATTTAGATATCTGAGAAATTTGAAGGTTCAGCAGCCTGAGAAGGGAACGGAAACAAATATATCTGCTCTGCATACAGTATGTGGAAGACCAAACTCCAAAATTTTTGCCACTTTTTCTTCATTATCGTGTCACTTCAGTTTTCAATAACTTGGAACAACATCTTACAAACCATTTTTTGCAATAAGGCCCTCTACTTTATTCTCCATGTTTCCTGTCAACTTTCTTTTTGACCAGGTGATCTAAGAAATAATTGGTAGACATTGCAGGCGGATGACCTGTACTCTCACAATACCTCTGTCTCATAGTCATGTTTCATTTCTTATTTTCTATCAGCTTCTCCCACAAAAAAAAAAGTAGAATTCCTCCAAAGTGTCCTTTCCACCACTTTTCATCAATAATTGCATGAAAAATCATATTAGTTTAATAAAGAGAGAGAGAGAGTGTGTGCATATGTGTGTTTGTGTTTGTTCAGACTTCAAACAGTAAAGAGGAAATCCTGACTTACAAAAATTTCAAATCTGAACTAGGAATTTCCTTAATTTCTATTTCTCTTTCCAGACCTCTTCTCTTGATGATAAGCATACATTCCTTTTCAAAAAGTAATTTTTTTCTGTTTTCTCCTGTTTAATAGAAGAGCCTCTCTCTACCTTAGCCTAAACTTGCTACTTTCACAAGCAAATTGTAATTAACCAAGCTTTAAAAAAATCAGTGAATGACCAAATAGTTGTAACCACAAGAAAAAAAGAGGCGCAGTAGTTAGAGAAAAGGACATTGATTACATTTCAAAGATATCTTAAGCTCTTTCAACCACTTCTTGGCAAAATGAGTTACAACCTTAGCTTTGATGTCTTTTTGCTTCAGTATCCATTAAATTGGAATTTTATTGACATACTATAGCTTAGTTAAGAATTTATTCATGCTATGTCACGCTGTCCTTCTGGCAAGGAGGGAAATTTTGGGAAAGATTTTTAACTATGGTTTTTCCCCTTGGCTCTTATGGATAAAGGTGACATTCTCCCTAAAAAGTGAGTACTTTTGTCTTATAATTCCCTGTGATAACATCTGAAAATATGGCTGCAGGGAAAAATTACAGTTATAAATGTTAACATTAATAATCTCAAGTAATAAAATAGCTTCAAAGATTGCTAATTTTTTCACTATTAAACAATAGATGCCATTAGATACCAGTATTTTATCATATGGAAGTATAATCTTCAGTATCATTCCTTGTTTATCTATGTAGATTCTTACCAGCCCACCACACTTTTAATATTGCATGATACGATGAAGCAGTATTCATCTCTGAAGCCAGATAAATGTTCTGAGCACAAACATCAGTTCAGTCTGGAAAAGAGGAAAAAGTGACTTGAGAAATATTCCTGATTGTTGAAACTTTCCAGTTTTGTTCTCTTGTGCAACTGAAAAGTGCAGCACCTTGCCACTTAAAAAAGAGAAAGAACTTTAAGCTGTTTATGTGTCATCAAAATATATGAGTAAAAGTGACATAACCCTGAGGAAAAGTAACAGCTGTTGATTATACGACTATGTGCTGGGACTTAGGCATAAGGAAAAGATGTGTGAGTCTTTCTGCAGTTCTGGGTCTATTTTCTATGGCTCTGACATAGTTTAGATAAGTGTTTAGAATAATTCATTAAAGTTAAAACAACTTAAACTTTAAAGTTGAAGGACATTAGTTTAAATCCCCAAGGAATAATCCCATGCAAAACTAGAAGTATGTAATATTGAATGCCTGTTTTCTGATGTAAATCATTCATTATGTGCTTTATCATAAATATAATTTGAAATAGATATCTTAGGCTGGTTTCCCCTAACTGTCATGCATGCTCCATGTAAACAAGCTGTTAAGGAAGTTCCTGCAAATGGAATCTCAGTATAGGAGCTGAGGGCAGAATTAATGGCATTCCTTGGCCACAAGTAACTAAAAAAAACCAGGGAAACTGTATCAAACAGTTTGTTCCTGAAAAGAAAGTGACTTCAACTGTTTCCCATTTGGAGATACAGTAATCACTGAAAAAAAATGAAAACCTTTACCTGAGTTTCATTGACGCACTTTGGCACAGCACAGTAGATGCTGAAGCGCATTTCAGCAGTGAGTTTCCTTAGAAAGTTTATAATTATCTTCACTTGACTCTCCTTTTTAAAGAAATAAATAGGTTTCTCCTATAAGGCTTTGATCATTATGTGAGATGTAAACAGACTGTATAACAAGGGATCTATTTGTAGGTTAAGAAAAGTGCTTTTAGGTTTATTTTTAGAGCTGATGGCCTTTAGTCACAATTCCCTAGTTGCTTTTCAGGTGCTGAGATATTTCAGGATATTAGTACTCAGTTGCTATTTTGCAAAAGTTGTTGAATGTCTGTACAAGTATGCTATTATGAAACATCACAAAAACACACAAAAAAAATGTTTTTCTTTTCCTACATTCCTAGGCAAGTAAGAAGCTATTTCTAAAAGTGAACAGCTTTTTTTTAGTAACCACTTGGAATCCTTGTGTTGCATGCAAGGGCATAATGATAGGGTATTTTTTTTTATATAATTTCCATAAATTTTGCTAGTATTACTTGCTAATGTTATAGTAAAAATTTGAAAATCACTATTCTTTTTTTATGCAATATTGTAATTTTTAAATTTACAAATTCACTTCTGCTTATTATTTTATATCCTCTTTACATATTAATGATAGGAATAACCTCACACAGACTTAGGCATCTGTCATATACCTTCTATTTCCAAGCTTTTAATCCACTTTTCTGTCTATTTGAGAGAGTGAAATAGATCCTTCAAAGGTGAGATTGACTTAAGATGTCTACACTAGAATGAGCTGAATCATTCTAAAACAGCTTCTGTTTCTCCCCCATGCGTATAAAGGTAGTCTGGATGATGAGCTCTGTATGATGACAACACTCTGAGAGCCTAAAGTTATGGACTATTAGTTCTGCCCTAATTACCAGAGTTAGCACCACAAATTGCAGTGGTAAAAAATTTGTTTTAATTTGTTACAATACGTGACAGAGTTTTCTCAGTATTGAGTCTTTTAAATCCAATGTAAGTAACTATTCAATTTGTGATCCTCTGACAAAGATTAATGTTTTCATAGTCACTAATGATAGTCAGGCCTCTATTTAAAATCAAAGACTAGCTTAAGAATGTTTTACTTTATCTCTTAAGAAACTGCCTTATGTATATACCTTATATGTACATATGGATATTCACACACTATATATATATATATATACCATATACATACACATATGGATATTCACACACTATATATATATACACTATATATACCTCTTGTGTGTATACATATATATACACACACATATATATACACACACACATATAAATACACACACATATATGTACACATACTATATATAAATACATACATACATACATACATATATATATATATATGCCCTTGCGGAAACACCTGAAACTGTTCCCATCATTGCTGATACCCTAAATCATATTTTGTTTTGTGGAGAATTTGGGGTTTGTTTTAGTTTGGCATTTGGTTTTCAGATTTTTTTTTTCGAACTTTGTTTGAATATAAGTATTTCCACTTTAAAAATTCATAAATATGCAGTCAGACATAAGTCACAGATTGAGAAAAACCTGGCAGTAATAAATTGGTCATTTATTTCAGTGGAATTTTTTAAATGTGATGTCAAACCACACAAAATAAATATGTGAGAGATAGGGCATTGTGGGGAAGAACCACAGAGAAATAAAACAGGAGAGAGGAGACAAATTACCTGAAAAAAACCTCTCAATCTATAATCCTTCAATTTATCATTAATTCTAAACACTTCTTCATTGTATCTCTCTGAATCAGCAAGAAGAAACCTCTACTACACAGTGTGAAAATGTGTGTGATGTAGTGTGAACGTACTGACCAGAAACAGTATTATTGCATATTTATAAAGTGTTCATCAACACATGAATTCCAAAACCTTTCATCCTGGGAAAATGCATTGCTTGTTAACTGCTTATAGTACCAAACCCTAATAGTACATGCAGTTATAAAAGAGATATATATTTTTCCTTTTGTGATTTCTTTTTTTTTTTTGTAAATGGAATATTGGTATTAAGTTTTTCAGCCTGGTAGGAGTTTTAATTTTCCATAAATTAACTTGATGTAGAAAACATAACAGCAGACAATTTGATGACATTCTGCTTTTGAACACTAATATTTGAATTTATTCTTCCACCTGACAAGTATTCAGTTTAGAATTGAAAATATGAACAGGAATTAACCTAAAGAAACCTGGTTTGGTTTACAATTTAGTTGTTTTTTCTCTGTATTTTCCCTGTCTTCAAAACATGGTTAGCAACAAAGACTGGAATTTCCTAATTATCCTAATAGCTGAGGGTTGAACTAACAGCTTCTTTTGCAACTTGTGCCTTTTGCTCGATGAAGGTGTGATCAGATTAAGGTGTGAGTTGGATAGGACTACTAACTACTGATTGTAGTGTAACAGTGATCTTTGTGTGTGAAAGCAGATGGAGGTGAGGGTGGGCAGTTATCATTTCTGCTAAAGCAAATTTGTGCTTCTCAGTGGAATACTTACTTTTGAATTTTATTCCTCAAAAGATGAGGAGTCCAGACTCTGTGCATTTCCACAAATCCACATTACCACATGGTCACTATCAGCAGCAAACCTGGCTTTCCGAGGCTCTAACATGGCATAGGAGGAAGCAAGGTTACAGCCCTTTTATAGTACCCAGAAGTCTGATGTTCCAGGCATCTGCCTACCAGCTAACAATTCTGTTCAAGATGCTGTGGCAATTTGGCATCCTCTGCAGTCATATTTATTTTTTCAAACTGCACTTGGACCAATTTAAACAACATTTTTTTTAGTGCTGAAATAACAGTATACACACGGATATATATCAAGGTAACAAATCTGCTTTGATTCAAGCATCTCAGTAAATCAGACTGCATCCAAGACCTACAGAATTTAGGGAAACCTTTCACAAGTGCCATTGAAAAACTCTAACTAAGCTGTTCTGCCTAATACTTGTTGTTAAATATGCAAAAATAGTCAAACGTACTATACCTTTATGAAAAGCTATATAAGTGTTAACTAACTAAACCTCATGACTCCTATGTATAATGCAGATAAATGTATAATTTATATTTTTACTCTTTATTTATTAGTCAGGCAAATTAACCACAAAAGTGAACAAGCCTTTTACTAAAGAGTGAAGGATTTGAAATAACACCTTGTTTTTCTTGATTAATTCCAGTGAAATCACAGTTTCCCTTCAGCTGTACCAGAGAAGGGGAAAAACTAAAAGGCTTCTTATGCACTACTTTTAAAAAGTTATTATACAGAAGGAGAATTAAGCCAGTACTACCTCAGATAGCACATAAACTTTAGAAAATTAATTTTTTTATCTCAACGTACAATGTTGTGGCCTGTACATTGCATACTTCACAATATGACAACACATTTAGGTCCATGTTGTATACATATATGTCACTATATTTTGTCCTACACTGTGAAAAATATTTACTGGCAGAATACACACTGTTCTGAGCAACAGCCTTACTTGTCTGAAGACTCTGATTCTTTGAAAGAAACTGCCATCAAAACCAATGGCTTTGATGGCTGGAAAGTGAAATTTTCCCCGATGCATGTATTGAAGCAAAAACTTCAGGAGTTCTCAGTGTACATACTATAAAGGTGGTTTTTTGATTTTTAAAGTTTGGCTACCTTTTATTTTCAAACATGACATATCTGCTTGGTTTTGTCATCTTGTTATTTTTCCAAAACAGGATTTCCTCTGAGAACTGACATCCAACAGATGTAATGTTACGTTACATTATGTATTCACTTAAATTACACATAGGTAAAATACCTACATATTTAACTATATGGTAAGTTTCCCTGGAGAGTCAATGTGAATTGTCAGTACCTCATAGTACCTCATACCTTTATTTGTAATTAGCCTGAATTACTCAGAGAAGCATTCTCAAATCCTGATGAAGTCCAGTTACATGGACTGAAGGGTCTCAAAAAGTGGGAGAGAATGGGAGGCAGGTGCTGAGCTATTCCCTTAGCAACTATATTTCACAGGGGCTGTGTCACCACCACTGATTGTGAATCCTGTTTGTTCCAGTTTTGTGATATAAAAAGAGCTCAAGAGTATGTCAACAGGACAGATTTTACACGCTGGAAACGAGAGGGCGAGAGCGCGACAGAGAGAGATCTTTCATCTTGTCAATGCCTCTTCATCAGCATTCAGATCACATTGCCTTCATTTCAGACCCTGCCACTCTCCTCTGCCTTCATTCTTTTTTCTTATTCTGATTCATCTATCTTCACTGCTGAAAATGAAACTTTCTCCTTTGCATTGAGAGTTGTCTCTCTTCTTTCAGGAAATGCTACACCGTCACTGTTGATCTCATAAGGAACAGCTTGTTGTCTCCTGTTAGAAGAAAGAATCCTGGCCTTTGAAAAAAATTGGCAGTTTAAGATAAGACAAGGCAAAAAGACACATTGAAATAGAAGTCATATTTTTTCCAGGCCCACAGAACAAAGCTATACAGGACTGTTCTTGTAAATCTTAGTAATTGCTGATCCTTCATTTTTCATTTTCTGCAGCTTGCTTTCTGTGCTGTCACAGACATTCTGTAACAATCACGCTAAACTGATAGCATTTATGTTTGTTTTTACTTATTTCAAGAGAATATTTAATACAAGAAATAAAGACAGAAGATCAAAAAATGTTGGATGTGGGAAATAGGAATTTCAGACTATGGATAACAAAAGTTTGACAGAGTTGTTTATAGACTGACATAAGGAAAAGCTGGCACTCTTATTAATCTGTGTGAGACCTCAAATTTGTTTACACTGTGTAGACTCAAAGAAAGATTTAGACAGCAACAGAAACTCCCTAAAGTCATGTTAAAAACTGCTTCCTTTAACTCTTTTGCTCCTGATACCACAGAGATCCTGCCACGCTGCCATCACACACAAATGCATTTTTTCAGCAACTCTCATCTTTCTTTCTGTTGCATTCATGATACCTGCTTACTTACACCTGTAAAAATGAGCATTGAATAAATTCAGAAATTCTTATCTGGTAGTAGTTTTTAACTCCTTTTTTGGCTAGAAGTAAACATCAATAGAAAAAGAAATTTCTGTACACTAAACCCAGGCAAGTGACATTCCTTGTCATTTTTTTCTGGATTCTGTGTTGCATTAACCCCGTGCGCAATGCATAGTGTGCATTAACTCTTTCAATAATGCAAAACTTTCAAATTCCATGGAGAGTCAGCACAAAGACCCAGTTAGCCCAGAGTTTCATCTCTAAGAACGACTAGTAGAAGAAACCTAAGCTAAGGGTGAAAAAAGCAAGTGAAGCAGACTGAGATCTTTCTCTGGTGTGTCCTTCCACCTTGGCTGCACATAGTTTAGGCATTTTCTATCTGGGAAGTTATAATCAGATTATTGTTTAATACAAAAGAGAGGCCTCTCCAACAAGAATGTACTTAATCTTTCATAACTGATTTATACTTTGGCCTTCAAGACATCCTGAGGCAATGAATGAATTATACAATTTACTTATTTGTTATGCATCTCTTTTGAACATGTCACATCATAATTTACTGGCTGCCTCCTCATTCTTGTGTACTGAAGACATTGGTCTTTACACTACTTGTAACTTTAGAGATCTCACGTGTATTTCCCTTTGTATCACCTTTTGCAAACCAAATAGTCTTATTCTGTTCAGTATTCCTCCACATCTCTAAGCAAACACGTTCTATTTGACTATTCCCTTGCTAATTACTTTGTTTAATACTAATTACTAATTATGGCTTTTTTTGAGACTGGGCAACCTAATTATGTGTATATTCATATTCAAGAACAAAGTTCACTATGGACTAATACAGTGGCATCATGTTTCTTTTTAGTTTTGTTTTCATTTCTTGTCCCAATCCTTCTTTATGTTTTGATTGTTTTTTGAAGATTATATAACATTAAGCTGACATTTTTGAAAAAGTTTTATAGTGATATTGATAGTTTCCTTTATGAGTACTAGAAGATTTTTGTGAAACCAAAAACATTTTAAACAATGGTAGCAATAATTTTTTAACACCCTTAAATGTTAAAACATCTCATACATACTAAAATAAAAAAATATTAACTATAAATTGAATATTTTACAACTTGTTACTACTCTATTGTGTCTTTTTCTACTAATTCTCGTCCTACTGAATTGTCTGCTCTTACCAATGATGACAAGATTCATCATATTGAGTTTGAAAATATTTTTTCTCTATGCTGTATGCTGTTAGTGGGCTGATTCTGAACATTTTTGTCAGGGCTGAGTTGCTATAGCTTTACATTTAATGTACTATATATAATTTCCAATTATTGGGCTATGATTTTCATATTAGAAAGAAGGTTTCTTTATCTCAGAATCAAGCTAGCCTGTTTTTAAAGATCTGATGGGTTCTTTCACCAAGGATGCAACATTATGTTTTTAGACAGCATCCCTTGCACCACCTAACATTTTTTACCCTTTTAGGTGTATTTTATTTTAATTCTTTTTAGTTAACTTCCATGTTTTTGAGGTATTGCCCCTCTTTACAGCAAACTAATACTTCAGTAAGAGAAAGTAAGGTTGTTTTGATATCTTTTTGGAGGGATCCAGGGAGATTGGCTTCAGGAATTTGAATACTTCACAGTGATTATTATACAGTGGCACTTAAATAATTGGCTCTTGAACTTGGTTTTGTGCACTGCTCAAAAGTAAAGAGCTGCTTCTCTTCTTGCGAGTTCTCTGCTCATATGCAGGCCGTACCTGCATGTAGAAGTTTAGATTTCCCCATGTCATTCAAATAGCAAATTGAAGCTACAAAACATATTGACTGTAGATAATTCCAGCAACTTATATTAGTAACTAGGACAAACCTTTGCAGCTGCTAAATTGGGTTCATTGGTAAGCACAAAGTCAAGTGCCTCTGTATGCACATGTATGTGTATAGGAGGGAGACAAAATCAGCAACACTGAAAAACAAACATTTCCTAGGTTAATGAATTCTGACATTTATAGTTTTATTGTAATTGACTCATGAGGTCTGTGAGGTAGAAAATTCACACAGCTTTGATTTTAGTAATCTCTTATTCTGCTTCATAACTTTCCAAGGGATATTTTTACTCAGGAACATTAGACCAGTTAAATTTTAGTTTGTTCCTGTCAAAGTGGTTTACATCTACACAGGCAGTTTCTGGATTTGATTTTGGTTTTGTCAGTCACACTCTTTGATGTATGAAAGTTTAGTACTTCATGTACTTCAGGGTGAAAGTAGCTGTACTTCTTTGGGAACTCTCTCATATGGAGCTGCATCTGAGTGAACACCTTACCACAGTGCTCCTGGCAGTCCCATCACTACACTGACCTGCATGACTTCACATTTTGTCTGTCTGCACCAAGGCTGCAGAAGTCATTTCAGCAAGGGATCATTTCAACAGACGACCCTGCAGTCAAAGGAACAAAATATGTATTACGCACCCATTAATTACATGATGACCACCTGAACCCCGTTCATGCAAACAGTCCCAATATCACATCTCAGAGTGAGGATGGGCAGGTGCTGATAGATGTCCAGAACTGCCTAACAACGATATTTATAAAATTGTGTATAATATCCACATTGGATGGATTGGATGGGGCTGCTGGGGAAAGTCCCTGCCACCCAGCCCTGCCCTGCCAGCCATGGCCTGCCTACAGGTGGGTAGGAGGCCTTGGAAAAATCCCTTGTCTCCTGAGAAAACCTTTCAGTGACAGAAGGGTTCAGTGGCCAGAATGGGCTGGGAAGGAGGTGCTGGGTAGCATCCCAGGCAGGGGAGCAGCACAGTGAGGACGGAGCAGCAGCCCATGGGAGTTGCTCTCCTGGCACATTTTCTAGCTTGTGGCAATTTTTAGAATGAAAAAAAAAGAAAACATTAATAGAAAACTAAAAGCCAATTTTGCACAAAGCAGCTGGATGACTCAACAAAGTTTTGCTTGTCCTCTTGCTTTTTCCAGTAGGGTTAGTTTTGTTTTGTTTTTTTTTTTCGTTGGTTGGTTGGTTGGTTGGTTGGTTGGGGTATTTTTGCAGTTCAGATCACATCTGTCTCTTAATTTCTAACACTTTTCATATTCATGATTGGCATTTTCTCATGATGAAAAGTGAAAACCCCTGAATTGCCAGCTGTCAGAATTCAGGAGGTGCATTACATGAGTATTGTTTTTGCTTGTCACCAGCCCTGCCCTTTTCACCTACTGCTCCAGCTCTGGCCACTGTTGGGGCACATCACTGGCTGAGAGGGATTACTCTGATAACTTGGGTCAATCATTCTTATGTAACTCTTTTTCCAAATAATACTTATATTTAAAATCTCCAATTTATTATCTTTGATTGGACAAGAGTAGTGCAAGATCTGCTGTAACATCTTTTGAAGTAATAGGAGCCTTTCTATTGACTTTATAGGAATTAGATGAGATTTATATTGCTGAAGACTCTAAAAGTAAACAGACCCTCAAAGGAAAATAATCCCCTATTACTGCCTTCTGTTAGTCTTTTAGGGAAAAAGAAAGAAAGAAAAAAAAAAGGCAACTCTTAACTGAAACATATAGATTTTTTTTAATGCATGAGTGCACCCTACCATTTTAGATTTCCTATCTTGTGATAGATAACTGTTTAATTAAATAGATGAGGTATATGTTCTAAGCAGCTTATGGATGGGTATTATCTTTATTTGAGATACTCTAATTTAGAGAGACTAGGGGAACAGCAAGTAACCATTTATTCTATAAAATTAAAAATGGGTAAGAGATGAGCATTTAATTATCTTGAGATTATCCTTTGCTAAATTAGGTTAAAACAGTAAGTTGCAGGACAACAAAGATAATTTTTTATATGTATGTATATATATATATATACATATTATATATATAATTCCATCTTCTTTAAACATTAAGAATCAATGAAATGCATGTGTTGAAGGAACGGCTTTCTGAATGAAAGTACCCTCCCACTCAAGTAGTAACAAGACATTTAGCTTTCATGCAGTGTCACTTTTCATCCACAGGTGCCGTAGTGCTTTGCTCAGGCCACCTACAACTGATGACTACCCGACACGGAAGGCTTGTCTGGGCTGCTCAGAGAGACAGCAAGGCCCTGGCAGAGCTGTGCACCAAATAGCCTGAGCTGTCTGACATGCTCTGCACAAAGCTGCTGAATTAGTCACACAAGGATGGTACCAACAAGAAAAGCATGGTAAAACTGTGGCATTTGGGACAACACAGCTCAGCAATGAGTACAGCGTGCTTATACTCATGAGAAGGTATGTGTGGTTCAGGAAAAGAAAAACATAACTGCAATTAAGACTATAAACAAGACTTTTTGTGATTAAACCTCTTCGTTATGAGATGAGTATTATTCCATGACTAGACATGTACTCTTTAGAGTCAGGCTCCTTTGTAAAGGAAATTGCTTTTGAAATTTTCACATGACATAGAATTAGGGATTATTCTTTTTAAAACATATGCTTTCTTGAACACTTTTGTCTTGACTGAATAAAAATATGTAATATGTAACGTACATTATATAAAGCACACAAAATAAATGAAATATAAGTACATATAAAGTAAAATGTATAAAATTAAAAATATAAAATATACAAATTTAAAATATACAAAAGAATTCAAGGACAACAGAGAAGTTAATCACACAGCAGATTTCAGCTTCTACCTTGTTCTCTCTGAAGCATTCCAGACCACTTAGTCATGTCAGAAGTGGACAAAAAGGGAAGCATTTTGTAATAAAATCAATGAAATTGTGTTTTGAAAAAGGGAAAAGAAAAGAAAGAAAGAAATAAAATGCTGACCTTTTTCTTTACTGAAACTGTTTAGTAATTGGATTGAGAATGCTGTTTACAGGGTTACGAGGTTCAGATGTAGATTTTTACAGGAGCAGGGCTTCTTTTTGGTATTTTTAGTGTAAGAATATTTCAGAAATTTTGATTTCATTACTTTTTTAATCTAAAAAATTATGCTTGTTTTGCATGCTGTTAGTATTATATCATGTCATACTTCTATTGTATATGCAAACTCAGGAAGAGAATGTGCAAGTGCTGATGTTTTACTGTGGTACTTGATCTGTTTCTTCCATAGCATTTGTTAAAAAGTGGGGAATAAATACACAAACGGAAAACTATTTACTACCTAAATCCACAGGTAGATGGCAAAAGACCTGCCAGTCTTTGGACCTTCTGGACAGACTTGCCAGCAGGGTAAGCATGAGGCTATGAGGTTTTGAAGGATACCTTGCAGCTAAGGGGTGGTATCAGCTCTTGGCTGGTGCCCATTCAAGTAGAATGGATTTACTAACAAAAAGCATTGTGCACGATGTTAGCATTCTTCAGAGCTACATGCTCTGTCAGGCCTTTCATTTTAAATATGTATTACTTTTAGAAAAGAAAGTTTACTTTGACTGCACTGTTTCACTTTCCTTAAAACACATTAAATGCAATGATCCTTTTAAAGACACTTACTGAAGTATAGATGAAGATGTGGTTTGTGCCTCTTCCTTATCTCAAGGGATATAATGCCTCAAGATCACACACATAGTACAGGTACAAGATATACTACTCATTCATATTAAACTATTCAGCATGCATTGAATGTCATGGAATTAAAACAATGTTTACAACACCACAAGATTTTGCTTTTCTCTTTGGTGACATATCTTGAAAACACTCAAGTCATGATGAGGACAAAGGAGATCTCCTTCTGTATTATACAAACCCTAGTTATTAATGTGAGGATGAAGCCAATTAGAGATTAGGTATATGGCTGAGAAAAAAATTAAATCTAAAACTTCTTATACTTGCATTCATACAACTGCATTGCTATTCATAACAATTCCATAACTGAGAAATGAACTGAATCCAGTTTCTTTAACCCAGGGACAAATTTAACTCAAAAATGCAGGTGGTTTGTATTCTGCACGTGTGAATGGTCTACAGCTTTTCTATGTTATTAGTCTAGTTTCAGCCATTTTAGCAATTCCTTTGTATTTTGTTCACAGCTTTTGGCTTCTACCCTTTTTCATTTTCCCTTTCTCCTGCCAGACCCTTAATCAGCTTCTCTGGGAATTTATATAGTTCCCATGACTGCTGTATAAGAACACCTAAAAAACATTAATGCCTTTTTATCTTCACTGCACCCTTATTCATAAGAACAGTGTTAATTCACACTACATAGTGAAGGAACAAAAGGACAGAGAGATTAAATAACTTGGTTATCAGCGGAAGAGAAATCTGTAAAGCACCAGGAACTGAAAGCAAATATGCCTTAGTGTTTGCCCCAAGTACCTCCTTCCTACTCTCTGCCCACTGCAGAGCACGAACAGCCTCAAGCATTTGTTGCTCTGTCCAGGCACGAAGAACACTCTTGAAGTCCCATAGTGGAGGTGCCTGTGCTGCAAGTCTGTTGTAGCACCTCCATGGTGAGAAAGCAGCTCTCTCAAAGGATAATGTTGAGAATCAAAGTTGGGAGCCCCTCTCTCTTTCCCTTCCTCTCACTCTGTCAAACAGCTAGGATGCTTGGGTGTCTAAATCAAGCACCCAAACTAGCTCTCTAAAGTAGATGGTATGAGTCATTTAGCTAACTTAAAATGCCCTGTACTGATCCACAAAGAGAATCCCATGAAGTTTTTCATGCCTCTTTAATTGCCCACGCATATGGATCACTCATCATAGTAGTACCTGAATGGCTGGTTTAACCAGTCACATTAATTTTTGTGTTTTAACACTGAATTTTGACTACTGGTTGCTGCATTCATTTCTAGTTTCTTCTATTTTTTGTCCAACATGAAGAATGTCATTATATTATCATAGGGAGAGGTGGGGTGGGGTGTGAGCAAGTTTCACAAATTCTGCAACAGCTCCCACCTCTCCTGCAACCAACTGACTCTGCATGGCACTTTATCTGCCTATCGATAATCCTTTATCATGTTCTGTAATAAAATCACACTCTCCCACGTGCTGCTTTTTCTTTTCTCTCTCCTCTTGTTAAGATATTGGGGGTTTAACAACTGGTGCAGTTTGGATTCTTCTCTGTGGCCCTAAAAGGAAGCCACGATGGATTAAGAGGTAACTGAATGTTGCCTGGTCGTTTTGTCTCCCTGTTTTGGAGAATGCCATTTACATAGACATAAATATGTACAGTTACTTATCTGTTTATCTCACATTGCACAGATATTTCCTGCTTTTCCACACTCCCGCCCCATACAACAGGTTGTAAGAGTAGAAAATGCCTCCGACCCAACCATGTACCTACTAACAGGCAACTCTGTGTCTCTCTTCCCTGTGAGTGTGCACCTGCAAGACTAATGCCATGGAAGAGGGGTGCCTACTTCCTTGCACCTTTGTGCAGAAATGGGATCAAATTTATTGGGGGGAGCGTCAGAATTTGAGAGTTATGTTTTATAGAACATTTGTTTAGTGTAATAAACATCTGCAAATGACTATTTATTTCATGAAGTAATTAACATTCCTAATTAGATGCACCTTGCAGCTGCTGTTAATCTTAATTGGCAATAATGCAGTTACATTTTGATACATATCTTCGGAAGAGTTACAGAAGACAAGGGGGAAAAAAACCCGACAAAAATCTGAAGGGAAGGAAATAAAACTGTTCCCACACAGTTCAGAGAGTTCGCACAAAGAAGATCCCATGGCAACAGCGAGGCCCACAGTTTGCCTTATAAAAATCCAAGAATAGATAATGTATCATCTCTCCTAAAACACTTCGCTTCGGAAACCGGAGGGGAAGGTGGGGAGAAAAATAAAATAAAGCACAAGAGGAGAAGAGAAGAAGGGTGACCCCCGCGCGTGTCGCGTTCATCCTCCCGTGCCCCTGCCCTGCCCCAGCCCCGTCCCGGGCGGGCGCGGAGCGCTGCGGGCAGAGGCGGCGCGGGAGGCGGGCGGCGCCGGGGCGGAGGGAGGGAGGCCCCACCACCCAGGAGTTTCTCCAGGATCCCTTCCGAAGGGCCCTCCCCTCCCGGCTCCCCCCAGTACGATCCCTCCTCCGGAGCCGTCGCGGAGCGGCGAGTGCGGCGCTGTCCATCGGGGGGCAGTGCCGGCCCCTTCCTGCCGGCCCGGCGGAGGGCGCGTTGTGCCGAGCGAGCCAGCCCGTCTCGTAGGAACACAGGGATCGTCTATGCACTGCAGTTTCTCTCGCCTCTCTCTCTCTCTCTCTCTCTCTCCCTCCCTCCCTCTCTTCCTCTGCTCCCGAGGATATTTTGGGTGGATTGTGGTTATCAATCAAGACCTCCTCTTCTTTGCTGATCACTTGTCATTTTCACCGGGGATTAGTATCGTTCGGGGCAAGCGGACAACTAAAATTTTTTTTTTCCTTTCTTCTTTTCCACGTCTGGAGAATTCCCCCCCTCCCAAAACCTCCCTCCCCCCCCCCCCCCCCCGTTTTTTTTTTGGTGGTGTGGGGGTTTTTTGGTTTTGGTTGTTTTTTTTTTTTTTTTTGCGCTGTGGTGCGAGTGCTAGGACCCGGCAAGCACACTCCCCCCGGCCCCCCCCGCAGCGCTTTCCCAGCACCAGGAAACCCCTCCGGACCGTCGCTCGCCGGATACTTGTGCGGGAAGCCGGGATCTGGCCCTCGGCGGCGCGCTGGGCGCGGAGCTGCCCGCGGGCGGCGCGGGGGCCCCCAGGCCGGCCGCCCCCTTCCCCCCTCCCCCCCCCAGCCGCACCTGGATGGTACCTCCCGCCGGCGACGCGGGCACTTTCTGAACTAGGAAGGAAGGGGCGACTCGGGGGGGGGCGGGGGGGGGCCGCCGAAGTCTATATGGAATTACCTGCGCCCGCGGCGGAGCTGGCAGCGGTGGATGGATGGGCGCCGCGTCCGCGGCACTCGCGGCCAGCTCAGCCCCAGGAGTAAACACGGGGCTTCTCCGGCCGAGTGCGCAGTGTGGTGACCGGCACTCGCCTCGCTGACTGATCGCACCGGAGGGATATTTCGGGAGACTCCTGTGGGTAAGGTCATTTTATCCAGGCAAAAGCCCGGCATTGCTAAACTTGGTGGCGGGTGACTGAAATGGGCACTTTCGGGATTGCTGCATTACCCTGATGCGAGGGGGCTCCAGTCGCTATTGGTAGTTAAGTAGAATAACTGCAGTAGTTCTTCTGGTGAGTGCTTTCTGCGATAAATAAAAAAAAAATAATTAAAAATCTCCTCCCTTCTTCATGCACCCTCTGGATTTGAGGGAGTACTGTAAAAGCAAGGAGTCTTTCATTTTCCCTATTATTCATTTTTTTAAAAATCTTCTCTATTGTAATGTATTTGACTGAAAAGGGTATGTGGTAATGAAGAAGCTCTCCGTGATGGAATCTAATTAATATGAGCTTGGAGCCCATCCGCTGGTTAAATAAATGTTTCCAACTCTGTGCAGCGTTCTGCTGCATTTCATAGCTGCAATGGAGGTAGAGAAATCCTGCTCTTCAAGTTGTTAAACTTTAAGGTGGTGATCCTTATTGATCGTGGTACAGTGCACTGGTGCTAAAGGGGTTAAATGCCACTGGTAATTTGGGATTGCAACTGTTCC
Organism: Neopelma chrysocephalum; assembly: GCF_003984885.1. NCBI lineage: Eukaryota > Metazoa > Chordata > Aves > Passeriformes > Pipridae > Neopelma > Neopelma chrysocephalum. The sequence goes on from NW_020897737.1 coordinate 6,724,647, forward strand.
TGCAAGGAAATTATTAACTGAGGGACAGTAAGGACAAAACCCCCCTCAGCTTGATAGTAGAGAAATACCGTAAATGTCACTAGCCTGAAAATCTCTCATCCAGCTGCTCTTACAAAATATTTTTTTCACCCAATAACTTACCTACTGAAAGCTCAGACCACGTGTATGGGAGTTGGAAGATGTGCAAACAGAGATGCTATCTTCGGTATTTCGTATATACATGCATCTGGCTGAGGGACTGTGTGGGAATTCATTCCTGTTACTTGTGGTGTGAAGCGAGACAGGGGAAAAAAAGGAAAGAAAAGATCATCTTCTTAGGAACAGAAGTGAGCAAGGGAACCGCTTCAACCTTTAAAGATTTAAAGGAATCCGAGCAATGCACATAGGTAATCTTTCTCCGCTAAATCAGTTCTGATAAGAAGGAATGGGGGAAGGTTAAGGAATCGATAGTGATGACGTTGTGCAGTGCAATGCACTGCAATGCTAAAGTTACACGGTGTGTGTGAAAATATGTACCCTTATGTACTGCTGGTGGGTTCATGCATAATGGATGGAAGAAGATATGCAGATCTGTCTGTAGGAAGATGGATGTGTTTGTGCAAAGACGGCGATTATGTAACTTGATTACATCAGTGGCATCAGTCGCCGATAGTGGAATAATATGCTCCTATAGCGTATCGATCACTTGGGTTAACTTTGTGGCGCTCCCGGCAGCGGGGGATGGAGACCTGGGCAGAGGAGGGGAGATCCTTTCTCAGCTCCTGACAAGGGGTTTGCCTCTTGCAGGCTGCCTTTTGCATCAGCGTGCTGCTGGCGGAGTTTCCCCGGGACAGGGAGTTCACGGAGGAGGAGGAGGAGGATGCTGAGGCGCTGGTTCAGCCACACCCGGGGAGAGGGCTCCCGAAGAGCCCCTGCAAGGCTGCACAATGGTCCCATTGAGCAGCCCCGGCTGCGCGCTCCTCGGCAAGGTCACACCGCAACCTGGAACTTCGGTGCATGGCAACAGCTAAGCGAAGGAGGAACAAAGCCGAAATTAAAATTGATTCTCCTCCTCCCCCCTCGCCGTCGCCTACCTCCAAGCACGTCGTTCTGCTGACCCCTCTTCCAGTGCTCAAGGCAGCGCTGGTGCCGCTTCGCCCCGAGTGTGAGCGCCCAGCATAGACAGCGTTGTCTCTCTCTCCGGGTGTGCAGTGACTGCCTCACAGCTTTGGCAGGGTGCTGCTTCAGCGTGTTAGAATACAGCGTGACTGACTTTAGGAAAAAGTATTGTCAGATACAACAGTCTAATATACCTGTTAGATTTACAGGAAACTAAAAGGTGGTCCATTAGCACATCTCAAGCATCTCAGAAGTAAGGAGGTGAAGAGCAAAGGTGTAACAGGAGCCCCATCTGTTTAACTCTGATAGACTTTTTTAGCAAATTGTCCACAAAGATAGTAGTATCAAGATATGCCTTAATACCTGTTTTAGAATCCTGAATCACTTTTCCTATCTGTTCAGGGGGAGGAGGAGGAAGAGCACTCCTTGAAGACAGATAAGCTCACAAAGGCACTGCTGAGGCCCCATACCTCTAACAGATGCATTTTCTGAAAAATGTAAGCCTGATGAAATCTTAACTCAGCTGAAATGAGTGATCTTATCATCACTGACCTATGCCCTTCCCCACTTCACTCTGAATCCATTCTAACAAAATGCCACTAAAATACTTTTCAGTTAAGAAGAGGTGAGAGCAGAGTGAGTTTTACATCTCTTGATAAACATGATCTTCACATACCTACTAGATTTAATGCACTTTCAAACTCATGGTAATTTTACCCTACAGCTAGCCTGAAAAATAATTTTCTCTGCTTCCCTGGAAACATCAGTATTTTAAAGTTGGTTCACCATTAGTTCATGACTATTTTCATATTTCTGGAGGATAAGTCTGGGTAAGCACTAATAAATCCTGCTAATGTAGTTTAGAGTTTGACATTCATAGAGTATACTGAGTAAATTGGAAAAAAAAAAGAATGTGAAGTTAACTCTGTTTCCATCCTTCAGGGGTCAGAATAACACTATGGCAACTCCTATGCATTGCTACAGCTCTTATGATTTTTAGACATGTCCATGGCATATCTGTTCCGCCACACATAATTACAGGCATGCTCTTTCTATTGATTCCTTAAAAGACCCCTTGTGACACACAGGCTACATATCTGTACCACCCATCTTAAAGGAAAGCACATTTGTCTACAGAAGGTGTTATAAAACTGGTGGTGTAAAAGAGTAGGCATTGACAGTGTGGGAATGTATCACATGGTACATGTAAAGTGCCATGCAGCATACAAGGATTTGCAAATTCAGGATAATAGAGAATAGTAAGAAACTAAATTTTATTTATAGATTAATTTTATTGTTGTTGTTAGCAATACCTGCTCGGTAAAAATAGAGGGTTTCAGCTCCTATCCAATATCTGTTCAGTTTGCACCAGATGTCGCTTCTTTGAGAGGAAACTTTCATTGCTGAAGTAAAGCTGTAAATCACTCGGACAAATGCAGAGAAAATGTGAAGAGAAATATTTATCTAAAACATTCCCAGGCTCCAAATCTCAGACCACTGAAAGCAGTGAGAGTTTTGCCACCCACTCCTTGCTGTCGCTGGAGAGCTGGCTTTTAAACAGCAGTGCATGAAGAATAATCTCAGTGCCTCCCTCTGAAAGAGCAGGCTTCTGACTGTCATTATCACTGAAGACAGTAGACTTGTTTTACTGCTGATAGGAAAATCTGAAACATACAGGGCAGATCTTAATGAAGCTTTTTTACTATTCGGTGCTGTTCTTGTAATGTATTCAGAGTACTTTCTGTGGCTATTATGTTGAACCCATGTATTAGAAAACAAACAAACAAAAAAAAGGATAACTGACTGAGGTTTTCCTTCAGTGTATTTGCACTTACAGAGAAGCATTTGGATATACTTCTGTGTTTCATAACAGCTGTGATCTTTAGCGGCTGGGAATCTTTATATTTTTATAGTGCACACTACGTGATAATATATGGCAATTGAAACATCCAAGCTCTGATTAATATCATTAAAAGCTAGCAACTTATCTAGTGGTGCTGAAATTGTAAAGTTTAATTATAGAGACACCTTTGCACAGCTATAGGTAAGGTTGTGTCAGCATTTCTATTATAAACCTCTATCTTGTTTCCATCCATTGTGTCAGGGGTCCATGAAATAAGAAGAACCCACAGTAGAGACCATAATGGCTATTTTAGGTTACGGTCATGGCCTGTCAGGTTAGTAATTCATATATTTCTTTAAGTCTTTATGTGAATGTCTACAGCAGCACCAAAGCAGCCATTATGCTCTATCAGTTCAAGTGTATACTTCTTTTTTTTTTAAATGTAATTAAATATGAGGTGATGGACCACAGTGACTCAGGGGATCATTTAATGTGTCATTTTTTTATGCACTTTCATATTGTTTTCATACTCCTAAAACAAAACCAGATAAAATGCAGCAATGAATTCTACCCATGACAGCTTAAAATTAATGCACAGTTAGGTGAAAGCTCTTTTGAGGGGCGGGGAGGAAGGAGGGTAAAATGAAGATGAAAGCTTGTGGGTTTTTAATGTTAATATTCCAGCTTTGCATATTCCCCTGAGGTAGTCACATATGGAACTCCATCCTGCAGAAAGGGAAAATCCTATGATATTTGCCAAAGCTCTGTAGGACCAGGGCAAGGAAATCAGGTAGTGCTGGTTCTCTGTTTTAACACTGAGTACTCCATTTTTCTAGGTCTCACTGTACCTGTGTGTTATAGGCACTCCTAGGTCATTTCATGGTGTTATACAGCACACTATTTATACCTCAATAACCAGGTCTGAATAAATGAACCAAGGGTATCAGTCTTACTGCTTCATGTTCTTAGAAATTTCATGTTTATAAGAACAGCACACAAACGTACAGTAATCCTTCAATGGTTGTAGCATCAACTGCAGCAGTTACAAAGATTCTTTAAATTGGAAATGAAGTAGGAGAAAGGGAGAAAATGAAAACATTGAGATTTTTGCCAATGCAGGAGATACTATTTCCATTTTATTTTTTTTACTTTTGGTAATAATTTAGGAAATTCTCAGCATAGCTTCTGAAAAGAAATACAGAAACCTAACTCATGTGTTGACAAGATCTGTACAATCTATACAAGTCTATACAATCAGCAGGCAGACAATGGGTAGTGCTACTTGGAGATTGGATGGCTGGTGGCATCAGGAAGTTTTCTGTTCTTTGATCCTTCACAGCTCCCCACAATGAACAGAGCATTGTAAAAAAGGAAGAAGATGGAGACTAGCAGAATGGGTTAAAAAAGGGGGCAGAAAAATGTATAAAATATACAGACAATGTGAAGTACCTACTCTCTCTTCAGAGATGGAATATATTTCTATATTCCTCTTGTCTGTTCTTCACTAGTGAAACCCACATGCTTAAAGTTATTGCAGTTGCCAGCTCCCACTGCTCTATTTTTTTTTTGAGAATCCTTAAACTCTTCAGTGTAAGGGCCATCACTTTTTTGTTTTCATGCCTGTTTCCAGTCACACAATGAGACTGTGAGGTTGAGGTAACTTGAGGTCCTTCTCCATAAAATGATAAATTAGTGGCAGGAATATGAGAGAAAGAATGTCTTCTGTTAGCTGAAAAGACTGAAAAGACTGATAATTTACACAAATCAAATTTTCCTCAAAGCATAAACCTTAGAATTTTCAACAAAAATGTCACAATGCTCTTACAAGACTACCACTTAAAAAGCTAGTGCAACTGCCACATAAAACCTCAATATCTCAGTTCCTCTATTAAGTTATTCCACTTAGTAATGTGTATGCTTGGAGTGTCAGTAGCAATTTCTACTCAATCCCAACCAAAAGCTTAGACTGTTTCAAGGAAAATGAAGTCATAGCATTCATCCATTGTAATGTGCAGGGAAAGGCTTCTGCTGGTGAGGTTAGGAGGGAGCTTAACTTGCTATGACCTGTCTGGGTTCCCAGACCAGTTGCCTCAGACTGAGAATTGCTGTGCCTTAATGGTGTAAGGGACCTGTATGTACATTGTCCCTGCCTACATACGTTTGACAGTGCACCTTTGCTGGATTTGACTCTGAGCTCAGATCATACGCCTCAGGGATAATTCCTACACCAAGATCTGTCGGTGTGGTGGAAGCCTTGGGATGGAGCCACAATGTCTGCACAGGAATGTGTTTGGCCAGGATGCTTTTGTGTGGCACTGATCCCTGGCAACAATTTTAGCCGTGTCTGTCAGGTTGCTGTTCAGTGCACAGAATTTCAGGATGGCAGCAGAGCACAGCTGTTACCATATAGCACCTTGGCATTTTGCATCCTCGACTTTTCTTTAATGCTTTCTGGCTGTCTCCTCCCACATTAAAACTTCCCTCCCCTCCCCCCAGAAATCTTACCTTTGCTCATTTTAGAATAACCTACCTAGAAATGCATGGCATTTCCTTTTCAGCAAGCTCTGCGTGTGATGGAAATATGTGTGTTTGTGTATCAATCTATCTGCACATTAAGTATACACAATTTATTTTGTTTAATATCTCATACAAAAGAGACAAGGCCTGTGAACTTTCTACTAGACATTTCTTTGGGGGGTCCTGTAGCTGAAGGTGGTGTGCTTAACACCAATGCAAAATCAGGTTTGCTGATTGGCCCCTTCTCTCTGCACATACATACATATTTAGTTATCACAGAATCATAGAATCATAGAATATGTAAGTCGGAAGGGACTCATCAGTTCTATCAAGTTCAGCTCCTGGCCCTGCACAGGACAGCCCTAAGAATCGCTCCATGTGCCTGAGGGCATTGTCCAAACACTTCTTGAACTCTGTCACACTTGGTGCTGTGACCACTTTCCTGGGGAGCCTGTTCCAGTGCCCAACCACCCTGTGGGTGAAAAACTTTTTCCTGATATCCAATCTAAATCTCCCCTTCATACCATTTGCTTGAGTCCTGTCAACGGTCATGACAGTGAAGAGATTGGTGCCTGCCCCTCCTCTTCCCCTCACAAGGAAGTTGTAACTGCAGTGAGATCTCCCCTCAGTCTCCTCTTCTCCAGGCTGAACAGACCAAGTACCCTCAGCTGCTCCTCATACGGCTTCCCCTCAAGGCCCTTCACCATCCTTGTGGCCCTCCTTTGGATGCTCTCTAATAGCTTAATGTATACTTTCACGGATCATTTTTGTAGTTTGTCACTAGAGGAGAGTTATGTACATGTACACATGTACAAATACATATACCTGCTTATGCGTGTTGCTTAAATATGTGTTTGCTTGCATACCTATGCATTTACTCACTTGCATACACAGAGAAAGACTGAGACCAAGCCATAAAGAGGAAGTACACTAGCTATTTCTTATTCTAAATGTAGGAAACAAAGCATCATTCAAACATGCCATGAGACGGTAGCTAGATTTGGGGGGCGATTTAATATCAATATATTTTTTAATGATCTATAAATGTAACTTATTTGAAGACAACACAAATTTATTTTGGAATGCCAAAGCAGAAACCTGCTTTGAAAGGACTATCAAAGATCACCACTAGGGCTATACGGTATCATCTATAACTTTAGAAGTATACATGATAAAACTTTGGAAGATACAATCTGAATCTTTCCTGTATACCTTTCCAACAGAAGAGATACTATCAAAAATCTCTTGTCTCTTGTAATGGAAAAGTTCAAATAGAGTGCTCAGTTCACAGCAGAAGAAAGCTATATATATTATAAAAGGAATGTAAAGCTTTTTTTAGTATTTTCTGTATAACATTTAACGACTGTTGACTCTCATATTCAGTATGAATAATGGGTCTGCCTATGGTCACTTGTTATCCAGAAAGCTATTAAGGAAGGAAGAAAGGACCAGAGAATGACTGCAAAATGAAAAGTTTTCCACATGAAAAGATTCCTATGTGAGGAAAGAGATGAAGGTTTTGTTTTATTCAGAAAAAAAGAGGAAGATATGATGTGGGAGAACAGGTGATGCAGTAGGAAATACTGAAGGCTATTGAAAGATAGTTTTTGTTCTCTTAAGTATTGTTTTCCTGATGACCAATAAAATTTAATTGTGAAAAAGTAAAGGAAAGCACTCCTTTACATAGTTTATTTAAATCCTTTGTCTCTTATTGGCAAGGATACATTGAAGAAACAGCTCTAGTAGAATAGAATAGCTTGCTAAAAACAAAATTTTAAAATTTTGCATTGTAATGGATACCTAGTTAAGATTATCAGCCTGTATAACAGATAGTTAGAAGGTTATCACCCTGTGTACCCCAGTTATAGTGTAGTCAGTGGATGTATGTGTCTGTGATTTTGGAAATGTTAAAGAATGCTTCTTCCAAAGGAGTTGTTACTGGCTTCCCTTGGAGGTCTGCTGTCTGACTAGATGGACTGTTTGTTCTTGTAACCATAGTTCTTCATTACCTGTTCATTTTACAAACCCAGAAATTATGGTACTGCTTAATAAAGATGTTATTAATGCTGACTGGGCAGCCTAATTTTGCTGTTTAAGTCCTCATTGCTAAAGTCTTGACCCAAAACCCACTGAGGAAAATGGAAAGAAGCCCACTGCACTCACTAGGTGTTGGATCAATCTTCAGCTTTATCATCTAATTTCCTAATTTTTGTCAATTTCTGTGAAAAAAAATTCATGCTGCTTCTTATCTTCAATAGGTTAACGTTGATTAGAAAAAGAAAAACTTGTAAACTTTAACAGAATTCAATAAAGCTTCACTATGTTATTGACATCATAAACAGTCTCATGAATTTCCATCATTTAAGGATATGCAACCTTCATATTTTGTTTCTTCATTGAAAGGAATGTCTAGATTCTTAAAAGGTTGCCACACCATCCTTGGTCTCTGGTGCTTTCAGTTGTTGTGATGGGAAACTTGTAAAGCTCTTTAAAATCAATCACTAAAAATATATGCAATATTAGGGTACATCCTGAGCTCATTAATCAAATTAGAGATATTTTTCAATCTGTAGTTAGTTTAACTTATCCTCCTTCATATTTCTTCTTCAGTATTTTATATATAAATTAATGTATAATATATATTAAATATCATAATGTATATTCTGTCAAAGGACAATCACATGGCTCAATGGACAGACACTGTAGCTCTGTTTATGGCTGTTCAGTTACAAGGGATCTTCCTTAATTAGTGTTTTTTCTTGATTGTGTCCATTGGTAGTATCACTTAATGCTTAAAATTTTCATATTAGCTAACACAATGTATGTCTTTTATTTCTTTGGTGTCTGAAATCAGTCCCTTTCACTAGTTCCAAATATTCCTTCCCTGTAAAACTTTACTAAATGTGTCAATGCTTCAGTGTCCTGTCTCTAGACTCTGAAAGATGTAAGCACCTTCTGTCTTCTTGTCTTTTTACGTGTTTCATCTATTTATAATATAAACTCTTTGTTTAATATTTCTATTTTATTATATATGAAGTCATCATCATCATGGCTGGGCTTCGCGAACGAAGATTTGAGGAGGGCTTTACCCACGTTTGTTACAAGCGCGCTGGTGGCTACAAAGGCCAATACGAGACAGGCATGTCCGGTTGCAAAAGGCACAGCAGAAAGACTCCTTAGGTGGTATATTCTGCAAGGCACGAGAAAAAGTTAATATCTTCTCCCTACCTCAGTGGAAATTCAGTTTTTTGTCAGCCCTTGAAAATCATAGAAAGTATTTGCTTTCTTGCAGCCTCCAGAAAAGAAGTGATTTCCATTTTGGTTGGAGGGTAGATTTTTTAATATTTTCTATTTATTTAGTACTTAGATTTTGGGAGGATTGAATCAAAAGATGCCATTTTAGACATAAAACTTTAATGAAAACATTTTCTTCTCAGTAGAAAATTAATCAGGGAAGATAATTTCAGAGGATTTATTGCAAGTTCTTAGCAGAACAGGACTCTCAGCTAAGGTCTTTAGGTGCTAAATAATACAAATATGAAAATAGTACTGTGAGTCATACTGCTGGGGGTGGCTGGGTCAGCTGCCTGTTTCCTAAATACTAATCAGTCTTTTTAATTTAAGATTACCTCACTATTCATCTTCTTCTTTTTCCATGTTGTCTGAATTAATTGCGTATTAAATATGGATGGGCATGAATCAAAGGTAGCTTGTGTTTTTCCTTTTTGCCAGGGTTCAGGTGTAACCCATGTAGTTAACAGAACAAAAATGTTAATAGTACTAGGTCTTTCAGATTTTGCTGCTGAACTTTGACCCTGTGTTTGCTCTTATTTATCAAATCTTAATCCAGTGCCCGGGGATTTGTGGGAAAGGCTGCTGTTGGTCTCAGTGTGTAGTGAATTAGATTTGAGAATCTTAAAATCTTAGCAGCAAGGTTCTCTTATTTCATGCAGTGCATTCCCTGTCGGTACAGAACCATCACCTGCTGCACGCTCACAAGTACTGACTGCCTTTGGGAAGAGCAGCTTTCCCAAAGGGAAAGATGAAGCAGGGCAGCTCCTGTTTCTCTGGGAGATAATCCCAGAGGTGAGAGGATCTTGGGTTTCGTATATGAAACCTCTGCTGTTTGTTCCAGATCTTGTTACTGGAATTGACAAGCCGTGCTCAGTGCCATCCGCTGGGCTAATTCCAGCTGACGGCTTTCGACCACGGCTGGACCGCGGAGCGCCGCGGTGACACTGGCGGCATTTCCCCATCTCAGGAATGCCCCAGCCAGTGGGCTCCATGCCCGGCACAACCTGTCGCCTGGAGACTCGTGGTTTCCATAGCTTTGCTTAATAGAAGACATTTTTGTCTGCTCGGAAGATACTTGTGTTTGCTGATTTGGAATAATACTAAGTGAAGCAAGGGTAAACCGATTTCACACAGAATCTCCTGTCAGAGCTCTGCGTTTCATCAAGAATGATCTTAGAGTAACTCTAGTGAAGCTGTTTCGTTCGGCTTGCCAGATTGAGTCCAATATGAACCTTCAACATAGATATTATTGCATTAATTTTAATGAATAAAGATCACAGATGTATTACTTATTTAATTAACATAGCAAAACCCATTGTCAGTGAGCAAAGAAGTTATATTGCGCAGCCGCTCTAATGCAATCACAAGAGTATTCTTTATGGCTATGAGAATATAATTTTCTTGTTAAAAAGCTTTGATGTTTCTTTAGATATATAAAAATACAGGAAATGTATAAGGCTTGCCAGCCATCTCAAATGCCTTGTGTCAAAATGAGTCCTTTAGTTTTAATTTGTGTTTGTTTTGATGGGTTTTAAAAAATTCTGATGTATATATACAAGCATACTTATAAATATAAGCAGAGGTATATGTGTATATACATAACTTTTGTTAAAAAATCATAGGTGTTAATATTAAAAATACAACCATTATATCAATTTTCATATGTTACTTTTACCATTATTGTTGTCATTTTATTTGCACAGTTATGGGCTGTTTAGCCACTAGAGTTTTGCTTTTCTTGTGCTTTCCTGCCTGGTTCAACTCACTGTTAGACAGCAAATGCTCCTTTAATTTGTTCCTATGGAATTCAGGAGCACTGTGTTGAACATTCATCTATTCCACCAAGACCCGCTGTGCAAAGTCCCACCTGTGTGTCTGGTTTAGACCTACACATGCTTTTTCATCCAAACTCCTTCATGCATTAAAGTTTCTGCAAGTCAAGGAGTCAAGAAGCCACCAGTCAACTGAAGGACAGTATCTTGACATGTGCAAGACACACAACTGTCTCTGTGTTAGTCCTGAATTCATAACTCAGAGGGAGTCTGTGTTTAGTAATAGGGGAAGCTATGGGCAGTACATCTCATAAGTTGGCAGGAGCTGCTTGCTGTGTAAAAGCTGTGTAGATGGCTTTAGATTAATGTAGGAGTCAAGGTTTTTACATATACTTTGGTGTGTTTAATCCCACACTGACGCAGACGATGAAAACCATTGCTTGAAAACAATGTATTTGACAGACTGTGGTTTATCTAATAAAAAAACCTGAATGTGAAAATGCAAACATAATTAGTCTAAAGTGTATCAGCCTGTATCAGAGCCACCTGAAATACAGAAATAAGTGAATTTATTGCTTATTTGGCAGGAACTATGGTTCTACAATCCTCACTTCTATTGTTGTTTTGGTGCTGTGATTTTAACCCCTCTGAATGCTCTGAAATAAGCTTTTGGCTTTATGCTTTGTTTTGATGAATGGAGGTGACTGAATGTTCAACTAGAGACAGTTGCCTATAACATTACCTTGTATTTTTTCTATCAAAATTGGCACAGTATTCTTAGCTTAAAAAGGAAGTTTTTTTTCTTTTTTATTCTTTTACTGGAAATTTATAGTTTAAGGTTATTGGAGGATAGCGGAAAAGAGTACAATAAGACTATGTTCAAATCATACAAATTTTTGCCACCCAAAACCTTTTGATTTTGTTTTGAGGATTATCTGTTAAGGCTTTAAGAAAAAAAGGAAAAAAAACCCACACAACTTCCCCTGGTGACAATGGAAAGGGTCACACCAGAAAAAAAGGCAAATTTTTCTAATTAAATTTAGAGGAACACGTCTTTAAGGCCAGAATGTTTTTAAAGTGCAAATTGTCTTTCTTGTTATCTTAGAGGGCAGAGAGTCCCTCTTAGTATTTAAAGCTTATTTTTAAAATAGCTTCAGTATGAAAGGGCCCACTTTTTGGTCAGTCTTTAGCAAAGATTAAAATTAAACAACATACACTGTCCAGCAACACTCACTTTCCTTTAGATGGTCAGAAATAGTTAAAATATAGCAGAGAACACTATCATTAATCTCAACATCAAAATAGTATATACTTCTAGGGAATTCCATAAAATTTAGTTTGTGGAACTCAAAAGTTTTATAACCAAGTTGTTGGGATTTGACGTATGGAATGACTGATTTCAGCAGGAGGTTTTGTTTTGATGATGTCAGGAATTCTAGTCCACTCTTACTGTTACATGATCTGTATTGTGCATAGCTTTTATGGTGAATACCTGCATGAAACAAGAACTACTTTATCAGTTTCTATGAGCAAATGCAGACTTTACTTTCTCTGGCTGTACACACCTCTCTTTCTAATGAACATTAAATTTTACTTGGAAACAAATCCATAGGGGAGAAAATATCCTTAAATAGTCCTGTATTTTATGTGCTTTGATACACAAATACATGATGTGATACAAGAATTAGGTTCAGAAACGTGGAATTTATTCAGCTCTTTCAGTTGAGGCATTCTAGCTGTCACCAGTCACAAACAGTGATTGTGACTCCCTTCTGCACACGTTGCTTACCTTATACAAAAATTCTGTATTTACATAATTCATTGTTCCTGAGATTTCATACCCCTGTTGGACAATTAGCTGCCAGTTAAAATAACAGGAGCTCTCCAATTGCATTGTGTGACAGGTTTTGACAAAGTTCAACTTCTTTCTAGAGGCACATTGTGAGCTGGCAGTGCCTGGCTGACGGGGAGTGTGTCAGGTGCCCCAGAGGGGCAGGCACAGGATGTGCAGGCAGTGCAGAAGGGTGCTTGGAAAGCCATGGGCAGTGGTCAGCAGAGCACTGCCTTCCCATCTTGTGCAGCCCTGTAGTTACCACATGTGCTGTGTAACAGCTAACAGGCATGGGGAAGGCTGCTCTAAGATGGATGTTAAAGAAAGGCTATTAATAATTTAAAAATTGATAAATACTTCGTGTCGGTCAGTGGCCTCTGGTGTGACTTTGGGTTGACCACATAATCCTTTCTGTGGCATACATTATCCCTAAACAGAGATCCTTGCCTCCTTGGCCAGTGTTAAACCTTGGCTTAACATCAGCTCCCGAGTGAAGGAGAGAGCTTGGCTGGGAGAACTGTCCATCCACTGCAGCTCTCTGGGGCCAGCTGGCTTAGGTGGCAAGAAGGGGGGCAGCAAACTTGTGCTGGTTTTGGCTGTGATAGAGTAAATTTTCTCCAAGGGGTGAAGAGCAGCTCATGGACATACTGCCTGATGCCTTACCCTCTCAAACAGATTAGCCAGGACTACAGTATTTGTCATTTGGCCTTAGGTTCCTTCTCAACCACCTGCAGTGGACTCCTACTCTTAGTTATTACTATTACTGTTGGTTTTTTATTGTAGCATTTTGGGGTTATTTTCAGTTGTGTGAAGTGCAGCCTCCCTTGCGTGATAGTTTTTTCAGTCATAAAACTGGTAGTAGATATTGTGTGTCCTAGGCTATGTGCAGGGATAAGCTTAGGGATAGAATGGTATCAGAGGACTGTTCAATACAGAGCAAACCAAGTCTGTCATCTTGGTGTCAGAGACGGTCCTTGGAGTGAACTGTCTTCCCTCACCTGTTCACTCCAAGCAGAAACCAGCAGTGAACTCACACAGTGCAGGGTAGATGATCCATGAGAGGAGTTTACTCAAGGACTGCATTGCTTTGCAGTGCAGACATACTGTCTGACTTCAATTCCCACAAGCAGAATGGGCTGATAGCACTTCTCACCTCACTGGCACACTAAGGGAACAGACACATTAGAGGCTGTGAGATGTTAAGATACGGTAAGATATGGTGTTTTGCAGTGTGATGAGAGTGCAAAAGACAGACTTCTGTCTGAGAAGATGGATGAGTTTCCTTCAGTAAAGCATTAATACATGCTGTATTCTACCCCTGAAATGTGAGCTAGTAGTCATAGGCTCTGCAGTTGTTTCTAGGGATTTTGTTATGCAGATTGTACTTTCTGATTATCACATTGTAAGAGTCATGCACACATGAAAGGGAAGAGTGAAATGGAGAGGGGTAATCTACCTGAATATGAAGAGCATATTTATAAGCAGATATTTTTTTGCTGAGGTAAATAAGCTCACTCTTAGCCTTACACATTTGAGCTCAGTCTGGCTATATCTGAGTTTATAAGATGCCTGTGCCTCTTTTATTTATTGCCCTTTGAAAAGCCTCAGAAACGTGACTGCCATCACTAACATGCTGTTGAGAAAGGTCCATGTGGAGCTTTGTACCATTCCCCCTGGAATGGTCTGGATGGGCAGGTGTGTGCCTGCTGCTCTCTGAATCAGGATTGGGAAGGCAAATGGATCTCCAGTGCAGGTCCCATTTGGGGCATCACCCTGTAACACAGGTGCTCCTCAGAAGTAAGCTACAAAGCTTCTTGGTCTTGTACACTCCTTTCCACAAATTGTTCTGCCAAAAAAAGGGCCAGTGAAGTAAAGGTTTGGTGAAATAATTCCATTTGACACAGCCATATTTCCCATTTGTAGGACTGCACTGCACTCGACACTCAGCAGATTGTGTTTGTTCAGCAGATTTCAATTAAAGGTGTTAGTGCTTTTAAAGGCCAAGCTGGACTTCTTGCAAAGCAGGTTTTTTATTTTCCTCTCCATACATAGCTCCATAAAATGTCTTTGTACAGACAAAATGTGCATCTGCCTATACCCTTAGAAAGCTTTTATGATTAAGTTGTGGAAGAAATTCTTTTACCTTACCCTGTCTGAATGGGCAATAATGTATGCTTGAGAGGAAGCAGACGTTGAGGTTAGGGTTTGGATGGGAATAGGGATTTTGTTGGTGGAGGAATTATTGTTATTTCTTTCTATTACAAAAATGCCCATAATCGCCCAGTTTCCATTTCTCTCTGTGTTGTAAATGCTCAGAACCTGCTCCACACAGCTTACAAGAGAGAGAAATTGCATAGGGGTAGCTGGGGAGCACAAGGTGATAACCAAACTGTGTTGGAAACACTTGACAGTAGCCATCAGCTACTGCTTCCTTCTCAATTTTTCATAGGCATCACAGTGGAGGAGGGTTTTGAAGGAACAGAGGATGGAGTTCTTCATCTTTTTAGTCTGCTTGGATGATTGAGAAGGCTATAAAAAGCCACCCCAGGCTTAATTTCGTAGCAGCCAATTCTCACAAATTGTCTGTCTGTAGGAAGAACACAAAGCTTCTACAATGCCAGGCCACCTGCAGATGTCACTTAAGAAAAACAGCCCAGTTTTCTTTGGACTATCAAAACAATTAACTTGCTTGAAATTGTGCTGATTCTGTAAGGTGACTTTAGCTATGGAAGAAGAAATTTCTGCAAAAATTTCCATGAGCCTTTTGGAACTCTGTATAATAAATCTTTCCCCCATCAGTGAAATCCCAGTATTTTAAATTTAGAAAATAGAAAACTAAACTATCACTAAGGAGGAAGTAAATGTAATTTCATATTACAGAGTATTCATAGTATTTAAATAAAATATTTGGGCTCTTAGTTTGAATTTGGACTTTTGACCTCATATTATTAAGAAAATTTTAGTCTACTTGAATTTGAAGGATTTTTAATTTTTAATGCAGACTTTGTGTCATTTTACTTCTTAATAATCAGAAGGTCACATGGTACCAAATGAAACACCTTATGACAATCTAAATTGAATATATCATTATTACCTTTATCACTCAAAAATAATTAAATGAATTGTGAATATTGCTCATAGATCATAATGTCTGCTTCTGAAAAATGCATTGACCTATAAATTGTCCTCCAGTAGCCATGCCCAGACTAGACAGGAATTGTAAAAGAAATTTGTAGAAAGATTTCTTCAGAATGATGGGTGTTTGCACAGTAAAGCTGAGTAAGAAGGCAGCTGTTCAAAGCACCTTTTAAATTTTTTTTGTTAGATCTTTTTTTAAAAAAGACAGTTTTCTATTTCTAGCATGAATTAACATAATTCACACATGAGATATATTTAATTTCTTTATTTCTGTCTAGTTATTTCCATGTAAGACATGGACTGTTTGGACATAATACTAACCACTACATGAATTTATAGCTGCATGTTCCTGGTGCCACATTAATTTTTACCCAAATACAGTAAAATTATTCAGCAGATGAGTGATTCCTGAAACTAGTTATCTTAATATAGGAACTGATTCTTAGGAAGAGAGGACAGGGCCTTATTGTTATGCAGTCCCTACTTCCTGTTAAAACAGTTTTCTTTTAGATTTGTCCTTTTACTCTGTTTTCTGCTTTCAAGGCCAAAATAATTGCTGGACAGCTCAGATTCAGTGCCCTTTAATTGAAATGGCTTTTCTTCTGACTCATGTCTGTTTCCTGATGGTACGCAGAAAGCAGTCATAACTTCTATTCTAGTTAGACTTCTATTCTCCTTATGTGTTTTACAAACTGTCGTTGCACTTGTGATCTGAATTCATCTTTTGAGAATATTGACCGGAAGCCTCTGCATTATGCCAGAATAGGTCTTGCTAGTGTCACGTGCAGCAGCTCTCCCACGCACCTGTTTAAAAATGCAGATGCTAAATTTGCAGCTGTTCAGTGGTATGCCCTTCTGATTTGTCACTTAAAATATTGTACTTATTGCATACATGTTTTCTGACACCCAGCATGTAGCAGTGTCTGTTTTACCATGGGTCTGTGGCTACCCCAGCCAATCTGTAATGCTTTACCACTCTAACTAATGTATGCATTTAATGCAGAAAATCTGCCTGGAATCTGAATAGTAGCCAAAATCATTGCCCTCTCTGCTCCTGTAAGTGTCCTTAGCAGTGGTCTTTCTTCTGGCAATGTGGGGAATGGTATTAACTGTTCATAGCTTAAGCCAACTTTAAAATTCATCCTGGTACCAGAAGGATAGACTATTTCAGAGCGTGTATTACACAGGACATCATGATGACTACTAATATATAGGTATGTAAGACTGAACAGATCAGTTTTACTCATAGAATATGAGTACATTCACTGAATCACCAGAAATAGTGATATGTGTGAAGCTGAGACCTCATTGACTATATCTTATCTTACCATAACAAGACGCTGTATTTCTCATTGGTTCCTATAGTTATCAGATTCTATTTAAAAATCCCCTCCTCTCAGCTGTAAAACCATGCCAGCAAATCTGGCACTTTAATGCAAGTCACAAATACAACTAAGAAAAATTCTGATTCTTTAATTTCATACTTACAGCAACTTCACATGGCATATGTGTAGAGAGGCAGTACTCAGATACTTCATTATTAAAAAGATAAGAAATAGAAGAACAATCTACCTGGCATAGAAAGAGTATTAGCTTTCAAAGAAAGGGATTCTTGGAGAGTCCTGTGATGGTAAAGTGTAATATCAGCATGATTTTAAATATAAAAACCCCAGGGTTTGGCTAAGTTTAGCTAGGAGTAATGTAAATAAGTTTTTATAGAGCAGTTGTGACAAACCCTGTGTTTGGTATCCTTATATCTGTGGTTCCTCAGCCTCATAGCCTCATCATAAACCAAATTTATATGAAAAAACCCTCCATCTTACATGCAATTAAGCTTTACTGAGCACGTAAAATTACAGCATAGCTAATATGAAATAGGATAATAGATGGCAGTGACATCTGTCAGACTCAAGAATAAAACTACATTAGGAACCCCCAGCCTTGATAGTATTGTCTCAGATTTCCATAACCAGTGTTAAAAAATGCAGTTATGTTATGCACTTAGTGTTTCAGAATGGGCTTCAAGTATAGGAGTGAGGCTAGGAGGGGTTATCAGATAATTTTAAATAGTGCAATTAAGATGCCAGAAACCATCTGGAGAAGCAGCCGTGCCTGTAGTGGTGAATACAACAGATCCATGGACTACTTCCTGGCCCTGACGCCAAGTGACAAGGCCAGGCCATATTTATGCTCTGTAATTTATGGCCTAAAGGGGTAATCCTATGAGGAAGGCTCCTGTTGCATCATTATTGGGTTTTGTGAGGGTTTTTGTTTGTCTTTTTCAGTTGAAGATGTTGGGCACTGTTGCAGCCCACCAGACCAGTGTTTCCACAGCATAATTGGAAGGATTGTGCATTGTAATGGGATGATGTGCAGGGATGTTTGTGTGCAAACCCTTGTGGGGTGTTAGTCGGGGAGTCTGTAGGGCAGAGGGACTCTTGTCCTGACTGACACTTGCCTGGTGCTACCCTCTGCACCCTGCCTGCCTCAGTTCCCCCAGCCAACAGCTATGCCAGGGAGTGTGCCAGCAGGGAAGCAGGGGGAATGGCTGCAGATCCAGCACTTGAGCTTTCTTCCTGGCTTTATTTCATTTAGTGCTCGTACAGCCAGGCAGTCTACTTGGCTTGCAAAAATATGATACGCAGTTAGTTTAAAAAGGACGCCAGGACACCAACCTCACACCACTTACACATCAGAAATTCCAAGCTAATAACTCCCAACATACTATAATTAATTAGAGTAAAAAAAGCCCCAGAAATTATGATGTGCCACAGAAAGAGAGCAGGAGAAATCAAGGGCATTAGGGTTGTCCTAGTATATATATGGTGCAACGGTGAGAATACTGACATAAAAATCTTTATTAACGTAAATTAAGAAGTTTAAAAGAAGAAATTACTAAAGCTATAATATAGGAACAAGTCCCATGTTGCACAAAAATGGTATAATTTTTCTTCATTAATGGGTAAGATGGGAAAGGACAGATAGGAAAAAGCAGTCCAGAAACAATATGTTGTTAACTACATCAGACCAAGGAGAGCCAAATCAGACACATCTAGATGGGAAGCACCTTCACAGACCCCTCTGTCTCACCACTGGGCGTATAGCAAAAATAGCTCTTCTCACTAATCTCAGGTATATTCAATGAGCTAGGCAAAGGTGTATTCATCCTGTAATAATTGCCTGAG
The DNA here is from genome assembly GCF_003984885.1 of Neopelma chrysocephalum. Taxonomy (NCBI): domain Eukaryota; kingdom Metazoa; phylum Chordata; class Aves; order Passeriformes; family Pipridae; genus Neopelma; species Neopelma chrysocephalum. Next base: position 6,743,325 of record NW_020897737.1, read on the forward strand.
GAAGCAGCAGGAAGGATTGCTTTAAGGCTGCTATTGCAGAAGCGTAGAGGAGCTAGCCAGGGCTGAAACAGTATTTCCAGAAGAGGAAGGCCATTGATTTTTCAGGCTTATGGCTTCTCCTCCTCCCCTTAGCTAAAACTGTTTTGCATTTGCTAGTAGTAATACACCCATGCCAAATGAGTTTCCCCAGACGCTAACTGAAGAAAAATGACAGGAAAAAGATGTTTGTTAAATTTGATTTTGTTTTGATTTTACTTTGCACTGCAGAAATTAATATTGTGCATTTAGTCAAGTTAATAAATGTGAGGTGATCATATTCACAACATTTACACATAATTTTGAATATTTTCAAGGTAAACAACATCCACATTTCCATATCACTAAAGGAAACAAACTACATAGAGAACACAGGAAATTAGTATGTTTCCCCAAGTAGTAATTTCTTTTCTAGTTTGCACAGATGAGAGAGGATTTATATTGCTCAATGAAGGAAAGTTTAAACCACTCTTGTATAAAAAAAAAAAGAGAAATGTTATATTGTAGATGAAATATAATGTTCTCTGTATATGAGATTCCAAAGAGAATTAATGCACTTCTCTCTCAGAAATAATTTGTTAAAAATTCCTAAAAATAAAGAACACACTCCTCTAAAGATCAGCTAAGAAAAAACAACAAAACCAAACAAACTTGTCTTCTCTTGTGCTGGATGGGTGAGTTGACCCTGGCTGGATGCCAAAGCTCCCCTGTCACTCCCCTCCTGAGCTGCATGAGAAAGAGAAAATAAAATGAAAGGCACGGCTTGAGATAAAGACAGGGAGAGATCACTCACCAGTTACTGTCACAGGCAAAGCAGACTCAGCTTGGGGAAATTAATTGAATTTATTACTATGTGAATCAGAGTAGAATGATGAGGAATAAAACCAAATCTTAGATAACACCTTCCCCTTACCACTTCCTGGGCTTAACTTAATTCCTGATTTCTCTGCTTCCTCCCTCCCAGTGGCACAGGGGGCAGGGAATGGGGCCTGTGGTCTCTGCTGATCCTTCCTCCTCACATTCTTTTACCCTATTCTAGAGTGGGGTCCCTCCCATGAGAGACAGTCCTCCATGAACTTCTCCAATGTGAGTCCTTTCCATGGGCTGCAGTTCTTCACAAACTACTCCAGCGCTGGTCTCTTCCATGAGGGGCATTCCTTCAGGAAGAGACTGGTCTGGTGTGGTCTTCTCTCTCCGTAGGTCCACAGTTCCTGCCAGGAGCCTGTGGGCCTCCCACAGGGTCATAGTCTCCCTGGAACATCCACCTGCTCCGGTTTGGGTTCCTCCATGGGCTGCAGATGAATCTCTGCTCCACTATGGACCTCCACGGACTGCAGGAGAACAGCTGCCTCACCATGGTCTGCACCACAGGTTGCAGGCAAATCACTGCTCCAGCACCTGGACTACCTCCTCCCTCTCCTTCTTCCCTGACCTTGGTGCCTGCAGGACTGTTGCTTTCACATATTTTCATTCTCTGGCTGCTGTTGCACAGCATTTTTTTAATCTTTTCTTAAATATGTTGTCCCAGAGGTGGGACCACTGTCGCCGACTGGCTCAGCCTGGGCCAGCAGTGAGTCTGTCTGTCTTGAGGCTGGCTGGCTTTGGCTCTGTCTGACAAGGGGAAGCTTCTAGCAGCTTCTCAGAGAAGCCACCCCTGTACCCCCCCCGCCATGACCAAAACTTTGCCACGCCAACCCAATACGGATGGGTCAGAGTAAATGTTGCTATGGGTTTAATGGTAATTAACCTGAATGTCAAAAAAAGTTCTCAATTACATTAGTTGCGCTGGGTTCTGTGTACCTTAGCACTTTGGTTTGAAGTGATAGCACAATCTTGAAACAAATCCCTTGGTTGTTCCCTCTTCTCACATGCTGGTTCAGTTTCCAGGGCAGCTTTTGGATCATGCAAGACAGGTGACCTTATAGAGAGAAGCACCATTGGTGGCTCCGTCCACTTCTGCATCAGGAGAGGTCAGATTCCATTCGGGCATGCATGGATCGAACCCTCAGACTGAACTTCCCAGCAGCCACATGATTTGATCTAATTATTGTTTCACTGTCTGCCAGGAAATAGCTGATAATATGGAAGGGGTTTTTTTATTATGGTTGTTTTGTTTGTTTGGGTTTTGGAGGGGGTTGTTGTTGTTGGTTTTGTTTGGTTGGTTGGTTTGGGGTTTTTGTTTGTTTTTTTAATTGTTGTGAAAAGGGGAAAAAGCCCAATGATATAAAAACAGAATAAGTGAAGAGAAGGCAATTTATGTGGATAGTGGTAACTTCATGAAGGATATCATATTGGCACTGGTAAAATAAAGTGAATTGAGTGGAATGAAAAAACACCTTTAACTTTATGGAAGAAATTAGATTCCTAGTAAAAAAATGTAAATGAGTAATAATTACTAAGTGTTTTGCCATTCACATAAGCCTGTAAAACCATCTGTCAACAAATTAAATAAAATTTCAACGAAGTACTGCCATGTGGGCTAATCTTTTTTGAGTGCTCAGACTAAAGTTTTTTTTCTGAATCTGCCATTGCTCCTGTTAAAACAGGAACATCAACTGTAGGCATGCGTTTTCCAGCCTCCCTGTCCTGCCCTTCTATGTTAAAGGAGGTTTCTGCTTCTTCAGATGGTTTGTAAATCTGACTACCAAATTCTCTGAAGCAGAATCTGCTTTGTGAAATTGACCCAGTTTTGCAAATAGTTTTAAAAGAGCTGAAATCACACTTTGGCTTAAGAAGAAAAGAAAGAAAAAAAATTGAAAATAGGAAGAGGAGATTTACACATTTCATAGCACTGTTTTGTCATGTTTTCTATGAAATTAATTATATAATATGGCCCTTTAATCCATAACAAGATTAAAAGTAATTGTTTTCCCATGTTCTGTTCTCCTCTGAGGCTGATTCAATACATATCCCATTGTTTGTGTAGTATTGCATTATTTAGTGAAATCCTCAGATCTTGAACAGCTGTTTGCTGGTTTTGACCTGCAACATTACAGTAACAACACTACAAAGACAACAGATTTTGGCAGCCTGAAATTGTTTTCAGCTGAACTATGATATTTGCAATTAATATGTCACTTGCAAAATTGCATCTGCTTGTATTCCTTTCTGACTGTTTTTGAAGTAGCACCATTTACTAGAATCTACAAAGACCTAAGAATTTTTGAAGATGCAATGCAATTCTATAATAGGTTTGTATTTATTTGCATTATACATTTCATATCCAGATTTAAATTTGGAGTCCTAAATTGGTGTATAGATTAGGTCCACATGAATTTAAGAACCACTCAATAGTCAATGGTGTCTTAATAGCAAATGATGTCTTAATAGTAAAAATACAAAGCATATGTTAAATTTTACCTTTTCTTCAGTAAACATATATACATATATTACATATATGCTTTTTTTTTCAAATGGCACTTTTCCCTGTTATTGTAACTGCAGTCACTGCCTTATAGAATATCAAAAGTAGAGTCCAGATGCAGTGACTATAATTTAATGCTATTCTGTGCATCAGAATTTATTGACATAAATTCTGTTCATTACTTAACTCTAAACTGTTATTTGTCTTAATGAGCTTAATGATGGGCATTCCTTTGCTGGAGGGAAGGGATGTTAGATTAGAAGCTGGAAGATGGAGACTTGAGGAGACTTCGCCAGCTGCATAGACAAACAAGGCTTACTTTATTATTGCCTTAATAAAAGCTATTGAGCCCTGAGTACATAGTAGTTTCTTGGCACCTCGTACCCAGTGTGCATGGAACATCCGATTCTCCGGTTAAGTGGTCTGTTCAGTTACACTTCATTTCTCTGGCCCGTTTTTCCTGGCTTTCCAGCCATCCTCTCGTCTCACTAAACAAATTCCTAAGTAACTATATAAAAACTCTTCCAAAATATAAAAACATGCAGAAGGTGAATCCTGCTCCTGCTTGCTACTGAGCAACCGAAATTCCCATGCAGTCCAGCAGGAAAGGGGGGCACACAGTCTGTTGAGGGATCAGGCAGAAGCTTGTGTGAGTTGACCTGGGTTTAACACCCCACAGCCTCTTGCTGGAAATGAAATTTTTACCTGTGGAATAGCTCCAGGAAATAAAAATCTGCAAGTCTGACTGTCTGTGTATTTCTTTTTGTTTGGTTCCTAAAGAAGATTTTTCACCAGCCAAACTGTATTTCCATTAACCAATAACCTGGATCATAAACTCTTGAGCTTTTTTGTATTTCCTGGATATATTGTTTAGTACTCTCAGGGTCTTGGGACCTCCAGGATGATGTATTTCCAACTAGGAATATTAACCATAACAACCCTTTTAATGAATTAAAGAATGCTAATTCATGGCAATGAAAAGTATATTTTTTAAAGAATATTTTATACAAAACTAAGGAACAAAATTGAACTACATGAAATTCTTGTAGTATAATAGTAAAAACATATTTAACTATTACACAAAATATTCAAAATAGTTCTTACGAAGAGTTTTTTTGGTCTGGTTCACAAATGAAAAATGTAGAATCTGTGCCTGCATATTTAAAAGCCATTCAGAGAAATCTGTACTTGATCAACATTTTTGCAGAAGGTTGATCAATATTCATTGTGTTTCACAATGACAATCTAGAAAAAGGTGATGAAGAGATCACGGTCATGAAACAAAAGATAACACTGTAGCAGTCTGAATTTAGCCAGCCTGTGTTGGTTAATAATTCCTAGTTAACTCTTTTAGATTTTTAACTGTAACTGAGGTTGATTGTAACTATTGAATAGAACAAGGGATTTTGTTGTTTTTCTTACATGTGAAAGAGTGATTCTACAGGTTGCCAAGTGCTCTAGCTTTCATGCAACAAAGCACATGCTCAAGTCATTAAATGGCTTCACTCAAGCCTTCAGTCGTCCTTTGTGGTTAGAGTTAAGCCAATGAAGAACACTTTTGCTGGATGGAAATATGAGTAGTTATAAAAAAATCATAATCCTAACTAATTTCTTTCTGTAGTTAGTATACTAGATTAAGCTTGTTTTATTTACTTTACTGCCTTAGAGTGAGCCATTTGACAGAATCACTTTAGCTTCTTTGATTTTGATTAGTCAAGGAGGGGGATATATTCAGAGTGTTCCCTGTTACATCACAAAACAGAGCAGGTGACTTGCAATACATAATCCTGAAGAACATTTTTTTTCTGTATCCAGATTGTAAAGACCTTGTAAAAGACTTTCTTAACTAGCTCTTACATTTTATATTGAAGACAAATTTTATGTTTAAGGTAGTCTGTTTATGCTCTCAAAAATGTTTCAATATATATTATTTTTCAAGTTTTTTTTTATTTTAGTTTGTGTAGCTAATGAAAAATGAAAATACATCTCTCTTAATGATACATAAGAAAATTAGTGGAGACTTAAGTTCTGCAGAACTACAGAGTTTATTTTAAATTTTGTTTCCAGACCTCAAAAGGTGACAATTTTGCTCATTTAATCTGCTATGACTTTTTTCCTCAATGCTGAGAATAGCTCCCATAGAGTAACATATTTGAAAAAAAAATATAATTCAACTTAATTAAGATTGAAAGTAAGTTTTGAATAGTAGCCCCAACGAAAAAAAACTAAAATACTTTTTGCAGTGGGAAGAGTATGAATTTCAAGATTTACTTTTGAAAAATGTAGTAAATGAATACTTTTGTGGCTGATGGGTTCACGGGCCACACATTCACATGTTCCACATATTTGTATTTCCTGCATTTGATTATGATAATTTATTGAAGGCTGAATTTTTTTTTGGGGGGGAGGGGGTTTTTTTTGTTTGTTTGTTTCATTTTTTGTTTTATTTCATTGGACACTGAGAAGGTTCAGGTGGTAAAGAAACAGAACATCTAATGTTAAAGTGCAATATATAGTGTCTTGATCAGTCAATTTTATGGAAAATGATTATGTGAGATTATACCCTTTGTGGCATAATCTCCCTTCACAAAAACTGCAGCTGTAGTGTTTTAGATGAGAAAGAGGGCCTGGCCTTGCCTCTTGCTCTCATTTAGTGTCTGAGTGTATCTCACTCTTTTGCACAGAAGGGTAATGCCAATTAACAACTACCAAACTTAATCAGTTTTCCTGTATTTGAAAGCATCCCAGTTGTATAACCCCTGGTACCTTTACAGATAGGGAAAATTATTTTATTTTCCCTCTGTCCCCTTAAGAAAGTCTGCTTTGATCTATGACCTTTAAGATATCTTTAGGAGGATACCTTTATTTAAATAGCACTGAAACTTTTGTTTGCATACTACTGTAGAAGTTCTTTTTTTCACTTGTGTATCCTGTTATTAAAATCTTTAAGGGCACCTGCAATTAGTTCTTCATGCTGGTTTTAGCATCTCTGTGCTGCAACTGTTTGCCATACGTATAAATCTAACAGATGTATTTGTATTTGCTATTGCATTGTCTATGTAGACATACCTCTTTCCAGAGATAGTGAGGCAGTGAAACAAGGTACTGGAAAGCAAAACAAGAGGTGAAGAAGTGAGCACTGTGTTGTGTGTGCCTCCTTTACCTCATTTGACAGTGACAGAGGAAGGGTAAAGGGCAAACAGTGCTGTGATCTGAACTGGAAGGAGACCAGGCTCACTCCTTCCACCCATGCAGGAGCATCCCCAGGAACTTGCTGGAGCTTGCTTTTAGCATGACAGATGATTTTGGAGACAGACAGTGCTGTTTTAATTAAAACAAAATGCAGTGTCTGTTACGTGTCATCTATTTATAGATTAGGTAAATATGTTCATCTTTGCTTTGACATCTTTGAAGAACAGTGAGGATCATTACTATTAATATATGAATATCAGCTTGGCTTTTGTGTGTTGGCTCAGAGCCAGTTTTATGAGTTTTTAATGACACTGCCAAGTTCATCAGGTTCTCTCCTGTAACTGAGGTTATTCATGTGGATAAGTGGTTATAGGGCCAAGGCCTGGTATCTTTACAAACACCTAAGGCCTCCCGAAAGATGTTTAATGGCCTGATTCACAGTCATGGTGCTTCCAGTCTAGGTGCTTTAACAGTTACTGGTGTAGCTGATAATATTTGATAATTGATGACAGTAAATGAGAATTTGCCTTTTATTTTCATGCAATACAAATCACCAAGAGTACAATATTCAGGTTTTATATTCAGTGAGGTCCTGTTTAGCTTTCATCAATGGTAAAAGACAAGGAACAAAAGATATAGCTGTTCCTGCTTCCCAGTAATTTGGCTGGGCTGCAAGCACCAGTGCAACAGTATGGCAGAGAGTTCTACAGATTGGGTGGTTGTTTGTTGTTGGTCCTGGTGGTTTTTGTTTGGTTGGGTTTTTTTGTTTTGTTTTGGTTGTTTTGTGTTTTGTTTCTTTTTTGATTATAGGCTGGGTTCCCAAAACAGCTTAATTGAAATTCACTTCAAGTTGGGTTGCTTTTATTTAGGCCTTAATTGGTAATGCTTGGACTGAAAGGTATCTGAGGATGAGGACAAAATGTTTGTAGAGAACCTGTCATGGTGGTGAAGACCTTTATGGACTAACAATGCAAATAGCAATATTTGAAGCAAGAGGGTGTTTTTGTGTATATTGTTATACTAATGTTTTGTTATTGGTATTTTTAAAATAGGAAATATATTTGATATTTAATAATATATTTTAAACAATTAAACAATTGAGATGCTCAAACATTGAAATATACTCCTTTAAATTTTCAAACAATGAAAATGGAAGGGGTTTCAAAAATTATCTGCATAGTATTTTTATTCTACAGCATATGTTTACAGTTGAGTTATTAATGAACATGTATACCAAAAAAGCAGAACAGGTCAAGATATCTATGCTATAACAGAGAAATTCTAGTAACATGCACTAAAATAATAATGAATCATGATGCTTCATTGGTTCTAAATTTATTATAAAGCTGCTTAGTAGTTTTTGCTGTCCAGGAATATTCATATTTATCCTGCCTTATCTACATGTTCAAGTAAAATATGATCAATATTTAGCAACTGATTTAAAACACCCACAGGGTTTCATGGACAACAAAAGGCTTCAGCTTTACCTTTCTTAAAAAGGCATGCAATCATGTAACTTTTAAAAGATACTGTACAAATAATATTGAAGTATACTATCTCATAATGTTTTCCTAAATGTTTATTAATGTTAACATATATCTCTCCATTATTCCCGTACTTGGATACTTATGTTTTCAAATCATGCAGTGTGAAATTTGTGACAGTTTACGAAAGGAAGGGGCTTCTTAACTAACCTCATGTCCTTCTATGACATGATGGTACTCGATGGATGAGGAAAGGGCTGTGGATGTTGCCTACCTGGACTTTAATAAAGCTCTTGACACTGTCTCCCACAGCATTCTCCTGGAAGAGCTGGCTGCTCATGGCTTGGACAGATGCACTCTTCACTGGGTAAAAAAATGGTTGGATGGCAAGTCCCAGAGAGTGGTGGGGAATGGATTTACATCCAGCTGGTGTCAGGTCACCAGTGGTGTTCCCCAGGGCTCAGGATTGGGATCAATCCTGTTTGATATGTTTATCAAAGATCTGGACAAGGGCATCGTGAACGCTCTCAGTCAGTTTGAAGACAACCCCACATTGGACATGAATGTTGATCTGCTGGAGGGCAAGAAAGGTCTAAAGAAGGATCTGCACAGGTTGATTCAAAGGGCTGAGGCAAATTGCATGAGATTCAAAAAGGCTGAGTGCCAGGTCCTGCACTTGGATCACAACAACCCCAGGCAATGCTACAGGCTGGGGGATAAGTGGCTGGAAAGCTGCCTAGCAGAAAAGGACCTGGGGTTGTTGGTTGACAGATGGCTGAACATGAGCTGTCAGTGTGCCCAGGTGGCCCAAGAAGACCAATGACATCCTGGCTTGTATCAGGCACAGTGTGGCCAGCAGGGCTAGGGCAGTGATTGTCCCCCGTACTTGGCACTGGTGAGGCCACACCTTGAATCCTGTGTTCAGTTTTGGGCCCTCACTACAAGAAAGACACTGAGGTGGTGGAACATGTCCAAAGAAGGGCAGCAGCACTGGTGAAGGGTCTGGAATACAAATCTGATGAGGAGCAGCTGAGGGAGCTGGGGTTGTTTAGCTTGGAGAAAAGGAGTCTCAAGGGAAGCCTTACACTATCTACAACTACCTGGAAGGAGGTTGTAGTGAGGTAGGAGTTGATCTCTTCTCCCAAGTAAGTAGTGACAGGACAAGAGGAAACAGCCTCAAGCTGCACTAGGTGAAGTTTAGATTGGATAATAGGAAAATGTCTTCCCTGAGAGGGTTGTCAAGCATTGGAACAGGTTGCCCATGGAAGTGGTTGAGTCACTTCAAGAGTGTGTTCAAGAGATGTCTGGATGTGACACTTAGGGACAAGATTTAGTGATGGACTTGGCTGAGTTAACAATTAGAATCAATGGAGCTAGAGGTCTTTTCCAACCTAAATGATTATATGAAATATTACAGGCTTGAGTTTGCTTTCCTGTAAAGCAATCATATATACTAAGCTAAAGTATCATGAAATTGATGATGCAAAGGTCTGGAAAGAGGGCAATGTGTCTTTTGTTAGTGACCTGTACTCTGGAGTGGTACTTTAACTGGAACATATGACATATTTATCAGAACTTAAATAATCTTCCCCTAGTTAGTACTCCTAGGTACTGATAGGTATTAATTTCATAGAAATAGTGCAAGTAATAGCAGGGATTTGTTCCTCACATTAGTAAAATAATACTTTCTTCCAGGTTTCAGGAATTTTAGAAAAGAAAGTAGTTTCTCCAAGTGCTCTAGGTTACACATCAAAACCAAAATAAAACACTTAGATATTTTTCCCAGTGCTAAGCATCAACAGTTACAGCATGACTTTCAAGAGATGCTTAGGTAAGGTGTTAATTAGCCTCAACCAAACGCAAACATTTATAGACTGATTTTCCAGGAGATAGTGCAGCTTTTATTATTTGCTTACATGTTGTGCATGTAGTGCTGGGTTTTTGTTGTTTTTTTCCCCCTCTCACCACTTTTTTAATCAGTTTGATGTTTATTTTGTTTTCTAATTATTTCCCTTATGAAAAAATATGTACCTTTCCATCTCAGAACATGACAATTGCAAATATTGGACTATCTTCTACCAGATAAAACTTCTATATCAGTGTATGCTAACATTTTTCTGTCTGCCATATGGCTCATTTTGGCTTTCAGTACAATTTCTATAGTTTGCTTTAAGGAATAAGCTTTGTAAGGTTTTAGGCTTCATAAAAGTACCAGACCTGACTGTTGATTGTGCAGAAGAGCCAGTGGACCCCACACTTCTGTACAGAATGGCAGCTCTTCAAGGAGAGGATCCCCATAGCTTCTTCATAGCTATTAAGGCTTGAACCTATAAACGTAAACCATTTTATTGCAACTGTAGGTAAAAACTCCACTTTGAGAGCTGTCAAGGAGAAATTTTTTTACCTTCATTGATCAAAGAGTTTCCATGTCAGAAGGGCTTATTTTCACGTAGTCATCTAGAAGATTTATGGCTAGGATCCAGAAAAGTTTATGCTTAGCTTTCTTTGCATTCTGAGTCAACATTAGCATATATGTGAGCGAAAATGTAGGAATAAGTGGTAAAATTAAAATTATATAAAAATCGATATATACACATAGTGTTTACAGAGACAACATTTGGAGGAAAGGTAGAGTCTTTATAAACCCCACTTAATCATAAAATTATAGAATGGTTTGGGTTGTAAGGGACTTGCAAAGATTGTCTAGGCCAACAACTTAGACAGGGACATCTTTAACTGAACTAGGTTGTTCAAAGCGCATTCAACCTCACATTGAACACTTCAAGTCATAGAGCATCCACAGTTTCTCTGGGCAACCTGTCAGTGTCTCAGCACCCTCATTATATAAAAATTTCATCATTACATCCAATCTAAATGTATCCTCTTTTAGTTTAAATTGTTGCCCCTTTGTATCTTTTGTTTCAAGAATCAGAGAATGGTTGGGATTTGAAGGGACCTCTGGAGGTCACCTAGTCCAAGCTCTTGCTAAAGCAAATTCCCTTACAGCAGGTTGCACAGGATCGCATCCAGGCGGGTTTTTAATATCTTCAGAGAAGGAGACTCCACAACATCTCTGAGAAGCCTGTTCCAGTGCTCAGGCACCCTCAAGAAGTTGTTCCTCATGTTCAGCCAGGCTCATTCTCAGGAATGTATCAAACTGATCTTTGTTGCTTGTTGACTGCTCTGGCATGTATCTCCTCCTGTATAAGAAAGATTGCATAGCAGAAGAGTTTCTGTAGTGTACAGGTTTTCCAGAAATTTTTAAGCCAAATTAGTTTGGTCTTTCTCTTAAATGTTGCATCAAACTGTTCTTGTTTTTCAAGCTTAAAATCTCCTATGTACATGCACTTACTCCCTAGATCAGTCAGTCATCTGGTACTACAAATACCATGTTGATATGGATTAAGACAGTAGCAATGATTATTTTTTTTTTAATTTCTAATAAGTTCTCTCTCTCTCTCTCTATTTTTTGTCGTTTAATTTTTTTTTCCCCCTGAGAACATATGAGCAATGATGTTTTGCTTCTCTTTGAGCAGGAGACATTTTTCTAGAGAAATATTTTAATCTTTCTTAGATATATACTGTACAGAAAAGTGAATCTTCTAGAACAGGCCTGACCATTGTGCTTATGTGTGTCACTTCTGCTGACTTTGCTGAGATAATTTTGACTACTTTTCAATTCTGCTGGCACTAAAGATTCAATAAAATTCAGGCAAAGCCACAAGGTTCTATTTTAGGCCCCCAAAATTAACTTCTGGATAAGGTACTATTAAAAAACCTGCAGAACATAGTAAATAAGTAAAGGAAAAAAAATAAATTAGAGAGATGAGGAGAAGAGGAATAGGCCGACTTGCAGATTCAGGAATGTATATTGCAGGGCTGACAATTCAAGAAGCCTTATTTCTAGTTTAAATCCAAGAGTTTTTGACCTGAAAATAATTGGTAAGAAAATTATACTCATATTACACCATTTTAATAACTTTTTAGACTAGAGATAGCCTTAAGTTGCAAATATGAGCAGCTATTACCTAGTTACACTACATTAGAAGAAAGAGGTAAATTACATCTCAACTGGTAAGGATGTTCTTCTAATCCCATAGCTCCAAATTTCTGTACAGAGTTTGAAGTTTTGGGTTAAAGGTGACTCATCTGACTTATGTCCTTCATTCTTTTACTTTTCCATTAATTTTTTTGCTTATTTTTAAGACATTTAGAACTCAACTTCTCTGTTTTCTATCAATGGGAGTAGTAGTGACATTATCAGTTATTCCCACTTTCAGAGTTATTTAAAACCTGGGTTTCTTTTAGACACACTAGCTAGGGTTCCAATATTTTCTTGTAACATTTTCCTTTTACTGAATAAAGTACACATTTTGAGTGGACAAATTGTCATTGCATCCCCAGGTACTTCCTGCAGTGACTTCCATTGACTCGAGTGCATGTGCTTGTGAAAACACAAATGATCGACTGCACTGAGTCAACTGAGTCAACAACACACTCATTATACTACCAGATGCTTTTATTTTCACACAGCAAGAGTAGCTTTATGGGCCATTGTTTTCTTTTTCTCCCGTAAGGGTTTTTCAATGTACTTATAATTCCAGAAATGAACACTCTGTTGCATATTTAAAGAAATTCCTGGCAAGACCTTGAGAAATGCAGGGTATGCTACACGTTATTAATGTGGAAGTTTGAACTTTCAGCATTTGTTTTAAGAGGTAATTCTGGGGAAAATCAACAACAACAACAACCAACAAACCCAACCAACCAATGCCCCTTCCCCACCTTCTTCTCTCATGATAGTAGTATAGTACCTGATTATTGTTTTCTGTCATCCATCGTCTTTCATGTCTCGCTGTATGGAAGCACGTCACAACAGCTATCTGAATATCACTCCAGAGAGGTTATTTCTGTGCTTTCTCTGTGTTTACAAGCAAAATGTGTTGTTTTTCCTCTCACATATGTTATTATCTTTCTCTAAATACTTGTTACAAATGGACTGTTAATTTATCAAGTACCTGTAATGGATGTTGCATATTTGAGATATTGCTGAATTTCTAAAGGTCGTGTATATTCATTTACATCTCTGGGAAGCCCATTGCCAAAGTTTATCAAAGCCTTTCAGACATGCTGATGGATGTGGGGATATCAGCACATGACTAATGCATTCTGCTTCTGTTGGTCTAGTTAGCAAATGAGAAATGTACACCTCTGGTATTTTGTACTTCAGGTTGAAGCTAAAACAAGAAGCACAGAATTAACATGCTCTAAAAAGTAGGCTGTGTTCTGCCGAATGCTAAAAAGCAAACAAACACATGGATTGGAAAGTTACTGTTTGAATTAAGATATAATATTTGCATTTTTTTTGCATTCAATTGAATGTTTTTTGCTCTATCACACAGAGCAATATAATATTTAAATATTTACTCATGATTCTTAGTATCTTGGATTAAATTCAGTTTTAGTACAAGTATAAGAAATTCTATCACATTAAACTAAAGAAGACAGGGAAAAAGCTAGATTTTCACATCTGCTAGAGAATTTATAGAAGTCATTAGAGCTGCAATAATGTATAATTATATAGTTCTGACTGCAGTCAGAATCAAGACTAGTAAATGCTGTTATGCTAATAGGATTTAAAAAAAAAAGGGCAGAAAAAAAGCCCTAGTCTTTTTTTAGTTCATGCTCATCAAATGGGTCAGCCAGCCATGGATGGGTGCAACTATAGATGAATATGTGAAAGGTCCCTTTTTGCAGGCTAGCCAAACAATTTGTCTGTGTCACTGTTCAGTTGGAGGCAAGTGTGATATTTCTAGTATTTGCTGGAAATGGAAATGGACCCAAATTCAAAAGCATGAAAAGTACTTTTCAGAATGTTTAACCAGGAAGTCAGAAGTGTCACTGCCTTCTTTACCTGTAAGAAGGATCTCAGGTTTATGCACTTACTCCCACTAAAGTGAAGGGTATTTTGTCTTACACTCCTGTGTTGCTTGGAACACTTCAGAGTGAGCTCTGGGCTTGGCTACCTGTGAGAGAGGAGAGACTAGTTACAGTTATGTTGTATCTACATGAGACTGAGCTTTATATTGCAGTTATACACGTGAAACAGTGATTGCATAGCACCACACAGAAGGCAAATATATTTTAATTTCCTTTTCATGCATCATTTAGTGCTCAAGGCATTAATTTTGCATATCCTTTAAGTAACCAAGGTGTACAGTGAGAAGGGAATAAATATATAAATAAATTAAAGGAGGAAAAGAAAGAATGAAGAACAAGTAAGAAAGAAAATGAAAGAAACTTCAGCAAATCAAGTATCCATTGGAACATTGTCACTCTCTTACACTCATTTATTCCTAAGTTTCAGACATAATTTGTGTATCCTGTAATGAAAAGGAGGGCAGAAAACAACATCAGGCAAATACATTCAATCCTTGGTAATTCCAGCCTCTGCCAGTTAACTGGTATGTGACAGGATTTCTAAGACAGTGAAAAGCTAAATGAAGGCAGAATCAGGTCTGCAGGAGCCTTTCACGGCCCTAGAAGTGCTGTGACCTTTCACTGCCTGGGGAATGACCAAAGCAATAGCATTTCTTCACAGTAGTCTTGCTTAAAAACTCATTTTAAATGCCCATTGTAATTTTAAGGTACTTTTTAATAGAGAAATTACTTTAGTATGACATCACTAGCACTGGCTGCTGTCATCAAACACAAATCTATTCTGGACTGAGCAGATCAGAGAATAGAGAAATGGGGGCATTGTTTCTCTGATCACTGCAATATGTTTAATAGTCCATGTGTTTTATGTTACATCTCAGAAAGGATCTTTGAAGGTAAAATTTCTATTTCTCATTTCCATCAAGTTCTTTTATATTTCCTAATATTTATTTTGATTGTGTAGACTGAAGTCTAATAAGTATTTCTGATTTCTTTGTCATTCATTTTGGAATTAATCCACTGAAAACTCTATAACAGTCACATTAAGTCTCTTTTTGCAATATTGCATATTTCTAAAATTTTTCAAAATGTTAACCTAGTGATGATAGTCTGAAAACAACATGATAGTTTGGAAGAAACAAATGATCTTGAAGCTTATATTCCTGACATGGAAAACCAGTGTCAAAATTCCCAAAACAGACACTTCACCTCAACTGTAAAGAAAGCAAATTTGACAGTAAGGAGTCACAGAAGCCCAGAATGTTGTGTTTGGAAGAGACTATTGGACGTCATTGGGTCCAACCCTGGCTCAAGCAGGGTGAGCTGGAGCTGTGTCCAGACGGCTTTTGAGTATCTCCAAGGATGAAGACTCCACAGCCTCCCTGACCAACCTGTGCCAGAGCTCAGTCA
Source organism: Neopelma chrysocephalum (assembly GCF_003984885.1). Taxonomy (NCBI): domain Eukaryota; kingdom Metazoa; phylum Chordata; class Aves; order Passeriformes; family Pipridae; genus Neopelma; species Neopelma chrysocephalum. The sequence goes on from NW_020897737.1 coordinate 6,758,748, forward strand.
CTCTCACAGTGAAAGTGTTTCCTGATGTTCAGAGAGAACCTCCTGTGTTTCAGTTTGCTCCTGTTGCATGTCCCTTAAGGAGAGTGTGACTCACCCAGATACAAACATTTGGGAGCTGTAGATGATGAATTTCCTTATGGTGTGCTTCAGGCATTCATATAGAACAAATGTTTCATATCCTCTCTGCATAGGTAAAGGAGCAGGTACTGTGAAGCAAGTGGCTGAACTTTATCACTCATATCCTAAATGGTTTCCTGCATTACAGGATATTCTGAGTAATAATTCCTTATGTTGCCTCTTAAATTTAATCTCCACTGGATAAAACACTTAAGTATTGCTTGTAGCAAGAACTGAAATTCAGAGCTTCCAGATACATATCTAGATATGGCTAAAAGTACAATCCATCAGGCCCAGTGTGTCAGATATAGTATATTTTAAAAAATATGAGAGTGTTGTAGGGAAAAATGTTTAGAATACACTAACAGTTTGCTGATTAAACCATTAATCTGGCAGGACAGTGATGTAAATTCAGTCTGTTCTCCAGTTTAAGCAAAGATGGGATCAAAACCTGACTCTTCCCAGGTTTTAACTGCAGCTTCCATATTTCAACTTAAAAATCTTACCTTAGTTGTGGTCCATAAATCTAAGAACAGACTAAGAATTTTACCTTCCTCTTACCTTTTCCTGCATGCAAGTTTTAGGATTCAGAAGATATCTTCTTACATTCATAAGGAGCCTGTTCATTTAAATCAGTCATGCAGGTACTGCTGGGCAGGAGGTTGCCAGATGAGAAACACCATAAAACTTTGTTTGCAGTGGCTGAATATCTTTGTTGGCTGGGTTTTTTTATCTGATTTGGTTCTGCCTTTTGGTGTGGTACCATCTAAAGATGATTACCTTCTCTCCAAGGACACAGTGCTAAAATCCTTTCCAACTCTTAACACCTTCTAGCTCTTATCAACCGGTCTCCAGATACCGGCTCCAACCTCCTGAACAAAGCATTTGCTAGGTGCAATATAAAGTATGTACCTTGCTTAGTCCCCTTTAGATGTATGATAAGGCTGGAACAATATTGATGAGCTGATCATATGCATATGTATAGAGTCTCCTATAGGCTCTTATTTCCATTTTATGTAATTTTTATGGCCTTTTGCCAAAGTTGTTGGGGTTATTGATGATATGTTAGTATACTTATGTAGAAGTAGGTATTGGATCCAGCAATTAATGGAAACACATTCCTTTATCTACAAATCATCTATAGTATTGAAATGCCAAATTTTAGGGACACCTAAATTTAAATTTAAATTTATTCCATTTGAGCCTTTTGAGGTTAAGCAACATATATTGTTATGATAAAGAATATATACTAATAGGTTAGCTTTTAAAGAAGGTTCAAGAAAGTCTAGTGATCTTCCTGGTGACTAAAAGGTTGCTAGTCAGATGCCTTCCTTTTCTCTCCTTACACCACCCTCATCAGTATGAAGCCAGCTAAGGAAAAGACAATAGATATGGGATTCAACTCTTGATTTAGATAGGTGATATTGATTAGATATTACAATTTAAAGCTCCTCTCCAATGAATGTACCAGTAGAAATCTCACTAGACCATCACTGTTTCTAGAAATTATGAGGAGCATTGTCCTCTCTGGTCTTCCATGCTTATTCATGCTTACAACTTTCTTTGGGCATGCTGTCTACCCTTTCCTTGCCACCATTTAATATTTGGAAGAGAATATTTCCATAATGACAAAAGTGAAAGTTGTCTTACCAAATTAATGAGATACAATCTCCATAGTAAAAGATGATATCTTTTATTCTGTATAAAAATTGTCCCATAAAGCCTGTATTTAAGGGAAAGAGCACTGATGACAAGCATAAGTGAAAGGTGAAAAAAAAAAGTAGAATTGGTCTTAGTTATTCCTCAGGTAAGAAACTAATCTATGGTCTTCTCTTTAATGTCTAGACTGCAAACTAGAGAAAGGGTGAATAACAAAAAAGATACTTAATTTGTTTTGACAAAGACGCTGATTTAAATTATTTAATTTGATCCAAGTTGTTTAAGTACTACTAGAAACATATTAAAAATGCTAAGAAAAGCTTCAGTTCCAGTTCAGATTATGCAGTAAAGGAGACATTTACTTCTTCCTTTAAATATGGATATATCAGAGATATAAAACAGAGGGTGGAAACGAAGAGACTGCATTACAGATTTGCTGGGACAAATCATGTATTTTCCCTGAAAATATTTTTATATAATTTAGTGTGAACCAGTTTCATGCAATTATATAGCTATTTGGTTATATGTTAGATAATGGATAAATGTTTGTAATTAATGGAAGAGTGAATATTTCAGTACATTCACCTGAGGGCTAACAGACTGAAAGAAAAAGCTTCCCCAGTTTGGTAGGTCAAGGTGTATTCATTCAACCCAGTAAGAGCCCTGGATACTGTCTATAACTGACTCTATAATCCTGAGAAATGAGCAGTAATCTCTTGGTTTGGAGCATTATTTAACACCTAACAAGCATATAAGGTATCTTGTACTTTCAATTGCCTTTGATAAGAACTATTTATGTAGTGGCAAAAGCCAATCTAGTGTGTTTTGCTTCTGATAATCTTACCGTTGTCTTTACTGCTAAGGAGCCATAATGTAATAATTTCTATTGGAACTATGGGGTGTTTTTTAAGGATGTAAGGTGGAGAATATGCCAAGCCACTATTAAAAAGGTGGCCCTGACCTAATTTTGAGAGCAAGAAATACAAATACAGGTTCTAAATGGGATATTTTGTAAGGTAGTCTTTGAAGTTACTGTGGAAGTGCTATGGTTTTGGAAGGCTTTTTTAGCTTCATGTAAGAGTAAATATATTTAGCACATAATGTATCTACATCCTGAAGTGGTTTTTTTTTAAATCATGAAAGATAAACTGATTGAAAACCAAGGTCACGTGTCCAATACTTAATTTTGAACACTATAGGAGTTTCAATAGGATAAAAAAAATTAAATTATTTCTTTTTTTTTTTATGTGATATTACTTGCTAGATGAAGAAGTTTAGCAAAGAAAAGATTGGACTTTCCAGGGCTTGAAGGATGGGGAATGTTCTCAGGGCTTAGAGGAATAGGGACAGAAAGATTCAGTAGGTGGCAGTCTTTCCTTTGAATATTTTCAGCACTAAAATCTCTTAAGTTGCTTTTGAAAGCTGTTGTCTTTTAAAAGAACCTTACAATAAAGAGGTGACCTCAAGTGGTTATTATAGATTGTATGGGATGCTTTAGAAAAGTAGTGCTTGCCCTAACCAATAATATCAGAAAATTATATTCTATTGACTTGCATTTCCTCAGTTGTGTCAATAGGTTATCATTCCTTTTCCAAAATCTGGAGAATTTTTGTTCCCTTTGAAACAATGGCATTCTCTCAACACAGTTATTGCAATGAATTTAAGAAAATGAAGGTCCTTGTGATGCTGTAGTTATGATACTGCGTATTAGTTGTTTTTAGGATCACAGAACAATTAGTGGATTACAAAAGCATGATATTTTTTGTCTGGATAGGAGATGTACAACCTAGATTCACCTTCTCTTAGGAAAAAAAGCATGTCTGCCTCAAAGTAATCAAAGTGATCTGAGATTTTAAGAGCTGAGAAACACTTCTTGAAACTAACAGGAATTCAGGCCTTTTTCACAGACCCAAACCCTTTGTAGACAATTGTATTCTTCATTTAACTAAATAAGATGTAAAAGACAGTATGAGTATAAACACAAGGTACTTGGGACTGGTCAAATCAAACACACAGATCTTTAGTGCTGATACATGTGTTCTTAGAAGTGAATGCACATTTACACAATACAGCTTTGAAATACTGTCCATTAAGTTTTGTTGTCTTTTGTCTGTTCATCTTAATGATTTTACTTTTCATATATTTACTGGTGCTGTAAGGAGCAAGAAGAAAATCCTTTTCCTGCAATGATGCACATTGGGATGAGGTGTGACCCAATGGGGTGCTCTAGGAGGAGTGCAGAAACAGGTCACAAGGTACATGAAATGTCACTAGAAAGCATAATCATGTTTCCAACGTAGCTCTTATGCACCTCACAGTCCAGCTCTCCTGGTAGCTGCCAGCATTCAAAGACTAAATGTGACTGTTGGGCATGCTTATCCATGACAAAAGCTTTTGCAGATTTGCCATGTCATTCCCTTTTGGTGTTCATGTTGTAGCTTGACTGAATTACAACTCTAATACTAATAGTGCTGGAGTGAGAATGAGACTTATTATACAGTCACTTCTCTTTTACTCCTGTAGGCATTGATATAATTTGTCTATTGAAGAGCACTTTTTCTAAAAAAATCATATTTTAAAGATGGCTCCTCATTACTTTGATTTTCAGTCTTATAGTTACATTTCAAGGACAAATACACGCTTTTGTTCAGGCTAATTTTCCAGACACAATATGGTTCAAAATGAGATTTATTCCTTCTCTTATACAATTAGTCTTATATTAACTAAGTTTCCATTTTAAGACCTATTTTTTTCCCCTTCATTTGAATGCTTAGGAGAAGAGAAGGATTACATTGAATTGAATAAATGTAGGAATGGTTTAGTCTGTTTTTGCTGTTAGTAGTTGTTTTTTCTAGCAGGAAATATGCACTATATGATCTGTGAGGTATTGAAGGAAAATAGTTGTTTTCATGCTGTAAGAATTCAGTTCAATACGCTTGTAGCACCTTTCTCTCTGTACAAAGTGATTAGATGACATCTTGGAACTATCTGGGAAATAGAACTAGTTGAGAATACAGCTTTCCAGTTGCTAAGGTCTAGTTCATACAATGCTGTGTAGCTTTGTCTGACTGATGATTCCATTTTGGATAGAGGTTAGGGTGCTGATCTTGACCTACAGAACCCAGTATGATTTAGGGTCTGGTTTCAGGGCTACCCATGTGGTGCAGTGACAGCTGAAATTAGTTCCCCACTTAGGAAAGGATAAGTTGATGGCAAGCTATAGTTGTTGTTAATCATTTTTTCAGGGTAAGGAAGACAAATTAAATTAGGCAGGATGATGTGTTGATTAACTCAGTTATTATTAGTTTTAAAATACAATAAAGATGGACAGAAATATAGATAGCACATTTATATTGTTTTGGAAAAAATATTGACTTTACTTCGGTGCTATTTATGATACTGTCCAGTCACTGAATATTCCCATAGATGATTTACACATATAGGAACAAGTATTGAATTCAAAAACAGTCCAGTGAGAAATGAGTATCTCTATACAGTTTTGCAGCAGAGGACACTTGGCTTTCTGTTCTCATAAATACTCCTTTTGCTGGCATTGTCAACCTTCTAATCCACAAGCAGAACAACTACGAGATGTTAAATAAAGCTAAGTAGATTACAAGTAAAAGTAGTCTAGAATTCTAACAGAGATAGTATCACACTTCCCAAGTTAAAATATTTTCATATAAAATGTTTAGATTCTGATTTTCAATGCGTTAAAAATCTGATGGTATTTACTTAAGCCCACAATTTTTTTTTTAATATATGATAAAAATATTTCTTCTCTCCTGGTCTTTCATAAATAGGACTTGACTAAGATCAGGCATCGTGAACATCATCCATGTTTCCTCTTAAAGAAGATTTCAATATATTGCCTTCAGAACATTGGTCTTTGAGTTTGTCAGAAGGAATAACTGATTTATTATTAAATCCTCTTTGTCACAACAAAAAAGCTGTACTTGCCTCAGTCTTGCTGTAGATCTTTCAAAGGACTAAAATTGTAGGTTACTTGGGAATAAAGGAGTGTGTGAAGCATTGCACACTTCTTATTAGAGAAAATACAGAAATTGAGATGCAAACATGAATGTGTCAAACATCTGACATGTCATATCACCAGCTGGAAAACAAAATCTTGATCTTTGTCTAAGGTATAGTGCTTTACATCAGGCAAACAGGTACCAAAGAAAGCAACAGTTTTGTTTGGAATGGGTAAAGTTCAGTGTCATCACTAAGATTTCCACTTCTTTCTCATTGAAAAACTGATCAGCAGTGCAGACAAGTTACTAAGAAGCCCTCTCAGTTAGTTGGCACCGGACAAGAGGAGAGACACGGTCTGGGGAGTTTGAGTTTTTGGGGTTTTTGAACTAATAAAAAACCAAATCTCAAACCAAACCAAACTACCCTCCTCCCAAATTTTCTGCTACCGTCAAGACGGGCAGATAGAGTCCTTCTCTTGTAATAAAGGTAAGAGAAAATAATAATAATATTGACATAACAATGGAGATATTACAAAATAAGTTTTCAGACTGAATCTGAAAATCTGAATCAAGACTACTGCTTGAGCTGCAGTATCCAGATTTTTGTTCATGTTTCAAGTTGTCTGAAGATAACAAATTCACGAGAGCTAAGATTTCCCTTTCTGCAGCTGCTTATTCCAGAATCTAAATATTATTTAAAACTTAAAGTTTTAAATTCAAAACTTTAAATTCAGAACTTTCAACATACCTAGATGAAAGATTGAGTTATTCAGACTTTTCTGAATTAAGATATGGCGCAAGAAGTGCCAAACTAATCCAGATGTGATACTTGATAGGAAAGGCTGCTTAGTATTCTTTTTAATTAAGCCTTGTAGTCTTTGAGTATCCTTAGTCAGTTGATTTTGAAGTTAAATGTAGAAATTAGCACACGGAGGTTTCACTTCAGAAAACACAAATTCAGCTTTTAATTTAGGTCACTTTATCTCTGCTTCCTTCCTGTGTACTCACTTTCAGAAGACTGGAACATAATGTGACTCAGCTTGACTCTCCTGGCAGTATCTCCTCAACAGAGGTTCAATGTTAAGACATTTGCAGGTCAGAGCTGATGTACACTGGTGGGGCATTGCAAGCATTAGTGTGTCTATCTGATTACAGTCAGAGTTATTAGTGCTTTGCTTTTTTTTAGGAAAAAGTTCATTCCTTTTCCTATTTATCTATTGTTCAATAATTAACTCATAGTGACACTTCTGTTTGCTTAATGACCCTTTTTTTTTGACCCAATTCCAAATATTTCTGCAAACATTAACCCTTAGCCTATGTTCCAGATTAGCATGTAAAAGATATTCTGCAGCTTTCTGCTTTAACGCTTTACCATTCAGATGTATTATTTCTGCTTTTATTTTTTAGCCTAGAAGTGGGTCAGCTGCATCTACCAGCCTAAATTAGTTATATGCAAACATGAATACACAAATGCAGTGCATTGCATGCCTCTGACTTACCTGTGGAACAAAGCACTTTGGATAGTAAAACTGTGATTCAGGTAACTCTGAGAGCATGCTCTTCTGTGGCAGGGATATAAGCAAATATCCAGCATGTCACTTTTCACAGCCTTCTCTTTCACTTTTTCTGACGTGTGCCTGAAGGAGTGATCAAGATACAAGTGTCTCTTAGAGGAGAAAAGTAGTAAAATGACATAAGTGAGAATAGGGAAAGGAGACATCAGACGATACTTCAAACAGAAGCTGAAAAGCCACACAGACTCCAGCAGCATGAAAGATAATCTCAACAAGATTTATATTTTTTTTATCTTTCTCTTCTTTTTCAATTTTCTGTCTCTTTCTTTTATTTGATTTTAAAGTTGAAACTCATCTTACCTAAATACACCAAAACTTCATCAATAAAAGCATGTTCATGCCAGTAGATTTACAAAAATCTAATTCAAATTTTTCCAATTAAAGCTTTGAACTTTATTTAATTTTAGGATAAACAAGTTACAGTAGTTTGGTTTTTTTCCTTGGGATTCATCTACTAGCTGATTTTTTTATATCTCCTATATATATTTTTTTATATAATATTACATATTATATAAAGGTACATCAACCTATAAAAGATTTCAGTTGCAAGTTGCATATTACATGACCTATCTGCATGTTCTTTTACAGCAGGGCAGCAGGACCACAATGTAAAGAATAATACAGAGCCTAAAATACCCTGAACCACTGCTGAAACAATCCTTCTATTTTCTGTACAGTCCCTCAGGACTTCCAGCAGCTGAGTCAGCATAGTGAACCTACATGTTGAAAACTGTTGCACTTGGCTTTTGTGGTCTGCCCCTCTTCATTGATAATTTACTTTTCTAGACCTCACTAGGTTCATACTATTACTCTTCATTCTCACTAGCATGTCACTATTACTCTTCAGGTTATCCTTCCTACATTTATAAAGCAGATTCTGTTTTCTACAGGTTTTATTCTTCATTTAGTTATTGACCTTATATTCTATATAATTAGTACCTCTGTGTTTGTAGTGTGGTATATGAACTCTTTTCATTAAAACTCTGGTTTTGAAACCAAAATGGGCTAGAGTTAACTCAAAATATATTTACAACACTGTGCTAATTATAACAGTTGAAATGCAATGCTCTGAGTTCATGGAATTGTGGAATGACTTGGAACAGTCCTTAAAGTTCATCCAGTTCCAATGTCCTTGCCATGGGCAGGGACACTTACTAGAATGGGTGGCTCAAAGGCCCATCCAACCTGGCCTGGGCTGCAAGCATACATTGCTGGGTCATGTTGAACTTCTTGTCGAGATCAGAAGTTGAAGGTGTATTTTGACCAAAAAAAACCCTGTAGATTGTGGATACATCCATATAACCACACTGCTGATAAAGAGCACTTCAAAACCTGCAGCATCAAATCAGCATCACACAAAGCAATTAGTTTCAATGAGAATAAAATGTTAGTGAAATTGTAAAATATATATGCAGCTTCACTTCATCTACTTGAGGTTTATTGCATACTTTCTTCTATGTTCAGTCAATTTTCTTCCAGCATAGAAACTAAGAGGTGAGAAAAGCACAGGGAGAAGCTTCTTCACAATCACTCTTACAGCAACAGTAGCCTGAAATCAGACTGGTATTCAGCTAAGTGGGAAAAAAAATATGATAACTCTAATCCCTGAGCTATGAACATAAATTAAAGAGGAGCTAGGGAGGAAAAGGTATTTTTTTACATCCTTTCTTTCTTTTAAGCTTAAGAGATTCATTTTTGGAAATAGGCCCCCAAAGACTATATTCGCAAGAACATTTACTGTAGTTTTTAAGGTTATTAAAACTTGTTAAATAGGCAAGGTAAATCTCATTTCTTTTGAGCTCAAAGTACTGCTTGCAGGGATCTTTGCAAAAAGATAGTCTCGATTTCTACATGAACAGTTTGCAGTTGGTAGTTTTCTGACAGACTTAATTTGGAGAAGATACTTCCCTGTCACTTTCTGTTTGCAAGTGCTTAAGCCTTGTTGGTTTCAGGATGTTTAAAATGCTGGCGTAGGAACAGCTGAAATTTTAAGTGTTTCATGGAAACTCATTCCACACCCCTTATTGCCTGAAGGATATTGTTCAAGTTCAAATTTATTCTTCTTCAATGTTAAAACAGTTCCTACTCTACTTTCCCACAAATTGGCTTAAAAGATAATTTGTATATGAAGACAATAGAGAATATTTTCATCTTGGTAAGAGGTTGTATTTACTGATAATGGTGCTCAACATGTTTGGTGTTTTCCTGGCCCAGAGGTGGTGTTATACATGTGGTTGGTATATGTTGGTGTTTGATTTTTCAGTGCTTTGGTCTTGTCTGGGTGCAATGGAAACCATGATTTTCACACTAATTGCTACAACTGCAATTGAGCCTTTCTAGTAGGCATGGATACTTCTTAATATTGTAATTCATTGTAAATGCATAAAAGTTTATGTTTGATTATTTGTTTACTTGTTTTTCCTGGTTAACATGTAATAAAGAGGAACAGTTTGATAATATTTGTTTGGCCAGTCTGAAATGACAAGTGAATAAAAATCTCATTAGAAAATTGATTAAGGAAAATCCATATTTCAATATGACTAGCTTTAAGCCTTCACAGACATTGACTCAGACAACCAAACATTGAATGACAGAAACTAAGGTGTGACTCTGTTGCAGTCTGCAACTTTATGATCATATACATGTAGTCAAGCCTTACAAAATGAGTGTAGATGATTAGCAGAGGTGAAAAGCTGGTCCTTGTGTATCCTGAGGTTTGCTTCCTCTCCTGTACTTTGAGCAGAAAAGTCCACTACCCCATTTCTCAACATTTTATTCTTTTGTCTGTATCTCAGCTCATAAGCCTGTCACTGAATCTCTTCCTTCTGATGCCTGGTCCTTTGTCATTCATCTGAAAGGCACTGTATACATAGAAAGGCCTTCTTATTGATATTATACTTGATCAACATTATTTTTTTTTCATATGTTTAGTAAGTTCAATTGGTCAAAAGACAATTTAAAGAGTTGGGATTTTGTTGGTTTCTTGTTTGGTCGGTTTTTTTGTTCTGTTTTTGTTTTGTTTTGTTTTGCTTAATCTTTACCTGATAGATGAAGTCCATCATTACTAAATTTACTCAGTCAGCCACAGTGTTTTTTCCATGCACCAAATTTTGGTACTCTCAGACATTCACAATCTAGTATTGAGTGTTTGAAACACTTTGATGACGAATCCTTGTCATCCAGCACAGTACCTACCTCTCTCAACTGTATCACTGACTAGATAAGATATTATGGCTCTAATAATATAATACATCCAGAACAATGCAGGAAACTTCATTTTCTCCCACTTAATTCCATAACAATAAGCTCTCTGAAGTTTTCCTCCTCCCACTGAATCTTTATGTCAGTTATAGGACTTCATGGGAGCAAATACTGATGTTGGTCCTGTCATCCCATGAGGGAGTGATCCCACCAGTCTCATGTAGCCACATGGCCACATCACTACTTTATGTTAAAGGAAAAAGAGAGGTGGGGTTTTTCGTGTTTTGTTTTTTAGTGTTGTTTTTTGTTTGCTTGTTTGTTTGTTTCGTTTTCAATCGAGTTCTTCATGCCAAGGTACCTGTACTATCAAATGGACAAAAGCATCTCTGATTCACTTGCTTACTGATGGCCTTTTATGAGCATGCAATTCATTTTTGTAAACTTAGTCCAGCATGACCTGAAATTCCATATTCCCTACTCGAATCTGACCATTACTTTTATTACATGAAATAAGATTATTTTATGGTAACAGTATTATATTGGCTCACTTTTTCCTGTCATCTTCCTTCATAGATCTGGTCACTCGGAGATGACAATGTATACCTGTGCAACAGCCATAGTCAGTAATCTGCACAGGCTGCCTTGGTGAGGTTGCACCTCCAAGCAAATGCCCCAGTAGTACTGTGGTTGGCAAAGGGTTTCCGAACTGCTTTCCACCCTGAAAATCAGGTGTTTAATTTGCATGATGAAGGAGGTGGGGGTTATCCACTGTGCACTGCAAACTTGTTCTTGCATATCTGCTTCTGTTCTGGCTCCTCAAAATTGTCTTTCTCCTTTCTATTTTTCTTCCTCCTCCTCCACAATTACTCTGACTGCAGCAAGCAGGTCTGACATAACAACAGGTTAAAAACTAGAATTGTGTTTGACTTCTGTAAGAAGCAGAACAGAGTATCAGCACTGCACTTCACCAAGACCCCAATTCCTGATTGTAACAGCAGCCAAGCCAATGAATGATGAGTAATAGCCTAAAGTAGTTTTGAATCAATGATATCATTTACTAAGGATCTATAGAAGGAAGAAACGGATGTGGGCTCCCCTGACAGTGTCATTCCAGAAATCAGAGCCTTGCAACTTTAAAACATTGGCCAATTTCTGTCCCCACAGATACCTCTCCCCATACTCTCTCAGTGTCCTATTGCTTTTAGCCATTCCATTGACTGCAAATCTGTAACCCAATATGAAATCTGGCCTCTTCATGTTACACTGTATGAGATTGTCTCAAAGCCTGCCAATAGAGAGAAGATTCATGTGTCTGGTTTTTATGGCAAATTTTAAAGAGGCTTCTGTTAACATTCCTTGCAGCACATTGTTGTTTTGTCTTATTCTTTTGGTTGTTTTCCTTTTCAAACCCTAAGCAGCTGCCATTCACCCTGACTCTCCACATGCTTGACTATTCATTGCTTTTCTTCCTGGTGATTGTCATCCTGCCAGCCCCCAGGGAGAGCTCTGAAACAGATCCCTACCTGCATTTGCTCAACATCTTATTCCCCATCTGGTGTTTTGAATTTCTATTTATTGTTGGGACTACTATTTGGGTCAGAAAAGTGTACCTTCACACCCTGAGGAGGAATGCTTTGACTGCTTGACAAACAACCATCCCAGTAAAGGTCTGGGAACATGGGGGAGGCACATACAGTTGCTAAATTCTAAAGCTATTGGTAACAAAGATTGCAACCACCACATATAAAATGTCACTGGAAGAAAAAGAACATTCTTCTGGTATCCTGGTGGGCTGAATCTCAGTCACTGTGCTGACCAAGCCAGAGAGATTTGCAAGTCTTGCTCCCAAGGTCTTACAGTGCCTAATGAAACTGGTAGTACTGATGGTTGTGATCTCTGTATTCCTCCAGGCACCGTTGTGTCAGTTGCTGTGACAGGGCTGACTCTGCCATTAACCCCTGTGAAATACTGCCACATACCAGCAGCTTGCTTATCCTCATACAATTATCACTACAGAGACTTACATCTGTAGAGTCTTCTGAAGAAATAAAAGTGGCATTAGTAGCCATGCAGCAAACATATGGTGCCTCAGAGCAGCTGGGAAAATACGGTGCTCCAGCTTTCTTGATGGAAAGCACTTCTCCTCTGCCAACTGCATTTTGTAAAACAGTTCAAAGGCTTTTACCAGCTTTCAGGGAGCTGCTTGCCACAGGGAAATGCTTGTGAAAGGAGTGGGCAGGCAGGCACCCAAACAGCAGAAGTCATAAGCTATCTAGCTACCTCTCCCCATCTTCCAGCTTCTACACAGAAAGCTGGGATTAACTGCTGAGTGGAAAAATTGCTAAAGTTATTTGTATACAAGTTACCCCTCTACAACTGCAGGATGTCCAGTTCAAATCATCACATAAACTGAGTATCAGCCCTATAAACATGCATTCTCTAGGAATGGTATTGCCAAGATAGTGTCTTCCTGCCCTGCACTTCTTTTAACTATGCCTAAATGAAATCCTGCATCTTCTTGGCCCACCTTTCTTTGCTGTGATCAAATACCTCCTGATCCAGTATCTTTACCAGTCTGGATTCATCCTGCTAACTTCAGATCTAACACTCATGCAAATGCAACCCCTGAGAAGGTCCAAAAGATCAGTTGATTGACATCTAACAGCCTCCTTTACCTTCTCCTCCAAGGGTAGCCTCCCTGCCTTCGATTCTCTACCAAGTTCTATCAAATACTGCATCTGATCTACAGAAAATGGCACTGTCTGTCCAATTTTTTGTCCTAGTTATTGTAGTTCTCCTTTTGACTTAGTATCACAGAACCATAGATTAGAAGGGACCTCAAAAGATCATCTGGTCCTACCCTCTGTGGGAAAGAGAAAGGAAGACTTTAAGAAAGGAAGAATATTATGAATATCAAGTCTATCAGTGGAAGACATCATACAGTAGATAGGGAAAATCTGAATCATAATTGAAATACTTTTTTAGGTCTACTCAATATAAAAACCTCACTCATGGGACAGCCACATAATATTTTATTTTCCCAGCTCAGAACGACAACATCATATGACAACTTTTCCATCAAAGAATAGAGTAACCTAAGGAAATATAAGATTACCCACAGGAATTATGTGTTCTTTATGTGTCCTTTGTTAATAAGTTCCCATTCAGGATGGGAATCCATATTACATATTCTGAATTCTTGATGAACAGTTTTCCCTCAAATTAAATGAATATATCCCATGACAATAAAGCGTCATTCTAAAACATTGCAGTGAGACCAGCATCTTTATTAAATCATGTATTAAAATTCTTCTTCTCTCTCAAAATATTAAAGAAAAGGAGGGGGAAAAAAAGGAAAATGTACTGCTGAGTCCTACACATCAACAGATATGGGCTCCAAGAGATTCAAGGAAGAAAAGCCTTCCCTGTTAAAGCAATGAAGATTTGTGACATAACCAAATGAGTAATTTCCAGATGATTAGATAAACTGTAGAGTGTATCTCCTACATCTCTTCATTCAAGATTTTAATAAATGCTAAGTATGTATTCTACATATCCCATGGCTTTAGTTTAATTATCAGAAAGTAATGGCATTTGGTATATAGAATCTCTATAGTATATGCCTTATAGATTTTTGGAAAGCAGATGTCCTTCCTGGATAGGAACATTCAGGAAAAATTCTTTATTGTAATATTCAACTCAAGTGTATTTAAAAGCAAACCTGCCTCAGTGTTTCAGAGAAGTTAAGAGTGTTTGGACTCCTTTTGTTATAGATTTCAAGTAATCCAAATTTCACAGTCAATCAAGTATAAATAACTTATTACAAAGTATTAATCTTACCTTTTGCATGTCCAAAACAGATAGACTATTACTTGAATTCCCATGACTGTCATGAAAAGGATGGAAGGAAAAATATTATTTGAAACTGCAGTTCAAAGTAGTCAGTGTACAACACACATTTAACCAAGTATGTTAAAAAAATATGTAATAAGTTAGAGCTATTCAAATTCTACAGCTTATTTTATTGCAATAAGTCAGTGGGATTTCCAACAGAAATAATATTCAGTGTTAATAAAGCTTAAGGAGGAAAAGGTTACTTGATCCAAACTACTAGACATCTCCAGTAAGTTTTCAAAGAAGGTCTTAGTCACATTGTTAATTACATTCAGCCTTGCTGAATGGTCTCCTAGTTTCAATCATTTAGAGCATTTTTCTCTTTATAACTTGACAAAGGTAATGTCTTTCCTAGATTCCTTAAAATACATATCATCTAAGTACCACTGATTCAGTTAAATTCCATTGTCACAAAAAACAAACCTGCAAAATGACCCTCAAAATTCTAGTTAATTTCTGATATTGTACATTGTAAAACCACTACAAAATTTGAGTTTGAATTTTTAAATTTTTTCTGAAAATTAAGAGTGATGAGATTTTACCTAATTGTTATACTTGTGAATTAAATGCTCCTCATGTGGATCTTAATTCAGGAATGAGCTTAAAATTAAGCACATGAAGCTATTACAGCAGTTCTGGAAGCAGTGTAGAAAGGAGAAGAGGAGAAAAAGCAAGAGCCTTAGGAAGATTATACTAAAAATATTACCATGTAGGAATCATGTCACAGAGTAAGGGTCATGGCTATGCAGTGATCTTATGTTAAAGTAACTAAGTTTTGCAATAAAACTTGACTCTTTGAGGAAAAGAAGAATGGACAACATATTTTGTCCACTGTGAAAAGAACTCTTGCCTGTTTGCAGGCTTATGGTTTGTTTTATAAATTAGTTGCTTTGGGATTCTTCTCATGTAAACATAATGTTTACTTATTGGAATAAAACTAAAAAGTTATTTGATGTGATATTTGGAATTTTTGGTGATGAGTGACATATACTAAAAAGAGGTAATACCTGACTCAAGAAAAGTATGGGGAAATAATTACACTTATGAGGTTCATGGAAGCAAAATGGTGATCAAGAAATGCCTAATGATTGACAAAGACAGATGAGGCATATTCAGAATGCTAATAAAAGTTGCAGTAACCTTTGGGAGTTATCAATATATGTAGCATTTCTCTGGAACTAAACAGTTTGCGGAGATACAAACACCTTTAACTGCAATACGGTGGAAGAAATAAAGAAGTATTTGGGGACCACAGTGTTCCACTCCCCTCCGGAAGGCAGGACATAAGTAAGGTGAAGGGGTACAAGAGGAAATGGCCAGAGGAAGTTGAGCCAGGGAAGGTTTGGTTTGGGTATTAGGAAAAACTTCACAGAAAGTGAAGCATTGAAAACAGGCTTCCCAGGGAAGTGGTTGCATCTCCTTTCCTGGATATATTTAAAAGATGTGTAGATGTGGCATTTAAGGACATGTTTTAGTGATGGACTTGGCAGTGCTGGATTAGCGATTGGACTCCGTGATCTTAGAGGTCTTTTCTAACCTAAATGATGCTGTGTGCATGTGACAAGGTACCAGAGACACAAGAGACCATAGACAGAATGTATGTGGACTTCAAAAAGCACTGATACAGTGCTGCTCAAAAGGCTTGTGTGCCAGGCCAGTAAGTATCATATCTATAGACAGATCATATCTATCTATCTATCTATCTATCTGTCTGTCTATCTAATATAGATATATGTTATATGGCTAGGATAACTTAATGGAGACATATTTAATTCGTAGTTCTTAATAAAAACTTTGTTGCATTGCAAGCGCAGAGAAATACAGAGTGAGAGGTGAAATGTCAGAAGAATGAATATTATGGTCATCATTTAACTTTTAGAAGAAAGGCAAGAAAAACTGCATCTTTCAGCAAGAAAAGCTTTGTACTCAAGAATAGCTAAACAAGCATGGTGAACAGCTGAAATACAGGTTAGGCTTGGTTATATTAAAATCTTAGCTCACTTGGATATGAAGTGCTCAGTTATGGGTTTCCACTTGTCCCCAGTGGGATCACAACTAAGAAAAAGAAAGAAAGAAAGTCTCAGTGTTATTCTTTCAAAGGATTAGTATGTTCCAGGATTTGAGTGTAATTTAAGCTTCTTAGCCATGCATATGTCTTCAGTAGATTACGAAGACCAAACTAAATTTCCATCGCCATTATAAGCTATTAATTATATATTGCAATTCTTCTCACATGGCAATGGGTATGAGTGAAGTTGTCTCTGGAACGGTTTTGTCATAGACTATTTAAAAAAGCAATATGGAGAGGGAGAAGTGGGAGGGAAAGAGATAGGTATATTGCCGGGCAGCAAGGTGGGAAAAGAGATGTATGAATTTTATATGGTGAAGAAGAAATAACATAACAAAGAAGTCTGCATGGGAAGAGAAAGAGAGTGAACTGTTCTGAACTGGACACATTTCTACAGGAGGATGGACTGCAGCATTTCAACCATGAGAGTTAGATTTAAATGAAAGCAACAGTGGTTAGTTTGGTTTATGGGTTTTGTTTGTTTGCATTTTTGTTTGTTTTGGTTTGTGCAATAAAACATTAAAGAAATATTTGAATGAATAAATGAAGATTTATAGGAACATATAGCTGTAGAAAAGAAAAGTTCATAGCTCCTCTGTTAGTAGAAAATTTAGACAAGAAATTGTTGCATAGAAATAAAAAGCCTCTTAATAGCTACACAAAGCTCAAAAGTTGTTCTAAGATAAAACCAAACACATCTAGTGCTGCAACTGACTTGCTGTCATTAATTCCCTCATATTTTGGTTTCAGCTGATGGCACCCAGCACCCTGGCAATTCCATGTTTATGAAATCAGACACATCATCCTTATTAAAAGATTTTGATGTTCATATGCAATCACGAAACGTCACAAACTAATGTGCTATTTATTGCAGAAACAGAATAATAACAGGTTTGAACTTGCAGTAGCTACTTGGAAAAAACCTTACTTCTCAGCAAAAATTTTCCTAATCCCAAAGCTTTCAGGAGGTTCTGAGAATTCAATGCTAACAGTAGCTCCAGTCAAGAGACAGAAGAGCTCAGTACCTGTCAGGATTAAGCCTGTTTTGCGTTTCAAAATTCAAGGGTGGGCAAGGTTGCTTTTTATTTTTTCTTTTCCCTATAACAATGGGGAATAACAATGTAGCACTTCTGAAAGTGTCTGTGAGAAATACAAATTAATCTGTTCTGCCTCTGTGAAGACTTTCTCTACATGTGTCATATGCTGATAACATTACTCAAGTAATTATCATTATCTTTGAGCAAGTGTTTTCAAACACTTGATATCTTTTAATAAGGAAAGTATCATGCATTCTGTATAAAAGAGCTGGCAAGATTCAAGTGATATGGTTACCCAGGAAGAGAACTAGGAACAGGAGAGGTACTGGGGATTGAAAGATCAAGATAAACAAAAAGCAAAAATTCCATGTGTAAAAAAATATTGCTCCTGCATAGCATTATTGGTTAATAAATGTCATCATGTCTCACAGGACTACTGTAGAGATTTAGCAATGAACTGCAGTTGCCCATTGGATGTTACTGTAAAACAGTTCACAGAACTGTAAAACACAGTTCACAGAGTGAAACATATCAATGAATTAACAAAATACATTCACTGTATGTATACATCGCATCTTCTTAAACTTTTTTTCTTCACAAAAGGACTGTAACTGTTTAGTTTAATTACTTAATTTTCACTTTTGGCATAATCTAAGTTTAACATTCCGTCTGCAAAAATGATTAATGAACCTGCAACTAATTTATGTAATGGTATAAAATAATAATGTATAAAATAATAATGTATAAAATAGTGTGAAAGCACCACACTGCTTTTTACCCTGTTCCACAGATGTCACGCTTTCCTGGGAAACATTTTACAGTATATTAACTGCCTGATCATTGAGAATTAATTATGAATTAATTTGTCTTCTTTTGCCTTTTCCTCAATCAACTAAAAAGTTAGATGTTCTGTTACAGAACTGTGATTTAGAATGATATAAAGAGATCAGCAGTCTCCTGATCTCTCTTTTTTTTCAAAACTATAAGCTGAAATAGTTGTAATTCAATTAACAGAATTTTGGCTTTTTTTTTTACCTGTTTATAATCTGGACCACAGTGAACATTTTACTATCATTAACAAAAAAAAAGTGGAGTCTATTTTTGGTCACTATAAGTCATCCTGCCATTTCTGTAATTGATTTTTTTTTCAGTCTCTGGGACTGAAAATACAGAGTTGTTTCTATTTCTTCAATTCTTTGCATGGTCTGAACTTGAAGGTGAATCAGAAAAGGTTTTCTTCTGGCACTGTTGCTACGTAAGTAGCAGTGAGGTGGATAGTACCCCAGCAATACACACATTCCATTTGCTTTAGCTTTAAAATTTTCGTTGAGCTTGAAGTTCCATGAAGGATCTTCTTCTATCCTTGTTTTGGGTATAATAGCAAGATTGAAAGCAAACCTGTCCCATGTCAGCTTTGTCATGGCAAGGAAAATCCAATCTTTCAGTCTTGGTATCAGCCTGGAAACTTGCTGTGAGTTTCTAGTTTCACCAAACTGCTCCATAGGGATCATACCATCTTTCCATGGCCTCTGAAAATTGTCTGTGGATTTGCTCCCTCCTGCAAGCAGTACTCTGTTTCCCCCAAAAGTCTCCCAGTTCAGATAGGCAGCAGCAGGGACAGGGGAGCAGCAGTACACACATGGCTTTGCTTTGGATCCTGTAGCACTTTAGTACTGTCCATACCTCCAGTACCAGCCACCAGGTGCTTATTCCACCTTCCAAGCAGATTTCTCCAAAGGAAGGATGCACAGACATGCAAAGTTGCTCTCAGGGAAGCAAACTGCCCTCTTTGGTGCTGGAGAAGAGTAAAAGGAGCAAACCAACAGCCAGTCTTTGACTGTGTGCTATTTACGTCTTTTTGTGTGGAATGCAGCATCCAGCAGAGGCACAATGAACTGTAAGCGAGCAGCTTGTCATGCCAATTGCCATAGCATCTGATTGGTTCCTGCCCAGTTCAATTCATTGTGGATTGTTCTTTATAACACTGATTGATATATCACTTCTGAATTAAACGTCCCCACTGGCATCTTAAAAGACCTAACACTTAAAATGCCCATGACACTGAACAGGTATGGCTAAGCCTTTCCAAGAGTGGGTAGGTCCAGATGCTGCCAGCAGTGCCCATTTACCAGGCTCCACAGTGACCTGACCAGGTTTTCCTGAAGAATGGCTCAGAGAATGTATGGAACTTAATTTCTTATATTCCTGTTGGGGTGGGTATCTTAAATTGTGAGAAGGTACCTCAAAAAGTAGGGGTTCAGTGGGAATTGGGGAAGTCTGTGTGCTCTGTTCTCTGCCTATTTCATTAAATAATATGTCTAAAGACTTTCTGGGTTCCTTCTTTCTGAATCTCAGAAACAAAAACAGAGCTTTTCAGACAGACGCAAGTCACAGGGAGAGAAGGTAAAGGCTTAGCAAGTGCAATGACTCAGACCTTTCAGAGACAGAGGAAGGAATGAATGCATTTCCTTATCTTTGTGAATATTTGTTGGGTGAAAAAACCTGATATGTAATAACAAGCCCTCTCCTTGCTCATCTTTGGCTTGTCTCTTGCACCTGGGTATCCTCTCATAACCATTTTGTATTGAATCACAGGAATGACTTTAGTAATGAACAAAGGCTGCACCACTCCTGTTGCTCTCTACTGATCCTTGCCATCCTTCTGCAATGTGTGCTGAACTTCCACAGGTTAAGATAAACCTCTATTATTCTAAGTCACTCAAATGAAAGTAGAATGACACTGTAGAGCAGAAATATGCACAAGAAGAAATTGTTTTGAACAAGCCTTATCTGTAAGAATTAAGCTATCAAATCTATCCAGGTGTGTGCTAACAACTATGTAAGTTAGTAAAGACTGCAAAAACCCTTATGGGAAGCCTTATGGTTGGTTGGCCTTATTCTCTTTTGTTGTCAATGATGAGGATGACAAGCTGTAACAACCTTCAGGCTTAGTTACAAAAAAAAAAAAAAACCAAAAAAGGCATTTTTAAATATAAAGAAAGCATTGAAATGGTGGTAAAAATAAGGAGACAGTGTGCTTCCCTTCAGGGGATAAAGCCGTCTAGAAAGTCATCAGTGAATCATGAACTGATGACAGAAAACTCATGAGTCCTGGCTAACCTGGAAAAAGGGCATTACTTTTAAATTCTCTACTTTCTTCCTTCTTCTTCTCTCCCATCCAGCTCCCACCACCCCCCTAGCCAATAATATGGAACTGGAAGAAAAAGGAAAACCAGTCTAAATGTGGTTTCAGAGTTCACTGATTTACCTTCAATTGCATCTCTGACTCTTGAAATGCTGGGAGGCCCTGAAAGAGAGAAAACAGTATGGAGAGAGCAGAAATCATCCTCAAAGGGATAAGATTTGTAAAGCCTAAATGGAGGTCAAATGATGCTGATGAAAATCTGATAATAGCTCTTAAGCTGTAAGGAAAGAAAACTAATTGCATTTGTTCGTTTTCTTTGCCATAAACTAAACCTTAAAGAAATTACCAGTCTGTATGTAGATGTCTTCTTATACAGAAAACAGATTTTATATACTTATGAAATGTGTTTTGTGTATATGTGATTTCAATTACTTCTGTTTCCATCAACCACTGCAGGTTGATGCTTTCAGATTCTATGATTCTGTATTTTAAGCTTTGACATAAAATGTGCTAAAGAAAATGCTTAGACAACATGAGCCTCTGCAGGTACCACATAAAAATTGGGTTTGCTTTCAGAAAGTGAGTGAAATCATAATACTTTGTATTGCTTTGATCTCTGTTGCTGCTCATTAAAGGAGAGGAAACTCTCTGTAGATTTATTGTATATTAAAAGACTAAGTTCAGAAATGGCAGACAGTGTAAAACATTAAGGAATTACTGATGTTACTTGCATTTCACCCTGAATATGGCTGCTTAGTGCAGCTTTTAACTCCAGTTTGTTCTACAGAGTCATCTCTGAGAGCCTGGATACAAGCAGTTATAAAATTATTTAGACTATCTTGATAATAAAAATCACCTTTAGTAAGGTCATGCAAGAATAATTTTTAAAAAAGTTAAAAACTACATATGTTTTTAAATTTTCTATTACCTCCATGCTTTGGAAGAGGAATCTGAAGTTCATTAAGTGTGATTTTCTTGTGTGTAGCATGTCCTGTGTGAAAATGGTATTATGTTTAATTGGTCTGCATATGCTACAGAGCTGCACAGACTTCTATCATCACAAGTATCTGAAAAATCCACTGATGCTTCATGTTTATAGAGCATTTTTCTGCTGACCTCACATGGTTTATGACTGCAGGAATGGAACAGGAATTCCTTGAAGTTGTTCCCCCCAGGAGGTCCTACATTGCTTGGAAATTTAGGCAAAGATAGTTGTGGTCACACAGAAAACCGGAAATTGTGTAGTGGCAGAAGGAAGAGAGGAGATATGAATAGTATGGTAGATGGAGACAGAAATGAGATCAGCAGCAAGTGCTTCTGGGAATATTTATCTGGAAAAGTACAGCAGACTAAGAAATACAGATGACACAGACTAAGCAGAAACTATGGATGTCAGAAAAGGTTAGAGGAGAAGGAAACTATTCTATAAATAATAAAGCACTGATACTTGCAAGTAATGGAAACGTGGAGTTGTGAATAGTTCCATTAAAGAGCTGTCATATGTACTGGTAAAACTCATGTTGCCACTTCAGTAAATCTCTATGAAAGATGTGAGCAACTTTGTACTGCTACCTACTACTGCCTTTTTGATGTAAAGTCCACTGACCTGATTATTCAAGGTTAGGATGTTTCTATGTTAACAAAGTCATTGCTTCATTTCACCTTAAACAGAGAAAAAGGAATGCAAATTTTATGTCCCTGAGTCTTTTTAAGAAACATTAAGGTTTCTTTTTACCATGAATAACTAAAGGCTTACACTACTCTAGAATATAGCCAAGTGTGCGATCTTCATTTGTATCTGGTAGCTATATCCACCATGAAAAAAACAATTCTAATATAATTCTAGAGTTGGTTTTACAAGTTCCATTTACACAGTTTTGGAGAGTAAAGCTGCTTATGTAAGAATGGCACATTTTGTGTAGTGTCTCTAACCTACCTTGCTGCTTGAGAGCTGTGGAGGAGGTACTTGCAGGGGTACTCTGGTGTGAGCTGGAAGGGTACTGTAGGGAGGCCAGATAGCTGCAAGTGGTGATGCTGAAGCAATAAAGTCAGGCAAAATATTTAAAGCCTAGAAATATGTTCTTTTCTACTTTGGTTTTGAATATTTTTTAAGAGCTTGTGTTGATGAATGTATAAGTAACAGTCATCTTTCATACATGTCAGTAAAGCCATTTGATAAACTCTCGAATATTCCAGTCCTTAGGATACAGAAAACATAGTTAGACTTCAGCAAATTTCTTAGATAGCCATAGCTCAGCTCAACTCAGACAAATTTAGGGAATATTAAGTTTGAAGCACAGTCCCATTACACACAGTCACCTGCCAGATTAAGGGACAGAGCAACGTTGTAGGTGACTCTGTGTCTCTGTTTCTCAGCTGCTTCGGGCTGTTACAGGAGGTGCCATGGAGGCATGTGTCACGAGGGGACATGAGGGTGGGGTCTTGGAAAATAATGGATCGTGCAGACATGATAAATAGAATGGGAATTTAAAATTTTTGTGTTTGTCTGGAGATAGAATTTCTCCAGTATTGGCAAAAATTCACTTAGAAAATATTTCTTTGTTTGCTTTTTGTGCCTAACAGGGAGAATTTGAGTAAGTACTTTTGTCCTTTGGGATGTTTCTAGTCACAGGAAGAACAGGTGTCATGAATAGACAAATGTTTTTCTTCCTTTGCCTTTCTAGAATTGCTTCACGAAAAATATTTATCTCTGAGGAAAGAATGCAAATTGTTCATAATGAATTTTAAAAAAACCCACAGGCAACTTTATTTCTCAACAGACAAGCGAAAATAAGAGTTTGGGGAAAACAATGGAAAATATGAGAGTTCTACCCTACTGCATACCACCTTTTAGTTCTGATTCTTCTGTCTGATTGTAGTGATTCTTATTTTTCACCTCTGTGTATACTCACCTTCTATTGATGTTTCAAGATGAGGGATTTACTTTCTGTTGAATGCTATACAGCTTTTCCCAGTGAAGGCACTAATTTATTCCATGCTAGAGGGACACAATTCCTTTAGTTTAATTTTCATTGAAATATTTTGCTGTGTTATCAACACTAATCTAAAAGTTGAGTACAATGAATGTACACAGAAAATGAAATTATTTACTCAGTGCTTGTTCAATGTTATCAATCTCGTAAAGATTCATAACATACAAAGCAGATATATATCTATTTCCCTCTCCTATTTCCTTTCAAAACCTTTATTCCTTTCTCCTTACTACTATTAATTTGGTGCCTACTGAATGCAGAAAGAACATATTTTTTGGTGGTTTATATCCTCTCCTATCTCACTGAAATAGGTGAAATTCTGGAGATTTAATTAATTTTGCTTGATAATTTTTGTAACAGTGAACTGTTAGAGAATATTTTTTACATGTTTGAAAATAATTCTCTGTGATACAGTTTCTGATAACATGATAATTTCATATAAAACTTTTGGTTTTAGCACATCCTCAGTATTACAAAATAAAAACCTATAGTGTATTTCTGGATGCAAGAGACGTGTTCCCAGTTCTGTTCTAGAAATCTATACACTTCCAAGAATACACATACTGGGACTGACTTACCAGTGCATAATCTTTACTTGCACAAGCAATCCTGTTGAAGTTAAAGCTCCCAGATACAATGGAATTACTCACATGCTTTAAGGTTGTATGGATCTTGACAATTGTATTCTGCCCCCCAGCTAAAGGTTTGCTTTTGCTACATCCAGCTGAATGCTTCTCTGCTGTGAGTATATATTTTGAAAGCTGACAATTGTATGGCTTAAGAAGTAGAGAGCTAATGTTAAACTACCACACAATTTTTATGAAAAAGCAAATCTAGCTTGCTTTTAACATTTTAACTGCCTTTTCAATATTGGTTACCTCACTTTACAGCAATTGTTCTCAAGAAAGACAAGGCTAATTATAGATTTCTTGCTGATGGTAGGAGGAGGAAAGAAAATTTGAACATTGTCAATGCCAGTCTTAACAATGACTTCCATTGTTGGGACAAGAACTGAGGTCATATTTGGCACTGAGCCCCAAACTGTTCTGCAACAGTGCTCTGACCCAGCACAGACTTTACCTAATAATTTTTCTCTCAAAACTGGAGGCAAGTATTTACAAAACACCAGTGCCAAAGCTGAATTTTCTAGTCTCTCAAAGGACAATACATAGGCTGGCTGCATTCTAGGTTATATTGTGTCATGACTGCTTGGTATCCACTGTCCATATGCATAGTGAGTGCATACACATAATGTATTTCATATGATACTAATAATGATAAAACTTTCAAAGTGAATGGTGCTCAATCTAGTGCATTATCTGGCTTGGCTGAGCTGGGATAGGTGTCATGAATTGATTTTATGTGTCAATAGTGGCTATTAGCTAATTGTATAATCTGGCTTTTTGATGTGCTTCACATGCAGCCTTACTTTTAGAAAAGCTGCCAGTTGAACAAGAAATGAAGTTTCCTCTTTTTCTTCCCCTCCTTTGAATTACTTAACCACATAACCATATCCTTATCTTCTATTGAATGTAATTAAATAAATCTTAGAAAATTATTAGGTCAGGAAGGCTTTGAAAAACATTTATGCTTGTGAATGAGTGAATGTGTGAAACAGAAAGGGAGTGATGCTGAGAGTGGGGGTGTCTTCTTTGTTGTTTGAACAAACTGAGTTAATGAGTGGTTTTCTGTAAATATGCAACTCTACAAGCCAAACCTACAAAACATTTCCCCTCGGAGTATTATTGTAATGAGCATTGTCCTTTGGGAACTCAACTTCTCCATGCTGAATTTTTCTCCACAGTACAGTGGGATTTTTGGCAGGAGCTAGCAAGGAGCATGTGGGATCTCACTATTAGACAGAGCTGTACTGCTGATGAAGAAAAGTATTGTGTCCTTACCTTGCAAGAATATCTTATAATGCGTAGGAGTTATGTTGGAGTATCTGAACACAATTCCTGATTTGGTCAGTTCCAAAGGAACAATATGTCAGTCCATCAGTCCATCAGTCAAAATGTTATGGAAACAGATTTAAGTGTTTTACTATCTATTTATATTCTGTTAAGTCAGTTTATAGAACGTTTGTTATATTTGCATGGCTGTTTGAATCAGATATGTATTTCTTCACTGTAAAATGAGTGTAGCTCAGCTGTGACAGAAATTTCTGCAGCTCCATGCAAGTCAGCAGAATAGCACAAATTTATACCAGTAACACTGTGAGCCAAATGTTTGTTAAGCTTATACGTGTCACCTCATTAGATGTAAACCCGTTACTGTGAATTTTTAATATCAGCTGGCCGTAGCATGTTTTTTGCTACTTAGCCCATGTATCTATTTAACAGGCTGTATAATTACTGCTGTATGTGTCAAGACTATCCTAAGGTGATAAGATCTTGTTCCCCTACTCCATTTCCCCCCCCCAAAAAAAAAAAAGAAGCATGGTGTTATCCTTATCTTACACTAATGCACATGAACAACAACCTTCCTAAGGTGAAATTGCCAGTTTACAAATAATGGCAATAGTGAAAAAATTGCACCCTCCTGCTCCAGGTCATGGGCAATGCTCCCAACCTTCTTTTCTTCTCTTCCACAGTTGTCCTACCCGCAAAACTAACTTAGTTTTCTTAGTGTGATAAAACCCATCTGAATAAAGTTGCAGTGTACTGTTCTCTGTAATTCAGAAATGTAAGTCTTGTTGTTCTAAACACCTTTTTTTAAAATAAAGTGACATATAAATGAAACCTTCTAGATGTTTATTTACTTCATGAGGAGTTTATTATAATAGCCAGGAAATTGACATGGAAAAAATACTGTATAAGGATAATTTAACCACATTGTTTACACACATTGGGTCTCATTCACTTGGATTCATTTATTATTTGTTCAGTACGAGTCCTTTATGTGTATTAAAAATAATTTGATATGGCTTTTTCTTGCTCATCTGCACTAGACAGCTTTAAAAACGTATTTTGCAGAGCTCTGTGGCCAGAAGAATTGTTTAAGCAGCCTTAGGTCGTTTTTTTTTTTAATGAATACCAGCCACCGAGCTTCACCTAAATAATACTCTTATCTTTTTAATGGTTGTGATATTGAGCTCTATTTGCCTTTAAAACTTCAGTAAATGTCATAGGCCTGCAAGAATAATTTGAGAAAGACTATTTACCCTTACTAAATTATTCTCTCTCTATTTTTCTTTTTTTTTAAAGAAGACAGGTGTGGCTATTAAATAGGAATATTAAACTGCATGGAGTGAAGAAAGTGGATAAAAGGTCATTTTTTCAAATCTGAGCATTAGTGGGGTGGACCAGCAAACCTCTAAAGTGCAATAGAAAAAAGCTTTTAGAAGTGCTTAAGAAAGGATGATTTTAATTTTTTTTTTCAGATATTTCAGAATATTTTTAATCTGATTTGGGGGAATCATTGGGTTAGGTTTTTTCTTGTACAATTGAACTAAGCAAGATTTCTGAAGATTTTCTTCCAATGAAAAAGGTCAGGAAATAAAGTGCATTATGGTCAGCTGTTTTCTTTCCTGTACATGTCTAGGTCCAAAATCTATATCAAGTTGGGGAATTTCACTCAGTTTGATTTAATTTATTGCAAGTTAGAATAAAATTTTAGTTACTGATTCTGGTATTAATAAATTGATAAACAATTAAACTTTTAGAAAAGAATGCCTCAGCTTCACTCCTGACACCATTCTTCCCTGCTTCCTCGTGTCCAATCCTCTCATTCTTCCTAATGCTTCATCCCCTTGGTGAGGGTATAGACAGAGTGGTAGGTGGGAGTCAGTGTGTTTTGTTTCTTTTGCTTTTTGCTGCTCCCTCTTTATCACTCAACTCCTGCACTATGATTTCCTCCACCATACCCAGTCTCTTCAGTCTGTATCAGCTGGAGTGCCTTCTGCTGTAGCTCCACTTGTGCATCACTCTAATTCTTCTTTAGTTCTACAGCTTCACCAGGACCATTTTCTGGTCTCTGGTCTCATTCTCTCTGGTGCTAAGACCTTACATCGTATTCTACCTGAAAGGAGGTTGTGAAAAGGTGGGGGTTGGCCTCTTCTCCCAAACAACCAGCGACAGGCCAAGAGAACATGGCCTCAAGCTGCACCAGGGGAGATTCAGGTTGTAGATTGGGAGGAACTTCTTCACTGAAATGTTTCTTAATCATTGGAATGGGCTACCCAGGGAGGTGGTGGAGTCACTATCCCTAGAGGTGTTCCAGAAAAAACTGGACGTGACACTTGGTACCATGGTCTAGTTGACAAGGTCAAAGATCGGACTTGATGATATCAGAGGTCTTTTCCAACCTAAATGATTCTGTACCAGTTTTTCTTGTCAGTGCTTTAAGGGGGAATGGATAGAAAAGAAAATATTCTGAGATTGTAACTTTTCATATTTCTATTAAGAAAAATTAGCATCAAAATATAAATCTCAGCATATCAGCCTATTCAGTGAAAACTAAATGAAAGACAATGTTATATTTTGCAGACTGGACTCCTGTATGGACAGAATGTTAAACAACATGGGAACATGTAACAAGTGATACAGAGACATCTGGCACTGGGCAAAGGGCTGAAGTAGCTTAAATTCTTGATTCTGCTTCCTGATGTAGCTTTTCTCAGCTACATACCAGATAGTTAAATACAGTTTCTATGACAAGTGTATCCCTTCTTAAGGGATCTTAGTCTTTTGGTCCACTTCCATTTCATCTCTATTTCGTGAAGCTGTATGATTATTTTGCACTAACACATGGGACACGTACTACCAGCGATATTGGTCTGGGAATGGAAAGGTTTGGGGAATACAGGAATAATTGCATTTTGTAGAAACAACTTCTAAATAAGATAGGCAGAAGTCAATTAGACAACTGCTAGCCCAGAAGCTGTGAAACAGCTCTTCATTTGCAAAAATCTACCAGAAATGTGTTCCTTTAGGTTAGAATCCAGCTAAATTATTGGATAATTTCATGCTGTATTGACCTTCAAAAAGTGTCAGTTTTTTAAAAGTGGGCAGGGAGGTCTGACTATTTTAACATTATTTCCATTTTCTTGTCTCCTTGCGGCAATATACAGAGAGAGGAAAAAACCAAATCTTTCAGGTAAAATTCCAATATAAGTGAAAGAAAAGGGAATACACTCAATAAATATTGCTCTAAGGCTTTCTTAGAGGAAAGTATTGATATTGGTTATTGTCTTAGAAGAACATATTATCCAGAGGTCACCAAAGAGGTGGAACGTCTCAACTGCTCTACCAGACCATATCTGACTCTGGTCTCTTACACCAACTTCATTATAATCAGGGCATGTTTTTTGCTATTTTTAATCTGCTACAGGAGTGTAAAAACATAATGATCTTCTTTGGAAAAAAGAAGACTGGACAAAACCAGATTGGTCTAGAAACTATTTATTGTTTGAAATGAACAGCTATTGTTAGTGGTGCCACAGAGATTAAACTTCAAAAAGACTAGCATTTCCTCTCTGCATTGCATTTATGCTATTTTATTTTATAATCCTGTGGAAAGAGGCATTTTGAAAAAGGCTATGGAATATCATGATTCCAACTGATCTCCTTTGTTCCTGTTATTAGATTTGATTTCTCCAGTCTCATCCTTCTGCTACAGAAGAAAGGGTATGCAGCTGCTATATAAAAGTCAGACATTTCCTCTGTTAGAAGATTATTCTCTGCTTTTTTGAGAAGATGTGCATCTTTTAAACACTATAAATCTGCTGCCAAGTACAGTTCGTAGTGTGAAGATAAATAATGTCATTAAACTAAAAAAACCCTTTTAATGATTGCTGGCCATTCATTGGGCTTAGCAATTGAGACTAACACTTCCTTGCAAAAATCACCACAGTTACATAAAGTTCTAAGCCCAGCAATCATTTCAAGACAATGTGGCAGCATTCTTTTATAAAGTGGGTCACTGGTGATTTTTCTAAAAGCTTAGCCCAGTAATTTTCATATTCTTTTTCTTACTGTGTAGAAGAAATACAAAATGTGATTTAGGTTGTTAAAATGGCATAACATTATTTCAATTTAGCAGGGACTATCTAGGAATAAGGGATGCTAGGGAGGTCATCCTTAATTCCCTTGAGGACAGTTGCTGTGAGCTTACAAATTTATACTTTGCCAGCCCATTGTTCTGCCCTTTGTAATGGTGAAGGAACAGATCAAGCAAATTCTGACTCCATCAAGCAAATTCTAACTACAGAGCTTTTCTATACACTTTGGTTTCTACTGTTGACTATGTCTTTTAGCACTGAGTATCAGCAAATTATAGAGAGTAGCACTTAGATCATGTACTTTTCTTTTTTACACCTATATAAATATTTTCTATCTAGAAATGCCCTAAATGTATGTACTTTGTACAACTGGAGAGATATTCAATAAATCCTAAAGCACAGGAAAATAGGGAAACACTTAATATTAAAATTAATAACTAATGGGTGTATATGAACAATTTAACCAGAAATTAAAACTAAATCTGTCATCCTAAATAAGAAACAGTTCACCATTTATTAATTTTCATTTGAACACGCAGGAGTAGGGAATAAAAGGTTAAGATGTTAAGAAGAATTAGTAACTTAAATTTATAGAAAGAAGAGAAACTGGCTTTTTTATTGTTATTATTTTAAACGCAAACATCTTTCCTAAAGTCAGGTCTGTATTTGGCAATTAATCATGAATCTCAAAATCCTCTTCCATTTGCAGAAGAGAAGGTGTACTCAGAAGTATGCTGATGAACTTAATAGATAAGTTCAGAGCACATTCTCGCTGATTCCATAGCACAGCCTGCAGGGAATGATGCACTATAATGGATATTCCCTGTGAGGCTCAGCACATCCCTCCCCTCAGGCCCCTCGTAGATCTGAGAGATGACATCCTTTTGTAATTTGATTTCTCTTCTTTCCACACACACTTACTGTATTTCTAAAATCTAAGCAAGAATGGGTAATTGAATTCTCTATTTTGTAATCATTAATTTATCAAAACAGTTTTAGAATCTTAGCATTTAATTAAAACTTTGTCGAATTTATTCTCTCATCCAATCTTCTGTATCACTCAGAATTTATTAGGCTGGTATTAAACACCCAGTTCATATTTATTCTAGCACTTCCTAGAAATATAAATGCAATTGTAAACAAAGCGTTGACACTTTCATAAATAATCGATTTGGTTAAAAGGTCAGAGATTGTTCCAAACAGCATTAGAGCAGAACTATTTAGGATTTTCTAAGTTTACCTTCATAGAAGTCATACACCCAAACACTGAACCTTGTGAGAGCTTGGAAGGGTTTTATTACTCTGATCTTTTCTAATTTAGATTCCTGAATGATTCATTGTTCTTTGCTTAAAAATAAATTATGCTGTTCTACAAATGTATTTTTCTATGAAAATGGAATCTCTAAGTGGGTTCTCAGAGAGGTCTGTACCTTGTTGACTTTTTGCCTAAAGTATAAAAATCTAAAGGCATGGTGTTACATCTCCTGTGAAGGTTAATTATCAAATTTCCTTAACTCCTTACAGTCCCTCACAAGGGCTGTATTTCAGAATATATTCAAATAACCTTTGCTTTTATTTTCCAACCTTTGAATAAGCATGAAGAGGGCATATATTTTCATTCTCAGTTTTTTGTTAGTTTTTTTGTTTGTTTTTTTCATTCTTTTCCTTTTTAATTTGTTATTTTTTTAGAGCTATCAGAGAGCATTCCACCCTCTTTTCAGCCCTTCATGTTCTGGACAGAGGCTACTTATATATAATGAGTAAAAGTGTGGGAAACCCTTATAGAAATCAAAAAATGTTTTTTTAATATTAAATAATAAACATCATGTTATATTTTTTAGGAGCAGTACTCAGCAACAGATCTATGAGCTAATGGCTTGAGGGTACATCTGTGGATATATATGAACTGTAATGAGTGAAGGAAATGTTTAGATTTTCAGAAAAAACATTAATGAGTATATGTTTTAAGCTTTATTTCTTTGTCAGATTCCGGATTTAAATGAAGGGTAAGAAAGGTGGGAACAGATGCATTTGAGAACATATTATTTCCAAAAGGTCATCATGACAAGAAAATAAATTATGAAGTTCTTGAGTTTTTATGTCTGTGCTCTCATCCAAAGTGAGTGTTTATTCTGGTGGATTTTGTACAGATTTTATACAAAGTCTCTTCAGAGACTTAGGTGAGCATGAAGCTTCCAGGAATAAAACAGGAATTCTCATCTTCTTGGAAACAATTTGCCTGTAAAAAAGGGCAAGGGAAAGCAAGAAGAGAGATCTGTTAATCCTAGAACTGGTCTCTTGTATTCTAAGTGATGTGGTTCTTCTGAGTAAGAACCTCAGATTGTGTTCTCAGAGTGGTGGTGAGAGGGTAATACTTTTCAGTAATCTGGCTCTTTGTCTTGCCTGTTTTGGTAACCAAACTGTGCTGAGAGTAGGATTACAAACGGAAGCCCTTTTGTTTCAGACAACATTACACAAGCATCATCTGTTGTTAGGGAGATAGTCATCCAAGGAACAGTCATCAAAAGATAGCTTGATGTCTTTACCAAATTTAAGCCTGCTCTGTTGAAAGCAGAATGGTCCCTTCCCGTTTTCTTTTAAGCTACACTAGCAGCTGCTGTAATACATAAAACAGCTAAATGATTTCATAACAGCATTAATGAATTTAAATGAGAGCTGCAGTCTGCTCTTCTTCAGTACAAACTCTCAACTACCTGGGCTGAACAGGGACTGCAATTTGAAAGAAGTCATCCCTGTTACCTATAAAACTCCCATTGACAATTATACAAGTTCACTAAGAACAGAGAATTAACCTTATTGAGAACATTGTAAACCAAATAATTTTAAACTAGCATCACTCAGAGGAAGGGCTTTATTAGTTATTATGCTGGTTTTTTTCACAGTGGGGAGACAGAATTATTAACAAATTAATGTGAATGATAAACCAGAGAACATAATATATGGACATGATTTTTAGCTCTTGTCAAAAATCAGAACTAACCTTTACTGATTTCAGACTTACAGTGGTAGAAATCTCTCAGGATAAACCATTCAGCACAAATCTTAGTTAATTTTTAACTGTCATATTTGACTGAATGTCCTTGGCACACAAGCTGCATATGCTCAGTATACTTAATATATGCAAAGCTTCAATTTAATGTATAGTTTAGAGAAAGAGATGCATGAATTATTGCAGCTAAGGCAAACCTAACAAACAAAAATCTTGTATATTTTATTTGTAATATGTGTTTTTAATAATTCAGTAGGAAATATTTCAGTAAAGGGATTATTTTATTAAATTATTCCAGTAAAGTTTTTTTGTAGCTTATTGGAATTGTAAATGTTGGCATGTGCCAATAATTCTTACAACAGTAACAATTTAGTAACTTATCTCAGTCTTTATTCTCTATCTAAATACACGTTTATAGTGAGAAACATGGATTGGAGGATGAACCACTAGGTGGATAAGAAATTGGCTGGATGGCCACACTCAAAGTGTGGTCAAAGGCTTGATGATCAACTGGAAGTCAGTGACAAAAGACGTTCCCCAGGGGCCAGTACTGGGACCAGTGCTGTTTAACACCTTGGTTGGTGACATGGACAGTGGGATTGAGTGCACCCTCAGCAAGTTTGCCAAGTTGTGTGATGCAGTTGACACGCTGGAGGGAAGGGATGCCATCTAGAGGGACCTTGACAGTCTCGAGAGTTGGGCCTGTGCAAACCTACTGAAGTTCGACAACGCCCAGAGCAAAGTAGTGCACCAGGGTCAGGGCAGCACAAATACATCCCAAGCACAAATACAAGCTGGGCAGAGACTTGATTGAAACCAGCCCTGAAGGAGAAGGACTTGGGGGTGTTTGTTGATGAGAAGCTCAGCATGGCTCAGCAATGTGTGCTTGCAGCCTAGAAAGCCAAAAGATTGCAGCCCTGGCCTGCATCAAAAGAAGTGTGATCAGCAGATCAGAGGAGGTGTTTCTATCCC
This sequence comes from Neopelma chrysocephalum, assembly GCF_003984885.1. Lineage (NCBI taxonomy): Eukaryota > Metazoa > Chordata > Aves > Passeriformes > Pipridae > Neopelma > Neopelma chrysocephalum. Next base: position 6,792,393 of record NW_020897737.1, read on the forward strand.
TTTACTTTTACTTTTTAAAAGTAAATAAAATATGACTTTTATAGCATTCTAATTTGATCTGATTCACACCACTACAAAATTTCTTTAGGCTGCTGCTATTAAAAAATACTTTGTCTCATCTACTTACAAAATGGAAACAGTGTAGACAAATCAAACTAATATTTACTTTGTTTAGTGATAGTCTAATCAAGCATGCCCTTAAATTCATACTAAAGATTTTTGTCAGTTCAAATGCAGTCTTTTAAATTCAGAAACTGTACTTCACAAACACTGGATATTTGGGGAGAGTTCTTTTTCTCTATAGGTAGTCAGGGCCTCTGATCAAGCTGAAAATGTAATTCTCTTCCAGTATGACTGTTTTGTCTGAAGTAAACTTCTTGTTTGTGAATGGTATAGACAGGTCATTGCTGCCTGATATCGCAGGATATTAATCCAGAATTAACAAATGCATTGCACACTCTCCTCACTTGCTTTGCTGAAGCAAAGACATTACAGTATGTCAGGTTAGTCAGCAAGATAAATGGATGGCATCCTGAACTTTGTGAGTTAAACCAGGGATTCAGTGACAGTCTAAGTAGACCTAAATACTGATGGCTGCAGCTACACTGCCTATGTTCATTTATTCTTTCTCTCCCACATCATCTGACCATTCCTTGAAGATCCCCTGTTCACAGCAAAAATGAATAGCACACTCACACAGTTCAGCGAAATAAATGTATGCTAAGACCCGGCACAAAGGCAGGTAGGGGCAAAATTGGAAGTAGAACTGCTAAGTAGGTATTTTTCAACTGTAGAAGCAAATGAGGAAAATAATTAAGAGTTAAAATCAATTGAAGACATATATTCTTTCAACAGTATCCTTGAAAGACAAATATCTAATAAAGTGAGCATAAGGATGTACCTACACTATAATCTTCATGTTGGATCTGACTTGTTTTACTTTAACAAATCAATCTTTTAATCTACCTGTGACAAGTTAAGTTAATTGTTTTTTTGGTGGACACCTATCAAACTACTGTAGAGTTTTGCCATATTAAGTCTCTGTGTTTCAAACTTAATGAGTCCAAAAGGCATCTTGCATTGACTTCTGCCATACCTTCTGTCTCATGCAGGGCTAATTAGCCACTTCATTTGAAGTGAGATATTGCAACCTGACTTTCCTGCCTTCCACCCTCTCTTTAGAAGTCTGTGAGAAGCTTCCTAATTACCTATCACACCACCACATTTGTTCATGTTGTCATATCTTTGGAGATGCACCAGAATGCTGGCAAAGAAAATATTTGCAAACAAAATTTAGCGCAAAATGCATATACAAGATCAAGGAAACCACAGGCAGGGCGTGATGGAGCAAGACACTTTTTCTTTTCAAGACTCCTGTTTGAATGTGCAGTGTCTACAGCAGTGCCTCCTCTGATTCTGCTCCTCCTCTCATTCTGCCATATTTGTCCCTGTGCTGTTACAGCCCTTTCTCTCAGTCTTTACAAATCCTATAGATTTTTGTGAGGAGGGGGTGTCTTTGTCTCTTTCATCTTCTTTCTTCCCTTTTTAACTCTGCTTTGGGGAACTTCCAGACATAGGCTGGAGAAAACGTTTTCTCTGGAACGTGGTTATTCCTTTTATTCTCCTAGCTGCTAAGTAGCACTTCAGCTCTCCAGTATAAGAGAATATGTTGCAGTTTTTGTCAGGCTAGCCCTTCACAAGACCCTTGGTACAAATCCTGTCTCATCTTGTGGAGAAAGATGGAAAAAAAGAGTAAAAACAGTGTTAGAAATACGGACCCTATTGATTTACCTTTTACACTGTATTTTCAGGCAGAAGTATCCACAAATTCATGTTTTCATGTGGTTTGAAAATATTATTTCCTATAGAATAGTGGGGTGGATTGTAAACTTCCGTAGCATTTTAGTGTTGCTCTGAAGAGCCTTAAGTAAGAGGTTTGATTCAGGTGCAAGGACTCTATACTCCAGATTTATGGAGGAATCGGGCCATGGGCTCAAGCTCCTATTTCCAGGCACTGGCCCTGAGATTGGCCTCATGGGAGGTGCCCGATGCCTGAGGCTGGGGCTGCCCAAGTGCCCACAGCTGCTCCTGGCTGAGGCAGTGGGACATGGAGAGCCCTGCGATGGTCCCAGCCCACGCGGAGCTTCAGCCTTCACCGTGCCCTGTGTAAGTCTGCTCAGTCAGAGCAGAAGGTACTGCTTGACACAATTTGCTTAATGTTTTTAAAGAAAAGAAATGCAGTTTAGTAAGAGATTTAAAGATTATTTTGATGTTCCTTACCCCTTTACTGTCATATATGTTCCTCTAGGCTTTGTGTCCCCATATAAAACTGAGAAGGAGAAAAATCCTCTTTATAAAAGATTTTTGTCATAACACGAGCTGGGGTGTTTGCTTCACCATTGGAACTGGTTTTGCCTTGTGTTTGCTATATACTAAATGAGTTCTCCTGGGGAAAAAAAAAAAAAGTGAAAAAGAGTCCTATTTGAAAATAAAATAGGGATTTTTGTCCAGGAGGCAACCTTTTTACTAGTTGCTTGACCTGCAATAAGTAAACAATTGAGAACCCTTGATAATTCATACCCAATTAAATTGCTCTCATGCATCTGTGTGGGCATCATTGTTAGTAACAGTGCTGAGAAAAGCCATCAGCTCTCTTGGTAAGTAGGAGGCATTTACTCCTCATCCACCTCTGCACTGTCTGGACAAAGTAAATAGTATTGAAAATCAGTAGTATTGAAAGGGATGTATTCTGCCTAGGTAATACTGAACATGCATAGAACTAATATTTGTTAAAAAATAGCCCTACAACTAGGTTTTGTTGCCAGTGTACTCAGCTTCTCCATGTCCTTGGTGTCCTAGTTACAGGGGCTGGGACCAGTTTATCACTATGTGGGTATAACCAAAACTGTGTATTCTACACCCTCTGTGTGGTTTCTGATGGACTGTTAATAATAGATCATTTGCAGCAGCTGCCTAGGGCACAATTGACACCTCAGGCTACAAGCTGGGTGTTAAAGAAACACTGTGAGAGGCGTTTCTTTGTCTTCACACTAATAACTGTGACAACAACTGTGATAACTCCCCTCCGAGGAGGAATTAGCACCTTCACACTCAGCCTGAGGGGTTATCTCTGCTAATGGGCCATACTGGACTGGCATAATAGGTAGCTGCAACCACCTAGACCATCAAAGACTCCAAAAATATCCCATGACTCACAGAGTTAAATCACCCATTGTGAAACTGCCCGCCTTGTGGGAGATACTGGGCATTCCCACCTGAACCTGAGCACATATAGTCTTGGGGCTTTCTCTGTATCATTGCATTTATTGTAATCTTTTTAGGAAATTGTAACTCTGATTTGTAATCTCTCTTGAGTTGGGTTCATTTCTCCTGCTGGTTTACTTTTAAACCAGCACACTTGGGAATTGTCCTCTGCTCATGCTACCATGTGTTTTGGTGAAGGTTTTTGATATTCTGTTCTTTAAGTTTACAAGAAAGGCTAACCTTGTATATAGTATGAAACTAAGAGGATTACCTTGCCTGTCCAAATATATACCTAAAGAAAAAAAGAAATTCCTTGCAGCAGATTAATGTCTTTTAAATATCATAGACTATGAAATATCTTGAAATAATGCATATGCTGATAAGATTCCATGAAGTAGGAAGTTTCAGTGACTGTCTGACAACAGATACAGAAAACAGAGTACACCAGAGAATGCTAAATCCTTCTCATGACCTCTGCTTTAAAAGCTGGAAATTAATTGATTCACATGAGACCAAAACGCATTTTATTAAATATTTATGTTACAAATTGAAGTTCATAGAATCATAGAATGGTTTGGAAGAGACCTTAAAGATCATCCAGTTCTATTCCCCCTACCATGAACAGGGGTGCCTGGTGCCTTCCACTAGACCAGGTTGCTCAAAGCCCAGCCTGTCCTGGAACACTTCCAGGCACCACAAAGTTCTCTAGGTAACCTATTCTAGTGCCTCACCCCTCTCATAATGAAGAAGGTTAAGTTAGTTGATTGATACAAGATGATAGCCCAAACTTTGTTAGTATCTGATGGCTTATATATAATACAGCTAAAAGCTTCTTGGTGAACTGCTAATACTTGTTCCATTAGAGCTACGCTAATATTCTTCACTTGCTAAAACCTTTACTTACTTCAGGATTTCCTTATTACACTTGTCTCCATTAACAGTTCTTTTGCACACAATTACTAACAATGCATGCACATTTAGCAGAAAATAGGTTTCTGTCCTGAATGGACAAAAGTCAGTAAAGAATGTACTCTCCTGACTCCTTTAGCTCAGGCCCCATTGTGTGTAATGATTGCAGCTATTAGGCATTACACAGTAAAGAGTGTACAACTGTGAGCAGGGTGTAGAAGGCAATGAATAATAGGCAATGGCTAGAGCAAGGATGTTATACTTACAGCTCTTGTTTAAAGTGGACCTAATGAAGATTCTGTGAGGTACCTCACTCTTGAGTTCTTACATTCTCCCTGGATTATCTCCAGTAAGAGTAAGGATGGAAGATACTGGGGAGCATTACAAGCATTATTGTCTGATTGTCTTTTCTAGACACAATATCCACAACTAAAAATCTCATGTTTTGTTTATCTTTAATTTAGCAGATCCTTTACTTCTGTTTTTTTTTTTTTTTACTCTCCCCATTCACATTTCCTCCCTGGTACTTTTTGCCTGATTTGTAGTTCCAGAGCTAAATGCCTACTTCTTCAATCACCAGTTACACCCCTAAAACTCTGATATCTGGACTCACAGTGCCACATGCTCCTGTGCTTTATCATAAACCAGCAACACTGATGTAGTGATCTACCTTGAGTGTCTTTTCGTTTCCTCTAGGCCCTTGCCTTCCATTACCTTCCCGTGAAGGTTGTCTTCCTACCACAACATACAGGATGAGCTAATACCGTGGATATTGTTGAGGTATGAGGCTCAGTGTCGTGAGCCACGATGCCATAACAAATGAAACACATACGTGTCTTTTAGATCCACCTCAGAATTTCTTACCTCAAAACTGTGGGCAAACATCAGCCATGCCAGTATTTATTCTAGGAATGCTTATAGTCTTCAAATAATGTTGAACAGGTCAATAAAAAATGGTATTTCTACTTGTGTTGACTGCACTGGCTGTTGAATGAGTCCTTATAGTACTATCATTTCTCTCTGAATGGCACATTCTGGGCAGTGGCTACCACCAGTACTGGTGAACTGACCATTTTCTGTGCTTTACACTCTTGCTCTTTCTTAACAACTCTTTTATTCCCTGTTTGTTTGTTTTGAAGAAGTATGTTCCAGAATGTGTGAACTTCATACACATCCGACTCTTATTTTCAGGGGAAGTTTTGATGCCGAAAAACCTCAGAATGATTAACTGCTCAGAGACTTTGCATCTTTAAGCAGCAAGGTATTTGTTTATTCCATGTTGGGAGCAAGCCAGCTCATGCTGGACAAACTTGCTCGACTTGAATGTGCAAAAGCAAGCCATTTTATACACTTTAGATACATGGTTACATCATTTAACCTACATATTAATATGTAGGCTAGTCTCTGGGTGGAGTCTTTCCAGGCACGCCCAGTTTTCTACTGTGGGGGTCTTCTCCTCAAGCCTTCGTCCCTCTGGTGGTTGCCACAGATATCTTCCTTGATTTGACCTCTTCTTTGGTAACCTGAATTCTTCAAGCTTGCAAAATCCTGGCTTCGGGACTTCTGTATCTTATTCAAACGTCTAGTTTACCTAATTTAATACCACGTGTATACTATTCTTTCTATAAGGCCTTTGGTCCAGTGAACAGAACAGAACATGGTATTTACCAGTGCTCCTAAAATGTTCTTCTAGCAAAACAGGTAGAGCAAACAGGACAAGGTATACCAGCTGAATGATTTTTTAACTTTTTTTTTTGTGCCTTTTTGCCATCGGTTTCATAGAATCAGGATGGAATGAAATTATTGCTCTGCCCAATGTCAAGATCAGCTGTACTGAGTCAATGTGTGCAAATGTGAAATGTACTTTTTAAAATATTCTTAGATCCTAAAGATAAAGATTCCGCAATTACCCTGCTCTGTGCACATCCCAGGATGGCAATTAACTTTTTTTTAGGAAGTGTAGTCTGGCTGGTATTCAGTTTCTAATCTACTTCAATTGATAGATCCTTTGGTACAGAACCGGTGCCTAGCCAGCTGTTATTCATCCTTTCTGCGTTTGCTTGATTAGGTCCTCTTAATTTGACAATTTACACTTGTTTCTCTAGAGTTTTATCTGTTTTTTCATATTGTTTCTGTAGTCTGGATAATTTTCAATACTGTCACTAACCTCAAACAGTCAAGAAATTCATCCCACCTTGCTTAATCTGGAAATGTAATAATCAAAATATTTTTCCCATTACATAAACAATTAAAGAATAATGAGGAGCTAACAACAGGCTGTTTATAAGGCCACTTAGTATCTGGCCTTCCAAACTATTGTCCTTTGCTCATCCTGATGAAACAATGGGAGACCCTCACAGGAGAATTGGGGTTTGGAAGCCCTAGCTCAAATTTCTTCATCAGAATAATCTCGTCTAACTAAATGTAAAAAGAAAAGAAAAAGAAAAAGAAAAAGAAAAAGAAAGTACTGGAACCCCATAAACTGGTCTACTTCTAGTTTATTTAATACCTCTAATAGCTCTTATTAATCTCCTAGTGTTATAACCAATGAAGAGTTAATAAGATTTGTGTGTGTGGTGTCAGATTCACTGACTGTGAAATAAATTTACCACCTCTAATCCATCAATCAATATATGAGTGCAACAGCCTCAAAAAATCGAGAGACAGGAACAGAGAGATGATTGTCACTTTTTGTGGGCCTTCTGCTACTTCTGCAGCAACCCAAAAAGTACTTTTTTCATTGCGTCTGGGTTGGCTACTATTAGAGAGCAAATAATCATGTTCTTTCTTAGTGTGCATGGGGGGAGTATATGCTTGAATTCAAAATCCTGTGGAAATAATATAAGCATCAACTGTTGTTGCATATATTTTTAGAATGCAGAAACCTTACATTTTAGACATTGGTTTTTCAAGGAGGTAAAACCTCAGCAGTGTTATCCTGAATATAGATTTTGTATATATAATTTATTGGCATAACAGTAGACAGTCAATAACATGGATTCATGGACAAATAAACTTAGGCTTAGCTTTGAATTCTGTAGTAACTAGATGCCTTTCTAGTGAGCTTTTAAAACATCCTGGGGGCTTTCACAATGGGAGCTGATAAAATTTTATGGAATGCTCTACTTTTATGTTTAGTGAATATGATGAGAATCATTCTGCTCTGTACAACAGCGTGGAAATTAACTGAATAGTTTTGAATGAGTTACCCATAAACATTTGCTGCATTTATTTTACAAGTTAACATTTTACTTGGCACAAACTACTCCTTTGAAAGCACGCAATGTGTGTATGTGTTATGGAGTTGCAGCACATGCCCAGGAACTGGAAGCATTATTTTGTGAGTCTTCTTAATTTGAAGGACTTGAACCCACATTTCCCAAATGCCTCATCCAATTATTTTGATGACAGCAATCTCAATAATTTCTGGAGAAAACAAGTTGCTGTGCAGCTGGGCATTCTAAATTCAGGGGCCTGGAAAAAGAAGCAGAAGGAGACAAGTTCTGGCTTAATAGTCTTAATATTTCTATAGGAAAGGAAGAATTCTAGGATTACAGTATTTTCTTCTGTTATTTCTGTCATGCATTTCATCCATTTTAAGACAAAAGGTTTTGAATTAGGGAGTTGAAATCTCAAGTCTGATCTACCACAGGTGAGACCAGAATGGTTGTCAGTCTCATCCTGATACATCAGTATTTGAAATCCTGGTATTGAATGGGTAGATGAGTACCTGTCATGGTGGGACAAAATGTTAGTAGTTTCCAGATAAGTTATTTTTAAAAGGTTTTTTGATTTTTTTTGATCATTATTTTCAAATCAAGATTTTGAAAAGTATCATTATAATAGCTCTCTCCCAGCTATGGGAATTGCCAGAAACATACTGAATATACTGCAACTTAGTTTAGTACTCAGCCTGTGACCTGGATATATGTAAATCTTTATTTGATGTATATTTTCCATGTTATAATCTGAAATTAATTTTGGAACAGCAGTTGTTATCCACCAGGATGTTGCAGCATTAAGTTTGGATATTATGTATTTCATGGCTACTCATTATTAATAACGCAGTGGTAAACAGGAAGCTCTGCTTCTTCTGAAACTTTCTGCTTCCTCTTAGTGTCAAATCATAAATTGCGGCTATTAATAAGCAACACTGTTCAGCAGCACTTAAAGGCAGTAGTTGGTTAAGCCACTGCTTTTTGATCTTGGATCTCAGTACAGGTTTAAATTACACCTGAAAGTAAGCAATAGCGTCATGTGTCTGCTACTTTCTACTCAAGCAATGAAAGTTTCTCCTGCGCTGGGATTATTAGGTAACTGATTGGTACTAGGACAGGCAAGTAGCAAGCAGTTTGACCAGAAATTAAAGATATGGAGATATGGTTTTCAAAAACTAGCTAAACAAAGGAACAAGATCAACACTAAAACTGAAGTAGGATTAATGATTGTCATCCCAAACTGAATGATAAGGCTGGGCAGTTTCAAAGTTATCTTGTTCAGTGCAGCTAAATGCTTTACAGTTTTAATGGGAGAAGTTTTAGCACCATTTACAATCCTTTCTTCCTTTTACCCTTCTAGTCTTCTTTATAGTAATAGATCAGGATCTATAAAACTGTGATGTGATTGTCAGTGCTGTAGGAAAGCTGGCTCACAGTGATGGTGTGCAGAACAGAGCAGAAAGAGCTGCTGTGCTATACCCACCATTATTATAATTACATATCATCAATGCCTGAGTCCTTTACAAACCAATTTAATGATGTTAATCCTTGTAGAAATTGTTCTGCTTTTAATTTTGCTACACAAAATACTGTATCTGAATGGTAAAGCTTACATCCTTTATGTGCATATTTCTCTTCACATCCTTGTTCATTAACAAACAGCAAATTCCTCACACGGACTCTTTTGTCTTTATCAGGCAGTAACTTGCCTGTGTAATCCCATATAGTTACTGAGTTGCTGCTGCTCAAATGTTTTTATATGTGATCTCTCTTATAGTCTGCTGACATCTTAAATAATTATATCATAGATAATTGATAAAACTGTGAACTTCTAAAGCTTTTTATTATAATTTCTGTAAACACAAAACTATTTACAATCCATACATTTTCAAGGAGAAGCAGCAACTCTTACCGGGTCATTTGTAGTATTAAATGTGAGAAATTTTCTCCCATTGGAAGTGAACAGGTTTAAGACAGACATGATCAGTAGTTATTCTTTCAGACCTCTTAGGAGCAAGGTGTCAGGGTGCGGTGAGGTTTGACTGTCTGACCCCAAGAGTGGCACTGGCATAGCCTGTGCCCTCACCCAGAGGGTGCAGTTCCACAGTTTCTGAGCAGGGTCATGGGGTCTGTCAACAGCCCCTGACATGGCAAGTGGTGAGCCAGGGCCAAGGACTTTAGCCAAGAGCAGAAGGAAATGACATGAGAGAGAGTGGGAAGCAGCATAAGTATGAGGAATCCATGTTAAGACTGACTCCTCTAATGTTGATACCATCCAGGCAGGGCCAGACACAGAGCTGGAGACCAGCACTCCTGCAGTGTCACAGAGGCAGGGACTGACATCCTCGGAATGAGCTGAGATGGTGTCCCAGGCCCATGGGAGAAAGTCTCAGGGAAGGTTGGGCAGGGACAGTCAGGCCCAGCAGTGATCTCAGGATCTGACTGCATGTTGTCAAAATCTGGTTTGAACAAGTGTAAAGGACTTGTCAGTTAGCCTTTGAGAGAGAGGGGATGAATGAAACACTTATTTCTCTCTTTTCACAACTCTAAAATGCAAAGTGAGCTCATATAGTATGAAGTGTAATGTAAATTACAGACCAGTTCCCTAACATCTAAAAGGTCAGGATAGAGTAAACATTAAAGCAGAAACAAGTCGTGCTGTAAGATTACCTTGTGTTAGTCAAATTGTGTTTACAGGTATCAGCTGTAGGAAACCATTGATGTTAGTGTTACATAAACAGATATCTTAGAGATGGTGAGGGGAGTTATTATTTTGTGTGTAAACAATCTGTCAGAATATTCACAGTGGAGCTTCATCTTCCACGTCCTTCTGTCTTTTTTCATTTTGAGGGAAAATATCTCTCTGATTAGTGAATCAGATGGGAGGTACTATATAGAGAATTTTGGAAATAAATCATTCTTGTAGTGCTTTTTGATTGTCAAAATACCTAGAATCTTCTGTCAGTATCTGAGGAGGAGCATGCTTGTTTTATGAAGTATCTATTCAGTAAATTTCATAAAGACCAAACTTTTTAAAGGAGGGCTTTTATCCTAAGTTAAGCTAAAAATTTTAATTCTTCTTTTACTTTAAGCTACATCTTACCAATTTGTTTTTGCAAACATATTATGTCGTTACATAACTGCTAGTCTTCAGAAATTAGAAAATGGGAGAAAAGTACTCATATAGGAAAACAGAGTATTCCAACTGTTTTGCTGTGGTTTTGCTGCAAATAGCTAGTCTTTGAAAACTTGCCATATGTAGAAAAGGAGTTTGTATTCTCCATACATGTGTAGTGAATACACGTAGCACAGACTGGAAAAGGGGAAATATAGCCCCCATTTTTAAAAAGAGAAATAAAGAAGACCTAGGAAACTACAGGATGGTCAGTCTCACCTTGGTACTTGGCAAGATCATGGAGCAGATCCTCCTGGAAGCTATGAGAAGATAATGGAAATTAAGGAGGCGATTGGTGACAGCCAACATTGCTTCAGTAATGACAAATCATGCCTGACAAGGTTGTGGTGGTCTTCTATGACAGAATTACAGTGGTGGTGGATGAGGGAAGAGCAACTGATGTCCTCTACTTGGACTTTTGCATGACATCCTTGTCTCTAAACTGAAGTGACGTTAATTTGATGGCCGGAGCACTCAGTGGATAAGGAATGGGCTGAACGGTCTCACTGAAAGAGTTGGGGTGAACAGCTCAATGTCCAAGTGGAGATAGTGATGAGTGGTGTCCTCAGGGGGTTGGTGCTGGGACCAGCACTGTTTAACATCTTTGTCAGCGACATGGACATATCGGCAACTTTAACGTCCCTTCCAACCCAAAACAACTCTGTGATTTTATGTTTCTATTAGTCTACTGCTATTGTAAATATTTTAGGAGCTCATTTAGTTGCCTGAAAACACAAGCAATTAGAATTATTCAACAAAATCATATTTACAGCATTAAAACTTTGTTTGGTCAGTTTTGACAGAGGTGGAATTTCATCTTGCTACAACAACAAGGCTACTTAACCTCAAAAAGCAAAGATATAGAGTGGTCAAGGAACCAATGCAAGAGCAGACGATTGGGGTTAGATATCTCACATGCCAAAACCATGCCATAAGTTGAGTACTGGTTACCCATACACACACATACACAGATTTGGAAGAAAGACCTTTTACTTTTTTTGGAAGAGCAGCCCTTCAGAACCACGTTGATAGTCTTTATCTGACTTTATGTATTTAAGTCTGTGAAAAGGGAAAATTGTTTTATTCTTTTATTTTATTTTATTCTATTTGTTTATTCTTTTTTACACTTCTAGTGTATCTGCCTTTAGAAGCTAAGTGGCACAGCAACCATTTTCAACTAGCTTTCTGTAAACATAGCTGTTGAGCTAACTTTTTGAGTATTTTTTATAAGTTTACTGCCACGTTGTTATAATTTTTTTTGTTTTCTGTAAAGAAAAAGAAGTTATGATTTCAACTTTTCCCCTAATCCATCAGACTTTTCAACATCATTAGCACATGTTTCTTGTGTATTCTGCTAGATGTGTTGGTTCCATCAAGTGTGTTAGTCCAGTTTGGCTACATTTTTTTTGTTGCAAAAACCTTTCCTAATTTCAGATTCTTATTTCCTTGTGATCAAGAGTGGTAAACTATTAAGAGGGAGGCATCTACTTGTACTAACAATATTAGATTGTTTTAAACTAAGGCTGATGTATTTCTTTATCTCAAGTAAATGCTCCTAGTAATGAACAGACAGGCTCGTGTCTATCCATTTTCCCCTTACCCTGATAGTAAACAACTCACTGGCTCACTATCCAAGGATTTTATTTCCTGCCCTATTTACATCAACACTTTTGACTGACTGAGCCACCCTGGTGAATTATCTGGGACTGGCAAGGACACCCTGCTGACCTGAATTCCACAAGGTGTTATGAGACCATTGGAAAGAGACTGTCATCTCTCTTTATTATAACTCTCCTGAAGCTGTACTTTCTCTTCTCAGCCCTGGCAGTTCCCCAAAATGTGTGTCAGATAGTTTTCAGCTATGTAACTATTCTGATCTATGGTTCAGAGGGACAAGATGTTCAACTGTTTCTTCAATGGAGGATTCTCAAGCATATGATGTGTTACATTTCAGGTATCTACAATCTGCTACAACTTATTTGTCTCATAATAGAAAAAACACTGTCTAGAAATTTTATCCATTACCTACCACACAAAAAAGTCACTTAATGAAATATCTAGAAACACGTTAAGCAATTTAATCAGTGTGCAAAATATTAATGTTTGATAGTCCATCATGATCAGTTCAAATACTCTTGTTGACATTACTGTTTTATGCAAGATTAGGAAAATAAATATTTAGCCCAACATCAGGATTCTTCTAATTCTGAGAGAAGATTTCTTCCCTGTAGAATCATTTTTAATTCTTTTATATCTTTAAGTAAGTCATGCATATTTCTTTAAGGAAACTTACGAGAATGGTAGATTATATTTTTATACAGAGAGACACATGGAATGATCTTAAATTTCTCCAGACAGATTGCCATGTGTACTATACCTTGCATGGTGGATGGAGTCCTAAGGAGATGAAAATCTTAACAGTAAAAAGTATCTTTAAAAGAAGGCAGTAATGAGTACCAGGTTTAATAGGAAAAGTGATAATGCAGTTGATTGGAAACCTCTTCAAAGGCTCTACTGAATTCCTGTTCACAATGTGTTCTGCAAGACAGGTGGCCTATTGGCTTTTGGTTATCACAGCGTAAAACACTGTCACCAATCCTTCAAAACTTACTGCTTTTTTAATCATCTCCTTTTTGTGTTTGTTTGTTTTTTTGTTTTTTTTTGTCCTGAGTCACAACTTGCTTGAACTTAGGAATGCTGCTTGGCATGGAGGAGCAGGGGTGATTTCAAAAGCAAATGTAGTAAAAAAAAAAAAAAAAGGCAAAACACCTTTCTGGTGCTTATGACTGGTTTCTCATTTGCTGAATCTTTTTGTTTTCTAGGACTTTGGAAAGGATTTATTTTATAAACTTTTGTATTTGAAACAGGTATATTTTCTTCTAGCTAACATTTTAAGAATTGCTAGAGTTCTACTGTTCTAGGACAGATCGTGACAATGAATTGACATTTGTTTATGAAATCACATTGATTCTAATTTTAATTTTTCCTTGCATTTTAGGAATTTAAAGCAGTTTTTTTCCGAGCTGCTTGAGTTTTGATCTGGACATACCAAATATTATACCAATAATATGATACCAGTATTTTTTACACTTTATGGGATCTAATGTCATGCTATTCAGGTATTTGTAAAGAAATGCAACATAAAAAGACACTATTACTAAACAGGCATTTTTGTTTGTTTATTTCTTATCTGTTCAGGTGGTGCTTCTTTGTAATTTTGTTACTCATGCATAATTTACCAGCACTTTCATGTCATTACCACTGAACAGTCATGAAGTATCTTCCAGAGTTCAGAGGATACTGCATTTTTTTTTCTTTTTCTTTGAAGGGTGTGTCATGGAGAAAGATAATGCAGTAGTTCTGAAAATGTATGAAAGAATATTCTTCAAAGTTAGAAGAAAAATTATTTTGAAATTATTAATTAATGGCAGCCAGCTAGCATTTATAGGTCAACTGAGAATCAACCCCTTCAAGTTATTGTAAGGGACTGAGCCCATGGAAAATTTCTTCAGTTAAGTTCAATTCAAGTTTTGGGAAAGATCCATAATGAACATAGGTAAAATTAAGAAATCAGATTTTTTTTTTAATTTTCTTGCCTTATGAGGAACTGCTTTACTATTGTTAATTTTATGTCTGCTGAGCTGTTTTGGGAAGCATGTGTCTCTATGTATGCATTTTCCTCACAGTGAGTATTTATGACAATTTAAGAAAAAAACATTCTTGGCATTTCCCCAAAGAATGTTAGTTTTGAGATACAGCTGTATTTCTATTTCTGTCTCAACTGGAAAATTAGATACATGGTGATACAGATGCCATGCTATGGCATTTTTGTGTTAAACAATGACACCGTCTACAGAAAAGACTTTTAAAAAAATTAATAACGTGCCCAGTAAAATTTATGTGGAATATATTTATGCAGAAATATTCAGTATTTTTTTCAGTGTTTTGGTTCATGCAAACAAACAACTCATTACTGAATATTTGAAATTGTGAATTCTACTTAAAGATGAAAAATATTTCAACCCTTGCTATTGTATAAAGAAAAAGCAACCAAAAATCCCTCATTCTTGAAGATTTTCTTAGTCTGCTATTCATCTATAGAGTTTAGCAGTTGTATAGCCAGAGTATCTAAAACATGCTAAAATTGATGTAAATTGAAACCCAGCAATTAAGTTTATAACTACCATGCATTGTCTTAGATTTTTAGTTGAAGTAACTGAAAATCAGAAAAAAAACCCCATAAAAATAATTTTCGTGGGTGGCTATGTAAGATGTTTATCTACCTAATGCTTAAAAAAACCAGCAGACATGTTCTGCTTGTTAAAATCATAATTTCTTAATGTAATTAAAAAAAATTAAATTACAGCTAAGTGACTAGTGAAATAGTCTCTTAAAAATTCATTGCTGAAAGAAGGCTATTTCCAATTCATGAGATATCACAGTCCAGTTAGTGCTAAGAACTTGATTTCTCAGAATTATGCCTTTTTTTTTTTTTTTTTTTTTTAGTTTAAAAGCTACCTGAATATGTTACAGTGTCTAGGCCTCAGGCATAGTCGTTGCAGCAGTGAAGGCATTTTCTGTTGACTTGTGGGATTCCCCTTGGGATGTTCCTTTTTTATTTTCTTCTGTCTTGCTTATTATGTTTTCACAACCAATTTCACGAGGGTGACATTTTCTAGAATAGCCAATTTCTGAGGCATCCACCCAGAACAAGGGACATGAGATGTTAAGTATCTGTTTTGAGTCAGTCATATGAATAACATGAGGCAAATTTTCCAGCCATCCAAAGCCTTAAGGCACTAGATCCTATATACTGATTTTTTACTTCTTTGCATTTTCTTTGTTTGAGCATTTGATTTTTAAAATGAAGAAAAGACTAGAAAAACTATTCCTCCTCCTCCACAAAAGGGAGTGTAAAGAGAAGAGAAGAGTTGGAAGACTCTGGGGGGAGCCTATGTAAGATCTGATGTGTTGCTCATTGCTGCAAGGAGGCAATGGCTGCTATTGGGAGTCACCCCTCCCTTATTTTTTCCCTTTAGCAGGAATTTTTTTCTAGTGTCTCCAAAGACAATAGCAGACTTTACTTTTGAGGGATTTGCCACAGTGTAGGCAGCAGCCAATTTTTCTTATGCCTTTAAGTTAGACCTGAATCTCTGAGAATAAATGTGCATGAGAATGGCTGCCACAGTGGCGTGATTAAAATGAAATTCTTGCTATACTATTGTAATAGTGGTTCTCCTTGACTTTGCAGCTTAAATGAGTGATATATGCATGGACCAAAAGAAAATTTTAGTTTACTGAACTGTTTCTTATTGTTATTCTTGTATTTACTGGGGCTTGCTTTGGTAGAATCAAGCTACTCCATGGTTTCACTGCAAAAGTATCCATAAATACAAATGAATACATACATACATGCATACACACACACATATATGCAAATGTATGTATATATTTGCATTTATTTCACAGTGATCAGCAATATTGTCTTTTGATGTATGGTCAGAAAGGATGTGTCTGGATATGCTTTCACAGTCAGAACCTGTTTAGTGGATTTGTAATTGCACGGTAAGTTCCTGTGGTTCTTTGGGCAGTATTTATTAGGCTCACACAGAGCAAGGAGCTGACTCTTGCTAGTACCCCGGAGGCTGAAGATATCAGCTTCAGGATTTCCTGCGGCATCAGTTAGTGCAGTGACTGAGAAATGAGATTTTGATTGCAGAAAGCTTGACTAAGTTCTGCAGTAAAATGTAGCATAACACATTGTGGTATCTACTCACTGTGTCCCTGGAAAATTAACCTTTATTTCTAGCTTCTAAATTTCTAAGGATCTATATTATTTATAACTGCCAGTGGCCATGGTACTTTGTTAAATTTTAAACTTAACTAAAAGTATTAGCATTACACATAATTTACCTCCTAGCAATCCCATATTTCATATTTAATTTCTATGTTGATAAGCCTAAATTTTCTGAAATATCATGTGAATGGAGTCAAATGACAGTCTTTCACCTGTGATGCTAAAATGTGGAAGCTTATTCACAGCCAATGAATGAGCAAATGCTTCTGTGTTTCTCTGTGAGTACAAATATTGTTATAAAATTAAGATATCACAAACTGTTGTCAAAATATATTCTCTCACTCTCTCATATTTAATAAAGTCATAATAATGAATGTAGTGGGTTTGTGCTTAGTTCTGAAATGTCTTGAAATGTTAAGCTTTAAGATGGATTATATATGAAGTCATCATTGTTTAAGCAATTCTTCCCATAATGTGCTTTTTTACACTCCTACTGTTTCTTATTTCTAACCTGTTCTCTTCTAAGGTGAAGATTTTTTAAGATACTGCTTTCAAAAAATGTCTTGGGTAGTCAGTAACCTGACTATCAATGAAAGTGCAAAAGATTCACTGTCTCTTTAGAAATCAAAGCTTGTAGTATGTGGTTCCTTCTGAGATTTTTTTCAGTTGCTGTCCCGTGCTGTGATTAACAGAGGTCAATATCAAAACCACATTGGTTTAATCTGGGTCTTATTTATAATATTAAAGAGCCATTGATCCCAGCCCTTTTTCGTCCCCCATTAGACAAGAATATTTTTGCATAAGCTCCTATCATGAATATAGATAGCACAGAAAGGTTACTGTCTAGCTTGACTAGACAGAATATTTTGCCTCCCTTTCCCCTTTTAACACGCTGAAATGTTAGGATGTTAGTCCTATCAACATTCCAGAAGAAAGCTGGTAATCATCATGAGTAGATGGCACCTTCTTAGTTATATGGGGAATCAACAAAATGTTTGGTCCCTGGTTTCACCAGCTGCTTATACCACTTAATCCTCAGAGTAAGCAAATAGAAATGCAAAACTTTTATTCACATGTTAGGGGTGAAGGCTTAGACAGAGTCTATGCTCCACTTCTCTCCACTCTAATTAACATTTACTTTTGATTTAGTGCAGTGAATATGTTAGTTTGAACTTGCTCATGGGAACTTGCTATCCTAAGAGGAAGTTACAAGTGTCTCTATAGGTTCTTCTGGTGCACTTTTATGTTTCCCCTTTCGCTGTTGCTAAGAAGATGACAAGATTTGTTTTTAATCTGTGCTCAATTTCATTGTGAATCTTGTGCTCAATTTGTGATATTAATAAATGGGAGCAAAACTAATGAAGAAGGGCATTATTTTCTTTTTCGTCTTGGTGGGGGCGGAATATATTCCGTGATAAAAAGAAAGAAATAGGTGTTCCAAGAGATCTGTTATAAAGTTTTAACAGGGACACAATGAATTTTTAATCTGTAGACAAAATTGTAACTTAAACTCCAGGGTTAAATGTAGTGTGTGCGTGTGTTTATTTCATGGTGATTTTAGTTTATATAATTTTTTAAAGAAAAAATAGATAACTTTTAGTGCATTAAATTGCTCAGAAAAACTGTATTTAGCTTTTCCACAAGGTCAGTGTTATGATTATTTACTTCAAGGTTGTTTCAGCACTGATGTACAATCAGTGTTTCTTTCTTTTTTGGTACTCTAGGAAGCAGTCACAGAAAGACAGAAGATGAAAGCTCCTATTCCCAACTTGATTCTCTTGTATGCTACTCTAACTCAGAGCTTGAAGGTTGTGACCAAAAGGGGATCAGGTAAGTAAATCTTTATCTCTGTGGTTACAATGTGGTGTGGAAAGAAGTGCTTAATGTTTGCAAGTATATACTAGGATATTATTGTGGTCGTTTGGAACATTGTTAAGAGGATTTCAAATTCTGCAGCAAAAAAGGTATCTTTTATATATTTTTAGACTACTGTGGCCTTTGGACTTGGTGAAAAAAAACCCCAAAATATTAAAATCAGATATGTAATGTGAAGTGAATGTAACCATTCATCTGTTGAAGGAAAGTTATTCCCAGAACTATCTGACTTAAAAGACTTTGTTGCAGTCAGTGTTGTTGAGCTACTGGATTTATCTGTTTGACTATATACTTTTGGAAATGAAGATCATAGAGTTTTGGTTTAAGCAACTGATTTTTGTAACACAACAAATAGATCAAACACATTAAATTTAATAACCATGAAAAGTGAACAGCAAAATGTGGCTTTTTTAAGGGATACTTGAAACATGGTTGAAGAGTTTAATTCAGTGAAGAAAATAGAGGCAGTTTTTCAGAAACCAAGTAGAGGGTGATGTATTTACCAAACATCTTTCATAGTGTTACTATAGATGAATCATCTTCACATGTAAATAAAGAGAACAGCAGTACTGAGACAGTTGAGCAGTTTGGGGTTCATTTTTTTCCCTGTCACCCTCTAGTTTTCCTCTCTTTGGCTTTTTATTGGATAGTGAAAAACAAAATAGGATACTACTTCTGCAAAACGTCTTGCTGTATGGCACTAAAGAAAACTAAATCCTTAATGAAAGTCTTAATCCCTTGTTGATGGAATTAATTAATTAGGTTTGTTGTTGCTAGTCATTTTCCGTTTAGCATTGGGGTGTTTTAGGTAGCTTTTGTTGCTCTTCCAGAAGTCTGGCTTTGATTTGTTTTTGTATTTTGGTTGGTAGTAGTTGTAAGCTGGAGCTTGGGGAGAACACAGGTCTTTATTCGTTTTGGGCAACAGCTTAAATCACGTCTTGTATTTTCAATGGATTATATTTGTAACAATATAATGAAACTAGTTATGTCTCCAGTATCTTAGTGCCTGGAAATATAGATTGAGGGAAGGCAAATAAGGAGTACTACTATAAATTAAGGTATTCCTCAATCAAGACTCGAGATAAAATTATATTTTGAGCTTATTTAAACTCAAGAAAACTGAAATATACAGATTGTGTACAGAGCAAAGGACCTGGTGATGGGTTGACATGTTTATAGTAGGATGTTGAAGCCTAGATAGATAACATAGATATCCTTTGGATGTGTCTGGGTAGAGTGTTCTGTTTGATTAAGATTTAATGCTTGTTAGCTTTTTGTTAGCTAGCCCCTTAATCCAAATTTAATACAAAGATTATTGATCATCTTAAAGTAAATTTTTCAAAGATAGTCATTCTTAAGGAACTAAAAAATGACCAGTCATCAGATACCTGTTACTTGAAAGTGATGATAATAAGAACTTGGGTTGTCTTTGTATTTTATTTCATAATTTTTGCCTGTATCATCTTCCTCTGATTAACCAATGCAAGGAAAAGTGTAAATATGCAATTAAATTTCCAATCAGGAAAGTAATATAATTGCTGTCCAGCAAAAAAAAAGAGCATACAAAACTTTTCAAGATGTATAGAATATTTTCTCATCCTGATGCTGTAATATAAAGGAAAAGCTATGATGGAAATCTTTGGATCATGCTTCGCTGTAACATGGAATTCTTGATGTTTTTGTGTGAGATTGGGGGTGATTTGTCATACTGTGTGTGAAGCACAAGTCTCTTATTTACTGAAATCTGCCTTTGATCATGTTGTTTTGTGATTTTAGATTTGAAGAACTTCCTCAGACGTAGGTGGAATGTAGTAACATGTGTG
The DNA here is from genome assembly GCF_003984885.1 of Neopelma chrysocephalum. Lineage (NCBI taxonomy): Eukaryota > Metazoa > Chordata > Aves > Passeriformes > Pipridae > Neopelma > Neopelma chrysocephalum. Next base: position 6,812,454 of record NW_020897737.1, read on the forward strand.
ATGGTGCTTGGTTTGCTTTTGTTGTGGTTTGATTTGGTTTGGTTTCGGGTTTTCCTCCTTTGGATGCTCAGCAGGCCTATTTTTGCAACCCTGAAGTATTTCTGCAAAGAAAACCTTATTTGCTTTAATGAAAGCTTTAACAAAATAAGACTGACTTATCTATACTGTGAAAAAAAAACCGGTTTCCTAAAGCTAATGCAACTTAGCTTCAGTAGGAAAGAAAAATCAACTTGGAAAGAAGAACTTCAGTTTTATGTGAACATGCTAATCAGAGGCAGAGGGTGGTGAAGACATGTTTTGCATCTCTTTAGTCAGTGAGTTCACTTTGTCCTTGAAATGTTGTCATGAAAGCAAAATGAATAGAAAAAAAATTATACTTATGTTATAATTATAAATATGGAGTATTATATATACGGAGTATCTATCTTTTAGAGATATATTATTTTTCTGTATTTCCTTCTCTGTTATGAATTACAGAACTGTATTGTAGGTAAAGAAGTTGTTGCATTAATATGCTAAATATTTATCTTAATTGTAAACTATTACTTCTAAATCACTTTTGTTGAGCTTATTTCTAAGTACCAAACCTAAAATCACAGATCTTGTGTTCTTTATATATTTAATTTATTTATTTATGTTCATATGTATTACACATTTTATATAAACTGATATAAATTTAATATGTATTTGTATATTTGATATATATTTTTTCTGTATTTAATGTTATGAAGAGATCTGTGTTTGAAAATATGTCTTTTCAATACTGTCAATTGGATTTTTTCTTCAAGAGTACTTCAGCTCTCTTCTTTTGTAAGTTTTTTATCAGCTGTGCAAAAAAGATAGTGATAAATAAAAGTATGACTTTCTCCATCTGGTAGAAATACATTTCCAACTACTTCTCTGATCTGTCAAGAACATGACAACTTACCTTCAGTAAGTCACTGAGGATTCACAACAAGCCAAAAATGTGGAATAATTAGTGGGCTCAAATTCTGGATTTATTTCTAGAAATGGATAGCAATTCTGACTGTTTATTGGCTTTCAAGACTGAAGTTACATCAAATAATTAGCTATATGTGTAAACAATTAGGATCAGTATAGTATTCTTTTGTTTGAAAAGAAGGTTTAACTTCACAATAGAAGAAATCTTAGGTTGTGCTGCGTTTGGATTAGGTCTGTAATATTCAGAACTGTCATTATGCAGAGCACTTAAATTAAATTACTTAAAGGCAGTCCTTGAATCTTTCTACCTCTGTGTGCTATTAATCACTTAAATATAATAATATAGGGAATAAAGAGAGCAGTATTAATCAAATATTTATTACACTAGCCAGAAAACATGCTTTAAATTAGCTTGCTCACAGCTGTGTGACATACCTGTTTAACACTTACCTCATTGGTATGATTATGTTTCTGACAGAAAATAAATTTTTTTCCAGTTAATATTTTAGATAGGTTCTTAACAGTTTCAAGCTACTCTTTAACATATTTTACATCTTTAACTTATTTTACATTTAGAACATGTAATAATTGTATTTGTTACATAAGAATGGATGGATGAAGAGTTGTAGTATTAATTCCTTTACTAAATACAGATGATGCAAGAAACTTCTTCCTAATCTGTGTATGAAAACTCTAAAATAGACTTAAGCACACCTAAAATTTTCCTGTCAATTATGGTTGAATATATGACACCTACAAATTTTAATGCCTTCTCAAGCAGGAAAGGATTCTTTGCCTTAAACTTTGCAGTTAGAACCACTGACTTCATAGTGGATGTAAAGTTTATTAGTTGGATGTTTAAGGTATTCAGTGAAGTCTCAATGAACTTCTGGAGAGGCTTCAGAGCCTGTAATAGTTACTGCAAAGATAACTTTCATTTGGCATGTAATAAATCTCAGATATGATTTGCTAAATGGGAAGTTGACTCCTGCACTGCTTCTCAGCTTTCTTCTAATATCTTAAAGCATCTTCCTTTATGAAACAATTCCTCTGTTTGATCACTGTGTCCTGGCTGATGCAAAGGAAGAATAAATACTTAAAGCCTATGTATTTTGATCCGTTCAGCATGTAGTTTTACAAGAATTGACTTAAAAATGCAGGAAATAATGCCTGTTTTTTAGCATGAGGCCAAACTACATATAAATTTATGATATACCTAAAAAGATGTACTTTTTGTGCAATTCACTACCCAGTGCAGCCCCTGATAGTATTTTGAGAACTCTATGTTAATGCAGTTCTAAATGTTTTCCTTTCAGTGGTTTTTCCTGAAATTATCCATTTTCATAGTTTGAACTAAATTGTTGATTTTTATTTTTTTTATCCATATAATTTTATATCCTTAGAAAGTTAGGTTTCTAAGAGTCTATTCTTTACAGGTTGAATGGTATTTGATCACTTACTTGCAGTGAATAGAGTTTTTGCTTATGAATTATTTAATATTCATCAAAGAGGAAATAGGTTAGGAAAGAGAGCCTCATGCTGATGCATATAGACTTTTTTCCTCATAATATGTATGTTAAATGAAATACTTGAACACTGCATTGCCATCTGGTGGTTTTTTCCAAGGATGCTGAATAGACAAAAGAAAGAAAAGTTTGGGATTTTGGTTTGTTTGTTTTTTTTTTTTGTTTGGTTAGTTTTTTTGTTTATTTGAGGTTTTTGTTTGTTTTTGTTAGAACAAAATCTGTTAAAAGGGAAAATGTGGGAAAAAATATCTAAGAAATTTGATTACATAAAACAATAATGAGCTGATCAGTATATTCAGATAGTATTAGTGTATTTGCTTTTTTTACACTAAGATTGCCCAATAATCTGGTGTTGACTTGTATCAAAAGAGGTGAGAGTTGTTGTTACTGCCTGTAGTTCTCTGCTTTTCTACAGATTATTTTGCATTATGAGTTAATTAATTAATTAATATTCTGTGTTCAGTTCTGCTATCATGAATGGAAATTTTCTTTTCTAAATCAGATTTATTCTCTGCTGGGATAATCTTACCAGAAGGACAGTCTTTCCAATGATGGATTATTGGGATATGTATGAGGTCCTTCACACAATTATGATGAGATTAAAGGCTACATATATATTTTTGTGATGTGGGAGAAGACTACTTCTTTTTTTAATGTCTAGTATTTTTGTGCCTTAGTTATTATTAGTCAATATGGCTGATTCTTGTTGTTGTACTTGTATGGAAGATCAACATTATGAAAAAAGGTAGTAAAGAGCTTTGGCACCGCAGTGCTATTTCTGACTTTTAGTATATTTTTTGTAGGAGCAATGTAGTAAATGTAGTAAATGACGTAAAAATAATTCAAGATTTTTTTTTAATTGTTCTAAAACCAGTGGAATTCTGAGTAACAGACTGGAAATATATACTAAAATTTCAAGTAGTTTTTCTGTTTGACAAAGTCAATACTCTTTAAGAACTATAAGCAGATATTTTTCTAAATTATGGCTCTCTATGAATTTTTATGAACTATTTCTCATGAAAGAATATTTTAGAGAATAATAACATGTGTGTAAGGGTTTTCTCTACACAAACAAGACAGTTTCTTGTTTTTGACAATGTTTCTTTTAACTGGAAAAGGAACATGTGATCTGTGCAATGTGGGCCTTAACATCAACAAAGCCGAGGTCTAACACCTCATGATAAATGTTATAATGAGAACACAACAATTTAGTTAAAAAAAAAATCCATGGAATGAAAATTCTTCATTTGTGGTATAAGTAAGGAATAGATCTACAGAAGTCAAGACAGTATGAGAACTCTTTGCAGGTAGGAAGAATTTTTTAATTTAGTGTTTTCATTTGTACCTAGTAATTGGATTACCACTATTTTACAGAAAAAAAATATATGTATATATAGAATACAGCTTACATGGCAAAAATGCTTTGAGAAAATGCACATAATTAAGTGCTGAGGCTTAGAGGTCTGGTATCCAATGTTTGAGTATTTGTAATTTTTACTTATCTTTTATAACCCTTCCAGGTGAGGCTTGTTGTCCTAAGTGTGTAGTGCTACATAAATAATACTGTCCTTCTTTCAGTAGTGTCATTCTGGTTTTTATTCTGCCTGTGTTTTGATTGCCTAAGTATTTTCCTTTTGGATTCTTGTCAAAAGGTAATTAGTTGATTAATGACATATTGGATCTGATACATGCTGGATAAGAAGGTTAAAAATTAAATTAATATATCTGTTGTTCTTTTTCTTATACAATTTATAAGCAGAACACTCACATATACAGTACACCAATACACTGAGCTTGGAGCAATTACAGCCACTGAAGGATATGCTTCCTCTAAACCATAGGAGTTTGTGTCAATTGATATTAATGGCTCCTAGCTGTTGTTTTCACTCTGTTACAGAATGTTGGTTTTCCATTATTAATTGATGAGGCTTGTGGCTTGTTGGGCGGTTACACAGAACCTGAAATAATATTTAGAGTCTATCTATGTCTATTTGATGTACAAGATTAACTTCCATGAGCAATGACTTTTAAACTAGATCAAGACTACTGTTATTACTATGAAAACCTTTTTCTGTTTCTGTGTTTGGTAAGAAGAAAAAGTATAGTGAATGTCAGTCTTCAGCAAAGGTGTGTATACCTTTCTTATTGCACTGGGAGACAGGTATATTTTTGCATCATGACCTGATTAAGAAGTGAACCTTCCCTCTTATGAGGATTGCTTCAAAAAACTCATTTTGAATTGGCATATAAATATGCAGCCTAGTTTATGGTTTTAGCTGTGGGACTGAATGGGGAAAACTCTGAAACATTTTTCTTTTTGAGGGAGAAGAGAGAAAAAGATAAGGGTGAACCTTACAGTTAAAAACAAAACGGAGATAAACAAAAATCCTTGTTAATTTTAGGCAACTTTCTTATATTGTGATTTAATAATTAATTTCATATTGATTTTATTAACACTAATATTCTTCTGCTTTTTATCCTAGGAATAAAAGATGTTTTAGTTTACTTTTTGCCCCTGTTTTGTTTTGATTTAATGTGGTTATTCCTCTCCATTTTAATGTGTAGTAGAAATCAATAAGTTTTATTTTTAATGTTAAAACTTCTTCATAGTTGAAGAATGAATTCACTGAGTGTATCCAGTTTCTTGGATTTTGACTAATTACTCCACAGTGTATACACCTCGTATAGTTGTGTGTCAGTGGGAAAGGGGTGTTATTACTTTCTTACTTGCACATTTCTTTTAAAGATAGAAAATCTTCAAAAGCAGGGATGGTGGTCTAGATGATCTAGAGAAGCAAAGGCTGTGTAAGTGCTCTGTGTCCTTCTTCAGCACTTTCTCTCTCTCTGTCCTGAACTTTTGCTGTCTGTTGTAGAGAATTGTGAGGCCTCCTGGAATTAATATAACCCACAGAAAACTTTTACATCTTGCTATTACTACATGGCAACAGGATGTTAGAAGAGCAATTAGTGTCCTTTAGCACCTTATATAGACATCAGAAGTATCCATATCCCTATCCTGCAGCCAATTCTGACAAAGTCATTTACATCACTTTTGGTATGATTTTCAACTTCTTTCTTAATTTATGAAGGTTAAAACCTATTGTTAGGTGAAAAGGCATGATTTGCTGTTTGTGAATCAAAGCATGCTGGAAGAAAGTAGGAGTAAGAAAGTACTTATTTAGTAAATTTTTGCATATTCAGGAAATTAGAGGGTTCCTTTAGGATATGGTTTTAAACCTGGATTTTTGTTTGTTTGTTTTGGTTATGCCACCTGTATATGAGAAGCATTCGTTTTTTAAAAAAAGAATAATCTTTTACAATGCTTCGTGTTTATTTAGCTACAGAATATTGTATGTGTTGCATTGCTATGGAGTAATGTTCAACGTACAGTTTTCATTTGAAAAACCTTGAGTATGTTTTGTTAGTGAACTTAAACAGTGCTTGACCATGATGACGGCTTACCTCCAATGGTCTCTATTCTGTTTTTATAAGCTAAGGATACTGTTGAATGTGTCAGATGAACAGCAAATATGAGGCTTGTGTACTATGGGGGGGTGGGGACTATATTATAAAATAGAGAGAAGTACAGTTCTGTTCTACTGGAGTATTTGGGCAATAAGGAATGACTGCATCACAAGCATAAATCCTTTGTGACATATTACTTATTTTGGAGCCACTATGAAAGCAGTAACTATTACTTGTCTTTATGAACAGGATGGCTGGCATTTTAAAAATAGTTGTATGACCTTTTGTTGTTGCTAGGATCCATACTGATACTTTTCAGAGCCCTGGGAGATAGTGAATAATACCACAGTATGTGAAAGGATTTTCTGTGTGGTAGGAAAGGGTCAATGTTTTATAGTGTAAAATATTAAGAAATGACTAATGATAATAAAGGAGACAATACAAAATCCGAAGCCAAAAGGACAGTAACAGATATTCTTACATAGTTCAGTCATTGAATTTTAGTAGCTGTTTAGGATGACTCTCCGCTTCCAGAGTCCTTATTTTCTCTGGGGAATTGTTAGTGGTTGTTTCACTGATTGGCATCTGTTGGCAAATGGCCTAGAAGATGTAAAAGAACAAGGGACCTTTGATCAGAAATCACTGCAGAAGTGCAGAAGATTTATTTATTCGGATATTATCCTGTCAATTTTATGTAGAATAATGACTGTGGAGAATAAGGAGGTAAAAACCCCTCAAGGACAAATACTGGCCATCTGATGTATTTGTCTTTTTTATTTAAGTGTATTCAGTTGTGAAACATTATTAAAATATAGAAATAAGAGCCATGATAATAAGTTCTGCCCCTTAGAATATGTTTTGTTGCTACACTTAAAGGAAATTAAAATTGACAAAATCTGTCCTAGATTAAAATACATACTGACTTGCTCTTCCTGGAGGTTGGAGAGAGAAAGTGCTATCAGTGCTGCATACACAGATATATGGGAAGCAACTTAGCATGAAAAGAAGAGGTCATCCTTTGGATTGCAATACTGAAATCTTCAGACGTTCTTGCTCAGAATATCTTTGTCTTGTCTTTGCTGTTCAGGCCTTTACTTCAAAAGCAGAATGCATAAGCTGATTTAAGATATATATTTTTATCATTTTTTCATACCTTTGGGTTTGATTTTTTTTTTCTTTCAGTTAAAAGGAGAATTATCGGACTGCTGTAATGGTAAATTACAACACAATTATGTTAGTTGAGAGATGAGTGCTCCTGTAATTTCATCACCTTGCTCTGAACGCAAAACTCATTTCAGGAAACTGTTGGGAGTACAGATGCAAAGCAGACAATTCTGTTGAAGCAATCTGAAAATTCATTTGGAGTAGCCCACTTCCACAAATGAAACTTTTTCATCCTTGACAAAAAGGAGCAATTTTTATTCTCTTTTAAATAAATTTTAATTTCAACTAAAATGCTTCCAGTTGATAATTCCAGTTTTGATTATGGAACCACTTAGGTTGGAAAGGAGCTCTTAAGATCATCTAGTACAACATAGCTGGTTCAAGCAATGTCAACTTCAGGAGGTTGCTCAGGATTATGTGCAGTTGAATTAAGTGACTTCAGGACTGTTCTTTAAAAAATGATTCTTAAGGAATTTAGGCAAACCTTCAAGAGGCTATGTGTACATGCTGCAGACCCTCGATTTTTTCAGATAAGAATTTCCCTAAACATATCTCTTATCACGGGTTGCTCTAATGTTGAATTGCAACATGCCAAGGAAACACCTGGAGGTATTGTCATGTCAGGTTCTAAAATTTGATCTATCTGCAAGCAACGGTAGTTAAAATTGCATCATACCTGTTCAGAAGGTCCAGTTTCTTTCACACTAAGATTAATTATTTCTTGGAAATTACAACTATATTGAAAGTCCACTGAAACATGACATAATAAAGGAGGCTGCACGAAAAAACGACCATATGTAAAGTGTATTTTACCATTGCTGCCTTACTTTTAACCATAGTTAACATCCTTATCAAGGAACATAGCATTTTTCTTATAGGAAAAGTAATTGAATAATACTAGGCATTCTATCTTCATACACTTTTATATAATTCACTATGATTTTTTTTTTTAATTGAGGTTTTTCATGGTAAGTAAAACAAAGACAGTGACTTCTAATTAAAAATTAAAGAGCAGGCCATAAAGCCTACAACTTTCAAGAAAACCAGCAACATACATGGGTTATCCAGATCAAAAGAGCACAACCAGCAGTAAAACTGTTATTAATATTGTTTTTAAAAAAGTATAAGGTAGACTTGTCTCAAATTTTGAATTTTCTGCAAATGTCATTGGTTGTACAACCCAGAGTGAATCCTGAAGGCGAAACAGAAAGACAGGCAAGAAACAGTGCAAAATCTCTCTATTTATTCCTAGATATCTGTGGTATGGGGGAAAGCTCAATTCGTTCCTAGGGATCATGAAGCCTAGCTGTTAAGCTGTTAAGCTTTTACATAGGTGAATGCCATGGTGCAGCACAGCAAAAGAGGAGGGAAAACACAGAGCAATAGTGTCAACCTCTGAGCCCTTTCCAACCAAACAGGTTGAGCCGAGTATGACAAGGAGTCAAGCTGCCTTTTCTAGAAGTGACTAATTCATACCTCATGGTTTCACAAGGGGCAGGCCAGGAGGGAGGCCAGTGAGTGCCCTGTTTTCATTCTGCTGACTCTGCCACCCCACTTTACACACTCTGCAACAAAATCACATTTTTGTAATGTATGTTTACTTTTGTCATTAGCAGTATTTTAAATGTAATTTATATTTTTATTATTGAAGAGACAAAATTAAATTTCAAACTTTGTATTTTTCTAGGGAATTGAACAAGGGTCAGTAGCAGAACATTCTAGTTGGGTAAGAAACATTGTTTGAAACAATTATTCAGCAGAAATGCTAGCTGGTATAAATTTACAAATATACGTGCTTTCATTTTTTCAGTGTACTACTTGTTGTGAAGTTTTAGCAAAATGGACTATTAATGGATGAAGCAGGAAGCTTAAGATGACATAAAGTCTGAAAAGAAAACATGGCAAACTGTGTTTATCAGAAAATGCATTTTTATTGTGAAAAGTAGCTGTCATGTCAAGGAGAGGAGAAACAAATTGCTTCTGGTGGTTAGGAATGATAGAATAGGATGGCTTATACTTTTTAATTGAAATAAGTTTTCTATATCTATTTGAAATACATATCATAAACCGCACTTGAATGTAGTTAATATATAAGATTTGAGATAAGAAAAACACCTATTATTTCCTTTTCTCAGATTTTGAAAGAATACAGGTTTATGACAAACATATTAATGAATTAATAAATTTTATTAATTCCCTTGAAATAGCCACTGCTACTGTTATTTGAACTGTTTTCTTGTAATTCCTAGTTAAATTATCAGAAATCTGTTCAACAGCATAAAGATAATGAAATGTAGAAACAAAAAAAATAGTTTGAACCGAGAGTTATTTAACAACCTAAAAACTTACCACAGTAAGATTTTGCTGAACGGTACATCAAAATGAAAGGTCATTGCCCACACGCACACAGGAAAAAAAAAGTAGAGCATCATTTTTAGGATGTAATGCAGTGACTGAATTCCAGTGTGATTACACTTTTACAATGCCTAGAGAAGCTGCTATTTCTGCTTCACAATAAGACTCCATGAAAAAACAACTGTCATTAACATCTGACTAGTGTCGTGTAATCTGTAATTCAGGGCAAACTGAAAATAAATGAAATTTTATGCATAGTTGACTAGGTGGACTGCTTTATTCATTCATGACTTCGTTTCAGTTTGTCACTGCTAAGTAATGCACGTGTAATAAACCTGCATTTCAAAGTAGCTGATACTAGTCTGATACATGTACAAAGACAGCATGTTTTGAGTGTGTTTGGTGTTGAAGGCAGTTACATTAAAATGCTGCTGTTCATTCCAAATCTTTAGTTGATGCTGCACTCAGAATCCATGGTGGATCATACCTAGAAATGCTACTGCTATCAGTGGGGAGAGTCAGTCATTCATTTCCAACTGTGCTTGAACAAGACCATTCAGCAAAGTTGTTTTCTCACTATAAGCATATTGAGCCTTTGAAACATCTCAATTTTTTCTTTCTGGTAAGCAATGAGATCCAAATAAAATAAGACTGTGCTAAGTCTCCAGAATTAATAACTTTAGGGAGAGAAGAGGCTAGATTTTTTTTGTTTGTTTGGTTGGTTGGTTTTAGTTGTCCTCAATGACTGAATCTTTCACTAAATGCTAGATAAGAAAGAAATTCATGTTTCACGGTACTTTTAAGCCTTTTTCCCATTTCCTTCCTTCCATATAGATATACGAGGTGAAAGATGTAATGGGGTAAGGTAGTTATCCATCGCTAGACAGCAAATTGTTTAATGTTTCCGGGCTGAGAAACTCCAGAAAGGGCTTAAAAGCTGGTTTGCTCTGCCAAGATGCATTCATCAACTTCAAGATATTGTCAATTGTGATCAATGGTTGTGGTCAAATTGTGATCAGTGGTTTCTGTCTGCCACACATAATTTCCTACAAAGCTGTAGACAGTGGAACAGCTGTCCTCTCCAAAAACAGTGCTGTTGAGGATTTTATGTTCAAGTTCTGAATTATATTTTCTTACAGAGGCAGTTGCAAATGTTAGTAATATATAGGAACTCTTGGAAGTGTGACACATTTTACCATGTAGGAGAAGAATCTGGGTAGAGTGGATTGGTGAGCCAAAGTCAGTTGTATGAGGTTCAGTAAGGCCAAGTGTCAGGTTGTGCACTTGGGTCACAACAACCCCAAGCAGTGCTACAGTCTGGGGGAAGAGTGGCTGGAAAACTGCTCAGAGGAAAAGGGCTTTGGGATGCAGGTTGACAGCAGCTGAACATGAACACATGAGTGTGAGTGTCCAGGTGGCCAAGAAGGCCAATGGCATCATGGCCTTTATCAGCAATAGTGTGGCCAGCAGGACCAGGGAAGTGATTGTCCCCCTGTACTCAGCGCTGGTAAGGCCACATCTTGAGTTCTGTGTTCAATTCTGGGCCTCTCACTACAAGAAAGACACTGAGGTGCTGGAGTATGTCCAGAGAAGGGCAACGAAGCTGAGGAAGGGTCTGGAGCACAACTCTGGTGAGGAGCAGCTGAGGGAGCTGGGGTTGTTTAGCCTGGAGAAAAGGAGGCTCAGGGGAGACCTCATCACTCTCTACACTACCTGAAAGGAGATTGTAGCAAAGTGGGAATCTCTTGTCCCAGACAACTGGCAACAGGACAAGAGGAGATGGCCTTAAATTGCACCAAGAGAGGTTCAGGGTGAAATCAGGAGGAATTTCTTCACTGTAGGGGTGGTTGAGAATTGGAATGGGCTACTCAGGGAAGTGCTGGAGTCACTATCATCAGAAATGTTCAAGAAATGACTAGACATGGCACTTAGTGAGATGGTGTTCAGTCAAAGGTTGGACTTGGTGTTATTGGAGGTCTTTTCCAACTTTAATGATTCTATGCTTCTATGTAATTTTAGAACTGTTTGATTCTCTAATTATTTACTTCCAACAAAGCTGATTTGTTATACTCTGAAAACTTCTCAGTAACTTTCTTTTTCTACCTGCAGTTATTAAAACCAATTGAATTTAAATTATGTTTTATTAGGTTGATTTCATTAATATGTTCACTGAAAATAGCTCTTTATTTTCTCTCCCATTTGTCTGATCTTAATTTCTAGGCCAAATTTAATATGAAGGCTTTACATCTCATTTCTCGCTTACGGGAAAGGTCAGGCATCAAGTTCCATCACACTCTAGAGAGAAGAATAATGTGTTGTGTATGCTTTGTTCACAGTCCTTCACTACTGTAAGGAATTCTCAATAATCAGTTGCATGTGAGAATAATTTCTGTTTACATTTACTTCAGTCAAAGCAAAGGTGAACTTCTTGTGTTTCCCCCCCTCTCCCGAAGACCTATTTCTTTCTTGCTGGGCTTTATTGTGTTTGTGGATTGGTTTGGGATTTAGATTTGGGGGTTTTTATAGTAGTTAGTTTTGATGTAAGTAATACGGTGCTGTATATTTTTTTTTCAGTTTGGGGGTAAAATTTCAATACTTGCTGAACAAATCTCTGACTTACAGGAGCATAATAGTGTAATCTAAATATGATAATTGAAGTTGCCTGTGTATATGAAACATAAACAAATATGGAAACTAATTCCATTACCTGGAATTTACCATTCCAGGCAGACATGGAGAGAACGTGAGGTGGATTGTGGTGGAAAACTCTCTGCAGCTGCTAGTATTTCAGACCAAAAAAATGCTATATGGTACTGCTTACATGTTCAATACATATGCACAGCACTTTCATTGAAGTAAAAATGTTAGTCCTAATTAGAATAATAGAATGGGTTGGGTTGGAAGTGGTCTTCAAAGATCATCTAGTTCCAACCCCCCTGCCATGGACGGGGACATCTTCCACTAGACCAGGTTTCTCAAAGACCGCTCCAACCTGGCCTTGAACACTTCCAGGGATGAGGCATCCACAGCTCCTCTGGGCAACTTGTTCCAGAACCTCACCACTCTTAATTTAGAAAGATTCTTATGTCCAATCTAAATCTACACTCTCTCAGTTTAAAACCATTGCCCCTTATCCTATCACGACTGGCCCTGGTGAAAAGTCTGTCTCCGTCTTTCTTATGATTATAAGAAAGTACCCCTTTAGGTACTAGAAGGGCTTCCTTAAGGCTCTAAGGTCTCCCCAGAGCCTTCTCTTTTCCAGAATGAACAACCCCAACTCTCTCAGCCTGTCTTCATGGGAGAGGTGCTCCAGCCCTCTGATCATCTTCGTGGCCCTACTCTGGACCCACTTCAGCAAGTCCATTCTCTTCTGATGTTGGTGGCCCCAGAACAAGACACAGTGCTCCAGGTGTGGGGGCAAGATTCCCTCCCTTGACCTGCTGGCCACATTTCTTTTTCTTTTTTTTTTAATATATCTTCTCAATATGAGTCACAATACTGTTAATGAGAAAATTAACCTGATGCAAAAGGAAAGTTTTTGGAATACTCTCTGAGAAACTTTTCAGAAATAAGATCCATAATGATGTTTCTGCCTCGAGGATATGGTTAAACAACAGGATAACCTGTAAGGGAATAAAATAAAATGTGGGATACTTAACTGGTGTGGATTTTCTGTGCCAGAGTTATTAGTGGATTGATATTGAACTGTTTTTGACCACAACAGAATACTTTTTTCCTTTCAAATTCATGTGGTTTTGTTGACACAAAGATTTAGTCATGAACTGGAGCTGGCTGAGTAAAGTAATACTTTCGATTTTTTCAAATTTCTTTTGTAGGATAATTCAGGTTGAAAGAGATCTTTGGAGGTCTCAAGTTTAAAGCAGGGTCAGCTCTGAGATCAGGCAAGGTTGCTCAGGACTTTATCCCTGTGAGTCTTTTAAAACCTCTGGGGGCAGAACTTGCACAAATTCTCTGGGAAATTGACTCAGTTACTTTTGGACTCTTGCCTTCTGCTAGGGCTCTCAAAATATTCTCTCAGAGTTCAGAAGGAACTAATGCATGATAGAAAAACTACGTCTGATCTAGACCTAAAATCCTAAAAAAATCTGAAAAAGAAAAAAAATCAAAATTAGCTAGTTGATAACAATTTTTCCTTAAAAAAATTATAATGAAACCAAAAGAGAGAATTTAATATTCAATTAGTTCAACTTTCTGCATTATTTATTTCTATATGTATGCTTTTCTTTTATCTAAGCTTTTTTCTCTATTTTCCTTAAGGCAATTTATTGAGATTAAGTTCCTGATGTGAATAAAAATCTGATGGACCCATGCATTTTTTATTTTATTTACATACAAAGTTATTTAAATTCATTGCAACACCTTCAAAATTTGTTACATGAAATGTGTTTTTTTTTTTATTTTTTTTTTTTAAATCACGATTCTGGGGGTTTTTTAGTGTATTAGTGGTTAGAGTAAGGCCTTTGAAACAAATTGTGTGATTATATGAAGTGTACCTAACTGTCAGTAAAAGTCCTACTATCAAAAACTGTTAATTGATACATATCTAGCGTACTAGAATACCTCATTGAAACAATGAATGACATTAATTATTGAGCAACAAGCTTAGGTTTTCATTAGCTAGCTTACATGACTTTCTGAAACAGGGCAGTAATGAGCATTGTTATACTTTTTTCTTTGAAAAAACAAACAAAAAAACTCTAACCCAAATAACCACAAAATCAAAAATATTTTTTTGTATTAGTCCTCTTAGCAGCTTGAGAGAGAGACATGAAGGTGCAGCATCAGTCCGAAGAGATCTCCAAACACAATACTTGGAAATCTTCCAATCAGTTCCATGTAACAGCCAAGCCCTCCTTATTTAAAGCCAGCTGTGATAGTTTATTTCAAATGTCAGGGGATCTGGGAAACATTATTTACCCTGAACAAGTAAAAGATGTAACTTACATATTGACTTTAATATAGTTAAACATGGTGAATATACTCCCACATGATATATTTTACAAGAAAAATGTTAACTTTCCAAACTGGGTGCTTCCAAATGTGTATTAAAAAAAAAAAAAAGGCAGAGAACATTAAAATTTCAATCTTTAGTCTACTAAGATAATTTTTTAGCTTTTAACTAAATACAAGCTAATATTATTTACCTTTTCAAATATATTCTTTCTTCCTTTTTGAATGCTCTCCCTTGTTTCTATCCAGCAATCCAATTCTTTGACAAGTTTCCCTCTTCACTTTTAAGTTGTTATTGAGCTTCTCAACTTGACAATCTCTGTGAATAGAAAGTACTTCCTCTAGTTGCATGTCAAGATCACTGCTTTTGACAATCAATTTTGTCAAAAATCTTTAGAATATGTTCAGAACAGATGTAAATCTTTTCAGCTCCAAGAAACTCAGTAGGTTTCTGGTGAATTGTACATCACTTCATTCTTTTACATCAGAAGAAGAAACAAAATGGCAAATCACACAATTGTAGCCCTTAGGGACCACAGAATCACAGACTGGGTCAGATTGGAAGGGACCACAGTGGGTCATCTGGTCCAACCTCCCTGCTCAAGCAGGGTCATCCCAGAGCACACGGCACAGGATTGCATCCAGGTGGTTCTTGAGCATCTTCATTGAGGGAGACTCCGCATCCTCTCTGGGCAATCTGTTCCAGTGCACAGTCATCTGCATAGTAAAGAAGCTCTTTCTCATATTGAGGTGGAACTTTCTGTCCATCAGTTTCTGACTGTTGCCCCTTGTCCTGTTGCTTAGCACCACTGAGAAGAGCCTGGCTCCATCCTCAACACTCCCCTTCAGATACTTATATTGATCAGATCCCCTGTATATCTTAAAATAACTTTTATATAGTTTCTCCCAGTAATTGATTCTAGCATTGCACTGCCTTTCTTTAACATAGGAAGTGCAGGAGTTGAACTGCATTATTTAATGAGATGCCCTGGAGGCATCAAAATTCGGACACATATCTGAGTCACAGCTGCTGTGTCATTCTTGCTGCTGACCTAATTTTACTACCAAGAAGTTTCCAGTTTCTCCCCTACCTTCTCTTCCTATATATGTAGCTTCAATTCTCTGGCCAGGAAATGCTCACTGATCCAAGTTTTTGACAGACTGAACAAGGAATGAGGGGAGATGTTGTATTGCATTAGTCTTGAGAAAGTGCTTTGTTCAGTAGCAGCTGAGCCCTTCAATTTTCATCTTTTTCCTGTAGGAGTACTGTTGTGTTCTGACATTTATAAGTATGTATCAAAAAAGGACAAACAATAAGGCAGTGATGTTAAATTAGTTTTGCCTGTAGTTCAACTTTTCATATGCATTTTTCATGTGCACTTAAAGTTTTAAAGACAATTTCTAGTTTTATGTGACAGCTGTCTTTCCTTCAGTGTCTGCAAAATGGCACATCCAAATTTAAATCAGTGGAGTTAAGAACTGCTTTAAAAAAATAAAATTAAATGTCAAATGTCAGAAGTCAGTACTTGACTTCTAAAGTTCTCCTTTTGATCATCAAAGAGGATTTTTCTGTTTGTTTGCTTCTCTTCTATGCATGGCCGTATACCTTTTAATTTATTTTACTGTGTTGCACTGCACATCCCTGATATGCTGACTGAGAACTTTCTGTAAAGTAATAAAACATTTCCTGAAACGTTATGGTTCTAGGAGAGATTCTATTATATGACATCACATTTATTTCTTCTGTTTTGTGTGGTGTATGTTTGTGCATTCTGGTCTGAAATAGGATAGTCGATCAAAAATAACACAATGGGATAATCTGTTTGATTGGTGATGGAGGGGACTGGCAGGGCAGCAGTTAGGCAGGCTGCATGGTATATTTGGCATTTCTATAAAATCATTGTATTAAATTAACAGCCACATCATTTTCAATCCCATAAAATTTGGCTCCGCTTTTAAATTTATTTTATGATCGGAGGGAGGAGTAATTTTCTTTTCTGATGTTTGACTTTTATAAATGTACCATAATTCAAAACCATGATCATGCAGAGTTATATTGCTAAGTAATGAAGTTAAGCAAAGACCTTTCAGCTGATTTCAGGTTCTACACAATACTTTGAGACAAAATTTAAATGTTGAAAGTTGTGTCACATAGAATTTTGGAGTCAGGTGCTTCTCAATTTAAATATCTCAGATAAAACATGCCTGGACTATTTTTGATCCTTTTCTGGTGTGGGAGCTCATACAGCAGAGGTGCTGTCAATTACCAGCTAAAGAATTGACTTTTAGTAATTTCTAAAAATGGAGGTGGCAGTCAATTTAGACTTTGTATTCAACAGAGCAGAAAAGGAAAGTTTGGAACGTGGATTTGGGCATAAACTTTCAATTTTATTAAAAATTGCTGCATCACAGTCCTCATAAAGCAGATAGGAAACTGAAATGTTAAAAGCACTCCTAAACCCAACAGGTGTTGTTACAGTATTGAGTTAATTAATACACTGAGGAAAAAAACTTATTCAACTCAGTTTCTAACATAATTCAGAATTCTCTTCCTTCTCTGTGTCTAATTTCTGGGATTTGGGGATATGGACTGTTTTTATTCTAGAGATAAATTTTATCAATTCTAATTTTAAGAAGTTAAACAGGTAGTGTTGAAGCAGATTTTCTTTTACAATGTTGTGTTAAAGCAATGTAACATAGTTAAATAAAGAAGGCTTTCTATGTAATTAAGCATTTTTTGTATTTTTAGCGTAGAGTTAAAGATTACTTGACATAAAGGCAATTATTCTATTTTTAGGTCTGGATGTGATGAACTGTTTTATAATGCGTGTCACTATCATATGTATGAAAATGTTTGGGCACCTTTCAAAACTTTGTCTTTTTGACAGAGGAAGTTCAAAATTGCAGAGAAAAGTGACTGAGGTCTAAGCAATGGTGGTTAGAGGACCAGTTTACACACTGACATTCAGCTCCACAAAACCTGAGAGAAGCCGTGCAAGAGGAACCTGGTTCGTAAGGAAACATTGACAGAACATTTTTTGGATATTTGGCCTTGGAGGCTTCCCAACATCCCCTAACAAATCCAAGCTTCATTGATTGCAGTATCATACACTGCATGAATGGTTTGAGGCACTTCCCTCCCTTCCTTTCCTCCAATGTCTAGTCAGCTGATAAAACCATTTTATTATCTGTAAAGAAGACACATTTCTTCCATGATGTATGTGCAGAGCAGAAACCAATGCTCTTTATTCAAACTAATTTTTCATCTTTTCAGCAATATGAGCCCTACTCTCATTTTCTAAAGCTTCTAACATCTGTCTCATTGCTCATAAGAACCTGGAGTGGTCTAATGAAGGTAATGTTTTGCTGAGTAATATGATGTAATACTTCATCTCATTGTTCCAAATTAAAAATGGCTTTGGCCTCTGACCTCCTGACTGCATTGCACATTGCTTCATATTCCTTTTCCCCAGGCAGAAACTGACTATTAAATATATTTGTCTCCCTTTGTCCAGCTACAGTTCTCAGAGTTTGCTTACTATATTATGGTATTTTAAAATACTTTCCTGGACTCTAATGATACAATAGCTACATCCATTCCTACTTGCTTAAATGAAGTATGCACAGAGTGAAGATCAAAATTACTGAAAATATTTTATTTTTAACTATCAGTCTTTCAAATGCTCAGAACTTGAATTTAAATTTCTAAAATTCAAATTCTTACCTTCAAATTCAACCTTCTTTAAAAGGTTGAGGAATTAAGTCAATATTTTAATTTCTTTGATTATGAAATTCATCAATCTTTGAAGTAAGCATACCTACAAAACTCTTTTAAAGCCACATCATTCTATCAATGCCAATTTTTAAATTCCACAACTGAAATAGAAAACAAAACACCTCCACAAAATATCTTTTATTTTTTCTAAAAGATTGATGCTTATCATTATTGGTGCTCTCTCTACTTCCAAGCACTGTAAGTAGCTTCATAAGGTGCTACTGTATATAAAATTTCAACAGCTTTGCAGTCCATCCAGATTTCTGTCACTTTTGCATCCTTATTAAAAATGATGCCTTTAACTCAGTCCCATCCCTTAGAAAAGGAAGCATGTGTTTAATTTTATTTTCCCAACACAAGTCTTAGTAGCATCTCAAGGTAATAAAATTCTGGGGGAAAAAAAGAAAAGTTTTAATTTTTATTTAACCATACTAAAGGAGTCATTTACTTTAAAAAAAATTTCCATAAGAATACACCTTTATGTGGTTGTATAATTTCCCATATGTATGAATGAAAGCAACAAGATTCTTTTCCACAGGATGAGGTATGTTTAACCTGAAAGCATAGAGAATACACTTGAACATTCACAGGCACTTTGTACCTTGTCCAAAGAATTTGATAAAAGCTAGATCAAAAGCAAAAAGCAACATCTGAGCACTGATGAAAATAAAAGATACAAATACTTAAAGCCACATATGGATTTATCAGAGAACCACTTGGCGCATTATTTTGGTAAGAAGTAAAAAATTATGATTGGTTCATTTACAACATACTCTGTCACATTCTCTACAGAAACCTCCCATCCAGTTGTTGAGTGAAGGACACCACCCATTCTAATTTCCACTAATTTATTGTGACTCTTATTTAATTCTTTAAAATTCTCTTTAGCCTATTTAGCTTCATCACAAGAGCAATGTTCATCCGAATCATTCCTGTGGGGATGATTTTTTACAGTTAATTAGGCATTCATTAGCTACTAGCCCGTTAAAAGCAGGAAGTTTCTTGGTTTAACTGTTAATCAATAGATTAACCCTGTTCTTCCTAGTTCACTTTTTAGACACTGAAAAATTTATGGAAAAATCCTTTCAATCATCTTGAAAAAATACTTAAATTCTAAACCAAATGTGTAAGAGGACATGGTAAACATTTTCCCCACTGATGTCAATATCAGGGAAAAAATCTCAGAGAATTATGATTTCTTTAGATTATTTTTTTTTCTTGACTATGCTGACATTATGGAAATTGAATTTTACTTTATGTGATGTCTGATTCTACATGCTGTGGTATTCCATATTCAGTATTAACATACTCTTTCACTTAAGTACATTCTCTGAAAATAATGGAACACTGTTTTTCAGTTACACAGATTACTTATATATCTGAATATACTCAATTTAAGTTTCAATAATTTCTGCTTTTATTTCTGGAAATTTTTGATTTCCTATGTTTTCATTCAACAAAGGGAGATTTTTCATGTTTATTGTGCCGTAAGGGAAACCAGATTTAGTCTTCTGATTTCAGCTTTCCTTGGAGCTTCAAAGAGTTAAAAAGAGAAGTAATTGCAGCTTGTTTTAAAAGATCAGTCTGGTGTAGAGTCGTTCTCTTCATTTGGAGTAATTTAACAGGGTCTTCCTGACTCTCATAGAGTTATTATCTCTGATTACTTGTGAGTCAGACCCTCAGACAAAGGTCTGACATGGCAGTGCTAATGGGAAACTAAATTGTTATATTATGTATTTTAATAAGTGCTAGAGACAAGTCAATGAAAATTACTGTGATACCGATGATTCAGTTAAAAAACTAGTCTAACTAAAATCTTTACATTAATGAATTGGAATGCCTTCCAATCAAATTGTTCAGTTGTTCAAGCAACTGTAATTTAAGCATTCCGTAGTGCATTTCAAGGGTTTTTCTGGGATTCGGAGGAGCAAATGATACAAGAAACAGAATAGTGAAATGGAACATGCATGTTTTTCATTAAATTGTACATTTTACAAGAAATTCATTAAAGTACTTTTTTTTTAAAGGCTTTTGATATGAGCTTCTATGTGTTCAGAAACATTTACAAAAGCTGCATTCCAGTGTCCTTTCTGTGCACACATTAAGGATGAAACTAATCTGTGTGTCTGTTATTTCTAGGAGTTGTGGTAAATCAAACACTGAATATCTTTGTGCACACTTGTACACAATCCTTTTAATGAGAATTTTGAAAGCAGCATAGTAGTTAGGAAAAAAATAGAAAGCCTGTAAAGGATACTCTTGGTTGTTTCCAACTGTTGGTTGTTTCCGACAGTTTTGTGTAAGCTCAGTGTATAACTCTGGAAACAAAACAATTTTCAGCTCTTTAGTTGTTTATGGTTTGGTGAAATAAGAGATGTTACAGTAAATATACATAATTAATTTTTTTTTAAATGGAACTACTCGTTTTTTAAAAGTCTTTCAAGCTGATAGAAAATGTAAAATGAAACACTGCAGCACCTCTACATGTTATTCATTTAAGGCAAAGACTAGTGCAATTCTACAGGAAGAATAAATGAGAATTTTGCTCTAAGTTTCATTTTCTAAGGTTGTTATGTGTTAAGATTATTTATTTTATTTCAAAGTTCCGTTTCTAGAAACATGTTAAGTCACACAACCAGCATGATTTCAGCCATCTACTAATGTGTGCATCAGATATATTTTTTTTCTGTAATGATTAATTCTGATTTTGGTTTTGACAACTGAATCTTCATAATAGTATTGCAATAATTCCAGGTTGTGCTATACACAATAGCAGTCTCAGAGAACTCATTAACTGAAGACTGGAGTAAAAGGTGTTGAGGTCACCTGAGTGAAGCACAAGAATTTTAAAGAATCTGAGGACAAATCCAGACTCTTTTATCTCTACAGTTTTTTATGCTTTGCGAGACCAGTTGAGCTTGTCACTCTTCTATTTGTATAAATGACAGATTGTTTCATAGCAATATTTCCTCTCAAGGATTAAATAAAAAAACCCCAAAGGGCTAAGGAGAACAGGACAGTGAAGCACTTCCTCTTGTTTGTTTGTTTTTTTTTTGGCATAACTGTTTTCAGAGGGAGTTCCTGAAAACAAATAAAAAAATACTGTACCCATAAAAAAGGCATAATAATAATAATAATTTGGTATCAAATTAATACTTTTTTCTTTTAAAGAATTAGAATTTCTTTTTTCCTTGCCTACAAATATACAAATATAAAATTTTGCAACAGTAGTAGGGCAATTCAGGACTTGGCTGAATAGGTTTAAATGGAAAGCATGGTCTTGATTTTTGTCAATAATTAATGTACATATTTCAATGCAGAATTCATCTCTTTGTCTTGGTGAAAATGAAATGGAAGGAAACTGAAAATTACCGTAAATGCAGTTTAATGTGAGCCTCGAACATGATGTGAAGGTGCCTTTGTCCAGTGTAAAACTAGCAGGACTTATAGTTTCAGGTTTATCTTTTTAATGAGAAACATCATTTGTTACTGAATACTCTGTCAAGATATACTTTTACCTACTGTTAATAAGATCTCGCCTCAAAAATGTACCTGCATTTTTTGTTGACATTGCAATAGGAAACTCTTGATTTCTTTTTGTTGTTAATGGAACATAAATATTGAAATGAGTGAAATATTTTTATTATTTGTTCTAAGTGCAGTGATTTTGTACTGAATGTCATCAAAAGCCTCTCCCAAACTCTTTGAAAACACTTTTGAAACTTTTCTCAATTTGATTTGAGTTTTACTTTTTCCAATTGTCCATAAGAGACAGAGAACAGAAGAAACTTGTTGGTTATGTCTTTAATGCAGTCAGAATATGAGTCGCAAAAGTTGGTGAAGTGCCCCAACCTTGAATCATCTACCTGCTAATGTGCCCTCATAGAAAAATGGGATGAAATATTCTGCCTATTTCCCTTACCCCAAACCTGTGCACAAGGCTAGACTAAGACTGAAATTTGGAGGTGTATAAATCACTTAATTTTCATCATTTTGTTTCAGGTCAGCTTCTAACTCACTTGGAAGTAAAAAGACACTGTCAGTCATTGACCATTTTTGAAAAATCAGGCTGTTGTGTTTAGATGGCTCAGCTCAAAACAGACCAGATAACTTGTTGGTCATTTAACTTGTGCTCACAGGGGAATTTCCCTTTCATATAGTTTAAATGGAAGTAATTCCCTCCAGGACCTATACATGGTCTACATTTTTCTCAGCTTCTTTGTCAGTCCAATGTCTTTTTCAGTTGGGTATAACTGAAGGAAGAGCATGTTTTTCTGTAATCTTTATTATAGTATTAGTGTGGCTGCTCTCTTTTATACAATGATAGGGACCCCTGATTTCTGAAAGATTCTGTGGCCATTCAATATCTTAAAGAAAAATATAAAGTAACAATCTTTGCTTACGAAACAGTCACTAAATGAGAATATGTTAGTTGTCTGGCTTTCTTCTCCTGTCTTTCAGATTGTGAAAAAAACACTAGAAAGGGCTTACATGAGTATTTACCATCACAATAAAATAAAATTGGATTATTAATTTGAATCTGTGAATGTATAATTAACTATTTGCTTCATTTGACTGATTCATTGTGTTTTCAAGATTAATTTTTGGTAGATGGAGGTGCTCTCAGGATTAGGATAAAATTAAATATCAGAAAGGAAAACTGGAATTTGGATGGTTCTGATTCCCAAATTCTATCTTAGCTGTTATCATTAAAACTATGTTAAACTTTGTTTATTATAACATTTATAGCAGCTTTCCTTATAAAATTTGGAAATAGAAACAGAATGCAATTTTTATACTTCACATAATTTCCCTCTACTGTTCTTTTGCCTTGATCAAGGGTGCAGTGTGGTTACAAGCTTGGTTCTCCTGGTTATATCACAACTGTGTACCTGCTCTTTCCAAGAGGCTGGTAAGATAAAACTGTGGAAAATTAAGTGGAGGGTAACTTTTTATTTTTATTTTTATTTTTTAACATGCTGTCTGACTTTATCAGCTCACAGTAAAGCACAGTGGAAATGCAATTATAGCAAAGACAGATATTTCACAAAGTATACTCAAACTCCTAAGGAACTGCTGGAGGTGCTGCAATAAAAATATTTATACTCTGTATGAACAACTTGTGGCACTTTTTGTTTTGTGCGGTTTTTTTGGGCTTTTTGGGGGAGGGTAACGAGTTTCTTTTCATTAGGCCACTCACAAATAATATAGAAGATTTTCAGATGGGTATTATAATATTCTTTAGCTGATACTCAAGAAAATATATTCTTTTAACTTACAGTGTTTACTATAGAGATGTTATCCACAGTATGTTGTGTAAATTACTTGTTATACACTTTTCTGGTGGTGGAAATATTTCAGATATTTCCAGTTACATTCAGTGGAAATAAAAATAGAAAGTTGGTGTTCGATCGTGTTTTAAAATATTTTCTGCTTTTATGCCAAATGAGCAGTGTAAGAGTAATGTAAAATGTTAGGTAACTTGAAGGTAGGAGGAGTTAAAAAAATTGGCAAAATTGACAATCACATCCTCTTTAGCTGCATCTCAAATGATATGTAGCCAGTTTGGTTTTGCTACATGATCCTCATAACCTCTCCTGAGGTTTAAAGGCTGTATTTCAGGAGTATTGCACAGCAAACCCTTTCTAATGTAAAAAGCTCTTTGTTCTGCCAGGAAACAGACAATGCATTTTAGCTCTGTTGGAAAATTAATAGCTCAGCAAGATATGCTTTAAGAAGGTCAAGTATTGTCTAAGATTGTACTTCTCATTCTATGAATATATTTTTGCATAGAATCATAGAATCATAGAATAGGTAGGGTTGGAAGAGACCTCCAAGATCATCAAGTCCAACCCCTGATCCAACTCCAATTACTATATCATGGCACTAAGGGCCACGTCCAATCTCTTTTTAAAAACCTCCAGGGATGGTGAATCCACCACCTCTCTGGGTAGGCCTGAGAATCATTCCTATATAAGGTTTGATACCTTGAACTACTCTATAAATACACTAAGTTGCAGAAAATACTTGTTGAAATCCAGATTTTTACATACATTAAGTTCAGGAGATAAACAGTTTTGTCTGGAAATACTTAAGGGCTGAATCACAGTAGCTTTGCTTAAAAATTTTTTCTAATACATATGGTAGCATAATGCAATTTTTAAAATTTAGTTTTGACTCTCTCTTTGCAAGGATCAATATCAGAATCAGTTTATTTATTGCTTGGTGAGACTGACTTTTCAGAATTTGGAAGTCTGTGAGTAGCTTAGATTGCGTGAGGCCTATGCAGTAGTAAATTAGCCTTTCCTCTCCTTTCAGACTTTGCCACTACAATACAAAATTGACTATACACATGCAATTAATAAATAAAGACTGTTTACTTAGATTTTAAAAGCCCTGTTTCAGTATTTAATATGTAGTAAGAACAGGCTCAATACAGAGTGTAGAGAGCTTGCATGACCTAATTAGCTTATTCAATCATTTCTTAAAATCAAAGGATATGAAGATGTCTTCATCTTTTTTCATCACTTCCTGGAAAAAAAATCCCATGACTTTACATTTACTGGCAGGATCTTTGAAAACATTTTATATTATGCTCTAGCTGTACATGCATTTAATTAAATCTTCCTGTCAGCAGTATTGAGAAGACTTATTTATCGATAAGTGCAGGTAGGATAAAGTGAGAGAAGTGATTACAATGCAGACTCTATTGTCTCTTACTGCAAGTATTAAATGAACATTTCAGCATATCTTATCTCTCTTTTTTTTCCCTAGTTTAATTAGAAGTAACTCACTTCAGCAATGTTTGTCAGATGCAGCCATTAAAATTTCATTAAGTAGTAATAAACCCGGTAATGACCGTGGGGTGGGTTTTTTTTCCGCACGTGGAAAAAATATTCTTGTGGTGTCACCTTTTCCTGCCTGATCATCCTAATTTGACTTCTGTCACTTTGCATAATGATCAAAATACATTTATTGATTCTTTTTTTTTCAATCTAGTAGAGCAGAGAAAATGGATTAAGACAAACTTTTGTTTTGAAAACAGAGTCCTCAACTGATACTTTGCTTTTAAATTATAAAACTCTAAATGGAATCATTTAAAAATAACCTCCTCTAGATAACTATGTGAAATCCCAGTGATCACTATGAGATTGGACAACATTCTTGTAGTTAAAATATTTGTTTTAAATAAAATATATTAAATTAAAACCTGAAGCAGATTATTGCATTATCTTATCTTTTATGATGCAAACTGTAAAATTCCATGAAGTCACTTCTGCACTCAGTTCCATACTTGTGTAATGAGAATGTATTTTTTTGAATTATAACTACTGTTTTGTCATCCTCTGGCTCTGAATTTTCTGATTTCAGTGTTTAAGATCTCTGTAATCACTCAAGTTAGATGTTTGAGTTTTTTGTTTGCTGCTTTGTGGGTTTTTTTTAATAAAGAAAGGAAAAAAATTGATTAGTTATTAAAATTTTTGAGCTTGAGGAAAAGTAAAAATAAATCAATGGAAAAGGAAAGTATGCTCTTTTTCCTGATCTTTTAATGGTCTGCTAACAAATTAAAAAAATTTTAAAAAAGGTCACAAAAAATTAAAAAAGGGAGTTTAATTTGGTTTATTTTGATGAGAAGACCCATCTGCAGCTTTTGGTGCAGTCATGTCTTGTATAAATAGTAGCAGAAAGTTAAAGTATGTTATGTTATGAATACTTTAGTCAGTAAGCTTTTCAACTAATAAGCTGATGTTTTTTCACATTTGAAAAACAAAAGCATTGTGTTTTAAATTGGAATACATCTATACATATGTCAGTGTATGAGGCTTTGATTTATTGTAGAGTTGTTAGTGGGTCTACTTATACACTTCTGTCTTTTTACCTTTTTTTTTTTAAAGAAAAAAATAGCTCGACACTTTCCTATAAGTTCAATAGGTATCCATATCTGTCAGTTAAAAAATCTAAAAAACCTCCTCTACTTCTAATTTTTACTAACATATTGTAACCAATATGCTGTTCAACCTGCTACATCCCCAATTCCAAACCAAGCTATACACTTGTCAGCTTCTCATTCTTTAGCAGCATCAGTTAATTTTTTCAAACATAGAAATCCATAAGAGAGTTAAAATATGTTCTAAAACACATGTAAAGTTACCATTTAGTCTAATTATTTTAACTTCTAAAAGCTCCAAAGCATGTAGCTGGGACCAAGACACTGTGTTAGTGGTAAAAATTGTACTTAGTTAAAACTGTAAAACTCTACCTTCCTTAGTGTTTTCTCTTGGTGTGAATATGACTTGAGGGAAGAGGGTATGATGCTAATATACTCTGAAATAATTATATCAATAGAATTTAACTGAGTTGACCTAGTTAAGGAGTTGAAATTCATTGTTTTTAAGTCCTCCAAATTCACTGGTAGTTCACATACCTTTACCACAGACTGTCACAAAAAGAAGTGTTTCATTTTCTTTCTTTGCAAACACTCAGGGCAATTCTGGAAACATTTTAATACACCTGCCTTGAGTGTACTGTCAGAGTATGACTGTGTCAGGGTGTGACTTCTGGAGCAAAATCACATACACGTGTAAGACCAAAGCAAAAGGAGTTACAGGAAAGTTACTTGCAACATTCCCCAAAGATACCGACCTTTCTGCAGCAGTCACCTTTGCATCAGTTCTTGTGCTCTTCAGCAGGACTAAATGACTTATTTCTTTCTATTTTTCACACCAGTTAGACAGCATTGTTTAGTATGTTTCATATTTAATTCCAGATTGTTCTTCACTCTCAGACTCGTATTTTGTCAGAACTGCTGAGAATAGATTGAGTATCCTTTAGCTGGGCTTTTTCTACCAAGTGATTGTACTTCTGGCAGTAGTTGGGAACTGTGGAATGTCCTCCATGCTCCACTTCTGAAGCTCTCAAAACTTTTAAAATCTACCGTGTGATGATATTTTGATTTCAGTCAAGTTAGATAATGTAACTGAGTTTGTTTAATTTATGTACTCTTATTCATGAAATATGCACTACTTCACTCACAAAGGTTGTAATGAATTATTTTTACTATAACTTCTTGAAGTAACAAGCCATGAGTGTAGCTGAGGTGGCCATGAGAGAACAAAGGAAATAAATAGACTTTTTGTGAAAGAATACAGACTGATTTTTGTTCAGACCTAACTTCTACAAATAATTGTTTTCATTAAGAACTTATATTTGTTCTATCCTTAGTATGTACTGTGGTTATGGTTAGGTAATGATTACTCTTTTTTTACAAAACAAAACATCCCAGAATATGACAGAAAGCATAAGATATGCTGCCTAATAATATTCTTGTTTTTTCAAACAAAGGAAGGCAAAATTATAAATCCTATGTTCAGTAGAAGTCCTTGCTCAAAAGTTGTACAAGATGGGAGGTTTTGTGTCAAGATATCATATTAAACGTACTTTAGTTCTTGTTATGCATACTTTGACTGAAAGATTTCACTGCTACATTTTTATACTTATGTTTCAGAGTTTCCTGGGCCAAATGAAGGTTTTGTCTTTCAGATACATTTTGGTTCTTGTGAATATTTTGCAGCATATTTTGTGAAAATTTCTATCTAGAATGCTGCCAATGCCATAAAGAGGAATAAAGTCTTGAGTGTTTCAAGTAAAATTGGTAATTTAGGAGCCTAACTCAGTACCAAATGCATAAAGATTGATGTTATTTGTGGATCTATTGTTATGAGTCTTTTTTTGGTTGATTTTTTTTTTCTCTTTTGCTTAGGCTCCTCAAAACTAAACTTGATTTCTTACCTTTTCTGCCTTGAAGATTAGGTGGATTACAACAATGAGAAATAGCCCTTGGTGAACACAACTCAAAGACTAGAAGGATTAAAAATATTCACAGTCAGTTTGAGGATGTTTTAAGTAGTCTGTGTGAAATCGTAGAGCTGAAGTAATCTGCACCTTCAACAGATTTTCCAGAGCCAAAAAGAGTTGTTTATCACATGTTATGCAGTTTCCTTTCTAGAGCCAAGAATTTTATTTTAAGCTAAGGAAGGATTTCTTCAAAATATAAAGCAGAGATTTATTGCTGCATTTTTTATGATATGTCTCAGTTAATAGAATTACACATTTATTAAGATAGTACAATTATGATAATCAAATGACCTCGTAAAAATTTCTTACTCTTGTGAAAAGCCTGTTAAAAACCCAGTGCCTAGTTCACCTACCAACTTCTTGACTTCCTTTCCTTCTCTTGTGTTAAATGAAGAGTCTATACTTGAAATACTGCTGTTTAATTTAAACTGTGATGTAATTTATTTTCTCCTTCATGCTGAAAGAGCCTTAATACGGAAGGATTTTCATAAGTAAAAGTGTGTTGTGTACCAGCCTAGTTCCTGGTCCTGTATGAAAATACCTATGCTTCCACAAGGCACCATTTAACAAAATAAATTAATCCCCCCTAGGAAGTGTAGCTATACTGGCAAAGAAAAGGAAATGCTGCATTTTGCTGTACAAAGCCATAGGAGAGATGGACACAGAACTGTATTTCTTTCATCCTTCCCCTTGTGTTGATGGGATGAATGAAATGCTTTGCCAAAATGCCATGCTGACTGATTTCCATGCTGACTGAGTCTCTTCTTTGCTCTCTGATTCACACTGTGAAATGACAGAGCTACAACAGGCTGCACCTCCCTCGCAGGAAGAGGCACTGAGCTGTAGAGTCCCCAGGCAGGAGCCAGCAGTGTTGACACTGGAGCTGGAGGCCCAAACAGAATAGGAACCCTGCCATCTCAGAGAGAATAAGAACAAGAGCTTCTTCTGAAACACACAAACAAAAACCAAGGAGCAGTCACTGACAAATCAAATTAACAGAAGTAATCAGAAGTTTGCTGTCTGAAGCAGATCAACTAATTCTGGGAATTACTTGTACCATACCACCATCTCCTTTTCTATATAACTTTTCTTTTTTGCCCCTGACATTTGATTATTTGATTCTGATTCATGAAGGTGAAATTTCTTGCTGTAGATTGAGATATTTAAAATTCCAGCATTAAAATATCTTTTGTGCTTTCCAGAGGAATAAAAAGAACAACCATGCATATTAAATCCCTTGCAAGAATTTCAGGCTCAGGTTTTTTGTCTAGGTAGACAGTGTATACATTCAGATATTATTTCGAGTAATATAGGGAGCACAAACAATCATAATTTTTAACAGAATACATGAATGTACTCTGTCCTTAAGCCTTATGTATTTAAAAAAAAAAAATTATGGGCAGGTATTTTATCGTAAATATTGGCTTCACCCAGCAACAATTTCTTCAAGAAGTATTTATAACTTAGGTTTTGTGCAATTGCAATGCAGTTGTACAAAAAGAACACTCAGGATATCTTAGAAATGTTATCATCTCTCTCTCATCAATAGCCATATTGAATAAAATACTTGGATAATTTAATAGAAAAAGACTGTTTATGTAAATTCTGTCTTGTGTAGATTTTTCTGGTTTTCAATGTATTGTTCCTTAATAGCTCATTTCTGTTATCATCTATTGAGCTCTTTTGTGTCGTAGAAGAATCCCATGGGATTGGAGCTGGTTCAGGAGAAGGATGACAAATGGTGCACTGCTTGTAAAAAGCTTCTAGATATAATATAAGAGTTTCATGGTATTCAGTTTACTAACTCTTAGTTAAATGTGTCAGGTATTTTCTTGATCATTTGCAACCTAATTTTGAATATTATATGGTGCTATAACAAGATAAAAATTGGGATGATACTCCTATCAACAGAACACTTTCAGATAAATAAGTTTTTAAGAAAACCCTGAAGCAAACAGCTTTCTTCTATAAATGCTACTATGAAGGTAACAAATACAGGCACAAACATATATGAGTTTCAGGGGGCTTTCTTTTAGGTGTCTTGCACCTAAGAATCAGTAGGATGATCTTAAAGCAACTACTTTCAGATGGATTAGAGAGAACCCAGAAATCCCAAATAACTCTCATGTGTGATGAAGACAGTACAGAATAAGTATAGTCATTACTAGAGGCTGCCAGAAAGTATGCCAAAAGAGTGGAATGTTGCAAAACTTTCTTCTGTTTTCCTAATTTGCAGTCCCTTCTCTTGTAATGGAAAAGCTGCATCACTTGTGGATGTTTCCTCTCACTCAATATTCCTATTAACATGTGTGTACATTTGTAATTATTAGTATTAGTTGGCATTTAAGTACATAGGCTGAATAATTCAGTAGGGTAAACACTGTGTATACAAATGCATATCTGAATATATTAAGAGGGAAATGAATAATTTAAAGGGTGCAATATGGTAAAAAGTATTCTGACAAACTTCTGAAGCTGCATATGTAACCAAAGAAATACTAAAGTAGGGAGAAGGATGAACTGAAATGTGCTTCGTGAGGCATAGAAGGGACTCACAGCTCTACACATATTATCATTATCAGTATCTGGGAACCAGCCTAGGACACAGGGACACTTGGAGCTGATTGCCTCCTCTTCTTCCTAGACTGCCTGTATGAACTGTGGCATATCTGGCAATCTGAAGGCCATTTTTCAAAGCTGTTTAGACACCTGAAACTAATGGTAATTAGTGGTGGTAAAATATCTTTTAGAACAATATCTTGTTAATTTCCATCCTTCCTGTGGGTGTTGTGATGTTAGGGATAATGGTGCTCCATAAAGAAAATCAAGGTTCGGTATTTAAACTTGTGAACAAACAGGAGGAACCTTTCTTATTTAAGTACTGTTAAGAGCTTATTTTTTGTTGATGTTAATGGTGCAACAATCTTTTAGGAATCTGCTCAGATGCCTAAGTATGAATATGTAGCACTGTTTGAGATACTCCAGCTGTCCATGCATAAAAGCAGAGCCTTCTTTCACTCCAGCATCAATCTGCCAACCACATGCAGGTGAGAAATTTTGAGTGACTCTACATGTGTAAGCCATGGCATACTGGAGAAAAAAAAAGTTTGAAAAACATGGATAGGTCTGAGTTTTCTGTATTATATTGTATTAACATTGTAATTAGCTTCCAAGTAACAAATGCAGCTGGTCGGAAAGTTACCATTGTATTTATATAAGGACCTGGCACTTACGTGTGTATATGTGTGTTTGTGTAATATGTAATTTTATGTTTGTGTGTGTATATAAACTTTTCAGAGTTTAGGATTATGTTTATGATTTGTATGTAAGAGCATTGTTTATAAAATTATTTTTCTTTTCAAAATATACCTCTTTTTAATGAAGAAAATATAATTTTTTAGGTTGATTCATTATTTTGTTGTATAGCAAAGGCATTATAATGGCCATTGGTTCTACTACCCTGAGTGGGATTCTACAAATGCCCTAGAGAATTCCATGTTTCTTCTGCCTTATTCCCTTATCCCTGATGCCACAGCTAAAGTTGGAGGGTTTTTTGTTGATCTTAGGCTGCTGCTGGAAGAGAAGATTCTGCCTTACCTGCCATCTCTGGTATTAGCACTTCC
Organism: Neopelma chrysocephalum; assembly: GCF_003984885.1. Lineage (NCBI taxonomy): Eukaryota > Metazoa > Chordata > Aves > Passeriformes > Pipridae > Neopelma > Neopelma chrysocephalum. The sequence continues at coordinate 6,844,130 of NW_020897737.1, forward strand.
AGTACCTGAAGAAAGATTGAGAGAGACTCTTTTACAAGGGTATGTAGTGATTGGTCAAGGGGTAATGGCTTGAAACTGAAAGAGGGTAGATTTAGATTAGATATTAGGAAGAAGTTCTTTACTGTGAGGGTGGCAAGGCCCTGGCACAGGTTGCCCAGAGAAGCTGTGGACGCCCCATCCCTGGAAGTGTTCAAGGCCAGGTTGGACGGGGCTTTGAGCAACCTGATCTAGTGGAAGGTGTCCCTGCCCATGGCAGGGGGGTTGGAACTGGATTATTTTTAAAATCCCTTCCAACCCATCCCATTCAATGATTCCGTGAATCTATGAAATTATGATTCTATGATTCCGTGTAAGTAATGTGGGTTGACTGTGGCTGGATGGCAGATGCCCAGCAAATCTTCTCTGTCACTCCCCATCTCAGCTGGATGGAGTAGAGAACATGTAACAAAAGGCTTGTGAGTCAACATAAAGACACAGAGAGATCACTCACCAGTTATCATTATGGGAAAAAGGGGTTGCAGTCAGTTCATCACAGTTGTTTATGCCACTTCTACCTCCTCAGGGGGAGGACTCCTCACACTCTAGTACTCGCTTTTAACCTTTTTAACCATTGTAAAGACACTATTGTCAAGACACCCATTGTCAAGACACCATTCAGGTACATTATTCTAAACTAGTTTGCATTCCTTTTACTTACTTTTAATTCCCTTGGCTAACTTTTGCTATATATGAAAACACAGGAAAGAGACAATATTTTCACCTAAGAACTATGATCTTTGAAATAAATTATTGAGAAAAGCATTTCTTTATTACTTTTCTCTATGGATTTAAAGTTCAAATTCAACACCTTGAATTTAATACAGAACTATACAACACACTGACATTTTTAAAAGCAATGTTGTAGGAAGGATTAAAGATGTAAAGGTCTTTGAAAATACTAAGAACTACATAAGTTTACTGTTGTGGAGGAGAGCAGGAAAAGGTGAAAGAATAGAGAATAATCCATTGCCCTGTCCTACTAGTCTCATTTAATCCAATTTATTAATGCTTGAATTTAGATCTTTATAAATGGATTAGAAGTATGTAAGTAGATATATGTACAAGACTAGATACATGTAAGTTGGTGGAAAGAAAAATAATATTAGATGCGCAAACTTCTGCAGTCTCTGGTCTCTTCTGCAAATTCCATCGCAAAAAACAATCATTGGTTTTATATGTATTAACTATGAATTTGGGACAAAAATGTTACCAAACCTCAGGTCTCTCTCCTTAGAAATTGATAAATAGATGATGTAATAACATACAATTGAACAGGAATATGAAAATAAGTTTTTCAGGAAGCATAATTATTAAAAACAAACAAACCTAAACAAAACCCAAACATTTAAAAAGAACTCCATACTACAGTTTAGTTACAATATAGAAATAATCTCCCCTGGGCATCCTTTATGTCATAAAGAGGCAAGCAAAATAAAAAATTCAAGTATTAAATTATTGCAAAGACTGCAAAACCCTAAATATGATGCATATTCATATAGCTTATCATTTCAGATTAAGGTTCTGAAATAGAATCAGAGAATTAAAAAGAAGAAAAGAAAGAAAAAAGGGGAAGTTAGAAACACTTTATCTGGCAGGGGGGTTGTTCTGAGGGTTTGGGGTTTTTTTAGTTTGTTGTTTGTTTTTGTTTTTTTTTTTTTTTTAGGAAATTTTGATGTATAAATTTAAAACTTTGCAAATATTTTTAGATCTAAAATGGAATATTAGTTCAAAAGAAATATTAGTCAATACCTTAATACTGCTTATGACACTTATTCAGGATATAGGAAATTTTTAATTGGCTCATTTGAACAGGTGTATGAATCTGAGTCTCCTGTGTTTGATGTAAATGGCTGAGGCAGAAGGCAGTAATCCTTTTACAGAAGGGCAAATTCAAAACAAAACAAAACCTCATTTTCTCTTACTAGCAATTTATAACAAAGTCTAAAACATTGATACTTATTATGTAACAATACTGATTCTGATTTTTTTCATTCACATGTTCCTAATTAAAGCTTGTGAGATCCACATTGCTGCTGAACTGTGTATCTGTACACCTGTGTACACGTTTGGTTTCAAATGTGCCTCTACTAGAACATGATAGTCAAACCTTGAAAAGAACTCCTTGTCAATGTTTGGCAGTTCATAGTATCTGTGCTTCCATATTCATCATGTACACAGTACTTTACTCTCAATCCAATCATCTTTCTTCAAAATGGTAAATTGTGGAACTCCAGAATTCCTGAAGGGATAAAATGTAGATTACCTAGGAAGCTTACTGTATAAAACAGAACATAAGAGTGGAACAGCAAATATATGGCTGTCTGAAACTCTGCAGCAGTGTTACAATAGATTTGTTAAGGAAACAAAATAGCTTGGGTATTTCTGCATAAACTAAATTAAAACAAGTAATTGGAAAACTAATGGTGAGAGATTAGATTTTTTTATTCATAAATCATATCTGTTTGGAAATCCCTATTCAAAGAATTTTTCACTTCCCAAAGTCAAAGAAGCAGCCAGAGGATTCTGACTGGATAGGATGCACATTACCCAAGTAACTGCATCATATTTTTTCACTATGAGAGGAAAATACTCTATAACAAATGGATAAAATGGCTATTGTAATAGAAATTGAGCACAAAGGCATTTAAAAATAGAAGGCAGAAGTAGAATTCATTGTTCTTCATTCCAATTAAAAAAAATGAAATTAATTTTGCTATGAAAAAGAGACCCTTTATAAATTATGTATTCATAGCCACCACTTACCCAGCAATAATGCTGCTATTATTAAAAGGAATATTGATGAGTTAAATAAAACTCTGCCTGCATATGCAAACAAGTATTCTTTCCCTTTTTTTATTACCCAGTATTAATGCAATTTGTGTCAGAGACTTGTGTATTTCAGATGTGTTTTCTTGTTGCATATGCTGTCATATTCTTGTCCTAAATTGTTTTCTATTTCCATTGTGTTTATTATGATGCTTGTGACATGCTGGAAAATTATCAGAGGTTATTAGGGGAAGGACAACTTTTCAATAATGTGAAAAATAACGTTTGGAATTCTAGTTGAAATGTGGTGATTTTAATATTTTTGATGCTTCAAGCTTTTAAGCAGAAGGACATTTATTTTTTCCTTCTTTTTTTTCACCCCAAAATGTCTTTTGTTTTCAGCTTCTATTGTGCCAAAATTTACTAAGATGCTTAATATTCTAGTAGACTACAGATCCAATACATTTACAGTTACTCAGGTCGCCCTTGGGCATTTTATGAAGATGGTGACTGTGAAAGCCTTATAACTACTATATAGTACTGTAGGATTTAAGCACTAATCATATTTTACCTTGAGAACAAATGCCGGCTGCAATTCCTAATTTTCCGAAGCAAATTCTGACCTTTGCTTCTCCCTACCCCAAAGGTAGATCTGAGCTACCCAGACCACTGATGAGTGGGGAAAGGAGACTCTGCCAAATCTTCACTCTTCAGACTGGGAGTTTAAGAGGAACATAAACAAGGATGGAATAAATGAAGTAAAACAACTGCTTTCTTCTGAGGATCAGTTAGAATGGTTATGAGTTGTAGTGAACCCTACATCCACGCTTTCACTTACTCCTGAAGGATGTGTATTGTTAAAATCAATATCTAGCTTCACTTCGGGATATGTGCCTGCAGTGGTGTAGCATATAGTGCTTCCCTTAGCCCAGTGCAGTCCTCTGGGGATCTATGTGCTATTTCTTTTGCTGACAAATATGGGGGGTTTTGATGTCGGTTCTGCACAGAAAGGTCTAAGGAAGTACAGGTGTTTAATAAATATATATTTACAGAGAATCCTCTGTAAAACCCGGTTAATTTCTTAGAAGGCAAACTGAAGAAGTCACCACTGGCTTGTAATAACCATGTTTAATGGGACCTTGAGGAAATAATGAAAAATATAATGCAAGCATGAATCACTCCAGAGAGTACCAATCTACAATCAGTAATTTTACTGTCAGAACCTAGAGATTTCACTAAGAGGTACTGTGCAGACACTAAAATTAGAAAAAAAAATTATGCACTTTGAAATGACATTTCAGATCCAGAGATTACTGATGGCTGTATTATGCAATATTTTCTTGCAGTTTTCCTCAGGGTAATAGAACTGCTGACTCCATATGGGGGTAGTGATTTATTCTTACTCAGACATCCGTAATGTTGACCAAATATTATTTTAGTATATGAATTCCTTTATAAATCCACCAACTAAAATAATTTATAATGATTGAAATTCCAAGTTTGGGTAAATTGTCCCTGCTGTACATATAGATAAGGTGCAGAACCGATGGATACCAATGTGAATGCAAGGAATAAAATTAAGAGGTCTTGAAAGTCTTCCTCAGAGTCAGGAACAGTTTGAATCTCTTTTCCATGGTGATTCACTCCTCATGATGCTTGATACTATTATTTTTTTCTAGATTTACAACCTTTAAAAAAAAAGATTAAAAAATGAAATATACTTTCAACTTCTGTCATTTTGACACTTATTTATTCGTTGCCTTTTAATGATTTAACTGTACTTAATTTGGAATGTAATATATATTTTAAAACATTAGTAATGCACATTGAAAATATGATGACATTTATTCTCTCTGGATATTTTGTCTGACATATTCATATTGCAACCTCTGCATGACTTATCTTAACCCACTTGATGCCTAAAAGCAAACTGGGTTTTTAAAGACAAGATTCATCCATGAAAACCATTGCACTATTCCCTGTGGTATCTCTGTGTTGGTTTAGGTCAGCAGGAATGAACAGAAATCAACATATATTGACTCCCAAGTGATTAAGATCATGTTAAGTGATGGTTGATATTTATGCGTATTTCTGATTTTAGAAGACAGCAATTATGGAAACAAACATTACAAGAATGCTTCCTGTATTACAAAGTTTTTTTAACAGAAAAAGTTGTTTGATTTTGATCAACTTACTAATGAAACTAAATGAAGATTCAGTGATAGTCGTAGGATACTTGTTTGAAATGATGAGTGAAAGACTGAATCTCTAAATTTTATTACTAGTATTCTGTGAAAGTATGTGCTATTTGAGACAGACAACATGTTCTTATTCTTAGGACTGTGGCAATTAGAATTGATGTATTTAAAAGAAAATATTTAAACTTCCCTCCTTAATCTTGATAACTTTTACTGACCTCGATAGTTTCAGCAAATATAATAGACTTTGATTTTCACATTTTTCACTGATGTCATTTACAGAGAACTCTCTGGACAGTGAAAAGCTACATATATGCAGGATTGTAGCCTCAGTGATTTCTCTTTTTTTTTTCCCCTTTTTTTATTTATTACCCATTCTTGAGTTAGGGGAAATCAGGAGTAAAAGGGAGCAGTCAAAAAAATCAGTTGTCTTCTGAAGTGAGTAATAAGAAACATCTTGGGGTTGGCTAATTTGTGAATAAGATTGTTTACTCTCTTTTGCTAACATCTAATTTACATGAAATATTTAGATTGTAGCCATGCTATTCATATAGAGAAGAATTTCAAAGCAGTTGTATTACTATAGAACTAAGTAATGATTTATTTGTTTCACTTTGAATCCAAGAGGACAGGAAATACTACATGGTTTCAGACAAAGCAGTCAGATAAAGAGCTGAAGATTCATAGAGAAATTCTAATAATTCAGCAGCGTGACATTAGAATGCAATCTTTGCTAACTCTAGTGGTACCCGTGAATTACAAATTCTTTTTGGTTTGACTTTTTGAAAAGTCTTTCTAGACTAAAACTTCCAAGGAATAAAAGGAAAAGAAAAGATGATGAAGTTATACAAACTCTAGATATGTCGTTTTTATTGTTTTTTTCAGTGGAATAATATCTGTTCATGTAAAGACTCCGTGATTCTTTTGAACATGGCAGAGGGAATAATTTAAAACTAATAGGTTGAACTTTTTTCCCATTCCTTTAAGTCACAAGGCTCTAGAATATTCTCAAAGCCTTCATTATTAGACTTTGTCTATCTTTTCCAGCAAATTGGTTTAAGGGACACCTGTTTAACTTCAACTGGACTATCTTTCCTTAAAAGAAATAAACTTTAACTGCTGAATACTTTCTTGGATGCATTGCTAAGTTCCAATTAGGAATCTGAGGAGTGTGAATGTATTTTCTTACTGTTCACCTACACCAGTACTCTACCTAATAAATATGGCTGGCAAGCTCTACCAAGAAATGATAAACAGATGTCAACTTTCAGTATAAAATCCAAAACCTAGTTTCTGACACTGTGCCCTCTGAATTAACTTGAATCAAATATGTGTCAGTAACAAGTAGTGAAATATCCTACTGAATTCTGTCCTTTGAAAGTAATAATAATAATAAAACCAACAATAATAATAATTATTATCATTATTATAATTATCATTGTTATTATGATCCTCTAGGGCACTTCAGTAGACACTGGCCCAAGAGGTTGAGATCCAAAAATAGGGAAAAAAATAATTTCCACTTCAATTAAACTTTTCTACTGATTACTCGAAGTCATTATGAAGTTGTTTAATTGAATAGATGAGTAAAACTTTCTTTTTTACTATAATGTAAATTACATAAGCTACTCTTTGGCTTTGAAATTTGTGTTACTTTTCAAGCAGAAGTATTTTCTTATGGCAAAAAAAAAAAGGTAGCAAAAGCAATTTCCCTTGAGAGTAGAGTATGTTAAATGAATGGGTTTAAGGTGCCTTTTGTTTTCTCAGAGCAGCTGCGGTTTTACTTTCAGTTTTACAATTATCTTCACATCATTCTTGATTACTCATTTTACATTTGTTGTGATGATGTTGGGAATAAAGAAACCAAGGACATGTTCACTGCCTTGAAAAAGGAAAGAAAATATAGGCTTTTTGAATAAAAAATTTGAAAACATTGTCAAACTTATGGCTTGAGTCACATCTTTGCAGATAGGAAAAAAAACCAAAAATGTCCTCAAACCAAAGTCTTAGGTAAGCATGCTCTCAGATGCTTATCCTTTCATTTCAGGAAGGTTGCATAAAATTACCGAAATGATAATCATAACTGTTGCTGGAAAGCGGTTTAATTTACTAAGATTCAATAAAATTATTAACTTTTTTGGTCCTCCTTTCCCCTGCACCATAAGTGTAGAATCTTTGGAGAGATAAATATTAAGGGTTTTAACTCAGAGGAGTGCCTAAAAAAACCCCAAACATTTAATTTGCAGTTTACTAAGACCTAAGCAATTGAAATAGATACTTTAGAATTTACGTATCATTAATTGAAAACAAGTTTGTACATATTTGGATCTAATGATAATGATAATAGGACACTCAATAACTTGGCAATGGATTGTTTTTTGTGTTAAAGGCAGAATTGCCAGAGCATTCTAGAAGAACTCTATAGTATGTGAATAAGTTCTTAAAAAAAGAAGATAAGAAGGAAAATATAATTATTTGTATCATAGCAGTAGGTAAGAGTTAATATTTCCAGTCCTGAAAAAGTTGATGGAATTGACATCACATGTTGTTCACAGAGCAAATATATAAAATAAGTTTAAAGCTGTTAATGAACTCTTCCAAAAGCAGAGATTTTTCTACTGAAGTCAATCAGAATTTTAAACAGTATACCTGATAATGTGTTTGCCAACTTTGATAAATAAAATGTGTGAAAATTAATGTTGTTTATTCTGCAAGTGTGGAAGGTTGTTAAATCTGGTGTGAGTGTCTAATCGTAAAAGACGAGCAACTCAGATATCCTAATACTAATCTTTAATTAAATACCAAACTAAAGATGAGGACAATGTACTGAACCAATTATTGTTATTTTAGCACATCTGGTAAAGCCATAACATTGCAAGTGATGACTAGTCTTTCATATCCTGTTAAACTGAAACTTACATCAAATTTAACTTAGTTTTAATATTTTTCCTATGAATTTTTAATGAGACAAGGATCATTTGAAAGCCTTACTAGCTTTTTTGATCTGTTCTGTGTTATCTGTCCACTGCTGTTGTTGGTGTTGGTCCCAAGTATTTAATTTCAATTTTGATTATAAATAGGAAATAATTTTCTAAACATTTTTGCCTATTTTTTCTTCTTCTTGATGAAAACTGACACCTTATAATAATGTGAGGTAGGGCTTGGGAATGCGTGATTCTTCCATAAACAAAAAGAAACAAAACCCAACCAGCCAAAAAAGGTTAAAATGCTGCATTATGGTGTTTGGATTATTGAAGCAACAGGAATATCTGGGAGGAAAAAAGTCTGAAATAGCTAAATATTCTGTTAGATAGTTTTGCAGTTTTGATTCATATTGAAATTCACAATTCTAAAGTATAGAAGTAAAAAGTGTTCTGGCAAATTTCCATTCCTTCATGTCCTTTTGAGTAAGCTGTTTTTACACTACTTCAGTTTTTCTTCTGGCCCATGTATTGAATGGTCAAGCTTTGCTGGAAACCTTACTGAAATGATCACCTGCTTTTATACACACTGTGCACTTTTTAATCATTGGTATGTCTCACTTGTTTCATACTGTTTCTTTAGTTCTATTTAAATATCAAGAGTCTCTCTCTCTCCCTTTCTACTTCTTGCCATTATTTTCCTTCTCGTTACCTTGCTTGTTCCCTCTCATCTTTATTGCCTCTCCTTCCTTTGGTATGCTCAGTATGGATCCACTAGAAAATATTCCCCTTCCTTTCTTATAATACTACATAATATCAGAATGTTCTTACTTCTTCACCTAAGCAAGTATTTTCATGTGCCTCTATTACATGCAACTCCATGTAACTGTGATCCTTGATGGAAACATTAATAGAGAAGATTAATCACTTACGCAGTCAATATGAAAAGGTATGTATTATAATTTCACTGTATGTTCTTAGCAGAAATGAAATAAACATCATCAAGAAATGGCTGAGGATCAAGCAATAAAATGCAGTCCTTCCATCAATATTATATTTCCTAAAAGTAAGCAAAACATTATTAGATGTAGAATGCACATTTGGTAACTCAGGAACTCAGTTCCTGAGTTACATTTGGTAACTCAGAACTGGGGAATGTGGGAAAGGAGCAAACTGCATGAAACTGTCCTAAGATCCTAATTAAAGCAGTTATAAAATCACTCAGCCGGTAGATTGAGTCTGCTGTGTTCTGTTTTTCTAGATAATTGTTTTGTAGGCAAAGTTGAGCTCTTCAAACTTTGTGCATTGAAGATAAATTACTTCAGTAAAAATTTTGTTAAAGCTGAAGAAAGTTATCTCTGAGGTTCTGACAGATTTGATTGGATGAGTGAATACATGTGATCTAATAATCCCTGCTCTAATGAGCAACAATAGAGTTTTTGGACCTTTCTTTTGGCCCCAATGACTTAAATGCTGAGAATTACGTTTAACACAGCCGTAAATAGCTGCTATCTTACATTAATTTATGTCACTGTATAAGCCTTTTTGTCAGAGCTGATGGAAAACATTTCTCTTGGTGGTTTACTTTTATCCCTAAAGCGTAGGTATTTTTCATCTTGTGTTAATTAAAATATTTTCAATGTCTGATTATTGTGGAATGATCACTCCCTTCCCCACAAAACAAGATCACATTTGGTGCATTACTGCCTTCCTAGCTTTCTTCTCTTTCCTTCCTGAGAAAGGGAACAGCAGTAGCCAGCCCTGTGGTCAGCTCATAAATAACACGAAGTTCAGAAACCTCCAGTTCTCAAGAACTCCTATGGCCTGGAGTTCTGGCACCTAAATGTAAGTCAGTATAAGAAGGTAGATGTGCCAGAGTGGTAACATTTGGTGGGTGGTGACATTTTCTTTCTGATGAATATCATACTTAACCTTACTATAGATTATGGTAACAATATTTCTATATGAAAGAAGGAAACAAAAACCAACCCAGCAACAAAAAAATCAACAAGTAAATGCAATATTTATTTGCTGAGACAAGTACCTAAATACTGGTGATGCATTTCTTGTGGCAGTATCCTTTGCAGACAATTGAATACTTAACTTTTTTAGGATTCTACCTGTTGGAAGCAAGTATAGCAATGCATTTTTAAAGGCAGGTTATAATTAATAGCTATTGTATAGTGCAAAGTACATCAAAATAGTCAGATCATATTTTTCTTCCTGGTGATGCCTATTTTGCCAGCTCTGAGTACATTTTATGAAAGTTAAAAGACTGAGTGATGAAAACAAGGATATCACTTATCTGAAAGTTGAAGGAAAAAAAAGATTCTCAATTTCATTTAATCAGCAACAGAACTGGAGAGGAAAACCTGAGGTGACTACTGAGAAAAACAAAGATGCCTTAACTGAATGTTAAGAAGAATAATCCAAACATCCCTGTAATTTATGTTAAGTAGTTGATTACCGTTCAGTTTTGACTATTCTCAGGTTGTGAGCTTATTTTTGTTTTTCAGAAGGTATTCAAATGTTTACAAATTTATTTTTATTACAACTTTTTTTTAATTGATTGTACCCCATCTGCATATATGCAAATGTGATCATATAGATCAGTCATGATGAAGTGATCACAGAAATTAACACTTCATAGGAGAACATTCAAAGTTCTCCTATGCCAGACTATCTGGCCCTCCCTAGAGTGAATGCATTCACAGCAAAGGCTCCCATGAAGTGAGGAATTTAGGGATTTCTTTTATATTGATCAACAAGGAGGCTGCCATAATTTTCATCCTTTCTTGAACTGCTGAAGAAATGGTTGGGGGGAAAAAAAAATTGAATTCTGACTGAATTCTGTGTGAGCATATTACATGTATATAATGATATATCAAATATAAAATTCATAGTACTGTTATGTTTTAGCAATGAAAGAATATTAGAATATTATAATAGCCTATTTTAAAAGAAATAGAATTTAATAATTGAGTATTATCATATTTTCATATTAGTCATCATATTTTCACTGAAATAAAAGTTTAATATGTTCTGGTACAAATCTAATCACTAGGACTTTCTAGTTGTGTGATTTAGATTTTATCAAATTCTACACACTGCATGATGATTAAAGAACTTCCTGGTACTTACACATCTTTAATTTTTTTAAGGCAAATGTTAAAATCACTTCACTACAAATATTTCTTTCAGTATTCTCTGAGGTTGATAGAAGGATGTTCATGGACTTTTTGAGTTGCCTATGAAACTCAATTTCATGATAGAATTCCATTTTTTAAAGTAATGATGAAGATCTTAATTTTTGAAAGAATTCAGTCACGGTACTTTTATATATTTTTATATCTATACCTGTGTCATTCTTTCCAGTTTCAAGTGCTGCTTATACAATGTCCCAAATTCCTCTCTGCTACATCACTTACTTCACAGAGTGTGAAGGTGTAGGGTGTTCCTGGAAGCTGTGCAGGTATCACTTGCTGCTTGCTCAACACTGGCCACAGATGTCACAGGGTGATTATCTCACGATTGCATTTGGCCAAGGCAGTAATTTAAGTGTTAACCTGTATGCTGAAAAGTTCAGCATAGAGCCTCTAAGGTAATTTTAACAAGGTACTCATTTTCTGAGTAAAATCGACAATTTTCTAGAGGCTAAATTCAAACCTTTTGAACATCAGAGTAGTAGGCTTCAGTGGATGCTTGGTCAGGCCCTTTGAAGTCAAATGTGTCACCCTAAGGTAAATATGAGAAGCAATTTACTTGTGAAAAGATCTCAATGAAAATAAATTTTCTATCTTTATTCTCCTGTATAGATATTTGTTAAACAAATAACATTTTTAATTGATTTCAGTCATTGAAAATAAAAACATGCAAACCATGCAAGAGTCATTAAATATCACTAAGGAAAAAAATAGAAAAATTAGCAGGCATTGATGGGTGTGCCAACAGTCAAAATAGCCAGCCTTCATGTCTCTTCTTTTCCTTTGTAAGTTGTTTTCTTTATGCTGCTTTGATGTCATTATGCAGTGAAATTGAAACTAATATTGACATAGATTTGTAGAAAATTAGTATGTTTAACATGACCACTTAATGGTAATTCAAGGTTCAGGATTACCTGCTAAATAAAGTCCTGCAGAGTGTATTCATTAAACAAGTAGGGATTTCTTTTCCTACAGATTTGCTTTCTTGATTTTTTCTTTTTTTTTTTAAACCCAAGTACTTAAATTAAGCTATTTTTTCTTAGTTTTCAGCATCTGGATATTGGCAACTGGTAGTCACTGTTCTAAAGCCTTTAGAAATATGGATCCAAAATATAATAGAGGCCTCTTGGAAGATTTCTTGTGTTTAAAGAGCATCCAAGATTTTGTAATACTTCTGAGGGCTGTATTTAAGCATGCCTGTCAAAACATTTACTAGTGTCTTTACCAACATTGATGAAAATACAATATTTAACAAAAGAATTGGATATTGCTTGGAATTTTACCTCCAGGTGGTATCCATTTACATATTTAAAGGTATCCCTAATCTGTGGAGCTCCTTACTTTGTTGTGTTGATGAGCAAACACAACATTTTTATATCCCTTTATTAAGATATAATACAAGTTTGCAACTTGAAATTGGCAAGTATGTCTCCCTGTGCCAGAATGGTTTTTAATAGGAAACGTGTGTTGTGCTTTATATCATCTTGCCATCTCAGGAAGATTATGCAGAAGGGCAATGAGGTGTGTGAAAAAGGTTGGAGGAAGAAAAATAGCAATACTTCTGTTTACTAAAGGGAACTCTGTTGGCAACAACAGTGAATAAATATCTTCTTGTGTTAGTCTCTCCAGCTCGAATTCCAAAGTGCGGTTTATTTCATTTATTTCATTTTCTCTGTGACAGACCACTCATTCAATATCAAGAACAGCTTTAAGTGAGCAGCTGTTTATCACAAATAACTGACAGGACACATGTAAATGTTGTACTTATTTTTTATACACTGGACATTAAAGAAATGTACCAGATGCTGAGATTAAATGTCTATGTGGACGAAGAAAGAAAATAAAACAAACAATTCAGTTTTTCAGTAATACACAGCTATTTAGGTTACTTGTTTATGGGACCCTAAGTGTTTAAGGGAACTTTTCCTAATTTTGTCCTAGGAAAGGTATAAGGATGTTGTACAGATATTGGAAAGATAATGAGATTGTAGTGCTTGGGGTGTTATCTTACTCCTCATTATATGCTACATTTTTTGGATAGCTTATATTTTCTTCTTCATTCATGCATGACTCACTACTCAAACGATCCTACTGTGGCAGTAATGTACACATATTTTTCTCACTGTCTTGGCATGAAGAAGATGTGGGAGTTAGTAATGAATATTTACTTCCTAATAGGTTTACTGTGTCAGTGAAATGCATGATATAGTGCTCAAAAGATTTTTTTTCCCCTTTTAGGTTGTGCAAAAAATATTTAAAAGTATTGGTGGTTAATTTAAATAGTATAATCATATATCAGATATTTCACAGAAAATTCGAACTTCGCATGTGACTGGGTTATTGATGACACAGATATGACAACTGTTTACTGTCATCTATAGAGCAGAGTCCACTTCCCAGCAAACAGGCATCCTAAAAACAGACTCTAAAAGGAGCCAGGAACCTTGTATCAAGTGCACTGTTGCACACATTCGTCTCAGATATGGCTGATATGAACGTCCCCTAATGCATAGGGGGAGAGGCAGAGAAGCAATTTTTTTAATTATTTTTTCTTTTCCTTTTGAAGAATGATTTTGTGAACTGAGAGTTTGGTCAGGAAGGTTCTGTTGCAGTTATCCTAGAAAGTCCTGAAATGAAAATAAAAGTGTGAAGAAAATATTGAAATTATGGAGGCATCGTCTCTAGAAAAGTGTATTTGAAATTGTGTTCGTTTATTTGAAACTATACCTGAATTGGGATACCTCATGACTGACTTTTTCTGTCCATTGAAATAGGTTTCTGAGTGGTGATACTCAGGGTAGTGGCCATGCCAGGAAGTGTTCGAAAGGCACGTGAATGTGGCACTTGGGGACATGGCTTAGTGGTGAACACAATGGTGCTGGGTTAATGGTTGTACTCGATGATCTTGGTGGTCTTTTTCCAACCTTAGTGATTCTATGATCCTATATTGATCTCTCCTGATTTTTGTTTAAGTCATTGCAGCTTCCTATTTGACATCTGGAGAGAGAAAATTCTATCCAGAGGTGTAGACTTTCCTGCTCTGGGGATGAAGTGAGTCATTCCTTAGAGCCTCTTTCCTTACACTGCTTGCAGGCCACATTAAGTACAGATGAACAGTTGGAAAATACACACTTGGTTAGGAAAAAAGGAGACCCATCAGAAGTGGAAAAAGTCAGATCCTGTTAACACATAGCAGTAAATCATTCCTTGTAGGGCTTGCATGTATACTGTTATGCCCATATAATAAACTGTAAGGAATCTTCAGCCTGAGGCTTATCAGACTTTGCTTGGATGCCAGGTTGTAGAGTATAACCATTTGTAGAGTGGTGATAGTGGTTCCTGCAAGCTGTTTCTCTGCTCATGTTGTTTCTTTCATGATCTTCCAGTCCAGAACTCAGTGTTTGCTAAAATGTTAGGTATCAACTAAAACATCGATAGCCAAGAAGGTCTTAGGTTTGCAAAGGTTCAAGATCTTGCCCATGTTTGGTTTCTTTTGCTGCACATTGCATCAAATTGCTGTCTCATAGACAGGAACATTTTTATTATGTAAACCACTTGAATAAAAAGCTTGATGCAGTTGGTTTAGGATATTATTTTGTGGGAAATTTGAAGTCCATTTGAAGAAATCTGATCATTCTATGGAACAGATCTATGGATCCTTCTGTTCTTGCACAGAAGGTCAGTGTGGTAGATTTCCCAGTACAGAGGGGTTATACTGACTTGCTGTTTCTCATTGTTGGATGACAGATAGTGTCTGGCTGTCTCATGGCTGCTGTGGACATGAGACACTTAGAGACATGAGATCTGAGGAAATAAAAATGTAGCTACCTTATGAGTGTGATTTCTTTCCGTGGCCTTCCCCATACGATTCTGATATGATAGGACTCCTACAAAAAGAATTGCTTTTGGCTTTAGATTAGGATGAAGTCAGCATTCCAAATTGCATATGCAGAAAGCCTTTTATTGAGCAGTGTACCAGGTTGTTTTCATTTTGATATAGAATAAGACTTTTTAAAAAAAGTTAGAGAAATATTTAGTAAAAAAGGCTATGTAAGTAGTGTCATCTAAAAATGAAGCAAATCAAAGGGAGAGCCTTTACCAACTACATTATTCATAGATGTTATTACTTTCCCTAAGTTCTTTCTCTCAACCAATTTTCTAGTTTTCTTCTGTGAATTCTCAGCTTTCAAATTGATTATCCTTTGACTTTACAGCCTCTGATTTTGTCACATTTTCCTTATTGTTGTCAGCTTGATATCAAACCTCACTGCAACTCCTTCATTACAAACTAGGGATCTTCTGTAAAGTGTAAAGGCATAAACTGATATTATTTTTCTTGAGGAAAAAAAAGACTTTTGTTTAGCTAAAAAAGAAAATTAAAGATGATAGAGGGAGAATTTCTGTTTTCAGAAGAATATATTCTTCCACATAATTTCTCAGTCTTTTTGTGGAAAAGCTTCTTATACCAGCATGACCACCTGTTAACTGTTACCAAATTTTCCATTTCATTAAGAAACTTCCTATCCTAGGAATGTTAATATGTGATGGAATAATGAATCACCAGACTTTGAGGGGAAATGGCCCCATCCTTTCCCTCAAGTATGGAGGCCAATAGCTCTGTGAAAGGAGCTAATCACCAGAGGTACATCTGCGTTAAAATTCAAACGAAAAAGGCAATTTTGTCAATAGACAAAATTCTAGATCTTCTGGATCTGGCAGATTAATACAAGGTGTTTGAAAATAGGTCTTCCCAATCCACTGTGTGTTGTCAGGATGGGTCCTTCTCATTCAGTAGTTTTCAGTGGCTCATTGGTTTACAAAAATTCTGTAGTCTCCTCTGGATCCCTAGGAAAATTTTACATTCTGGATTACTTTTAAGGCCTTTGTGATCACTGGCCTTCATAGGACACTTCTCAGCTGTGCTGGCTCTGTTGATCCCATGATAATGGTCTTATTCTGTGCTGTGCATTTACACTTAGAGATTATTTCTGAGCACACACAGTTACTCTCAGGAAGACGACTATGCCCTTTTCCCCTAGAAGCTTCCCATTTGAGCCACAGGGCAGAAGCCAGGATAAAGCATATTGCCTTTCTGTTACTCAGCCTCACTTTTAAAAGTAAAGCAAAATCAACACTTATACAGTGCATGTTGAGCAAACAAATAAAGATCCATGTTGCAACTCAGTGAGATGTCAGTGAGATATATTTCCGCTCAAGAGTGTTTCACCAGTGCAAAATGCAGTTTGAATGGGCAGTTCATCCATAATGTGGAAAATTTGAATTTTGTGTTTTAGAGTTTGATCTGTGTAGCTTTGTTGACTTTTTCAAAAATCAAAACCATCAAGGCTTTATTTACTTTGATGAATTGAAGAAATATTACCATGGCTTTTCTATCTGCCATTTCTTTCCTTCACTGTCGATCAAAGAGGCAAGATGATTTTTATACATATTTTATTCTCTCTATTTTATGCAAAAATGCTGTTAAGATTTCTCAGTCGCTGCAGTTCTGAAGCTAAAAAGGGCCTCCTAGCATTTTATTGTAAATACTACCTGAAGAAAAAAGGGTGATTCTTGTGCTTTTTCTGTCTTAATCAATATGTGCAAGTGGCTTATAAAATATGTTGAGAGACTTAGGGAGGGGAGTGAGAAAAGCAATACTTTCCATTTCATTTGGTTCTGGACAAGCAGTGGAATGTAAGCCAAGTCTTTTCTACTGCCAAGAAAATTCAGTCTTACTAATAGTCTTTTTAAGTGTTTAGTGAATCCATCTTGGTGGCAATACTTATTAACTAGGGCCCAGTGTAGCACGGGCTGAAATAGAGTAATGGATCATTCATTGTAAATATGACTAGTTTTATGTCCATTTTTCATTCCTTCCTGACTGATGTTTAGTATTTTTCTCCACAGTCATTGGCTCCCTTCCTGTCTTCTGTTTGTGGGGCTTGAGGAATTTTTTTTGTGAGTAAGGTGTGTGTGTGCCCTGTATTTAAAGTGTGCACTTTGAGTTTTGTGGAAAACTGCTCTTTGTCTAAAGCAAAAAATCCACAAAGGATCTCATTTCAAAATACAGCAATCAAGGTTCAAATTCAGGGTACTAGATATAGAACCTGACTTTTCAATGCTTCTTAGAGAAGATAGTTTGCATGACAAAAGTGGGAGACAAAAGAACGTGTGTTTAATGTGAAAAGCATCTCATGACAACAAATAAAATAATCGAACACAGAACAGGAACATGCAGAAGATTAACAATGTGATGTGGTGAGTTAACTTTGACTGGACACCAGGTTCCCACCATGATGCTCAGTCACTCCTCCTCCTCAACTGGACAGGCTGAGAAAATGTGACAAAACACTCATGGATCAAGATAAGATAAGGAGCAGATCACTCATCAGTTACTATCACAGGTAAAAGAGACTTGATTTAGGATATCAATTTAGAATATCAATTTATTGATAATTAATAAGAGAATAGTATAATAAGAACCAACCTAAAAACATATTCCTCTCTCCTTCCCTTGTTACTGGACTCAACTTCACTCTCGATTTCTCTGTGTCCTCCCCTATGTAGTGCAGGGGCTTGGGAAATGGTGGTTACAGTTAGTTCATCCTGTCTCTGCTGCTCCTTCCCCCTCAAACTTCACTCGAGTGAAAGGTTCTTCTCATGGGAGACAGTTCTTCATGAACAGTCCCAACAGGGATACTTTCCACAGGATGCATTCCTGCAGAAACAGACTGCTCCAGTGTGGGTCCCCCATGGGGTCAGAAGTCCTGCCAGCAAACCTGCTCTAGTGTGGGCTCTCCACAGGGTCACAACTTCCTTCAGGGAGCACCTGCTCTGTCGTGGAGTCCTCTGTAGGCTGCAGGTGGATATCTCCTCCACTGTGCACTTCCTGTGGACTGCTGGGGACTCTTTGCTCAAGTGTTTGAAGCACCTCCTTCCCCTCCTTCTTCACTGGTGTCTGCAGGTCTGTTTCTCTCTCATATTTTCACACCTCTTTCCCAGCTGCATGTGTGCATCAGTTTTTCCCCCTTCTTAAATATGTTATCCCAGAGGCTCTGCCAGTAGAGCCTATGAGCTCAGCTTTGGCCAGTGGTGGGTCAGTCTTGGAGCTGTGTGGAATGACTCTGTCAGACATGGGGAAAGCTTCTGGCATCTCCTCACAGAATTCAACCCTGCAGCTTTCTCACTACCAGAATCTTTCCAGGTACACCCCATATATATACAATGAAAGAATAACCTTCAGAGAAAACCCTTACCCAGCCTAGGTTACATGTTGTCCCCTTTCCAGCCTCCTGTGTGTCACCAAAGCTTTCTATATGGTGAAGCAAAATCTTTCTAGAGGTCAAAATTTCTGTTTCCTGCATTTTCTTTCAGTTTGAAGAATAAAAAAAAGTCAGAGAAGGAAAAAGAGCCTCTAAGGTCCAGCTGCTGGGTTAAGTATGAACATGATGAGGGTGTATAGGTTTTAAGGCTCTGTTATGGTAAGGATCAAAGAAAACACACTTTATTTAATTAATGATGCTTATAATGTACTGTTGTTATGACATTAAAACCCAGTCTAAAAACCATCTTCTTAACACAACAAGATGTTTCCCATAAATTATTTTTTTCCATTTATTAAACCAATATTTATCCAATTTTCATACCCATATTTTCTCTTTTCTGAAGAAATTTATCAGAGCACACGCTTTACAGAAATTTACTCAAGAAGTACCATTTCCTAAGTGGAAATATAGGATGTCTTTATGAGATGAATGCATTCAAGTGGATTTTTTTTCTTTATTTTGCAGAATGAGAAAAGAGCAGGCTTGCAGGTAATACCTTGGATATAACTCATCTACAAAGTATTTTTGAAGTAAGGAGTATGTAGAAACAGAAGAAACTGGTGAAAAATATGTTCCTTTGTATCGTGCTATTTAAAAGAAAACTATTTACTAAAAACTTAAATTCCTAGATTGTACTTGGGTTTTACTATATTATGGTTTAACTGATAAAGTATGTGAATATGCCTCACTAGTTCTATTTTGTTTTACTGTTAAGTTTCATTGCTCTTTTCTCATGAAGGAACCTAGTATGTTTTTAAGGCATAAAACCAAAATATAAAACTAGCTTCATTCCTTTATGCATTACATTATAAATCAACCCTTAAAAAGTTAGAATGCATCTTTAGTTGGTATAAATTCACTGTCCTTATTGGCTGCAATAAATGTTGACAATTTATATTACTAAGAGTCTGGACAGCAAGCTTCCCTTCAGCTGTAAATATAAGAAATAGACCACAATAATATAAGATATAGACTGTAAATCCAATCAACACTTCCCTTTACTTGTTCAGAGAGAAATATAATCACAAGTTTAAGAGTACATGGTATAACTTACACTTGAAGAACTAAATGTCCATTGTGTTCTCATAGAAGGCTCAATGATTACAGTTTATTCACTGAAGTAATTGTGAACATATAATTATTTCTTCCATTACTAATAATTATCAAACCATTTTACTTAGACATAAAAACCAAGACAAAAAAATTAAATTAAGGCAGCCTGAAAAAGAGGAAAAAATTATGTTCTTTAGTTGTGAACTCTAAAATAAAATATACAGAACCAATGGGCCAAAAAATTGCTTTTGCTAAACAGTTACATAACCCTTGTTTCTTATTTCTGCTTTCTGTAGAACTCCAGTCAAATGGAAATCTGCATCTCCAGCCTTTTCTTCCTGGCATTCACTGTCTTGCCAAGTATTTCATAACATTTTACAACATAATGTGTGTCTGTGTGGAGTGCTGGTTTTGTATCAATGATTTTCTCCTATGAATATTGATGCCATTAACCGTGCATAGTATTGCTGCTGCCAAGATGGCACTTCTAAAGCTATCTATATATCTGAGACAACAACTCCTACTGATAACCTTAGTCTTTGAACCAAATTATTATCTTGCAATGAATGCCATTACAGGGAAATATAAAATAGTGCTATAAAAATCACTGATTAGAGTGTAGGTTCTTTGGGACAGGGACTCTTTCTTGGACTATAAAATGGGGAAGAAAATTAGGATTCACAGTCTGTAGTTTACCTAGATCAGAATATTATTAACTTCTCTTACTTAGGACCCATTTGAAATAATTCACATACTACTAGAGATACATCATCACTTCTTTTCTGCCTGCAATAGTGTTAGCTTTCAGACTTGATGTTGTAGATTGGGTGTCCAGATGCTCTCAGAAATAACAGATAAAATAATTGAACACCATAGAAGAAAACATAAAAGACTAGGTCCCTGCATATTTATGCCATATTCCCTTCTCTCTATTTTAAGATTAAGGATGGAGGAAGAGAGAGAAGTGTCTTTACTACACTAGATTTTTTAGCTTCTAACTATCTCTGCTTTCTGACAAAGCTGTCTTCCAAATCCTTGTTATAAGAGAACTGGCAAATCCCCTGGCTATATTTACTGGATCATGCCACAGAGTTGGTTACCTTACTACAAATAGTAGCAGAGCAGAGATGCCTCCTGAGCTCCACCTCCTTCACCTAGTCTCATGGCAATGGACCACTGAATATTATTATTTTTTTTCATATAAGCATAAAAAAAAAATATATCAGCATTCCTCTCTAAAGCTTTCTTCTCAGAAACGCCTGAAAGCAAAGTTAAATGTATTAGTTAGTCAGATTTCTGGATAACCTAGATCTAAGAAGTAGCTGCATAGGGTTTGTCTGTGTAATGACAATTTACTGTGAAGTATTTATCCTGAAAAATAGGACTAATCATAGACAAACTTTCTTTCCTCTGAAATATATTAAAATCTATTAAGTACAAGACTCATTCTGTAAATGTGATAGCAGTATAACTCTTCAGAGTAAATAAAAAACAATTATGCGAACAAAAGGTTCACGGCAACTTTTCAGCATCATTGCTAACTTTATAATGAGTATTTTTCAGTATAACTCATGCTAAACACCATGGGAGGAATCAATTGTGAGCAAGTAGGAGGACTAGTTATTGAGATTGCTCATAATCACATATTTTCACCTGTGGATTTGTACTTTCCTTCACATTCTTGAAGTCCATTCACATTTTAATGTGATTAAGCCTTTGCTATATCTTTTTGGTAGGTTGTATTTGATTACACCAACTATCCATATTTTAAATTAAACCTAGTCTGATAAATCTAGAACATAGATCTGTTTCTAGCATTCATTCTTCTAATTCTTCAAAGTGTGTTTCCTTAGGTCAACCTAGGAACTCTTCCCATGCCCCAAATTTCTCTTATTTATTCTTGCTCACTTGTTAAAATTCCACAGCTTCTCCGGGTATTTGAGTAGTGCCAACCAGCCTGGTGTTTTAAGTTATGCCTCTTTCTTTTACTGGATTCCTTCTCCAAAGTTGAGGAGGAAATCCTAAATGGAATCACAGCTTTCTCCCTCCAACACACTCCTAACTTTTTTTTGTTTTTGGTTTTGGTTTTTTTTGTTTTGGTTTGGTTTTTTTTATTTGGTTTGTTGGTTGGTTAGTTGGTTTTTTGGTGTTTTTGTTTGTTTTTTTTTTGTTTGAGTTTTTGGGGTTTTGTTTTGTTTGTTTTTGGGTTTTTTTGTTGTTGTTTTGTTTGGGTTTTTTTGTTTTGTTTTGTTGTTGGTTTTTTTTTTTTCCATCCTAAGGTGATGAAAAGGCATTTTACAAAAAACTCCTGATCAGAGACAGGGCACCTTCAGCAACACTAAAAATTATAGAAGTACAAATAGTAAAAAAAACATTTTGAGGCATCTCACCTCATAAGAGATACCATTATTAAAAGACATTTCTTTGTCAGAAACCGCTCAGCCGGTATTTTTGTGACTTATTTCTCACTATAAAGTGACAGTTCTTTACCAAATGTTACCTTCCATTGGAGGAAAAGCAAAACACAAAGAGAAAATGTGCTCAGATTCCAATTTTTTAACTTTTCCTTCATTTTTTTTCCCAGATGGCTACAAGGTCTCAATTATGAAGCCAAATCATGCACTGTCTCTGACAAACACGTCAAGGCTTGGCACCTCATTTGGTCAGGTTCCATTTGTGTGTGCTAAATTCCTTCACCTATTCAGGCAAACTGAAGGCATCACTGTTGCTTAGTGATTCTTATGCAGAAGGCTTTCATATTGAAATAGTGTGTATGTGAATTTAAGTGGGGATTTTGTCACCTGTGAAAAAGTCCTTGAAAGATACTCTGGCATATAAAAATTGAATGTGTCATGGGAATTATTTTTTATCAGATGGTAAGTAAAATACAAAGAGAAAGAAAATAAAATCAAAATCCAGACATTACTTTTTTAATGATCCTGTATTCAAATAATTATTTGTCACTTTATCTCTGATGAGTTCTCCCTTCATAACTTAGTCCTTCATAACTAAAGAAAACTAGGCAAACACCTTTCTATTGAATACCTCCATTTGTTTTTAACATTAGAATTTCTTTCAAAAAAAAGAGTGAAATCTAAATTTAGGGGGTTTGGCTTAATTTTCCTTGAAGGAGAATTATATATGGAATTTGGTAGATTTCTTTGCAGAAATGACAAGAGACAGTGATCCAAATGAACAGTTCATACAGTATATTATGCCTTCTTAGATCATTATCTGTCATGATTCAACAGAAATTATGGTATTTAGAGTTCCACTGAAAATCTAAAATGCCTGTGCATATCAGGTAGATTGTCGTCTCACAAAAATATATTGCAGCCCAACAGCACTTATCTTCATTAACGGTAATATAATTTGTATTCCGTATTTACTTTTCATAACAGCACACAGATTCCTAATAAATATAAAATAGAAATACCCTAAATTTGTTTATATATATTTTTATTGTTTCATGTTTTGCCTATTACTACTACTAATGTGATCTGGTTTCAATATTTTGTGCTAAGCCAGTAATGTTGTAATTTGCTATTATTTTTCATTATTGATGCCTGCTCAGCTGGTGCTAAGAAAAAATCCAGGAGCCGTTAATTAGGGTGAGATAAGGAAAGGGTTTAATCGTGCCAAGGCAATTGATGGTATACGACGCATGCCCAGACTGTGCCTGAGATGTTGCATTTTATAACAATATCTGGCCAATCCCAAGTGTATCCACCCCGTAACTTTTGGCCTGATCCCCTCCCTTGTCCACCCTCTGAAATTGGGTCTGGGGTACGTTTTAGGACCCTCTCTTCATCAAACTTCATCATCTTCGGGGTACAGAGAGCACAGTCACCCAGTTCTTTGACTCTGTCTTGCAGTTTAGGCCAAGATACAAGCGTTCCCCAAACAAGACAGGCTTGCCTTGACAAGAGACTAAACATCTTCTACTGGATACAGGGATAGGGTTGATATAGGGTACATGGAATGGGGTAAGAGGGTTAAGGAATGTGTAAACTAAGGGGTGCTAGGGAAGAGGGATAAGGGGCTGCTTTTAAAATCTACTTCTATTACCTATAAAACTTATAAGGTAGAAAAATAAAAAACCATTAGGGGCTTAAGGCATCATTATACAGAAACTAGCTAGGGCTTTTCTGTCATCTATCCTGTCCAAGTCCTTTAACTTGCACATCTTAGCATCTTGGCTTTAGATCTTGTTTACCATGAAGGAGAAACTTTCCCTATGTCTTTCTGCATGCTTATACAAAAATAAAAGCCACAAACAAAACAAACTACAAAAAAAACAAAACCCAAACCCTTTTAACATGATTCACCTCCAAAGAAAGGTAATCAACTACGACTCAAAATCCTGAACTCTTCCAATAAGCTTACCATAATCTTTACACAGATGTTCCTGCTGGATTGACAATACTCTGCTGTGATCTCTGGGACATGGGGTATGTTAATATTCAGAACATCTTATTTTGTCATTTGTCATGCCTTGGCAGGGAGTAGAGTGCCAGGTGCAGGAAGTCTGATGATTTTGCCATTGACAGAAACCCTAAATCATCAGTATGTCTGAGACAACCAAAACTATTTAGTCTGACCCTTCAATTCTGTATTTCACCCTTTCAGCAGCTAATGGATTGTTTATGAAACTTCTGAATGGCAACACACAGCTAAGACACTAGAATAGTGGAAATTTAATGTTAAAATTATGCAACTTAAATTTTAGACATTTATGAAGTTAATTGGTTATTAACAACTTCAGGCACACAGGCTGCATTAAATCTAAATTCTATAATAACACATAATATTTCTAAGTGCTGATATATATATATACTGTCCTCTTGAGGCACAGTCAAGTTGCTTGCTTAGCAAAATCTTCAGTTTACTCTGAATAGTTCCATGAATACCAAGGAAAAAAAATTCTTCAAAGATGTCCAGTCAATCAAAAATGTTCAAAGCTGATTGGAGTGAAAAAAGGGTTCCTGGAGGCTGTTGGATAAGGCTCTGCTTCCAGCCTATTGTAGTAGCTTTCCTGCTCAGTGGAGGTGCCCTCATCTTTGGAAACCTCCCAAGAAATCCCGTCCTCAACCCCACCACTGTTGAAATTCATGTGTTTTGAATGTGAGAATTTTTTGGTTGTTGCTCTGTTCCTACTCCCAATATCTAATCTCAATAAACCTTTGGGCCTCCGAGGTACATTACAGTTTGTTCTGCTGTATTGCTTGTTGCATGGGCATGAAGAATTGATTGGTCCTTTTGTGAAATTAGTGCTACTTTTGTGAAATTAGTGCCACTTCTTGTCAGTCTTAATCATGCATAATATTTTTGTGTGCTAATGATTACTGTGGTAAAGAGATAACTTATCCTTCTAAATGCTGTCACTTCGATTCTTCAGAGAGACTAGTTAACCTGAGCAATCTGGCATGAAATTTTGGTTTATTCTTTTTAAAAAAAAAACCAAAACTTTAATCAGTGAATCACTGAAACAGCTTGTAGGGGGCAGGTTTTTCCTCATTTATTTTGCAACCTGATTTCTCCTTCAGAGACTGTGTGATGGTGAAAGATTCAGTTAAAACAAGCATGACATTAACATTTGAATCATTCTGAGAAGCTGCTAAATATGTATTAAAAAATCCCCAAACCAAAAACCAAAATCTTCTATTCTGCTACCTTTTAATCTAATTTTTTTTAAGTGAGAAAGTTTTAAAAAATAAGTTGAAATTCTGGGAGAAATTTCAAGACTGGAAATTCTCCAAAAATACGTCAGAGATTTGTCATCCTTCTTCTACAGTATTAAAAAGTCTTATAAAGCAAAAGATGTAATGATCCTTACTCCTTCATTTTTATAGACTTTTTTTCTCAAACAAATTTCATTTTTAGTTGTCTGATTGGGTTTTTTGTATTTTAAGCAACAACAAATAAAGTTTTGGGGGGGGCAAAACAGTACTTTCTTCATTATAGTGAATATGATTGTTGTGAGAAGGGATCTTTGGTGTTCATTACATCCTGAGAGGAAAAGGGAGATGTTGTATAGCATTTTAGTATTTCAAAACTGATAAACTGGTAATTCTGCATGTATATATTGCAGACTTACAGATTTGTTAGGCAGAAGCTGAATGGTCAGGGATGAATTTTTGAGTTCTACAGGTTGTTTATTTCTTACAGGAAATTATTCCAGAATTTAATCAGTTAAACCTTCCTGATGGAAAGTTTTGAGATGATTTACACAGCCTCTGTGGCATCATTTCTGAATGAATAATCAGGCGATGATTTGCTGACATGACATACCTACCTCATAAATCTTTAATGAAGTGTCCAGTGTCACCTAATTTTAATAGTATAGCCATGTAGGTTGGAACAAAGTCTTTTTGAAAATAGATATGCCATCCACATTGATCAACCTTTTTTCAACTACTGTTATTGCACTGAATACCAAATGAAATTATGAAAATGAATGCTTAGAAACGTCATTCTTTCTAATACACACTGACATTTATTAATACAAATATCCATGGTTTAGCAGGAAAAATCATGAATACTGAAAGTTCCAGTATGTCTGGAAGTTAGAAAACCAGATTAGTTGTCAGGCAAACATTTTGTAGTGTGATTGTTTAACCTTTGGAAGAATGATGGTGGTGGATTCTTGTCTTTAATAAGGATGGCTGTGTGGGTTTCAGACAGCCAAGGTGAACCCACCACAAGGAACTTTTTCCTCCTAAAAATATTTTCAAGTTTGAATAAAAATTATTTTAAAACTGTCTTGTAGCTAGTTTTATGTATGTGCTGTGATATTAATGGACCTTTTTTGTTTCAGGATTTGTGAATTGTTGATAAACACTGTGCAAAAGCACACTGACAGTTTTAGGTTCTTCTCAAAGCTAAAGACAGTACTCCAGACAGTACTACAGAAATACATTTATGAATTTCTTCCCATAGAATTTTTTTAATAATACGTTAGTTTTTTAAAAGATAAAATGAATACAGCTTTGCCTACTCTGCCCAAGATGCACAGAAGAGTTTCAATTGATCTGACAAAATAGTTTCTATACTTCTGAATTTTCAGTGGGAATATTTCTAAATGTCAAAGAACATTTTTTCATTCTCCATTCACACTGTTAATCTTTTGAAAAAGTATACTTATATTTAATATACATAATAAATGCTACTTGGATAGACTCAGTATTTTTTCAAAGCTCTGTGATTATCTTGCACACCTTTGGAAATTAAAGTTTTGATTAGAAATATCAGACTTTATATAAAACTGCCTTTTTCTATTTATTCTACTGGATTTTTTTTTTGCTGGATTCATTTAATCTCTCTCTCCTCTTTTCATCTTAATCCTTGCATTCCTCTGTATGTCCAAATGCAAGAGACTAAAGGCATTGTTAGACTTGGGCTAAGGTTTCATCCTCTTCCCTGCCACCCCCTTCTCTCTCTCCTTCTCAGATTAGAAGCCTGTCATCTTCTTTTTCCTTTTCAGATCATTTGACTTCAGGAAATCAGGGTCTGAGATTCAGATAAAATCCTAATGTTTGAAGTATTTGGTGTTTGCCATTTTTGCTTTGCTATAGTGTTGCAAAGAACATTGGCAAAAAGTTTCAGTGCTAAATATAGCATGTATAGTCAATTTGTGTAAAACAGATTTTTTGGGGGAAAAGTATGAGTAACTGTGGCTCAAATCTAGCCCAGAATTTGGGTAACATCTGTAAACCTAAAATACAGCCTTTTTTCTCTCCCACTTTTATTTATAATTATTTGCTTGGTGATTGTGCCAATGTATATGTAATCAAAAAAGCATGTACCTTTTCTCTGAGTAAAAAAGTTTAAGCATTTAAGGCATAGGAACTTATCTCTCATATATAAAAAACCATTTTTCTATTAAGCAAAAAAAATTTTAAAGTGCTAATCCCAAAGGTGTCTGTCATGCCTACAAGCAACTGTTTGTGGCCTTTATTTGATGGTTATAAATGGAAGTCTATCCATCCAGTACTCATGATTATTTCTTTGTCTTTGGGCAAGGACAAGAAAAAAATAGTTTTCACTCTCATCCTGCCTCTGTGATTAGAAAGAAGAATTAATTAAAAAAAAAAAGTTTCTATACAAACTTTCCCTAGGCTATAATTGTCATACGTTTAAAGTATACCTCTAAGATTTTTGTGTGAGTGTGAACATATTTTGTACATTAAATCCTACGGTCATTCTGAATGGTAAAAAGTCCCTTTATTAAAAGATCATAATGGCATTCCATCAGTATATGTTAACTGGGAGTCCTTCTATCTCAGTCACCTTTTAACATGTGCACTTGATGAACTTTTTATTTTTTTGTGTGAGCATGGTTTATACATGATGTATAGACATACATTGTTTATACATACTAGACTTTCACAGCTTTCTTTTAGTCCTCTGACATTTTGAGTTTATTGATCGGATTAACATTTCTAAAGATGCAGTGGCACCTTCTCAGATAACGAGTATAAACCTATATCTCTGTATGTTCCCAGGTAAAATCTAGAATTCAGAAGGAGAAAAACAGTAAGTAATGTCTTTGGTTGCACAGCACTCTATATAATGTCAGTTTATTTTTCATTGTGAAATGGCAATATGGCTTGTGAAGCACAGCTTGAGGATGTGAGAGAAGTGTGACCCTCTTTGTCTACTGTGCCAACAGTCTGCTGCATCTCACAGGAAAAAACACCAGACTGGTGGTATCTGTTACTATTTGTAGGATTAACACCCCATGTTAATTCCAGCTGTTGTTCATGCAGTTGTCTTCCTGGTAGCCAAATGAGTGCTTCCTGTGCCCAGCTAGGGCAACTGTGTGTCAACTCGGCATTTAAAAAGTCCACTTTGAATTATTCAGAGATATCATCTCTCTGTGTGCATCAAAACTCTCTTTCCTATATATTCATAAGAGTAGACTAGTATGAACAGCTTATACATTGTGGTTTGTATCTAGAACACATGTTGCTTATTGTGATTTAATTCTTCATGTTAAAAGTGTTTCTGCTTTTCATTTGCTTATCCAGGCCATTTTCTGGCTTTTCCTGCCTAGAAGCATAGTTTGTACAGTGAGACATAAGGAGGATTGTAGTGAAAACACTTTTCATTCTTTCCATAACACTTTTCATTCTTTCCATTTTGCATCAGTCTGGAGCACTGATCTCATCTGGATGGCAAAGAGTCATGGTATCATCAGCACTGCTGAGCCTTTTTGAGTGCCAGAGGCAGTCTGAGTGACTCATAGCTGAGACAGTAGGGCTTTTGAGAGCTGCCTCTGGGACAGAGCCACAGGGAGTCTCACAATCCCTGTGCTATCAAATGCAACAATAAAGCTTCACAATGCCGTGTGTGAAAATACCAAACTCTGGAGGGGTTGCTTTCTCGTAGCAATAGGAGCTATGAATGGCGCAAAAGTTCAAACTCACATAGTTGGATTTATTTTCTTCATCACTGAAATCGTAATGACAGATTGCAAATCTCTGATTTGATTCCCAAACCTGCTGTTTCAGTGGTTTCTTCTAGATCTCCCTGTCTTTATCACAGTTGCCTCCAGCAATAGAGGCACACCTGCCAATATGAGTCAGAAAAAGTTAGTGGTCCAATGCTAATAAGAAGCACTCTATTAATCACCATCTTGCTGACAAGCTTATGTGATGTATGTGTGTGGGCTGGTAGCAGATTAGTACCTTGTGTAAGTATATACATAACACACAAGCCTGGGATTTCATTAATATCTGTAAAATTCCTGTTACAGTAAGGAGTCTCTTCAATACAGCTTATTATACTAGACACAGATGTCCTAAATGAAAAACAGGCTAATGGACAAAAAGTGCTCTGTTCATCCTTGTATTCTTTCAGTGTCGTGAGAGTCCATGTTTTTTACAAACTCTTTTTTGTTCACATCTGAAAGCCTTTTTGAAGGGCTATTGTTGGTCCTCTAAACAGATAATTCAAAATTTCATGTGATGTTTAGGCTTGTTTGTTAATTGAAATGTTTAATTCTATATATTCTGCAAAGTCTTTGGGTTAGGGAATACGTTTTCTTTATCCTGCTCCACAACATTATAATTCACTTGAATAATGCAAAAAATAAATGTGGAAATTCAGAAGTCTCTCTTCCACATTCAGTTTTCTGAGTTATCTGGTAGGTCCTTAGGTCCTGCAGTTCTCTGTCTTTTTTATTCAGCCTTTCCTTTCTTCCTTACCAATAGACCTTTTGGTTTTGTCTCTTCTCTGATGGCAGTAATTTTTTATTTCTCTGGCTATCATCCTTTCCTGAAATTAAACTCTTACTCATTTTGTAGATGGGAAAATACCAAAAAGAAAAATTCCAGAGACATAGGACTTGGCTGAATAGCTGCTGAAATTAATTGAGTGAAGAACTCCTGCCCTGGTATATCACCAACAAACAGGACAAACAAATTGCCTTTATCTGGAAAACAAAAGATGAAATTTTCAAAACTGGGATACCACAGTGCAGCATTCTGCTGGATGACAAAGTACCCCAACAGGAAGAGAAAGGTCATCATTGTTCATATAAGCTGCTCTCTGACTCAAGATAGGTGGTCTTGAGTATTATTTTAATTCTTTATTTATGATTCAGTTTACTTCAGTTTCATTCACTGATTTAGAATGTCTTGTAATTGACTAACTTTGTAGGCAAGTTCTGCTTTTCCTGACATCTCTTATAGGAATTATTCATTTTGAACAAATATTTGGTAATGGCTGGAAGCTGAGGGCTAGAGAAAGAAAAGCATGATGTAAAAGAAAAGAAAGACATAGTCCATTAACAAAGACAAATGATTATAAGATTTGCCTGCAATGGCAAGGTTTCACAGGTAAATCCACCTTTGCCTTGCTTTATCCATGCCTGAAACTCGGCCTCTCACATCCTGCTCTGAGTTTTTCTTTCCCCTGCAGCCCCAGTGTTTTTTGCTGACCTGAGTGTTTATGTTATTAGTATTTAGTAGGTTACACACATATTGATGTATGAAAGACTTGTAACTTAAGCCCAGTTTTATACCAACACCATTCTATTGCTGGAGGCTGGTGTGAGTCCAGGCAGCCTTGGAGCACACACCAGGTACAGCTGGGACCTGGCTGTACAGAGCCATGCGGCTGCTCCTCTGGCTGTGCTCTGAGCGGGACAATCCTTCAGAAGATAAAATCTCTTCATTTTTTCCCGGCTACTTGTTCTATTGAAATTACTTTTCTTTTTCACCTTGTAGGCTTTCTTTCAAAAAGATGTATCCCACAGTTTCTTCCTAGATCCTGTGGAATCAATACAGTAGAGGAAAATACCTCAAAGAAAGTAGAATTTTGTCCAATCTCACATGCCCAAGGCTGTTAAGTAAATCTGTTACATAACTAGAAGTACAAAGTCCTCTAATTCTTTTAGGGATGCTTTTGAAAACTACCTCTGGCATTTACTTTCTGCCATATAACTGCAGCTGTCCTAGAGCAGAGGAAATCCTTCAACAATCTGCACAGCACTAAAGGTCTCTCTCTATGTAGAGAGTACTAACTAGTGAATCAAAGATTTTGTTTATGTTGCTTTAACTGAAATTCTATGTCACAACATAGTTATTAAGAAAAAGAAAATAAAATTATTTTCATTCTGCTTGTAAATATTAAATAAATTCAGTTGATTTTTTTAAATGGTCCCTGAAAAAAAAGAGACAGACAGAACAACTTATGATTCAGGGCTCTACTTTATATTCAATCAAGTAAAAAATACATTTAATTAAATGATTACTTGCCCATGCCCTTCTCTCTTACACACTCTCCAAATACAGGTGAATATAAGTCAGGGAAATCTATTTTTTTTAGTATACAATTAAAGTTGCTGTAAATTTCTGTTTAAAAAAAAAATCCCTCAGTTTGCATGCAAAATTGTCTCCAGTTTCTGTTATTGGGTCAAGTGAACAGCATTTCTTCTTCCTCCAGTCAACTTAAAGGAACTTACATAAAATGGTTTCCAAAAGAATAAAAAGGTCCGTAGGCTGCTGATCCGAAATGAAAGAGATTGTCTTGTTCACATGTGGACGCTGTAAGAGACCTCCATTCCTGATCGTCAGTTGTTGCACTCTGATTGACTTGTAGGGGTGTGATGTGGGGTTATGCTGACCAATATCTAACCAGGTTCCTTTAATTCTAACCACTGGGAAAACATGTATACATCTCATGTATGTATGTATGCATATATATATATATATAAAAATTTATATATGTAACTGTTATTGGTGTTAATCTCATTATAATTCTGCATTGTTCCATGTAATAATGTTATCAGAACTTGAATGTGTAGACAGTTCTGATTGATTGGTTCTTTCAAGATCCAAAGCAAAGTTGTGCTTGTATGCACTCATATTTTTATCCTCCAGTTCCTGGTTCTTTTCAGACATTTTCTTGACTTGAATGCTGCTTATTATTATCAAGAACCATGCTACCAGTCTTTTCCTTTTTGTTCATGTCATTTATGGTCATCAAATTTTCAAATATGCAACTCTTCAATTTAGTTTTTGTTCATAGATCTTGAAAAGAATAATGAAGCAATTAAGGGAACATATGGAGAGACATTATTTTTTCTATACTATGCTATAATTCTGACACATTTTCTTCCAGTTGAATAGTCTTTTAGCATAAAAGAAATCCCAACAATGTTTCACATCAAATAGAAAAGAATGCATCTACAGTTCTGTATTTCTATAACACTAATCTCACTGAAATATCACAGTGCTTAAAAGAAGTTGTTTTCTTTCTACATGTGAAAGAAAGATCAGCTTTATTTTAAAGGACTGAGTCATTACTGGTGCTAGAGTCATCTACTGACACAGGTAAAATCCTACTTAAATAAGTATTTGTGTATCTTTTAGAGGATGCTCATGAGAGAAGTAAATAACATGACTCCTCTTTTGCTATTTCAGCACAGAAAAGAATAAAAAGATGAAAAAATGCAATTCAGACTCAGGTTTCTGCTAGTGGACTTGCAGAGATTTAGGTGTTGCTATGAGACTATAAGGAAGGTTTGTGTTATGTTGCTAGTGTGCAATAATTTAATTAATTAAATCAAAGTGCTGAAATTTAAAAAAAACACTGTCTGCCTATCTTTGTGTTAATCTAATACATAAGTCCTTGTGTGTGGCAAATATTTATACTACATCATTAAGATTACTCATGATACAATCTTATTCTGTTGGAATAGACTTTGGAATGGAATCAGGGTTCAGTGTAAAAGGCATGCTTTGAAAATATCTGATTTTTGGTAAAGAGCCATTACATAGAAATTTTTTTTGACTCATCTGTACATGAAACTGGTGGAACTCAAATTCCTTAAACTACAGACTCTGTTCTTTAGGTATCAAGGTGTACTGGAACCCGTGATTTCCTTGTTTCTCTTGTGAATTTCTAAATATCAGAGGAAGTATCTGGAATAAACCACTTTTGTCACGATACAATTTAAAACTTCAGATAACTCAGGGATTTTTCTTTTGTAAATCTATGAGTGGCTATTTAACCTCCTGACTGGAAAACGTGAGTAACACTGCAGATCCCTATTATCCACACCATTTAAAAGGTATAGAAAGTAACTAATCTTGCAGATTTGTTTCCATAACAAAATAGACATGAAATAGAAGCCACTGTAAATTTAGGACGCTGGTACAGCTTTTAGAAACAAATTTGCCAGCATGGCTAGCACCTCTTAGATGACTGATAGGTGTTTCTTTTTCAATTTCCTTCTTATGGAAGTTATGTAATAAATTTTACTTCATAACTCAGAATGACTGAAAGGCTAATTTTAGTTCTGAAGGGTTTTTACATCTAAATTGATCAATAAATTAGATGGATTAATTAAGTTCTGCTGTCAGGGCCAAGGAATGTCAGTGTATGTAACCTTGCTGATGTATCATTTATTAATCTCTCAAGGAACAATAACTTTTTTAAACTCTCTTTGTGTCCTTTCCATTTTAAGACCATCAAAAGGTCTGCCTATAGAATGAATTTTCGTCCTCTTAGGGAAATGATGAAGTTATATCAGTAATACAGACCAGCACTCACCTGCAAAAGATGAAAAAAGTTCGGGAAGAAAGTAATTTATTTCTGACAGCTGCATAAATTAGAAAGAAGTGTCCTGACAAATGAACATGATTGCGTTTTGTCCATCATGTCAAGAATTGTGCTATAGGTTCTAGCAATTCTGTCCCTCAGGAATAATTTTTCATCCAGATGAAAATACACAAGAGAAATTAATGAGGAATAGAAACCTCTTTCATTATGACTGACCACAAAAGATGATGTCTGCATTGCAAAGGGTTTAAGGGTTGATAAGTTTAAGGAAGATATGAAGTGCATAATATGTATATTTTTGTGAAAAGAAATTTTATTTTCTTTAACGTTTTTCAGAGCACAACATAGTCTGAATCTTACTATAGTTTCCAGTTTAAAACTGGTGTATATATATTGGTTTATTAACTCCATTTTCTTATGTGTTTATACAATCAATGCTCATCTGATATATTCTCTTACTGGGCTTTTACTGATTATTAATAAAATAAATTAATTAAACAAATAAAAATAAGAAGAAAAAGAGGAAGAAAAGGGGATAGATTTTTTTTCGCCATATTTTGTGTTTCATTTGTTCTTTTAGTTACAACAATACATCATCATGGCTAGGCTTTGCGAACGAAGATTTGAGGAGGGCTCTACCCACGTTTGTTACAAGCGCGTTGGTGGCTCAAAAGACCAATACGAGATAGACACGTCCGGTTGCAAAAGGCACAGCAGAAAGACTCCTTAGGAGATATATAATACAATGCAAATATCTATTTACATCTCAGAGAAACTGTTTTTACTTGCATGTAGTTATGAACAGTTTCTTTTGCTTTATATCAGTGTATCTTTTAATCTATATCAACTACTTCAACTTTCTTGGAGAAGGTTTGTGTTTGGTTTAGAATTTCACACTCAGGTAACATCTTGTCAGGGTTCAAGCTGATGATGCCACTACAAGATGTTCCATTTCTCCTTACTTAAAATGAAAACAAGAAAAGAGAGAGAAGTACCATGTGTCAGAGTCTGTACTTGACACTGCATTGCTTCTAATACAGTGCTGCTGTCTTGTAGGCTGTGAAAACAAAAACAAAATCAAAATCTTAGTCACTTCAAAAGTACCAGAGGCTCATTGAATCCTATATTTTCAGAGGGATGCAGACACCTGAGGCTTCACATGAAAATGGCAAAAATGTCAGAGTCTATTAGGAAACAATTTCCTGCAGGCATCTTATGTGTGGGAATCTGACTTTCATGCCTTCAAAAACCCAGCAATGGCTGAACTGCATCATTAAGTGCCTAAATGTGTTTGACGGTCTTGCCCTTGTTCCTCCAGAATCTACCTCATGAAAGAAATAGTTGCAGTGAAATGACTCAAGAAGAAATTAGGTGTTTATATGTACAAAAATTATTTAAGGTGCACACATTCATTGTAGAGGTGTATGATTCCTCTGTTAGTTTAAGGACAAAAACATTATGGCACATTAGTTGAAGTTTCCAAAACAACTTAAGCACTCATGAACTCTACTGTTAGATGACCTTCATTAGTACATTTCAGGAGTACATAACTAACTTCATAAAGTACTACACTGTGACAAATCTAGTTTTCATATTATGATAAGTTAATGAGTTTCCCTTTTAACTTCCTAAATTAACATGAACACTGCACAAAAAGATTACAACGGCATGATAAAAGCATTAATTTAGTCTTAATTATTTAAAATGTATTTCTCAGAAGTGAGAATGGTTGTAATGCCTCTGGATGCAAATGTGTAAGGCAAGGCACTATTTATGTCTTTATTTTTTCTTCCTTTTAAAGAAAGGAGGATGTCTCTGTAGCATAGCCCTGTTGATATTAATAGATTTTTTGAAGTGCATGAGGATCTGGCCAAACTGTCTCTGATTCAAATTATATTGGGAAAGAAACAGGTAAAATTCAAGAAAATAGAAGTGCATTTCTTTTTATCCTTTTTTTTGGTCACATTATTAATATGCTTTCATTTTTAATTTTTTTCCCTTCTATGAACTAGCTAAAAAATGCACTGTATGCCCAACATAAACATTTCTGCATCACAAGTGGGGTTTTTTTTTTGTTTGAAAGTGTTCTTGCTTTCACAGTAGACAGCTCTTGATAAAGTTGCAAAATTAACTAAGCCTCAACTGCTTTGACAATTAAGTTTCAAGAAATTGCATGTGGTTCTACTTTACAAAACATTTTGATATAATACAGTTAGAACAGTATTAAGTTTATTCTCCAGTTTCAACTGTCACGATGACCAACTTCTTTAAGTGGAGGACCTCTTCATGCTTGATGTGTTGATAGCTTTGCACTACTTCTGTACACTTCATGGCTTCAAGCTATTCACTAGAAAATAATTAAATATTTGAGTTGCATTATAAAAGAAACACCACAGCCCACAGGTCCTGAACTCTGAAAATGTGAAAAGAACTTCCCTCACTGATTCAGGGACAAAAGTTCCCTCTCTGCCAGCCCCCAACCTGACCATTGTGGTTTGGGATGAGCACTAAACTATAGCAGGCTTACTTAGTCTTTGTTGTTGAATTGTATCAACTGAAAATTTTCAGTGGTAATTGAAGAAACATGAAAAAAATTCATTGTTACAAAATAAAATATTTATTTAATATTAAGCACTGAAATGTTTGTATTGTTATGCAGCTTGTGAAAAATTCTTTTCTGAAAAGGGAAATATTACATCCTTAGTTACTTTCAATCTAAGGAGTCTTTCTGCTGTGCCTTTTGCAGCCGAATGTGTCTATCTCGTACTGGCCTTTTTAGCCACCAATGTGCTTGCGACAAACGTGGGTAGAGCCCTTCCCAAATCTTCGTTTGCGAAGCCCAGCCCTGATGAGTTACTTTCAACCACTAAAGATAGATGCATTCTCTCACTTAAAAATTTACACGGATAATTTTACAAAAGATTTCATTGTGGATCATTGATGCTTGCAGTGTATTTTCCTGTAAGTTACAGTTTCCCCTTAATTACTGAAAATTTAGGTAAGAATATTTAAATTACCACCTATAATGTCTTTTTCATAGCGTTCTTTTGTGCCTGTTTGACACTGAAAAAAGAAAAGTGTTTTCTGTGTGTGGTTTTGTTTGTTTTAATCCATTTGCTTTAGTTTATATAAGAAATTTTAGCTGTTTGGCATCAGTAGCTAAAGTCTTGGGTCAAAAGATTGCTTATGAAGTATGAAATTACTTCTTCTTTAGTGCAGATAGGTTTTGAGAAATGTGAGATTTTGAACTGCAGTTGTCATATGTTTGATTTTTTTCAATTTTCTATAAATGTAGTAAATTCTGTTTTCTCATAATATCCGAAATATTGCACAAAACTGAATCCTTGTAGATTCAGAGTGTTTCTGAAAGCACTAAAACTCTTTAGATGGCTGAACTGAAATTGTAAACAAGGAAAACCAGTGAGATGCATTTGTTAGAAGGGAAAAAATCACCCCTACCTGCTTGATTATACATTATTGTAAAAAGAGTTTGTTTTAAGGTGATTATTCACAATTCATCCATGATTACTAAACAATAATTGATTGTAATGTGGAGGCCTGGTTACAATGTATATGCATAGTTTTATTAACCGTGCATATTTTACTGAATATATGATATAGTGAGATTTTTTTATACATTGCCTCTTTTATTATAAAACTCTTCTTCTTACAGAGTTTACCTTGACAGATCTCATTAATCATATATATCACACAAATATGAAGTGTAACCTTTTGTGTAGAAACTCTTTTTGTATAGTTTCCTCATGAGTGAATTCCCAGTAATTACATTTAATGGTTAATGTCACATCTGAGCATAGATATAATTAGCCAAAGTAGAGACGTTGGTTTCTCCTTCATTTGATCATCTAAGGTATTTCAAGCTCCATTTTTGTAAGTAAGTGAATAAGTGAATTGCAAACTGGAATTTCAAGAATTAGTGTTTGCATGTGGCATGCGCAGACTCATTGACTCCACAAGGTGTTGAACAATCCTAAAGAGCTCTACAGATCTGTGATGTCATGGCCTTATAAATAGCAAAAAAATAGACAGTAAATACAGGAAAAGACTTTGTTTGGTTTGTTTCATTCAGGTGAAGTTGATATATACATTCAGATTAAGAGACAGTTTAAAGTTAGAAATTCAAAAGATAACTAGAGGGCCAATGCATTGCTCCTCAGAAGAGTACAGAATCAGACCCTAAACAAATAAATATAAATTTTTAGGGCACATCAACAAGTTTCCTGGAATAATCAATGACTATGACAATGTAGAATGTCTTAAGTGTTATATATATTGCATTATATTTTCTGTATTTATTATTATGATAAATTTTTTCATCTTAGAGTGGAAGAGTTGCTTGAAATACTCCTTTCCAAATAACAGATTATAGAACTGATGTATTGTGGTGTTCCCTACCATATGGAAATGCTTAAAGCAATATATCATAACAGAATGCTTTATCTCCAGTGCTTTCAGTACTGCTTGCTCTGTGATTTCTTGAAGTATTCATTAATTAAGGAAGTACAATGCAAGTAATTGAATTTCAGACTAAGGCCAAAATAAATAAATGTACCTTTAAAGGGAGAAATGTTGCTATTATTAGAATACTTCTGACTTAGTTTATTTCAATTATTTGCATAGCTGTAATTGAGCTATAGTGCACTTCACTTCTGCATTAAAATTAAGTAGAATAAAATTATGACTTTTTAATAACATCAAATTAAATTTCATTAATGAAAATTTAATTACCAGGTTTCATATTAGATATAATTAGCTAATGATCTATAAATCTGTATAAAACACAACTTAACAATATAACACCTGACATGATAAAATAACTAATCTAAGCCCAAGAAGTAATTAAGAAGATGTCATATGTGCTGTATTTCACTATCCATGGGCGAAGACGATTGAAGCTCTGGTAAATTATACAAGACAAAATTTGACTTGGCCTGCCAAAGGCATGTGTTGAGGATTACTCCATTTAATTGTTGTATAGACTGTTCTGGAAATGGTGGCTTTTATTTTCTTGGTTTGTTC
Source organism: Neopelma chrysocephalum (assembly GCF_003984885.1). Lineage (NCBI taxonomy): Eukaryota > Metazoa > Chordata > Aves > Passeriformes > Pipridae > Neopelma > Neopelma chrysocephalum. The sequence continues at coordinate 6,882,745 of NW_020897737.1, forward strand.
TTTATACTAAGACTTTCACCAGAAAAAAAAAAGTATTAAAACAAAAATCTCCTAAGGGAGAATATTGAGATTTCTCTGATGAATTTTCTCACATTCTTTGGATAGAACTTCTACTCAAAAGCAGTAAGAAAAACATGTTCTCTTTAGTCCACTGCAACATGTTCTGTTTAGTTAATTGCAATAGTTTAGGTTTTCAACTTTGATGTCATTATGAGCTAAACTGCTCTGCAAGTCTGCTGGAGTCCTGTCATACTTACTCTTGATTTTTCCAGTTATTGAAGAAAACAAAATACCTCCACTCCTCTGGAAAATAATAATGATATTTTTGAAATGTACTTTTTCACTTGCCTCCTCATGTTCTTGTCTTAGTTTATTGAATTTGGTGATCTCTATAACTCAGAGAAGAAGTGAGCAATATAAAATAATTATTTATTTTTTTTCAATATGTGAATTGATTACTTAAGTATATATTGCAGTTCATAGCATTGGAGTACACATCTGAGTCTGAAATGTCTTGCAAGCTATTTGATTATTAAAAAATATTTATAATACCCCTGTCATTTATTTCCTGAAGACAGCTTTGAATTTCACAGAGAATGTAGATTTTCTTCCTAACTTAAATATATATCTATCTATATATATACATATATGTACATAAGTGGAAGCATAATCTCTGCCATATATGTGTCTTAAAAATAGATTCCTGTTCAGGGACTTTCAAATACTTGAAAAGCTGGTAGTCCTATCTATATTAACTTTGCAAGTTGTCAAATATGCTGTGTTTAACACATGGACAGTTTCCTGTATATTCAGAAATTATGCCAGCTTCTAGTACTTTAGGTTGCCTTAAATTTTAGAATCTAATTGCCTGTAATGTGTTTGCTAAAAAACAGCACTTTTTTTTTTTTACTGAAGAAAGGCTGTAGGGTTGCTGATATTGTTAAAAAAGTAAAAAGACAAGTTTTCATTTTGCATAAATTTGTCCATAGTATTTATATTGACTTCAGTACAGTTATTTCTTATTAAGGAATTCATCCATGTATTCATGTAACAATAATGATACAGTATAAATTTGTTTAGGAAAATATATTCAAGTTTGTAAGTGATTATTAAACTAAGATCTAGGCACTTCAAAGTGGAACTAGACCCTATTTAGCGCCAAAAGGAGTGCAAGCTATTGCGATTTGCCATGTGGTTTGGTATTGCTTTCAGATTTTAACATGTCCTTATGGGCCAAGTATCCAACCAAATATATTGCCAAATTTTTGAGAACTAAATAAGCATACTTTGAATGCAAAGTTAGGAATTCAATGTTATTCTAATAAAAGAATTACTATTAGTGCAAATTGCTCTAAGCAGTGTTAATTTGAATAGGGCATAAGAATTCTCTCCACTTTAGGAACAAAGGAGATGTTACCATCTGCAGCTCATGATTTTTCTGAAGTTTGGATCTTGTTTGCCTATGCCTGAAAATGCCTAGATCCCTCTGAGCTATGTGGGCAAACAGAGCCTCAGCTCTGCAAGTTATTGTATAGACAGACTTTATATCAATCCAGACTTGACTTGGTTGAGGTTTCTTCCTCCTTTATTTTCTCCCGTGCTTTATTGATAAGTGATCACCAACTCCTGATTTCTTCTTGATACATAATCTGGTTTCTATGTTCTTCTGCTGATGCTCATTTGACACAAATGAGAAAACAGATTTGAATTGTTGGACACAGGAAATGTGCTTGCTGAATGCGGTACTGCTTTAGTTCCTTGTCCCTATGCCACAAGAGCAACAAATTACAATTAAACCAATAAATTCTGTATTTTCCTAATGATATTTTTAAATTCTAAATAGTGGTATAATGAAAACTTTCTCATATTCACCCTTCTTCTTTTCCTCTGTGTCCCAAATTCAATGGCAACAGCCTTCTGCATAGAGTAGCAGAATTGGAAAAGAGCAGAGTTTCAGCAAGTGCTCTGCATCCGCAGTCCTTCAGCAGTAGAAGTGAGATGTGGCTGCAGGGTGTTGAAGATTTGCCTCAGGTCGTGTTTATACTTTTGATAACACAGCCTGATTGCTTGGTCTTTCTTTAACAGTTGCCCATAAAACCATCTTTACCAACAGTCAACCATTTATTTGTTCTTATAGCTGTAAGGCCTCTGATATGATCTTGTGTTTGTAGATTCACAGCCTTCACCTGTGTATTGTGCTCATACCTTTAGGGACTACTAAAACATTGATCCATTAGAAGACACATAGAAACATAAAGGTACAGTAAGTTCAGTAAAAGTGCACAGTCCTGCACCTGGAGAGGAATAACCCGAGGCAACAAGATATGCTGGTGGACACTCAGGTGGAGAATGTCTTGTCAGAAAAGGACCTGGGAGTCCTCGTGAACACCAGGTTGAACATGAGTCAGCAACGTGTCTTGTGGCAAAGGCCAATGGTATCCTGGGCTGCATTAGGGAAAGGGAAGTCATCCTTTCCCTCTATCAGCCCTGGTGAGGCCACACCTGGAGTGCTGTGTCCAGTTCTGGCCTTCCCTCTACAACAGAGACAGGGACATACTGGAGATAGTTGAAGGGCCATTAAGCTGCTTAGGGGACTGGAACATTTCTCCTATGAGGAAAGGCTGAGGGAGTTGGGACTGTTCAGCTTGGAGAAGGGAAAGCTCAGGGGGATCTTAATGCATATAAATACCTGAAAAGAGAGTGTAAAAAGGATGGATCCAAGTTCTTTCCAATGGTACCCAGTGAGAGGACGAGAGGCAACAGGCACAAACTGTAACACAGGAGGTGCTGTCTGAACATCAGGGTGACCAAGCCCTGGCATAGTTTGCCCAGGGAAGGTGTGGAGTTTCCCTCCTTGGAGATATTTAAAAGCTGTCTGAACATGATCCTGGGCAATCAGTTCTATGTGTCCCTGCTTGAAGCTGTGCTTGACCATATGACTTCCAGAGATCTCTTCTGACCTCGGTCAGTCTTTGATTCCCTAATTGCTTTGGTACTCTCCTGTTATTAGTATCTGGTAGTTACAGTAGTACACTGGTGCGCTGTCAGAATTACAACATGGGATAAGCACGTTCTGTCAGCTATCTCTGAATAGATGCTGTGAAGTAACACATTAAAACAGAGAATCTTGTTCACTTTTAATGAGACGCACCTGTCCTTGAAGCTATCCCATCAAAGCATAGCTATGTAGTAAGCATATTGGCATTTGGGGCAGAGTTGCACTGATATTTTATTTTTCACCTCGTCTCTACCTTTTTCTATATATTGATTTATCTGTCTTTGGAGGCCAAAATCGAAGTTGAGTCTTTCCTTTACAGATATTTTACTATGTTTTAAAGTCATATACTGCATTACATACTTAATAAAGATTTAGAGATGTGAAATTCATTCATTGATCCAAACATGTTAGACAGTTTTTAAAGTGTGTATTATTATATCATATAACTCATGTCAATCCTTTGTTAGAAAGACTTAGTTATCAAAATCATCAACATCAGTCTTAAAGCGGGAGCTCAATGATTTGCTGTTAAAATAAATGTCAGCTAAAAAACACTGTCACATTTTAAATAATTCAATTTTTTTTTCAATTAGAAATTTTTAAGATTGCATTTTTAAAATTGCTAAGTACTGACTGGTACTACATGAAGTTACATTTAGGATGAAAAGGTATAATCAAATTACATTTTTACTTTTTCCCTCAGAATAAAGCATGGTGTTTCTCCATTGTTGCATTGAAAGCAAAGCATTTTTAAATTCATAGAATAGTTTCCCACATCATAAATATATTTTCTGTAACTCCCACATCATAGAAAGTGCAGCTATCTGTACTGCTAAATGTACTGCTAAAATTTCACCACTTCATAATAATTGAATTGGATGTCAGAGTTTTCTTTGGCTTTCCATTCATTTCCTGCTGCATTCCTACCCCAACAAATTAAATTTTTATGCTTTTATAAAGTTTGTGTTTGGATTCTCAATCACAAACTATGATATTCTCTGATTTTTATAAGACCCTCATCACCATCCTAGGAAACCTTTTGTCACAGAGCAAAGGTACCAGAAGTGATTCACTACAGATCTCTGTTAAAGTGGGTGCAGAATGATTAGCATGTGAAAGAGTAATCCATTAAGGGATGTTGAAACCAACCACTGTCTTGGGAAGTCCTTGAAGCACCAGTGGCTGGAAGCTGATAGGGTTACCTGATGTGCCAGGATATGACAGTTCTTACAGTAGGACTGAGTCCTTGCTGTCACGATCTTACCTACAGGGAGAGAAGCCCAGCTCTCAGCCACCTTCTGACACTGCTCTTGCTGGTTGAGGAACTGTTGATTTGTAATAGCTGAGAATCTTCATTCACAGTATTAACTGTGAACTTGGGGAACACCTTGTACTCAAAAAATGAGTGTAATCAGTAATCACTCAGTAGACAGTATGATGATAATAGTTTCCTTTCATCGTGGACCTTCTGGATTTGCAACAGGAGGTCAGACATTTTTCTCCTCAAGGCATTTGAAGAGTGCAATTGCATGCATTGATTAGGGTAAAACTAGCTTAGGTACTATAAAATGTTTAAGAAAATCTATGAAAAGAAACAATTCTCTGGTCTGGAGTATACATATTTCAACTTCCAAAAATTAAAAAGGGGGAAAAGACAGACACTACCATCTATTATATATTTGATTATATTCAGATAAGTATTTTTTATTAAACTAGTAACACTGATTTTATGCAATTTTTCAGAAAATAAAATTAGAAATAATTAATTCCTGGTAAAGTGTAGCAGGAGGAAAAGGAAGGTATGCAGTCATGATATGTCTGTGGAGAACTGGCATAAGGTATTGCCTAAGTGAATAACTTCGGTCCTTTAATTTCACAGTTTATTTGAGTGGACGTACTTTTGCCCTTTCACATGCCTTTCCGGGGCTTGAACTTCTAATTCCTCCTGGGAGATGGAGGACAGGACATGAGGAACGGTGCTGGATTTTTTCAGGCCTGAGGAGGACCTGGAGACTTTTGTGTGAGGTGTGAGGTTTCCAGCAGGAAGAAGCATATGAGATGAAAGGTGTTAAAATGCACCATAATATGTGTGCTAGCGCATTAGACACTGCTGTCTTGGAAGTCAGGAAGTGGAAAGATATTGGGCAATATCATATTTTCTGGATAGCAACGTGCTTGTTTGTCATTCAGTGAAATTTAAGCTGTTTCCAGGACATCCCAGCTTATCACCTATACTCTCTGCAGTTCAGTTTTTCACATACTTCAGAAATGTCTGTTATTTTTTGATTTTTAGGTGTGTGATTAAAACTACTGTGTAAGTGCTCCAAAGCAGAAACATGACTGGGTATGGGATTTCAATTCTTCACCAAATAACTTTGAAAAAAATCCCCAAAATTAAATGATCACCAGATGTTTAAAAAATAGATACTTTAGGCTAATTCAAATAGGTGTTTTGTTTGCAGATATCATAACGTTCCAGCTGCTTATCAGATGAGGCATATTTCTTGACATGGTGGTAAGGAGGCTATCGTTTCAATCTCTAGCAACTAGTAGCTAAACACCCTCCCTTTGAAATTGGAATGTTTCAACTTATATTACCTTGATTCTTGTCACTTCAGAAAAGTAGTCTTCAATTCTCTCTGAACCAAGACTTTCCAAACAATATACATCTTTTATTTCTGCTGATTTCCCTGTTCTGGAAGTTTCAAGAGAGATTAGTCAGAATTAAAAATCACAGGCAGGCAGTTGTAAGAAAATAATTGTACTGTCTAGCCAAAACAGTCTCTCAAAGAGGCAGTGTACCAGAGTCAGGTGGAGGAGACTTGTCTTTTTAGTATTCACAGTATGTAATACTTAGTCTGGATTTTCTTTGTCATGCTTCTGAGAGTCACAGCCCCACAAGTTCATTAATAGCCATGTCTCCACCAACCTGGTTGTTAAATTTAATATTTGCCCAAGTTTATCAGAAATTAGTTTAAGACTGTATATAAGTTATAGGTTAACATTGCAGTCCTAATTTAAAAAAACAACACCGCACATTGGTTTTGGTGAAAACCATACAGTTTAGGTATTTTGTTATCAATTTCATTAAGTCCTGTAATGCATTTACTACCTGGAGATAGTAAATCTTTACTGACTTTAAGCTATAATCTTGGACTTCTACGGTTTCCGGTTTCCTCTTACGATACCTGATCTTAAACTTTTTTGTTTATTGCAAATTACCAAATTTTGAGTCCTGCAATGTTGATTAGTAGATTGGAATCTATTTGGGATAAAGACTGTCATTTTACCATTTTTATACTAGTTGCTCTATAGGAAGCAGTTTCTGATGTTGGAAATTAAGTACTGCTATAGCATGCATTTCAAATGATCAGATTCATTCAAAACCGTATCTGAGGGATGTTTCATGATCATAAAATGCAGATGGCTAACTTTCATTGAAGGTTTCAGCTTAAGTACTGATTCTCTTTATATCTCACAGTATTAAAAAAATAGGAAACTTCAATTTGGAGACTAAAATCTGTAGTAATCCTTGAGAATCATATGTGCAATATAATGTTCAGATTGTCCATTTACTGGATGACAACTCTATATTAAAAGACTAGGACCAGAAGAAAAAAGGACACTAATTTTCAACATTTTGCCCATGCTGTTTAGGAGAGGTTACTGTGAAGAAACAGTGTCATATAACCTCAACTTCTGCATGCCAGGGACATGGATTCCTTTGCTTAATGTGTGCATTGGATTCTGCTTACACAAAACAAAGATCAGTACTTTTCTTCAAAGAGAATATTTTTTCTGAGGCCAATATGAAACGTTATCTCCTGTATGTCTCAGTATTCAAGTGAATTTCATCAATTTTTTACATTTTTTTTCTGTAGCAGTTTAAGTCAATAACATGGTGCCTTTAAGTAAAAATCTATCTTATATTTTGCTGTGTGTTTGTTAAATTGATAAAAGGCTTGAGAACACAGTGTCTTGGGCAGTCTTTACTGCTATCCCTACTTATTTTCTTCACTGTTCCATCATAACTGATATTACAGGCAATAGCAGTCAGAGCAAAGAGATTTTATTTTTCCCTTTGTGTTTTGTCTGAAATCTAGATCTGAAATTCTTTAGTTCCATATAAATATTTATCTCTAACCTGAAAAGAGGCTTGCTACTCTCCTTTCTAGTTATAGTGCTAAGTGGTTCATAGTCACCTAAACATAACATTTATTTAGCGTAAGAGAAACAGACACTGTTAATATTTGAATGAAAACAACATTTGACTTCAGGTAGGTGGACCTTTCCAGTTCTGCAGGATACTGTGCTGAAATTTCCTGGTGTGCCAAGTGATAGCTGGAAATCCCTCCTCCCATGTCATGAATTTTATAAACATGTTTCAAAAAGAAACCATCCTTTTAGTGAAACAAAGAATTAGATATAATTTTATCTCAGTAATCTGTACTTGTTTTGTATGTTTGCAATTCACATACACCCAGTTTATTTTCCCTAACTGACACCTCTATACATTTGACCCAGTTACCTTTCACTAGGTCTTTTTTTTTCTTGGTATTAATATTACTATACGGTAGCTATATATAGACTTACACTCTACAGCACTTGAGACCTTTTCCATAATGGGATGGGTGTGGTTGGTTCACCATACCCTGCCCTGTCCATTCTCTATGCCGAGAGGTCTTCAACCTGGAAACACTGTTGCCATACTCTAGCAATACTACCCAGAATTTGCTGAAGGTTGCAAAGTTTTGCAAGGCAGTTTAATGCTCTGGAGTCCTAGCATGCCTTTTCAGATGCAAGAAGTTTTTTTCATCCTGCTTGCGTCCATCACAGGCGTATCCATGAGCTACACTTTTGTGGAATCCAACAGAAAACTGTGCATGTTTTAATTGCAGAGGGCTATTCCAAAGTTTTGAATCTTGACAAATTTGCGTGAATGTCAAAGCACAAAATGCCTCACATGAATTTTGCTGTAGAACTGGTGACTTATTTTTCTCAGAAAAATCTCATATAAAACTTTATGTGATTATTTAGAGTTCATCCATTATTTTTTCTGATATATTTTTCCAGATTCAGCTATGATGCTGATTCTTCTTTAAAAACAGTATTGAAAACTGAGAAATTGTCTCTCTAACTTTTATGTGTTGCAGCCTATTCCTTGTGCTGCTTGTTTTTGTAAATTATCTGTTTCAGAATCTCTTGCTTAATTTTTATGTGCAGTGAAGTTTAGTTGTTAAATTTTGCAGTATAATTACAGTATCAAGTTATTCAGAAAGTTATTGGCAGAAACACATATATTTAATTAATATCTTTCTTCTACCTTTTCTGGATTTTTCTTTCTAAGATCTCTTTAAAGTGAACTATTTTTACAGGAATGGGCAGATGGGAAAAATACTTCTTTCCATAAATTTTTCTGCTCTGTGTGCACAGATTGTCTATGGCACACAAATATATTATTAGTTTTAAAGCAGATTTTCTTTTTTCAGTCTTCATATCCTTGATGTAATTTATTTTTCAATTAGTGTAGGATAAACTAGAAACAAAAGCAGAACAAAGCCCTTGAAGTAAAGCAAATTAACAAGTTAAGCACGAGGTCAAACAGAAAGTAAATGTACAGCCTATAGGCACTTCATAGCCATCCAAGAGAAACAAATATAAGCACGCATGGGTGCTCCCATATATTACATAGCAAAAAATAAGAGCCAGCCTTGAGCAAGCAAGGTTGAAATTAAATGAAAGAGAGGGAAGTAAGGAGAAAAACATATGTTGTGCTTTTCTTAAGTTATTAGTGTACTTGTTCATCATTAGTCAAAAATAAATGTATTTAAAAAAACCTTTTAATACCTTTCCAGTCTTTGTTTCAGTTTCAAAGCCTCTAAGAAAACTTTATTTTTTGTCTTCTTTTATAAGTATAATCAGTGCCCATTATATATTTAGCGGATGTTCAAATGACACTAAAAAGCACTCAGTTTTCTTACTTCTAGTCAGTGCATAATATGTTTAGATACCCAATAATGTTTAATCAGTGTTGTAAAGTTGTAAAGTTTGTCATGAAGTATGAACTTCTGGAAATTTAATTTTAAGAAGGAAGCCTGACTATGGCTCATTACAAAAACCCAAAAAACCCAAAAAACAGAAGCCAAACCCAAAATCACTAAAAACCCCACAAAGCCAACCAACCAACGAAACAAAACAAAACAAAAAACCCACTGTCTGAAGAACAACAGCTTTACATAAGAAATTGAGGAGTAGAGTTAGGTATAAAAGCACTTTGATATTGCATACACATTAAACTAATAAACTGGTTGAAACTTAGTGACTTTAGTATCTCTGATTCAGTTTAAATCCCCAATACTTGAATCATCTCACATTTTGAAAAGGAAAAACAAACCAGTTTGGAAAATATTCTGTTTTAAGGATACTGATTTCCTGTGGAACTGTGAAACGTACATGTTCCTCTTTGCTCTAGGGATGTGCCTGCACTTATCTGTTGGTTTTATATAGATCTTCACTTTTGGTGAAACAAAGAAGAATCAGCTCTGATAGAGCTGTATACTGTATACTGATATATAGCTGATTCTGTATACTGTCAGAATTTGGTTTTGGGAGCCTCTGCTATTATATTGCACAACCATATTTTATGAGTGATTTTTTTTTTTAATCATGTTGATGCCTTTTAATTCAGTGAAAAAAATCACTTTTTTTTTTTTTCCCAAGGATAAAAGATTTAGAAAGCAAAGCCAAATTCAGAAAGTCTAGTGTTAGAGTATCCCACTCACACTGACTCTACCCTTTATCTGAATTGAATTTTTTTATTTATTGAATTTTTACACTGATTACAATGGAGGTGGCTGCAGATACTTTCTGTCTAGAGGGGCCAGAGACATGTTCCTGGAACACTTATGAATGACGGTGACTCTTTTGTTTCTATATTGATGTAGCCTGAAAAATGAAAATATCAATAAACATAATTTTTTAGTGAATGTCCTTTTGTTGCTGAAAACACATGCCATATAGTTGGTATTATCCCTGCCTTAGTTAAAAAGAACAAAAATACCCACAATCTATTTTTGAAAGGTCCAGAAAGACTTTATTGAAAATACAATTAGAGCTGTTTATGTATTAGAGCACTTTGTGCACTGTAGAATAAGAGGGCTATAGGAACAAGATACAGCAATGGATCTCTCATGTTTAAAATAGCAAAAAAAAAAATCCAAAGAAAAATCATAACTGATTGCTTGTAATCTAGTTTATGTGTGGGGAATTACAAGACAGACAGGTTTTACTTGCCCAAAGCTAAATAATAGATTGGTGACACAACTAAAAGTAGCTAGTAAAGATTCCCCAGAAGCTTATTCTTTTAGGCTATGTCTTCTCTGGGACATAGAGTAATGTATTTTTACAACACTATATAGGTTAAAAGACCTTTTAACATATGTCTGGGAATTGAACCAGCATAAGTCAAAGCCCAGTTTTTAAAAAAGTGAGCATGAAAATAGAAAATTATACATTTTTACTTCCCAGAGGGTGAGTTTCCATAATGAGATTATGATCAAATGTACACTTTTAAAAACTTTTTTCCTTAGCTATGCATAATTTTGGGTAAAGTGTTCAAACACTGTGAGGATAAGCATCTCAGAAGATACTGTATTTCACTGTAGGAACTAAATTCAGAAAGCATAAATACTTGAAATACTGAAATTATGGTACACAGAGTAGACAAATTCCTGTAATTATGGAATTATTCTGAAGAGTAAGTTCAAGGACAAGATTTACAAGGAATAAAAACCTTAGGGTAAATTCATAGCAATGTTTTATTACCTAGTGTTTAATTGTGAAATGAGTTCCTCTTTCCTCCTGCTGCTGCTGGCTGGCTACTGGGCAAATTATAAAGAAGGAGCAACATATGAAAGGAAGTGTTTTACACAGCTAAATGAGCTGCAGTGTTGGTGTTCCAGAATTAGTATATCTACACTTGATGCACTATGTACCTCCTGCTATATGAAAAACCCTCACAGATTAAAATATTGATATTTAATAAATGCATCAAAATGCCAGCAAAGAATATACAAAAACATTTTATGTTAAAATTTATGTTAAACAAAAGGTCAATTGGCATACTTTCTGTGCCAGATTTATTGCTAACATGCTGTGCCTCTTACAAAGTAAATAGAATGTTCCTATCTTTAAGTCCAATCTTGCTTGCAAATCCTTTTAAAATATTTTATTCCTATGGGCCATGCAGATCTCAATATAAAAAATTTGAAATTTCATCTACTTACTCACATTGAAGTAGGGTTCTTTTATGGTCTCTACACAAAAAGAAAATTGAAAAGGGATGATCCATAGTACCAGTATAATTAACAAACTACCAAGCATAAACTCTCCCTTCTTTTTTTCAGATGTTTGGACATTAATAATTGAAAGGCTGGTGCTGGAAATTGTGGAGACCTATGGACTACCCTTGGGCTAGTCTTTACATTGATATGCATTTCACTCTATGAATTAAAAGAGCAGAATCACTGATAAGTTGTTTCTTTATTAATCACAGTTCCTAATCTTAATTTATCACATCGTATTTTCTCTGTAGATTTGATGAAAACTCATGCAATTCTCTATAGTTGTATGAAGAAAACACATAGTAGTCAAAAATAAAACATTAAACTGTAAAGTTTTTGAGAGAGTAACTATCAATTTATTTTGCATTTATTTAAATCTTACTAAGTGGTTCTGATATGTTATTAGAGATTGGAAGCCACATTGTGAAGTTAAGAATTAAGCGAGGAATTCAGGCAAGAATTCCAAATTTCCATTTTACCAAACAACTATTTTTTTTTATATAAATATATTTCTTTATATGCTAGAATCATTTCTTGGGCCCAAGATGGTACTTTGTAACTACAGTGTGAAAAAGGATGTGGAGTGAGACTAAGGAAGTGATTGATTGTCAGAGTCACAATGCTCCATAATCCTCCACTGTGGTGATTGCAAGATTGTCCTCAGGAGGTGGTTCACTGGTCCTTTTTTTCCCCTCCCTCCTACTGTGATTGGGATACTAATGATCCAAATCTCATAGCTTTCATATAATTGAGTGGTATTCCATTAACCAGGCACAGGTAGTAAGTAAAATGTGAGGGCTCTTTTGAGATGTTATTGACTTTGGGGACAGTCCTTCTACTTTCAACAGAAAATATGGTGGGAACATCTCCACTGAGATGTCTTAATGCCATGTCTTGAAATACCCACCTGAACATTCTTTATTGTCAGAGGAATTCTTAAGCCTAAACAGTTGGCACAGGGAGAACTTTTTAATTTTTTGTGTTATTTTCAAAATAAATTGTAAGTATAAAATAATAAAATGTTATATTAGCTTAATCTCAAGAACATAGATTTTCTCTTTTCCTCAGTAAAATTGATGAATATAGTAACTGCAACTTGAACAAGTAATAATAAGCAATTTATTCAAAAAACCGGGAAGGAAATCTCTTTCCTGAATAGCAAGATTTTTGAGATATAAAAGAAAAAGTGAGTGCATGCCTGATTGGGGTTTTTTGTTTGTTTTGTTTCGTTTTGTTTTTTAATTATGCCCTATTTCTTCTATAAATGTATTTCTATTGATATTGGCTTAAACTGTGTGTCGTGATAGTTTTTCAGATCCAGTCCTCCACATTTGCTGTATCTAGATCATCACCTGTGAGGCTAATTATGGGATTCACTATTTTAGCCCTTATTCTCCTGTGAGGAGAAACAAAGCAAACACACATTGTGGCTTAGTCTTACTAAGATCAAGATTCAGGCAAATCAGATGAATCACCTTCACAGGTAAAGTCAGTAAACTTAATTTAAATGTTTTTAAACACTCAAGATATGAAGTAAACATACACAAATTTAAGCATATTTAAACATATGCAGACTATCTCATGCAGAATTAAAGTAACTTTAGAGGGCTCTAGTTTATTATTCAACAGAGTGAAACTGCAGCTGGGCAGTTACTTTAAATAATAAATATCTCATATTTATGAGTAGAGATTGTGGTGCTGGTGTGGATGTAGAGGGAGCTGAAAGAAGCACAGCAGAGCTCTCAGGATGCTTCCACTTCATTCTCCAGCATCCTGCCTGCACAGTTCAGCTCTGTGCTCCTGTTCACTGAGGCTTATTGTAGTGAGGCTGTAACCCAGTAATTTCTGTATCTTGACAGGTAACTATCAACCAGCTGCAAATTAACTTGAGATTATTTTTTAACATTCACTTGATTTTCCTTTAATACTGATTTTTTGTGCCTTAGTCATACGAACCCCTTTCAGGTGTTCTGAAAGATTGTTGAGGTGAGATGTCCTGATAGAATTAGATGGCATAAATATTGTAAGAGGCATGATTTAAATTAAAACTTTATTTCTTATAAGAAGAAGTATTCTGGTTCTTTTCTGCTTACCGTATTATTTAAAGACCTGAAAAGCTCAATATGTTTCCCATGGGCAAATAAGAAAATTCAGTGTAAAGTTGAAGAGAAAATATAAGCAGATAAATCTGCCCTGTCAGGGATTTTCAGAATCATGTTTCTTTTTGAGAACTGAGCTGCCTTTGAGGTATCGCTTTGGGGAAGTTTAGCTCCAGAAAAGACAGACATACAAAATTTGGGTTGTTTGGGATTTTTCTTTATTTCCCATAACCCTCATAATAAGAATACTGACATCATGATAAATGAGCATGAAGTCCAGAATACATATTTTATGTATCAGTTTTGCTGAAACATTAGTGTGGTAAATATCTAGTGATGAAATAAGAGAGGGATTCAGGGGTACATTTAAGTGTTTAGTTTTTAAAGAGTCTTTGGAAAATTTTTTCTTCTAAAGTTGTTAAACTATAAAATTGAAATAAGTTTTTCTCTAGTCTTCAAAAGATGCCACAGTTTGTTTAATTACATCAAAGTGCTTTCAGATGACTTTCTGAGAAAGGTCATGAACTGGCATTACATTTTAATATTGCATATTTGATTTTGTTTCTTTTTTTTCTGTCTGAGTTGATTCAAGTAACAACCAAGTATTTCTGACTGAGCTGTAGTGCTCCATTCCCTAGAGATGCCGTTGTTCCCAGTGGGAGCTGTCGTAGTTTGAAGGTTATCATGGCCATAGTGGATTAATCTAGAACATAAGAGAATATGCGTCTTGTCTGCTGTCCTGGACAGTGTAGGACTATTAAAACTGTGAGTTAAGCAACCAGATGCATAGTGTTGTTAAATATTTTTGTATGGTGTTTCTCATCCACTTTTATTTATGATGTTCTTATTTTTTAGTTTATCCCAGTCCACATTTTTTTCTATCGTGGGTAATTTTTCTTCATTTCACTGTTTCAGAAAGAGGGTAATTTCTTTGGTATTGTTACCTTGAAGATATGATCCATTCCCTGGATTTTCCAGGTTTTCTAGATGCTACTCTATTACATTATCTCTCAGTTTTCCTCACACGTTTTATCCTCTTATCCTTTTTGGCTGCTAGTCTTTGCATTTTGTCTAACTCTTCTGTAGTTTTTATAAACTGTGCAACCAAGCATCACAAAGGAAGACTTACACTTAATAAAATTCAGAAAAAAAGCTCCAAACCCCAAATCTCTACAGCCAAGCTTAAGGATACTCAACTTCACTGGGAATACCAATCCTCAATACAAATTTATGTGTGTCCATGGCATTTTCAACCCCTGAATTTTAAGCAAATTTCATCACAATGCAATGAAAGACTTCTGAAGCAAAGTGCAATGCTTTTTCAAGTTCCTGTTCTCCTCTCAGGCAACATTTAACTAAAAATTTACATGAGAAGAGTAAAACAGCACTGGCATCTATATTATGAGGTGATACCTGTGAGGGACCTTCCTGAGAAGTTTTGTTCATTACCATTAGATTTGCATTAAATCGTTATCATAAAAGGAACACACTGATAAATTTCTGACTTTTTTTTGCCCCCCTAATTTAAATGTTAAATCACATGCCACTAAAAAAAAGAATAAAAAACCCTGCCAATATTTTCAGAGTATGGCTAAACATTTCTCTTGCATCAATATATTTGGTTAGTGTTTCAGTGAAATATATTTACAGACAAATAATGATACAGTTTAAAAATTGCAGTGTTTTTTTTCAAGCTTGGATATTTGTTCTTATATAGCAAAATAATGCAATCATTTATTGAAACTAGTTTTTTATCCACATCCTTCTTTGAAATACAGAAGAAACAAACATGGTTTCTATTGGCCCATAAACCATCATAAATATAAATAAAAAAATCCTTTTCTATGAAGGAAGTCAGTGTCTTTAAACATGACAATGCAATGCTCTTTTACTAACCAAAGTATTATGTTTACATCAGGTCTTATTTCTAACAATTGGTTTGATTTAAATACCAAGGGAACATACTATTTGATGTTCTTTTCATAACAGAGAATACATATTTCCTTCTGTTTCTTTAAAAGGCCATGAACCTTTCTATGAAAAAGAGAAATAAAGGCCTTTTTCTAAGGCTTACCTCTTCAGCATTTCAAAAAGAGTGCCTCGATATAAAATGTCATCACCTCTAATGTGTATTATTATAATAGGTTAGGAGCAGTTAATGAATATACACAACAGTTTATAGGTACATGGAATTCTGTTTGATGAATTGAGACTAAACACTAATTTTGGGGTTTTGGTATCTTTTTGTGCTGCATTAGGATTTATTGGAAATATAAGAACTTTATGAAAATGTTTTGAGGACCAGCAAAATGTGTCACTGGATATGAACAAAGTACCAGCAAATTCCACACACATTGTCTCTCTTCCTTAAATTTAGGTAATATTATGTAAAAAATACATTGTTCTTTTAAGAATTATGAAATTAATTGTAAGGCTCAGTTAAAATTATTAAATATTTACATGTTTGGTTTAGATATTGTGTGAGGAAAAGTTGTTACTTTTTATAGGCAGAGCACTGACTGGCATAAGTGTGAACTTCACACTGTGCTGTACTTCACTGGGGATCTTAATGTTTGTGTGAGATTAAAAAGTGACAGTTGAGTTTTTAAATTTATACTAATTTTTATTTTTATTGACAAATTTTCTTAATATTTATAACTGAAAATATATAAAATATGTACATTTTGCTTTTAATCATAAGTATTTGATAAACTAATGTGAAACACTTCTAAGATTTGACAACTTTGCAGCTTTGTTCTCAGATTCTAAATTCTAATCTTCGAAATATTGAAAGAAAACATTTTTGCTTTATTTGGCTTAAGAGAAAAACAAAAGCCTGGCTCAGACAAGCAGCAGAGTAAAAATTAGCGTAAGGCGGAAGAATAAATTCACAATGTCAACAAGACTTCATTCCTCAAGCTGAAAAACACACACACACAATGGAATTCCTACTTATTGCTCACTGTATACATTGAAACATCACTAATAGCTTATGAAGACAGTCATAAAAAAAAAGATTTCTAATTTCATATTGAAGATTTGATATTGGAGTCACAGAAAACACACACTGAAAATACATTTTGTTAAAAATAGTTTGGTGGTCGATATATCTGTTCTTATTACATGTTATTGTGTTTTGAATTCCATTTTAAAGTCTCACAATTACTTTTTCTTTTGGACCAATCTCAACAGATTTAAGTCTTGCATATTAAAACTGATAGGGGAAATAACATTAAAGACTTGTGAACTGAGAAAATAGACTGACAATGACATATAATTATGAAGGTTCCCAAATGCCTTTCTTATTCTGAATGATGGGGAAGATAAGCAAACATTTAGAGAGTCTGAAATTAGAAATTTGATCATTTACATTTCAGCCAGGGATTTATGAATCATGGAATCACAATGATATAAATATGTAGCCATCCTTTTATTCCTCCTGAGTTCAAAACAAAGTGAGAATAAGGAGTACAGCCTTTTGCTCCACTTCATAATGAGATGTATTCAAACGAGAATACTGTGCTATATAATTGGAATTGTCAGTGGGATTTGCAGAATATTAATTACTGCTTTTCGAATTGTTAACCATTAGTGAGTCATAGGACGTCTACTTGAAATTTTTCAACCTGCAAATATTAAATTAAAAAATATAGACTATTAAAATAATAGTGGGGTTAGAGAGAAACCTAATTCCTTTTCTATAACAACGTGGAACTTACTGACAGTAATGGAAATATCTGGAAATTTCTAAGTCATGAGCATATAGACAAAGCAAAATGCCTATAGCAGGCTGATTATGGGATGTTAGGTCAGGTTTTGCAACTGATATTGATGCTGTGAGGATGAACACCAATCTCCTAGATTTGAGGGTGATATGCTTTATGTTTCGTTATTTTTACTTCTGTCTCTGCTGAGTAATCCAAACATATCAGTAACGAATTAAAAAAGCTTAATTTCAGGTTTGTGCACTCCCTAATCCTGAAACAGAGGGATTTAAGTGAAGACAAAGAAACAAAACTTAACATTTTGTCTTTATGTAAAGCTGATGTGAAGCAAACCTGTTGAGACACTTTAGATTAGCAGTTATTGATCCACTGTGCAGCCACTATGGTAGAAATGCATGCATAGGTTTGCTGGTTGTACAAGTGTGATGTGCAGAGTAAATACCTAAGGAAAATTAAACTGGCTCTGCAGTAAAGCAGGACATTCTCTCCTTACCCTTTTACTTACTTTTCAGACTCTGCCACAGGGATTAGTGCTCAGCTGCTGATTCACGTCAAGGCAGTTTTCACTCACTTTGGGCCAAACTGGTGAGCAGATTTCAAGACAAAAAGCAAGGGAAAAGATGCAGATTTACACGTTTAAAGTAATAATTCTGTCAGCTATTTATTGGGAAGGTCTAGCACATGTTACAGAGAAGAAACTTGGGCCTTGACAGAAATTTTGTACAAGGTGTCACTCTCAGTCTTTCTTTGGACTTCACAGCTCAGCTGTTGAAGGTGTGAGCTTTGCACGGGACACAGCTGGTGCTGGTGCAGTGAGAGCCCTGGATTGCTGGAGTGTGGCCTTGCAGGGTGGGAAAAGGCTTTCCTTGGATCATGCTAAGTCTAAATTCAGACACCTGGAACAAAAGCAAGTAAAAGGAGGAAACAGACTCTTCTATGCTGTCAATAAGAGCCTCCTACCTTAAGTAATGGGAATATCTATCTATCTATCTGTATCTCCAGATGTTCATATTCTTACTCTCAGTGTACATAATGCCAATGACAATCTGGTGTACTAGATATTGACACTATTAATAACAAAATATTATTAATTTCTTTCTTTCTGTACCTTCCCAGGCCCAATCTCAGCAATTCTGTATTTTTGTTGCATTATCTCCCTGTTTTCCAAAGCAAAACCCACCCCATCTCTGTTGGGTTACCATGGAGCTACATGAACTCCTTTCCTACAGGAAGGAAAGGCTGTAGAAGAGTCCTGTCTTCTTTCCTCTCTTCTGCAGCCACTGATACTTCCCTCTGAATTGTGACTGGGAGGGGACATCTGTGGGTCGTAGGAGAGAGACGAGGGGGAACAACCCACAATGAGGTACCCTGAGGTGGTGTGAGGAAATGGAGAGTGCGTAAAAGGACTGGAAAAACTCAGGGAGCAATCTTGCCCCTTTTCATGCGAAATGAGTTGGAGCAGGGAAAGATGAGAGACATGCTTGAAATCACACTGGAAGGCTGAGCGAGAAACTTGAGCAAGGGTGGTGGTGGGATGAAGCACATAAAGCAAAATGCCTGAGTCTGAGGCAAGCAGTGGAGACTTGAGTGAAAAGTCAAAAAAAGTAGGTAGAAAAGTTTATTTGAAGATAAGTCTATGTCCATGTTTAACCATTCCTCTGATGTTAGAAGATAGACATATTTTTCAAGCAATGTCTCACTATGTAGTTTGGAGACAATAAATCAATAAATTGATACTGTCTTCAGTTACTCTTCATATTTTTAGCCATGATTAATTTGATGCATTTTGTCCAACTTATTGCTATTAAAATCCTAGAAATTAAGTGTATAAAATATACTAAAATAATAGATTTAATGCTGTTTTAATATAATAAAAATTTAAGAAGTCCTTAGGAATTTCTCAGCTTCAGTTCTGCTGCGTTTGCAAACTGATTATAAATCTTTCATAAAAACACTAGATCTGTAGAGATCTGAGTGGTCAGTATGATCTATTTTGAGCTGAGTTTGCATGCAGGAGCAAGAAGAAATATATTTGGAGGAGACATTTTTTAAGCACGTGACTAATGATTGTTGCAGTAGGAGCATGTCAGTAAACAATTCCTAAAATAGGAAGTCCATATTCATCTAAAAAACCAACCAAACAAAGAGGAAATAGTATTACAGTACTATGGGCTTGTATTGGTGAATGTTACTAAAAAAGTAGTGCTAAAAAAAAAAAAAAGCTAGGTTTTGTCTCTCTGCCAAAGAATATCCATGTGAATAGTTTCTCAGAACCACTTTTTTCCTGTGTATTAATGAATGATTTCTTATTTTTCAAATTTTGATATTCAGATCTTGAAGTTTGATTAGTAACAAGTAGGAACATATCACTGAAAATATCAAGTGCTTGTTGTAGATTTAGACACCTGAAATTAGAAGATACTTCTAATTTTTGTTCTGTGGTTCTATTTCTCTTCTGTAGAATAGGATAGTAATGAACGCTTGTCTCACAGTGGTGCAGAAATTAATTTATCAATAGCTATGAAGAGTCAAAAAATCTGATGAGTTATTGCAATTTGTTTCCAGAAAATGGTTTGAAGGGTCTAACAACGAGGAGGTAAGAGGATATTGAGAAATTTGTCATTAAACAAGCACCACCCATGATATGATTAAATGCAACAGGGATTTTAGGGGAAAAAATTGCTGTATTATCATTTCAATAAAATATGCATGTGCAAAAGGGTTAGAGTATTGAGGACTCAGTTATTTTTGCAATACTCTAAATGTTCCTTTAGAAAAGGTGGTTTGTATCTAATAAATGTACTTTTATACATAGTTTGTGTACAATGGAGGAAAAATTAAATTTCTCCTTTACATGGGGACAACTTAAGGCACAACTAAGCAGGTATATTTATAACAGGTGGAACTTCTCAATTATAAATCCCAAATCCATTGACATCCATATGAAACTTGAGGCAAGTTACCAGTAAAAGGATTTCAATCTAAGAGTTTATTTTGGGTTTTTTTACTGATTTTAGAATGTGAAAACACAGACACATTTCTTATTTTAAATAAACAAGACTGAATCTTGGGTGTTTTTCAGGTAAAAAATCCTCTTTTTTATGTTTTTAGTTTTTCCATTGTTAATAATTTCTATTATCAGTAAGAAACATAACTGTGTTTTCTACATCTTTAGAATACAGACAAAGACAGTTATTTTTTTTCCTTGATAACTTACACTGTAGAATGTGCAGTGAGTTAAAAACCACTGAAGCATATTGTGGATATTTGACCTGTCCTGTATGTGCATTTAAAAAAAAAAAAAGAGAGAGAATAATAGACATTTCAGGCCTGATTCTGGAAATTCTAGTACTTTTTTTTTTTTTTTTTATTAATGGCCATTTCAATTTTAACTTCAGATAGGGCTGCATCAGCTACATGCTTCCTGTCTCCCTCATTTCCGTTAACCTCTTTTGACATGACTTCTGGCTGGCAGCTGGCTTACACCTTCTAAATTCTGTGTTTCATTTGACTTTTATGTTCCTCACTAACTATGGTTTAACTTTTTTATTTAATTAATTATTTTTATTTAATGAAAAAGAATACACTAATCAGTTTTCTTAATTATGTAGCAGAGATATCTGTAAGGGTACAACATTAAACCATGATCTGCTTCAATATGGAAAGTAGTTAACATTGAAATACAGTGATGGTGTTCACAGTATCAAATGTCATGAAATGACAGTTTTCATTTTGCCACTTATATTTGTGAAGGAATAAAAACAATCAACTAGTCAAGCATACAAACAAAATACAAAATTGTTGCTCTGTTGTTCAGCAGAACACTTAAACATGATTTAAGTCCTTCAACAGAGAAGTCATGTGCTAAAGGAACTGGATAAATCCTTTTCCAATTCTGAGTCTAGATATCTGCTATCCAAAAGATTTCTCATCCGACTATGACATACTTTTTCAGGGTAGACTGTTGGTTACATAGAATAGTCTAGCCGAATTTACCTTTTTGCTATGGGAGAGTCAAAGATTTTCTTTACAGTTCAGATAATGTCAGGCAAAACTTTGCATTTTATTATTAACTGATTTAACTACTAACTGATTAAGAAAGATTTCTGTAAATATTGAAGGCAAATATTTTACTGTTTCAAAAACCTTTGAAAGTGATATTCAGTATTTTTTTTCTTTCTACAAAAGTATTGACAGTGCTATTTTTTTCCACTGAAATAGTTTGGATTTATCAAAATGGGACAAAATAGCTACCTATGTAAGCACATTGATTTATAGGGAGACTTTTTTCTTTCACTGTTCATAACACATGAAATTGGGCTGAGCATCTCAGGAACAGTACTGATTTTTAGAATTGTATTTATTCAACACTTCAATGTCCTGTTTTATTATTTAAGAGAGAAAAGAGGAAGAAGAAATGGAGATGAAAGTATGTCAATTTCTTTGCAGCTTTGAATGAAATATTAGTCACTAATCCAACAATACAAAATTCTTTTTGCAAAACATGCAATTGGTCTGAATCTATTCTTTCTTCTCCCCTCATCCATTAATTTACTTTCACCTAGAAACCAAAGACCTGAACTAAACCCTTCCTTCCTTTTATGTGGTCTGACAGCTTCCAACAATGAGATGACAGGTTTGGCAGATGAGGCAAGAGCAGTGAGTATTATTTACCTTTACTTTAGTGAGACTTTTGAGGCTGTCTTTCAGCATCATCATAGGCAGGCTGATGAAGTATGACTTAAATGACTGGACAGTGAAGTGGAGGGAGAACTAGTTGAACATCTGGGCCCAGAGGTTTTTGAAGAGTGGTATGACATTCACTGAAAGGAATTGCCAAGTCCTGCTCATGGGGAGGAATAACCCCAGCCACCAGTGCAGACCAGCGGTGGCTGGAAGGCAGCTCTGCAAATATTTGATGGGAAGGAATCCAGAGAGAACCAGACTCTTCTCAGTAGTGCCCTCTGTCAGGGCAGATGCCAGAGGACACAAAAAACCACTCAACAGATCCTTTTGAACACAAAAGGTGCTTTTGTACTGTGAGGATAACCACTAGGACAGGTTTTCCAGAGAGGCTTTGGAGTCTCCATCCCTGGAAATATTCAAAATCCGACTGGACGCAGCCCTGAGCAACCTGCTCTCACTGCCACTGCTCTGGGCAGGGGCTTGGGCTAAGCCATCTATAAAGTTGCCTTCCTGCCTCATCCTCTCTGTGAGTCTGTAACATGGATTTCAGGCAAGGCTTATAGTATGTCTCTGTGAAAAACTGATGAGAACTGAGGCAGAGTCTTGTCCCTGTTCAAAATTTCTTTCTCTTCTTACCCACACTGCTTCATTTTCCATTCATTGGGAAGATTACACCCATGTGCTTTTTGTTTGCTTGTTTTCCTTGTCATGTTCTTGTTGCTTGTCAGAGAAAAAATGGTCACAGATTTTCAAATGACCATAGGAAGCTTGATTAAATGATCATGTTTGGAGAACA
Organism: Neopelma chrysocephalum; assembly: GCF_003984885.1. Taxonomy (NCBI): domain Eukaryota; kingdom Metazoa; phylum Chordata; class Aves; order Passeriformes; family Pipridae; genus Neopelma; species Neopelma chrysocephalum. The sequence continues at coordinate 6,905,391 of NW_020897737.1, forward strand.
CAAGTTACTTCATTACCAGTTAGTTAATCTGTATACTGTGCACTACCTGGTGAAGACAATGGATTTAGTTTTTATTTTCCTTTGGGTTGGTATATGCACTATCTAAGTGACACTTTTTTGGAAAGGCAAGTAAGGTATGTTATTAATTTTCTTTATTTTTATTATCATGTCAGAAGTTCCAGGAACAGAAATAAATACTAGAGGGAAGAAGAAAAATTTTTACTCTGTGCATTGACAGTCATGAGTTGAGTGTGTATTTATGCAATCTTTGGGACAGAAACTGTGTGCTACAGGCAAGTACAACATTGTGTATCACTTCTTCATTTTTTAAGCAGTTTTCCTGAGAGATTTTCTAAGAATGGTTTTTATTTCAAGATGAAACAATCAAAAGATTTTCAGACCAGGTACTAAACAGTTAATTAAATACATTCATTATGTCTTATTTCTAGAAAAATTAAATTCAAGGAAAAGTTTGCCCCATTATCTGTCATGAATAAGTTGAAAAGCAATCATTATTCTAACCTGCAATTAAAAAAACTAATGCTTAGTCTTATTTTTTATTCTTCTTAAAAGGATATTCTTCTTAAAAAGAATTTTTATTTTTTTTTTCTATTTTCCCTTCTTTTCCTTACTCATAGGGCACAGTAGAGAGGAAAGGTATTAAATTTACTCATAAATCATAGGAATGCCATTTATATGTAGGGTTCAGGAGTAATAGCTCATCCATTCTGGCCTTGATATCAACTGTTTTTGTAGTTGCTATTAAAATGTCAACATTTGCTATCAATTACACCACATTGTATTTGCAGTATTTCTCAATAGCTAAAATAAGAAATAGCAGTAGTATTTCAGGTAATGTAGTGCTTAAATTGTTAGAAAGAATACACCATAGTTGATACCCTTAGGATTCTTGGAAATCATAGAAGGCTAGGATGCAGTAATCAGAAAAGAAAGATCAGATGAAATACAAACATGATTAGAATTCAGGTTGGTCACATAATGTTAATTTTCTTGTTAAAAAGTCAGTAATAAATTTGGGTTAGAAAAATGATAAGATGTTGAGAAATTTAGTCTTTATGACATGTTTCTTAAGACTTTATAAGGCACTACAGGTTTTGCAAGATTTTTTTCTAATGTTCAGTGTAAGCATTAATATTTTCCTGAAAATTATTCTTTATAAAGTCATTAAAAAAAGTCTGTAGTAATATTTTACTGAAACATAACATTTATTCCAAGGACTTATAGGGGAGACAAGAGGGATAAAAATGTATCTATATCTCTTCCAAATCAGTCAGCATTATTCCTTCAATTTACTCATGACTACAATTTCTTTGTGATTTGTTTTTTTTTATGCTTAATTTAAACTATTGTATAAACCATAAATTAATCTGAGTAAAGGTGTAGGACTAGAAATGAGGGAGTCTATTGTAATACATTAATATTCTGAGACATCCCAAGATCCTTCTTCTCTGAGGAACTGGTGCTGTTCATATTAATGTCAGATGAAATGTTGTAATCTGATTTCAATGGAAGTAAAATGGAGCTCTCATTTTGAAAGGCCTTAAACACCTATTTTTTCTCACTCCGTGTATAACCAGGCAATAATTATGATAGCTCAGAGAAGAAAAAAGTGTTTCTATATCAGCACTTTAATATTACAGCAGATTTTTTTTTGCTTCAGAACATTTGCATCAGAATGTTCACCACAGGCTTTCCAATACGACAAAACTGTTTCATACCCTCCCTCGTAGGTATGTTTAGCTCTGCAAAGGTAACATGAACAAAACTTTGCTGTATATTGTGTGAGCATTATCCAGAGACTGACATCAGTTTCTGTCATTCAGTATAGAAATGCTTTCTCTCCTTGAAGTAGATTTATGTTCTTCAAGCCATGAGTTTGTCTTGTCCATGGCACTTTACTAAGAAAACTGGATGTGCTGTAGTTGTTCTGCATGACAAATGAAGGATGCATGTTTTCTAGATAATTGCCTATATATGTATTTATATTAATTTGTCAGAATTCATACTCTCTGACCAGGTTCTTTTAGGTATTCCACATATGGAGGGATGTCAAATTTACCTATAGGAAGACAGTTGCTGTTACATGGAATTTCTGATTTAGTGGAACAGTACAAAATACATGTATTTGCCAGGTCAACACACATTTGTAAAGTAAAGACATAAAGTAAAAGGACTTTGATATAACTAACAAAAACTTCCCTGTATGTTTGAAAATGTCCCTGTAAGTTGTATTGTTTTGTCATGTAAACTTTTGAAATGTCAGTGTACTTCCTTGATATTTCAAAAAAACCCAAACAAACTATTAATCCAGAGAATGTAAACTAGCTTCAATTGGGGTCAGACTTGAGAGCATCACTTGTAGATCCAGATGCAGTTCTTACTGTTGCAATATAAGTGATGGTTTCCGACACCTCCTCGGAACAAGCTTCTACTGCAATGTATCCTTTCTCTTTGTCTGTGCACAAAGACACGCACACCCATACAAGTACATGTATAAAAATAGATGACCTGAAAATCTCTCTTCTCTAATTTCTACTTCAGCTTAACTTCTGTTTATTGTATGTACTTCAGCCTGAGTCATGCATATTATAAGTAAAAAAAAAATATTTTTAGTAGGTAAAAACACTTAAAAATATTTGTGAAATAATCAAAGTCACTTTTTGAGTGACTTTATAAGCAGAGTGACTTGAAGGAAAGTTTGGTTTCATAGCTTTAAGGCTTCTTTTTTCAGATTAACAATAGATAATGTACTTTTCACAAAGAGTGCATTTAAAACTTGTGGAACAAGTATTCTGTTAATGCAGTTTCTAACTGCAGATAATCAGTGTTTGCATCTGTGTGTGCATGTGTGTGGGAGCTTTTCCCTGCTTGACGTTTCTTGCGATCCTGAAATAATGCAAATTCTCTTTGCTTGTTTGACAAGAAGTTTGATGATATCGAGCTATATCAGAATGTCAATGACTGTTTCTCTTGTCATTAATATAATTGGAACCAGGAAACATCAGATATTCTCAAGACATGCTAAGAAATGCACATACTATTTTCAGAACTTGTCTCCAATGGTGGAAAAGTAGAATATTTCTGAATTATAAAATGAAACAGCTAGCTTATTTCCACTCCCCTTTTTATTAATTTCCCCATCTAACACGTTTTCTCAGGCCTTGAGTTGAGCAGAGGAAAGACAGGAATTAAATAATCGGCCTTCATTCCTACTATTTGCTTTCTCTTTCTAGTATTTTGCTCGAGGGTAACTGGAACTTTTAAGGTTCATTAGCTAACCAGACAACTCAGAACACAATCTTTGAAAAATGATGCCACAATTAAACAATCAGCCTTTGCTAACAAATCAGAGATTTAACACAGAGGTGTCCTAAGTCAAAGTGTGAGCTTTTAGATTTTGTTAGCTGAACCTGTGACATGATGATTCCTCTGAAACTAAGATTTATGCAATGTGTATTCATCAATAGACTCAGTGTGATGGAGGGTGTCTGTCTTGGGAGCCTGCCAAAATCATAATTATGGTGATGGGCAGGCACCTACTGAGAAGAAATATCTTGATAGCTGCCTAGATTTCACAAAATTTGCCATAAACAATACTGCTTTACAGAAAAAAAAAAAAGAAAAAGACAGTATTTTGATGTTGAAATAGAACCTGCAAAATTATCACAACATCTCTTGAAAGAAATGTTTATTTATACTTGTGGAAAAACAAAAGATAAATCCTTACTCTTGGTAAAAACATCCATAATTGTATCAAATTAAAGCCATCTATGATTGTATCAAACTAATTTTTTCATTAATACTTCCTAAATGTGTTGAACAATGGTGACAATGTTCTTCTAGACACAGACCCAAAATGACTCAATTTTCAGATCATTTTGAAAAAAAAATGCATAAGGCTAAACAATTGTTTTATATTTGAAGCCTTCTGGGAACGTAAATATTATTTCTTCTTTTTTTACTTATTATGTGACCCTGATCTGTCTACTGAACAATAAAATGTAATATTTTTCCTGATTTTGTGTATTATTAATAAAAATTAATAATGTTTCTGTGGCAAAGAGTTATAAGATGGAAAATTGAAATAATGAGCTGCATTAAGCTCAATAATGCTGCTATATCTTGATTAAAAAATAATAGTCGAGGGGTTTGCTTTATAAATTTGGATAGAAATTGGTGAAGGTAGACAGTGACTCAGGAAAGAATTTGCATAACAAAGATACAGCTCTAAAAGGGAAATTCCTGTAAAGGACATGGTAATGTTGGAGTTTGGAATATGCTAATTATTTCCTACATTTCGTCAGTCCTTTGAATAATAAACACTTCACCCCAAATAAGACACCATCTTGTGGATGTGACTGACCCTTGTAAAAGTGACAATGTGAAGATGCCACAGATAGCAGCAGTGACCATGGTAGTTGACAGTTCATGTAAGTGTTCTTTGCCCCTTTCACGTGGCAGTGAAATTGCAGAAAATAAGTTTAAATACTTCTACTCTAAGCAAAAGTTTTTGTCATGTAGTATTTTTTTAAATTTTCTGTATGCTGTACATGATTCTTTGCCATATAGCCTCTCTATCATTATTAGATCAAGTAATCAGTAAAAGGGCTTTGTGTTGTTTAGTTTGTTTTGTGTTTGGGTTTTTTGTTGTTTTTTTTTGTTTGTTTGTTTGGGGTTTTATTTTGTTTTCTTTGTTTTTGTTTTAATTTTGTTTGTGTTCTGATTTTGTTTTTATCCAATTCTGATATGCTTATTAAAAGCAAATCCTTTGCTTAGACATAAAAATATCCCAATTAATAAGAAAATAGTAAGGATAACATAGAATTTTTTCTTCTTAATCTGATTAATAACAGAGAAGATTCATTACAAGAGGCTGGGGAAAGGGTCTAATAAACTGTTTTTTTAAAACTCTATTTTCAATTACTCTGTTTTCTCGGCTCTTTCCTGTAGACTGAGACAAAATCCTGAAACAGAATCTCTATGCCAAGTACTTCCGTATTTGTGCTACCCTCAGCCTAGAATTAGCACACCAAAACTTATGAAAATTGTTACTGAGCAGTAAAGTGAAACATTAGCTCCACCTTTTCCATCCTTTACCTCTGTGTGTATAGGCAAACAATTAGTTATACTGAAGAACCCTAAATCACAAATTTGCTGTCCTTCTTTTAACTGTACATATTCCCCATTCCTTTTCAATTAGAGGGAAGATAGCTCTTTGGTCTGTAATTCAGTCTTTAAGTGTTGTGGTTTGTGGTAATTTATTAATTATTCTTGCTTCTTCTGCAAGTCGCTCTTGTTTACTCTGGGATTTTTTGATCACTGGAGTTCAGTTGCTGAATAAGAAATTTTTAGTTTTATAGTTAAAAATTTGTTTACTTACTAACCTGATACTAAGCAACTTGAAGTGAATGCGAATTCTGTTAATTTTGTTGTACTTTTCATATCCTTTCATGACAACAATACTGAAGTTAAATTCAGAGAATATCAATGGTCTTGTTCACCATACAAAAGGTTTGGTTACTTCAGTACCCTGTTAATGTTTCATTACTTCAGTACCCTACTAATGTTTCATACCTGATGTAGGACCTAGAACATCTTACAGTAATGCTGCCACATATCATTCTTCTACATATTGTTTGTTTTTCTGTCTAGTATTACTCCTTTCTTACATGTTCTAGGTATAACAAGTTGGTTGACCGTATAGGTATTATACAATTTTTTTGTAATACATCACAAGCTTTTTCCCCCGAAACTTACTGTGTTAGTAGGGAGGAGAAAATAGCAACATCAGCATTCCTAAGCACTAAGGAATGCTTAGGAATGTTCGAAGGACATTGCTACTAAGTCAAAATCCACCTATTAGACTTCTAAAGACATGAAACTGTCACTCTCACAGAGAAAAGAGATGAAGAATATTTGGTTTTGCAATTGGAAGTCATGCTTCACAGGAAAGATTGAAGATATATGATATATATTGAGGACATTCTAACTGCATTAGCTGGAGAGAGGTCCTGCTATCACTTCTGTGAAAAAGTCATCTGTAAGAAGTCATCCACTTGCATACATATTTAATGTTACTCTGCAGAGACCATGGAAACTCTTCTTCACTGGGCTGTAATATTAAGGGGAATACTTCAGTGGAACAAAATGCATATCTTTGTGAGTGACTCTTCACAAATATGAATACTGAATTACTCTTCAGTACTTCATAATTCATAATTCCAAGAAATCTTTTCTGGCCATGTTGATCAAATACAGAAAAAGTTAAGACTGTAAGTGAAAAGAGGTGATGATAGTCTGTATTTTTCACATTTAACTATTTTACAAAAATCTATTAATTGTCTCTGTCAGTTATTAAAACAAGTAAGTAAGATGCCCTCTGCTTGTCTATCAGGATGACTGACCTAATCAGGCTCAGCAAATTCAATGAGTATTTTGCTAAGCTTAATTAAAATTCAACCCTGCGTTTGAGTAAGCCGCTGCGGTTTGGCAGACCTTCAAAGGGTTATACTGCAGCACAACAATAAAAGTGATAAAGGCACACAATAACAATAAATGTAATGCAAATGTTCCCATTATTCACAAATCAGGTGATAAAATTCAAATTTGTGGATTTTTCATTTTCAACCTATTCAAATGCTATTCTTATCCACATACCATTTTATTGTTCTAATAAACTGAAATGAAATAATTCTAATAACTTAAGAACAATACTGTATGTAATGTATTCCCAATACTGAGAGAATTGCATATGGCTTTGTTTGTTAAAAATTTCAAAGTGGGACTTATGCTTTGCAGTGGCAGTGCTGTCAGACCCTTTAGTGGGTAATACCTCAGTTCAACCAGTTACTCCTTCAGGTATACTCTTCAGCTGACTTTCTTGACTGTATGACCTCAGGTCTAGGTTTCTCCAAACATTATGTAAATTAAAGTTCTTCAGCATTAGAAATGCAGGAGCCTTCCCTGCAGGTGCTTCAGTTTTGATTTATAAACTAGAACTATATTGCTTCAAAAATACTAGTTTTCTTTTGTTACAAAATCCCTACTGTTCCCCACATATCTTAAATAACTTTGGAATGCTTATTGGTGGCCCCTTATGAAAAAGTGCTATTTAGACCAGATTATTTCTTCAGAATTAGAATTGCTTTTTGGAGAAAAAAATTGTTATTGTCCTTTTGGACAGAGAGGGCTCTGCATCACAAATAATTTACATCTTACTCCTATGTCTTGTACTTCATAATGGTCCCGTTACCCTTGCTCCATTAACTTTGTATCATGGTATGTGCCACAGATATTTTAATATTTTTTTTAATATTCTTAGCAAACACTAAATTCACAGTCAAACTTGACTGAAGATTAATTTTTTTCCTCCAAAGAGGTAAGTCTTAGAAGTTCCTTATTTGCTGCAACAGAGTAAACTAATAGCTATGGTAACAGATTTTTATAATGGCACACAAATCCACTTTTCAACAATTAGAGAAGCAAAAGAGTAGGAAACAGAAAAAGCTGAAGCAAATAGCCATTGAACTATTGAACACTATTTCTAGAATCTGATTTTTTTTCACAGGAAATAAACATTAGGGTGATTTAGAATGAAAAATGATGATTTAGAAATAAACAGTTCTTGAAATATCACACAGTGAAAAGATGTGTTCCTAGCTTATTCCTTGCTTTGATGTTTAGTATTTGCTAAAATTCATTTTCTGGCTTGTACAGTCAGAATCATAAATTTTTTCCAAGATAATCAAATTCCACCTGAATATGTAAATGATAGGAAAGAATACTTAACAACAGGAACAGTGTAAAAATATTTTTCCATGTGAAGGTTAAAAATTCTTATATAAATTTAAATTCTTTGACTGAATGAGATTAAAATAAAGAATAGAGTGGAGTCCATATTTATGTGAACTCTATAAACCTTGACAAAGCAGTACAAGTAAGCATGAAGCTTCTTCACATTTCCTTGAGAGCAGATGACCTGACACCTTTTCATTTCTCTTTTCTGCAAATCTAATCTGGACTTTGTTAAATGAAAAACTTTCCTTTTTTCAACAGATTTGCAGACAACAGGTATTTTACTAGGTAACTGTTCAGCTCTCAGTCACTGGGCACTTCTACTGTCTCCATTCAGCCTTACTGTTGTACGGCCTTAGAAATGTTTTCAAAACCAGTATGCAATGGACATGTAGGATATTTCCAGGTAATGGAAAGAGGAATAAAAGGAAATTTCAAAGCTCATAGTTTTGAGGGGTTTTTTTGTTTGTTTTTTTTGTTTGGTTTGATTTGGTTTGATTTGGTTCGGTTTGGTTTGGTTTGATTTGGTTTGGTTTGATTTGGTTTGGTTTTGTTTGGTTTCTTTGTTGTTTATTTTTTTTTAAATTTATTTTATCATTTTGTTTTGAAGTGTAGGAAAGTATCCAGTTTAATGAGGAAAGTGACTAAGCATCCAAGCTGCTAAAAGATTGTAAGTACTGCCTACAAACTGTGACTAAACACTTAATTCATATTAAAAGCCATTCTTTACAATTCAGTATTTTTTCCACAAGTCGTGACTAAGGATACAAAGTCATGTAAATCTTTATAAATGAAGATTTGTTCTATTTTTCCTAAATTGCCTTCTGATAGCGTGTACAATTAATCACTGTCAGTAAAAGGATCACTTAGATGAAAGATTTTTCTTCATAGAAGTAAAGACTCAATCAGATTTTTTAAAAAAGTCTTACCTCAACTCTCTTTGTGCCTTGAGAAAAATGAGAAATAAACTATGACTAATATATTAAATGTTAAAAATTTGACAGTAAATTACAATATTATCACAGATTCTATGAACTGTTTTTGCACATTTAGTTCAGAAAAGTTTGTCATGGAATTAACATAGAATAAAAATTCCAGGGTAAAATTTCCTCATTCATACAGGTGTCTGTCTTCCTAAGTGTGAAATTCATGAGTCTATCTTGAAATAAGATTTTTCTTAAGTAATTACAGCATCAGGACCCTGCCCTTCACAAGACAAAAAAAGAGACATTTGTGGAATTGAGTAACTGAGTTAGATCTAGCCTTTAATACACATGTAAAACAGTCAGGTATGTATGTGTATATGATATTTAAACTGAGAGACAGTTGCATTTAATCAGACTTTCCTTACACAAGAATGCAGCAGCTCACAAAGAGCAACGTCATTGATGGAGTTTCCTGATGATCTTCTATGTTGATCCTTTCCTTTCTTGTTGAGCTCAATTGATCTCAAATGAAGTAGGGTTACTCTATAATAACATAATGTATAATAATATAAATTATATTAATATTATTAATAATAATGATAATAACAATAACAATAATAATAAACCAGCTACTCCTTTTTATCAATATGCAAAAAGTTGTTTTTAAAGAATTTTCTTCTCCATTATTGTATTTAAACCGCCTTAGTGATATTATTGTTATAGATTGATATGAATACTTGTGAGACACTAATGTCCAGTTGTAACTGTGATCCAAGCAGAGTATTTAGATCTTTTCTTACGGCCCCATGGACTTGTAGAATTATTATAAATAAGTGTAAAAGTGAAGTGATAGCTGTTAACCTATAATGCTATAATAAGCAAAATCTACTATAAGAGAAAAATAATAAAAAAGGACTTTGTCTTCTTTGTTGATCACGAAATTTATGACAAATTATTGTTTTGAAAAATCTGGCAGATTGAAGTGGATTTTGATACATGAGATTAAAATTATACTGACAGTCATATCTGAATAGAAAATATCTGAATAGAAAAGTATCTGAAAATAGTATTTGAACATTAATTTCCAAGTATTTTCACAAACTGATAAACTGGAATGCATTCTGATGCTACTATGTTTCTGAAGTTTTTATTTTCTTTTACAGAATCTCTTTTAACATTCAATCAAAATAAGTAAATCAAAAAATCCTTTCAGTGTTATAAGCATGAGGAAAAATGTGCAAGTGTTGTTTTCATGACACACCCGGTAAAAAATTGATGTGGCTATAAGATTGTAGGATAAGATCCATGAATGGATTTTTTTTAAGTGTTAGTATTACTAAAAAGTGCAAATCCTGAATGTCTCCTCAGGTATAATAGCTTCATAAGTCTTTATCTGGAGTCAGTCATGGATAAATGTGCCTTGTACACATAAATGTTAAGAAAGAGGCAATCCGTAACTTTGTGGTTCTCATTGTTTTAGACCCCTAACTAACCCTTGCACATAAATGTGATGAACTGATCCTCAAAGTGAGTGTTGATCTGATCTTAAATATGCTTCTTGGTTGGGAAATGCAGAAGTTCATCTTGTGAGTGTGGGAAACTGAGAGAAACTGACTGTTAGAGATCTGCACAAGGCTACATAATAAACAAGACAAAGCTAGAGCTTCTGAATCTCAGTCTCTCACTAGACTTAGAATTATGATCAATTATGAAATCATAATACATTTTATTAAATTATTAATATGGTTAAGTATAAATGTGTTTATATATTTATAAAATAGCTTCTTAAATTTTAAGTTATACCAGTCCTTCAGTCCTCCTGATGTAACTAGCCTATGTGCAATAAAAAAAAGTGCAAGGCATATAAATGTTGGGTGCTTAACTATATCAAATTAACAACCTTCAAAAAGTGATTACCAGAAATTCATTTAATATGATATCTTTGCTGTAGATTCAAAAAATCACATAAGCAAACAGTTGATTTGTGTGTTGAACTTCAAATTTTGCTGGGGAAAGCTTTAGGAAAAGGTCTTTCATCCCCTTTTGCCTTCAAATCTTCAATTAGTATTCTGTTCATCTTCAATTTTAATTGCCATGTTATAGTTTGCAAAGATGGTATGCAGCTGTAAAATGCTGCACTTTATTGCAGCAAGAGGAATATTTATCTGAACAGATACATTACTGTTACTGTAAAGAATGGGCCTATTTTACTTTATCAGCAGCTGAGGGGAAGGTTAATGGCTATGATGTATCTTTTACGTTGTGTGTGAAACATGGAGTGCTCTGCACTGTTAAGATTTACGGTGTGGAAGACAAAGCGTGTGCTATTCCAAGCACTCTCTTAACAGCAAACTGTAAACTTGGGAATTAGCTTCAAACACCCTAAATATGTTAAAACAGCATTAAGACCGGAAAAGGAGATCATTTCTTCACATAAATTCATACTTTTAAGCTTTTGTACATGGGAAGGCCTTATAAATTTTATGGATGTTCCAAAGTAACCAGGATGTTTTCAATAGTCATTGTGTTTCCATCTGTAGTGCAGCAGCATACAGGAGCAAAGTCATACAGAAATTCTGTTCATTATTTTGGAGAAGGAGCCGGTAACTTCAGAGAGGATGTAATCATCCTTTAGCATGCTGTTGGGAAGTCCAATCTATTCGACAAGAAGGACCAGATTGCAGTTTACATCTACATGAACACAATGATAAAATATCAGGGATAAGAGAGGTACTCAACTGTTGGGTTTCCCATATTTTTTGCCCGGTAGCTGGAAAGCAATAGGACCCACTGGGATGATGTATCCCAATGACTGTTAGCTGGACCATTGTAGGACCACTGCAGTTCAGAACAGACCATAATGGAATTTGGTGCAGGAATAATTAGGAATATGTCCATTAAAGATTATGTATGCTATATTTGTGAAAGCTAGTGATAGTACCTGTAGATTCTAATAACCAGAACACAGTTCAGAGCTCTGTTTTAAAGAACTGTGTCATACATTGCACAGCAGAGGTTGATCATGTTATAGTAGTGTCATAAACCACCAAAAAGCTGAGAACAGTCTGAAATCAGTGCATTTGTTAGAACTACCCAGTAAGACAGAAATGTGACATTTGTTTTGTCATTCTTTTTTTTCTAGAGTCTAGATAGCTCCTTTATATGGCTTGAGCTTTCATCCAGCTGGCTCAGGTTATGTGTCTGACATGTTTGGAAGGGATTTTTTCCCACACCTGTGCAAAAAGGTGTGCTCCACTCCTCCTCTGTGCAGCTCCCTGTTCAGGAGAAGGGAAATTTCATTAGATACAGAAGAGAACATGAAAGACAGTAATTTTCCCATTTGATTATTCAAATGTGTCAGAGAATAATCAGTTTTACCCCTTGCTTCGACAGACATCAATAAATTTTTAAAAATTTTGTTCTTTAATTTGAAACTGGTCCAAGAAGCTAGAAATCAGATCCCACATCTCCATTGTCTCAGATAAAGAGATTTACCACTGAGTAACAAAGTCAAGTTCCTGTTTCTCTTCTATTTGCAAACCTGGTACTTGAGTTCCTTTCAGCAAGCTGACCCACCTTTAATTTCAAACAGGAGTAATACCAATTTCCTCTGTAAGACAGTCCTAATTGGTGGTTATAAACATTTATTACTGCTTTGCTTTAAAATGCAACTGTATGTGATACTGCAAATTGTCATAATACCAGACTGTGTTCTCTTAAGAGATTAAAAATTTAGGTTCCTGGATCATGTTCCAATTTTTTTCCTGATCTAGAATCATAGTATTTCTGAACAAGTTCAAATGTAGAAAGAGCATCAGAACAAGAAGCTACTGCAAAGTTCCTCAGTTAATAGCAATTATACTAAGTACAATATTTCAGGGTTAGACAGAAGATAAGCTGAATATCTCAGAATCATAAATTTGTTTTAAGATGTAACTTTAAAAAGGCACTCAAGACTATTTTCATTGTGTAATTATCAGAGCATGGCTTTCTTTTTGCCATATAATTAGCTACCATAAAAAAACAAAAAAACCTTTGTTACCTGTTGGAGAATCTGCCCATGTTGGAGAATCTTTCAGCTCTGTTAGCAGACAGTTTGTGTGCCTTGTGGAGAGAGTTGGAACCATCATAATATCTCAGTAAATAATTTGATACATTTTCATGTTTTGAAATGTAGAAATTCATTCTGAGAAGTGGAAGGAATGATACTACTAAGTTGCTATTGATATTAATTATAGGGGTTTGTATGTTGAACTCCATGACTTTCTATTTCACAGCTAAGAGAATAATGTTCAGCTGATTCATATAGTTTAGTCTATTATATTTTATGTATCCATCTGTAATTTACATTGAAAGGCTTAGCATTTCTTGATGAAATCTTCCAATTCTGATTAATTTTATTTTCTGAAAGATCCCAAGGTTTTATTTTCTTTTAAGACAGAAATATCCTACCGATTTTGTCTAGGTTCTTTTAATATATTGTACTTTTCAAAATGCAAGCAATCATTATAGCTTCAGAGCTTCAGTTTGAGTTTTTTGTGATGGAACTATGTTCCAGGAAAGGAATAAGTGTTTATCTTGTAAATATTTTATGATTTTTTACGATATCAACCAGAGAAAATTAATTGTAGTTCTATATATTAAAATAATCTTGCCACAAATGATAAAGAGGAGCATAACTTTCTCCTTACTAGTGAAGCTTGCTCAGTCCTCAGGGAAGATGTCATTAATTGGCTGTTTTTCTCTCTTCTCATTTAATTGTTTTGGGTAACCTTTACAGACATTGCAAACTTTTTAGATGAGAACATCCTTCTTTAATTTATAATAAATTGTTGAGTACATTAACAACATTCCATCTTCGATATTTTGTACTCTGTCAGATTTAATACAGACCTAAAAAAAAAAAAATGTTTTGGGATAATTCTGTAATGCTTTCCATTTTACATTAAATATCTTTTTGACAAAAAGCTATAATAGCTAATAAATGTGTAAAATACAAGACTGCTTCTTATTTAATCAAGTAACCACACATTTTACTTGTTTGTTTATTAAATATATAATTTTTTTCTCATATGTAGTACTAAAATGAGGATGTCAGTGTGGGAAGCAGCTGGTAGCTTTGGTTGTAGGTGCAAGTCTGAGATCCTAATTTATCTGCTCTTCAGCTTTAGGGTTGTGTTTTGTTTTTTTGTAAATCTAACTATGTGCTATGCAATTAATACTGTGTTCATAAAATGGTAGGATATCTTAGGTTGGAAGGGGCCTTTAAAGGTCATCTAGTCCAACCTCCCTGCACTGAGCAGGGACATCTTCGACTTGACCAGGTGGCTCAGAGCCCCATCTGGCCTGACCTTGAATGTTTCCAGGGATGGGGCATCTACCACCTCTCTGGGCAACCTATTCCGTTGTTTTACTGACTTCATTGTAAAAAAATTGATCCTTATATCTAGTCTGAATCTTCCCTCTTTTAGTTTGAAACCATTACCGCTTTCACAACAAACCCTGCTAAAGTTCTCAGTTCCAATTTGACTAGGTGGCTCTTCCCATTATTTTTCTTATTTTGTGGTAGCCAGAGGATGTCCTTTTCTTTTATGTAGAAGAAAATTGAGTGTTTAGAGGTTCAGTTGTCCCTCTTTGTTGCTTCTGGTGAGATAAAGATTTCCCTGAGATTAGCTCAGTTGATTACAACATGGTGGTAATAATGCCAAGGTCATGGGGTCAGTCCCTGTACAGGCCATTCACTTGAGTTGGACTTGATGTTCCGTGTGCTCCTTTACAGCTCAGAATATTCTGTGATTCTGTGGCATATTCTTATCTATGTTTTACCTCCTCTTTTTCAGGGATAATGTTGTCATGACACTTGCTTGAGAGGAAAGTAACTTCCTATAAACTGTTTGGGATGTTGATTGTTTGTTATTATTTGCTTGGTTTACTGCTAAATTAATTCTCAGTTTGTTGAAATATTCTCCGATTTTTCTAGGTCTAGTATCCATATAGGTGAAACTGATGGCAGGTTTCCCAAAACTTATTTGTGGAAACTGTCTTCCAACACATTTAAAGGAGTTCAATGCTATGCATTTCTCTAGTTCCTTCAGCCAAACTGAAAATATGTCCTTCTGAGATGAATGACAATACAAGTAAATAATTTGTGACCCCTACAGCAACACCAGTGCTGAAAAAAGTCCTGTTTAAGGCCATTAACAGCCATGGCATCCTGAATTCATAAATCATCTGGTTCACTTTATAGTTGTTTCTTTTACTCCAACTGCTAAGGAAAGAAGCTGCCACAAAGCAGAACTGTATAAGGTTTAGGTGTGAATGCACCTAAATTCATCTCAGTGTTCCCTGTTCTTGTATCTGCTCCACCTGGTAAGGCTATCTGCAAACCTGTAGGTGAGAAAGCAAGATGATGTAAGTGAAAAGATACATTCGTGTTCTGCCAGCGTAATGAAAAGACCTGCTTTTTCAAAAAATTTAGGAAAAAGTTTCAAAATGCAGTGGTATGTATTACCTTGACTTCAGACATTTCAGTTTAAATTATGACTTCCAAAAGAAATTAAAGAATAGAATTTAAATAATGAAAACCTCCACTAGAACAGCTACAGATCTGAGTGGTACAGCTAAATTCTGGATGCTAATTTCCTTCAAATTAAAGTTACCATAAGCGAGTAGATCTGAAGTCAAAATACTAATAATGAAACCACTTTTGGCAACCCAGAACTGCTCATCTTCAGAAATTTGGTTCCCAACACTAAATTTTTACAATCAAATTAAAAGAATCATGTTACCATTAAAGGCAGATTCAAGCTTTTCATTGGTATTAAAATTTAGGAGCACAAATATATGTCTGCTTCTAACACTTATGGTGTTTTTTTCATGTCTTGGTGCCCTTTTAAAGACCTCATTGTATTTAGATTCTATTTTTCTTTTTTTCTTTTACAAAAGCTCTCTCTTAGCCTAATGCTGTTGGTGAGAAGAAATTCACACCATAAACCTGGGGTAAATAATGAGACTCGAGATTCCCAGGTCATGTTAAGTTTTTAGCTTTTTTCTTGAGAACACACATTCTGCAGAAGTCAGATCCACTAAGATCTGGCTGCTGTATGTAAATGGAATATACCAGTCGTTATTACTGGTTAAAAATTTATGTGCCACTTAGGGGTTTTTTGTTTGTTTGTTGTTTATTTGGGGGTTGGGTGTTGTTTTTTAGGGTGGATGTGTCTGTTGGGCTTGAGAAAATAAGTTTTAATTCTAATGTTATTTGCTGTATTTCACCCTCACGTATACATTGAGTATTATCACAACCTGCAGCATGGGTGCTGATAGTCATGCAAGCTCTTCAAATAGAATAAAAAAAATTATAGTAAATAAAATTTATTCAGGTGTCATGGTCTGAAGAGTTTGCTCTTCATATTTCTTAAAATAAACGGCCAGGACATGTGTTGAGAGAATATTTTTCACATAATCTAGTAAATATTAGTGTAAAAAAAAGGAGATAATGAACTTTGCCCTCAGACATTGAGTAGGGTCACAGAAGTTCTAGGTTAACTTGTCAGGATTCTGTTTGCTTTTCCAGAGCAGTGAAGGTCTCTCACAGACTCGTATCTGCCAGACACAAACAGATGTCTTGCAAATCTTAGGACACTAAAAACAGTACTCAACAGCACCATGCGTCACATTAATCCTGTAAAAAGCCTCAGTATCTATCAGTACCTCAGATTTTTCCAAAGAATTCATACCTGATGATAGTTAACAGAATTCCTTTTTTGCAATTTAAATCTAAGACATGATTTCTGGAGTCAGTTCATTTCTGTCCCCACTGTGGTAGTTTGGCAGTGCAGCCTGAACAATTCAGCTCTCTCAGAATCCTCTATTCTCTCAACTCAGCAGAACAAAAAATAGTGGTCTTGATTCTTAGTATCTTGCACAAATACAGTTTCCATGTTGCTGCTACGAGTTGCTGCTGCACCATCTCTGACACACTTACCTTGAATATCTAACTCAGATGTGAAACTAAATACTTATTTCCATATGTCAGTGTTTGACTTGTTTGAGGTCAAGACCTGTTTGTCTTGCAGGAGAAACAAAGACTAAAGCTGTACATGAGGGTATACATATTTTTTGTGCCTTCAAAGGCAAGAGGCTTTAACCAGTATTGGTAGGAGTTGTTTACTCCCTCGAGGACAGAGAGGCCCTGCAGCAGGATCTGAACAAATTAAAGGACTGGGCAATCACCAACCATATGAAGTTCAACAAGGGAAAGTGTCAAATTTTGCACTGGGATGGGGCAACCCAGGATGTTTGTACAGACTGGGGAATGAGATGCTGGAAAGCAGTACCACAGAAAGGGACCTGGGAGTCCTGGTCAATGGCAAGTTGAACATGAGTCAGCAGTGCCCTGGCAGCCAGGAGGGCCAACCATGTCCTGGGGAGCATCACTGGGGTGACCTCACCCTGAATATTATGGCAGCTTTGGGCATCACAATGTAAGAAAGATATTAAGTTGTTAGAGAGTGTCCAAAGTAGGGCAATGAAGATGGTGAAAGGCCTTGAGAGGAACCGGAGCAGCTGAGGTCACTTGGTCTGTTCAGCCTGGAGAAGAGACTGAGGGGAGACCTCATTGCAGTTACAACTTCCTTGTGAGGGGAAGAGGAGGGGCAGGCACTGATCTCTTCTTTGTGGTGACCAGTGACAGGACCTGAGGGAATGGCCTGAAGTTGTGTCAGGGGAGATTTAGGTTGGATATTGGTAAAAGGTTTTTTACCCAGAGGGTGGTTGGGCACTGGAACAGGCTCCCCAGGGAGCAGCACCAAGCCTGGCAGAGTTCAAGAAGTGTTTGGGCACATGGTGTGACTCTTGGGGATGGTCCTGGGCAAGGCCAGGAGATGAACTTTGATGACCCTTATGCATCCCTTCAACTCACAATATTCTGTCATTCTGTGTTTCTAGGAATATTTTTAAAGAGCTATGCATTGCACTTTCCTAAATATACTACTGGCTGTTCTAGAAAAATAGGCTTTCATATAAGAGAAATTTTATTTAATTAACTCTGCCACAACAATAATAAATATTTTATTAGCTTGTTTTTCCCCCTAGCACTAGCTTCTAAAAGATCATAAGTATTTACTGTCATCTGTAAGTTATGAATGCAGACTAATTAATAGTGAAGTAACAGAGCTCTCTTCTACAAATGCAAACTTTGTTTCAGTCATCACAGTGTTTGCCAATCCAAGTATCATGACTTGGATACTTATATATTTAGAACTGGACCTGGCTTCTGAAGTTCACAAAAATGCTGAGGCACAATCAGCAGATTGTGACACACATATTTCAATTTAAACACATGCTTTTGTTAATAGTTTGTGATTACTGAACTGTCAATGGATTGAATGAATTGTGCATGACCTAAACCAATCTTACAGAAAGTTTTGCTTATCATCTGTTGATCATTAATTGATTGTTTGTAGATCAACCGTTTGCCATTGTCAGCTGTACCCAGCTAGATGGGAGAAAAGTTGTTATGGAAGAGAAAGCTTTTTCCCTAAACCATTTTGTATTTTCACATAATGTAGAGGAATGATAATCTATTTGTAAAATATAATGTAGTTGCTTCAGTATTTTTTCTGGATTTATGAATCAAGACATTTATTTCCCAGAGCAAGTACCAGAGATCTGATAGAACCCCTGATCAAGATGTACTGTTTGCTTATGTTGGAAAAAAAATTCCTAAAATTTCTTACATTCCTAAATGTATTGACCAAAACCATAAAATTGGTTTTCTTTACTATTAAACTTTTTAATAATGTCACCAGTCTCATTATTTGAACTGAAATTATGATTACTATGGAAAATCAGATTTGGGACTCAGTTTTTCAGATTCAAAGGTCTTATTTCATCTAATTCAGGTAAATAAGATGAGAGTAACAATAGTGGCTTTTTGTTCTTTGTTTGCTACCACAGATATATCTAGTATTTTTTAAGTTTTCTGTTTCAGATATTTAAATAATTAAAAGGAAATAACAAAAACTGCCTAAAACAATACAGATGGTTCTATTAATATCTATGACAAGAAAAAAAACAAAGACATACTATATTGGTACACAGACCTTATTAAAAAAATTGAATAAAGGTCAAATTATTTTGAGAGACAGATTACTGAGGTAAGAAGACATTTTCCATATGTTGTGCTTTGTCTCGTTCATTCTTCTTGCCTTTCCTTCTTCCCTTCTGTCTTCCTAATTCCTATTTGGGAGATAAGAAGGACCAAATAAGATTGCTATATTATTGCTGTTTCTGTCACTATTGTTATCACTATGGCAATCCATATCACTATTACTTCAGTTTTTCTTTATTCTCAAGTCTGAGGACCTAGAATGTAATGTAATAACACCATACATAGACTTTTTTGTTTGTTTTTAGAAGTAATTTGTAATATTATTTTTTTCTACCATAGCACAATCTCACAATATTATCCATACACACTTGTCAAACGATTTCCAGAACTTGTTCTTTCAGACATTTTCATTCAAGAAGTTATCCATTATGTAATCCAAAAGCATTGCCAAAATTCAGCCTTCCTGTCATAAGGGTGAGATAGACTTCCTATATCACATCAAAATTTATCGGTTTAAAAGCAGAACTTACCTCACCTTAAAAGCCCACATTAATAGTGCTTCTCTTAAAAAAATATGTCAGAAGACCATTTAAAACTCAGTCTCTATACATAAGTTTAAGTTAAGTAAATGAGAATTCAAACGTCAATTTTGTGTACCGGAGACATGAGGGAGCTGTTTCAGAGTGAAGTTAATAGAAACATGTACTGTATGTTCCCAACAATAGACAAGCAAATTAGGAAAAGAAAGTATAAAGATGACTAAGCATTCATTTTTCTTCATATTTGGTTTGTTTGGAGATTTTGGGGGAATGTACATATGTGTGCATGTGTCTGTAGGATCTCTCTTTCCTCCTTTAACCTTAAAGTGCTGCTTCTTCTTTCCCTATAGTTGCATGACTGTTGAAACATAGAAAACCACGTAACCCCAATGAAACAAAATTTAGTTAAATCCTGCTCAGAGAATTGTAAGACTTTAAAGATTTCTTTTCCAGCATTCTTGATATTTCTCTTGATGTCACCCAAAATTTTTAGTGCATTTTTACCATAATACTTTTAACCAATTTGTGAAGGAGAAATATATGGGACAAAAACCTGAAGCCGATATCAAACTTCTTTCAAAGGAATCAGCAAGTTCAGTTTGCTACAACTGTATGTAATTTCTCCTAAACCTATATTACTCCATTGAAAATTAAATTAGATTTTTTTTATGCCACTATTTTGAATATGCATAGTAGGCACCATTTATCTTGCATTTTTCCTGGCCCTAAATAATTGTGATTATGTAAGAACAAAAATCTAGTGATAATACATCTATTTAATATTGTATTTTTAATCAAGCATTGTCTGATTGTTACAGATTTCAAATATAGAAAGTTAAAAGGAGAAAAAATTAATTGAGTACAATGTTCATAGAATGGTTAGTATGGGTAGTCTCCAAAATTAGAAAATTATTTTAGTGTTTCAGTTAACCAATACAATAATTCAACCTCATTACTACAGAAACAAGGTCTGTTGAAAGACATAGCAAAGTGGTACAAAACATTCCCATTGCCAGTCCTTCCATATGTTTACAAAAACTTGTCTTGTTTTTATTATGTAGTTTAGATACAGAAATGTGGAAAATAAAAGGAAAGCACGCCTGAGGAATTTTATTTTACAAGGTCAAAATTCTGTAGTGTGGAAAGGAGGGGTTTGATTTTGCTGTTGTAGATTAAAAAAAAAAAAAAGCAATGCCCCTTAGGTGAATTTCTTGCTGAGGAAGGAGGCTTGGTTAACTTACTCATAGACCTACGACTAACCCTAACCCTTTCCTTCCTTACCTGCAATCTTACATAAAATGAGGAAAAATGAAAGGATGTGTTTCATAGTTGTAGTGGGTTGACCCTGGCCAGATACCAGGTACCCACTAAAGCCACTCTCTCACTCTCCCACTGCAACTGGACAGAGGAGAGAGAAAAAAAAACAGCTAAGGATTCATGAGTAGAGCTAAGAGCTGGGAGAGGTCACTTACTGATTACCTTCACAGGCAAAACAGACTCAAAGTGGGGATAATACTTATATTTATTACTAACAGGATAAGAGACAAAGAGTGAGAAATAAAACAGTCTTAAAAACACCTTCCCCCCACCCCTCCTTCCTTCCATGTTCTCCCTCCTCCCCCCAGCGGTGCAGGGGAACAGGGAATGGGGGTTACGGTCAGTTGTTGTTTCTGCTGCTGCTCAGGGAGAGGAGTCCTTCCTTCCCTGCTCCCGTGGGGTCCCTCCCATGGGAGACAGTCCTTGATGGACCTCTATGGCGTCAGTCCATCCCTCAGGCAGCAGCTCTTCCCAAACTGCTGTCCCGTGGGTCACTCCTCCATGGGGTGCAGTCCTTCATGGATGAGCTGTACCAACGTGGGTCCCCCACAGGGACCACAAGTCCTACCCAGGGAAAACCTGCTCCAGCATGAGCTTCCCTCTCCACAGGCTGCAGTTCTCCGGCAGGACCCTGCTCCATCTTGGGCCTCCCATGGGGTCACAGCCTCCTTCATGCATCCACCTGCTCCAGCATGGGCTCCTCCATGGGCTGCAGGGGGGTGGGTCTCTGCACCCCGATGTTCCTCCATGGGCTGCAGGGGCACAGCTGCTCCACCCTGGGCTGCACCACGGGCTGCAGGGCTTCAGCTCCGGTGCCTGGAACACCTCCTGCCCCTCCTTCTGCACCGACCTTGCAGTCTACGTTGTTATTCCAATGTTCTCACTCTGTTCTTCCCTGGCTGAAATTTCTTCTGTGCAACAACCTTCTGTTCTTAAATATGTTATCCCAGAGGCGTTACTATTGCTCCTAATTGGCTCAGCCTTGGCCAGAGGCAGGAAGTCCGTCCTGGAGCCAGCTGGCATTGGCTCCACGGGACAGGGGAAACTTCTTACAGCTTCTAACAAAAGCCACCCCTGTAGCCTCCCCTGCTACCAAAACCCAGCTACAGAAACCCACTATGATAGTCTATGTTCTCAAAGAAAAAAAAAAGCATTTCCTCTTCTAGTTAAAGTAGTTAATTTATTTCTTCTTTCTTTTCATATTGTTTTTAAAGCTATGATCTGTTCAAATAAAGAGTTTTAGACTTTTCCCTATACTTACACATGTGGAGTCTAGAATATAATTTTTCAACAATTTTATTGCAAAGTACATGAATAATTTAATTGTATTTTCTGATTCATATAAGCAAACATCAGGATTGTAAATACATCATCCATGTTCAAAAGAATAAACAGAGAGTGTTCTCATACTGAGGACCAAATTTTCCTGTGATCCTCATTTTTGTTAGTGTAAGAGATCTGCACTTTATCAGGTCTGCTTTCTCCGTCAGATCTCAGATCTGAGTATTTTGGAATTTTTTATGAAGAAAGGGTGGAGGCTTTCAAGATGATTTGGAGTGCTTGGGGCATAAAGATGTAATTTTTTTTTAGGACTTGATTCCAGGATGCTCTTAGCAACTTATTGTATTAGAAGGGGATTTGCAGAAACGTGAGTTCTGAACTGTACAGTCAGAAACACACAGGCAGGAGTCAGAAAACTTTGAAGTTCAAGCCAATTTCATACTTAATGTTTGCTGAGCTTTTATCTCCATGCAACAATGATCTTTTTTTTTCTAATATCTGCTTTTGATCCAACCAGTGACATTGTTTTCAAATGGCACTGCTGTCTGATGAGCTTATTTAAACATGTATTCAGGCAAGGAGAACACTTCAGTATGCGAAAAATTATTTGAAATACAAAAGTTTTTCAGAAGTCACAGAATCAGTAAGGTACCTTAATTATTATCTAATTCCAACCCCCCTGCCATGGACAGGGACACTTTCCATTAGAACAGGTTTCTCAAAGCCCCATCCAACCTGGCTCTGAACACTTCCAGAAATGGGGCAACAACTTCTCTGGGCAGCCTCTTCCAGTGTCTCATCAGCCTCACAGTGAAGAATTTCTTCCTAATATTTCCTAATAGTGAAGAATATCTTTCTAATACCTATACCTATCCTCTTTCTATACAAAGCCATTCCTCTTTTAAGCCCCCTTTAGGCACTGGAAGGTGCTATAAGGTCTCCCTGGAGCTTTCTCTTCTCCACGCTGAACAGCCCCCATTTTCTCAGCCTTTCCTCACAGGAGAGGTGGTCCGTCCCTCTGATCATCTTTGTGGCCCTCCTCTGGACTTGTTCCAAAAAGTCTATGTCCTTCCTGTGCTGGGGACCCAAGAATAGAACAAACTACTGCAGGTGGGGTGTTCTGTACTTTCCAATTAAAACTGTTTAAACTGTAAACATTATTGCCGGAATGATAAACTTTATTTTGCAGTTTAACCAGTGGCATGTAATATCTAGATAGCTTAATCAATTCATGGAGATAATTTTCCAGAGCTGCAATATAGAACTAAGAAAGGAGTTTCCAAGGATTATAGCTGATGTAAGCTTGTAGTTACTTTCTGAGATCAAGAGAGAATACTATCTGGGTCTTTAATGGTTTTCTCAAAATTAATTTCTCCCTTGTTAGTATAAAAAGGTAAACATTGTCATCAATCTGCTAAGAAATAAACAGTTCTGTGTTCAGGTGCTCAGCTACTGAATGAAAAAGCACATTATAACTTTATTTTGTTTGTGATACTTTTACTGTGCAAATATTACATCATTATATTTCTATAAAATATGCTAACATTTAAGGGGAGGATTTTACTTCTCTTCCTTAGCTCCTACAAAATTTGTTAGGGTTCCTTTTCTGGTAGGTACTGTGCAAAGGCTGCATGTTATGCTGAGCCAGCAGAGATCAGACTAAATGAGAATACACTCGCTATAAATTTAAAAGGGTTCATTTTCTAAAGTGACTGCTTTATGCATCTGCAAATGGAAAGAAATAGAGCAGCAAGCTCTTAATTTTTCCTACACATATAAAAACTGAAGTACTGAATATCTTAATTTAAATCTGCAAAGAAATATTATTTTTATTAGGTACTAGAACAGAATACAATGCTCAAAAAGGGGGAGATGATGTAGGATTTTTGTGTTATGCACCTTCAGTAAAAAATAAGTGTTTTTTTACCTCTGCATGATATTTTGCTAAATATCATAGTGAAAATCACTGGATTGTAATGTTCTGTAAACTTCTGCATTAGTGCCTGTGTGAGGGTAAAACATTATATGAGTTTCAGTAGTGCATGTAAAATCTATCTCTGCAGCATGTTTATTCCATATTCAATCCATTTCCAGTTCAAGTCACTAATAATAATTCTACTTGCTGGAATGGAACAGGATCACTAGATTGCATATCAATTGCTGTTAGCCCGTAAGGTGACTGAGTTTAAAGGCAGGAAGGGGCTTTCTAGCAATTGACTTTTTAAAACTATGCCAAATATGCAGGTACTTTAAAGATTTTCTTCCCAAAAGAAGAAAAAAATTTTCTTTCTGCACAGTTCCTGCTTGTAAGTCAGCTTTTGCGTTTATTGAACAGAGTAATGGAAATACAGTGTGTGGTCATGAATACTTACTGTAGACTTAACTACTCAGAATTCTTTGTGTCAAAAAGTATTATTTGCCATGAGTTTGGGGTTTTTAAGTTATATCATACAAATTCAGAGAAACTACTCTTTTCATATAATGACATAAAAGAAAAATGTAGTAAAATCAGGCTACTAAATAAAAAAGTTACAACTCTAGATAGATCTCAGACAAAAGTGAAAAGAAGGAAGCAGCAGGAGACTAAAAAGACTATTTAATGCATCCCAAGATACAAAAAATAGCTGCCTTACACAAGGAAGGTAAGCACTCAAGTGCAAAAGAGATGTCAGAGAGTAATGACACTTCAAATAGCAATAGAATAATATCTAATTGTCAGAATTGCAATTAATATATTGTCAGGCCAGATAAAATGAGTTTTTCTTTATTTTCCTAGTAATAGCAATGAAATACCTAGATAGTTAAACCTGAGATGATACTAGATTTTTTAAATTTATTTCTCAGAAATATTCTGAGTGGTACATTACATTTTAAACAGATTTTTTCAACATAAAATCAGAAAACTTTCTGTCTTTGTAACTTCTTTCAAATCTGTGAATAGCTCTTCATCATAAAATTTCATGTCTTTTCTCCCTCTTTATATCACAACCTAATATAGAGGTAGAATATCTTGTATAGAATATAGACAATAACCGGCAAAAACAGTGATTCAGCATTGTGTGAAAATAAAATTTCAGTTTGGTAGTTTGTTACATTTTATTCTGACATTAATATATGGTAATTTCTCCCTAGTTATAATCTGACTATCAAATAGAGTTATATTTAGTACTTTCTTACCCATTAATAATGAGTCACATATATAATTCTTCTGCCAGGAAAATTGGTTCAATAAATAGAAACTGATGTTATTAAAAGATATATGTGTGTGTATGAATGACGTATTTATATTCTGGAAGAAATTGTTGTTGCAGATTTATATTACTAGAAATATATTACTAGAATGTGTAACTTTCAAGGAAAATGTACCTGAAAGTTCTTTATGAATGTTTTACTGTGTTCAATAACTTTATGCTGTTTATACCAATTTATTATATTTTAATAATATAATAATGAATAATAATATTAGTATGTCCACTTGGAAATTAGAAGTGAACAAATCAGGTCCTTAATATTGCAGTTTTAATATATTTTACTCCAAAGTTATAGAAAGCAAAATTTATGCAATCTATGCTATTTTACACATTATATGCTATTTTATTAAAAGAAAAATCTGGGATATTTGATTAATTGTGCCAAATTAGTGTCATGCTACCTTTTCTACTTTGCTTGAATATTTTGACTGAGCATCCAAGCTCTGAAAGGGAAAATTGGTTATGAAAATACCTGATTGTTCTTTTCAGCCACAGCTGAAGTTGAGAGAAAAAGGATAGAGCAGGGAATCACCTGTAAGTCTAAAATACCAAGAGAATATGCATGGCAAGGCTTTCCAAGATTCGTGGGCACTAGAAAGGATTTCAAGGCTTTCAGTGTTTTGGCGTCAGTGTCTTATTTTCTTGGGCTGGGAGAAAGATCTTCCAGTTCAGAGCATGGAGTCTGGAAATTCACTATGGCTACAGGATGTGTCAAAATAAGATGACAAATGTGTGTGTCTAGAATTTTAGTTCTAGAGTCTTTTCTGAGCACGACTCCATTGCAGAGATCGTAAAATCCCATGTCAAGACTTCTAACTCACTGAGGCCTCTGTAACTCCCAGCCTCTGGGGGTTTCCATTTGAAAGTCTCCTATCCCTCTTAGTTGCAGAGTTCTGTGGCATCATGAAAATGATTAAAGTCATTAACATTTTCCTCTGTATCTGTTGCCCCAAATGCTGACCTGTAAGCAATGGAAGTATTTCACAGTCATACAAAAAGCCCTGATCTTCGTTCTCCATCTCTGCAACTGAAATTTCATTACATCCTATTCAAGGTTTCCTGGACATGGAAAAGAATCAGGACTCTGCTACTTCCTGTGAAAAGACTTATGCCTCTCTCTGCTACTAGCAGGTTCTGTCTGATTCAGCAGAATGCTGTTAAGTAGGAAGAAGTTCTATTCTTCTCCCCTTACCCAAATAAACTCACACAAGCTAAAATTGCTTCAATTATCATATTCTAATGTCATAGACATAGAAAAATAAAAGTGAAAACATTTGTTCAGTCTTTGATATGACTTGGGATGGAGATAATGATGACTCATTTCACTAAATGTTTGGACATTCACTTGCTTCTTACTGAAATGGACATTTATATGATTTTGTTCAGCCCAAGTAGACCTTTTGCTTAGTAAAAGAATATTGGGAGTTGCATCCTTATTGGCAATGGAATGAAAAAAGGAACATCAAATTACTCTTTCCAATTATAAGGGCATATGCACACCATTAAAGCCCCCCAGGCTTAACTGACAGCATGGATGCACCTTGGGGAGGCTGGAGCATCATGGGAATATGCTCTAGGAACTGGGACATGTGCTTGACTAGAAGCAACTGTTCCAGGAATTTTAATGATATTTTCAGGGTAAGATGAGCATCAGTTGATTTCAGCAATTGGTATAAGACATTTAAAACATCTTTTTCTTAATCTGTGAATGAAAAAATAGTCTTCTAATATACTATCTTCCTTTACTCTCATGTTTAACCAATTGATGCTTAGATTCTGAATTACAAATAAAACTCAAGGGTTTTTTACTTTTTTTTTTTTTAATGGTTGCAATGCTTTTCTGTTCAAATTTGCAAGTCTTCAGGCATCCCAGATTTAGAGTATATATCTTACAAATTCTTGGAGTAGGTGATGCTTACTGAGGTATTGTGGCTTTGAGCCTTTGCTCTGATAACATGTTGCATGTTATCATAAAGAGGCATAAGTACCAAGAGTTGTTTAACCAATGCTGTGTACTGTAATTGGGTAGAATAATTCCCCTTTCATTAAATGTATACTAAAACTAAATGAAATAACTTAGTGATGACATTTCATTTCACAGTAGTGCTAAAGCAGCAATAAATATAGGAGTTGTTACATTAATTAGTCTGCATCTAATTTAAGTCAATGTCTGTATTTTCCCTACTTACTGTAATTTGATTTGTATCTTTGGGCAGCCTTGGATTGAACAGTTGGGCTTCTTTTGCATGAAACTAAACCAAAATCTCCAGTCATGATCATGTGTTCAGTCTGTGAAGCTAGAATAGAACCAGTGTAAAATAAAATCTGAAAAAACGTGTATATCATAGATGTCAGATGCACAACACAAGCTGTTTTGGTGTCCACATCAATTACTGTTGTACATACAGACATATGCTAAATACTATATTTGTTGTATCATTAAAAAACCAGGGGTTTGTGATTTCAAGAGTTCTTGGCTTGCACTTCATTTTATATTTCTTTAATGAAAGAAACTAGCATTTTGCTAAAATCTGTATATTTTTGCTTTTACAATTAAATCTATTCCTGGCCACACAAGTGGTAAAGGATAAATACAATTATTGCATTAGGCAGATATTATTAAGAAAACTCTCTGATGTATTATTGACAGTCTACAAGGTCTTTGGAACTTATGAATTCTTAAATTAGTTTTAGTTATTAGACAAGGTGATGAAACAAACATTCCATAGTATATGTATAGTCTTTGGAGAGCAGATTCAGCATGAAAGTTTGGATTGGAAATACTGAAATGAGTATTTCATCAAATAACTTTTTGGGGTATGCTAGAACATAAGTATCACATAGATTTGTATATATATGTAGCCAAATCTTTTATATACATTTATATGTAAATCCTATATATAAAAGTAAATTTACAGTTCAGAGTCATAACTTCCATTTAAAAATACACCAAATCTCTCCTTCCTGGTTTTTATGGCTCTCATCTTCTGTAAACATGTATATGCAAAATTGAGCAAGATTATTGTGAGCCCAGAAACTTTAATGAGCTGTAAGATGCAGGGACTTTACTGAGTCTATTTGTCATCATCATGGTTACTTAAGCAGGTTTCAGTGTGTTATGTATTCTCACTGCCAAACTCTTGGTAATGGAACTTCGAGTCTAATATAAATTCAGTCTCTCTATAGACAATGGTAAAACAGAATCATTTCCATTATCAAAACAGAAGCACTTCTTAATTCAGGCACCTCGATCAGGCACCTGATGATAAGCTGTCTTCCCCTCCACTCCCAATGTGAAACATTTATCTAACACCTGAAAGAAAGAGTAACAAGTTTACAGAGGATACCTAAAGAAACAGGAGCAGTTAGAGAGCTAATAAATAAGATGTTTTCATTATAAATTTCACTTGCTATTGCTGTTCACAAATCATTGCCATTTTAAGTTTTTAAACAACTCTGTTCATGAGAAAATGGGGGTGCATGTCAAGGCAAAATCTTTCCACTAATTGTTTTCACTCTGAAGAAAGAGGCAGAGGTATGTAAAAGCAGCAGCTGATTGTCCATCCAAAATATAGGTCCCAATGTCCTCAAAGGCTTGATCTCATTTTCATAACAGAAGCAACTTTAATAAAAATGAGGGAAAAAAAATGGCTAGTACTATTAGGAGAATCAATAGCAAAGGATTTTAATATCTGACCAAACATTGAAGTGTTTCAGTAGTGTAACTGAAAATATATTTGTGAAGTTGTAAACATTTCAGAAAATGGCTTTACTCTCTGCATAACAGTAGACTAATACTTTAAAATAATGGTTTTGTAGCTAAAAATGAAGTATAGGATAAGATTTCCCTTCTGGTATTAACAGAATACCAGGGGGGGAATCAATATCCTAACTATATGCCATAGTTTTCAGTGATTTGATTTTAGCCCATTCTAAACTGTATCAGCAGTAGTACTGTATTATATTAAAAGTTCACCTGAATGAAGGTGCAGTGCCTGGAAATCCATGAGGTTCTTCACATTTTGTACTGCCACCAGCATCAGTTCTCTTCCATTTGGTGCTGTGGCTTTTCCTCAAAATCTTTCCAGGTAAATGAAAACCTGTGCACATGAAACTGCTTCAGCATACAAAATCTAGAAATAGCTTTTTTTTTTTTTAACATACTGTTTTCCTTCGCCTTTACAACAGACAATGTTGTAAATGTTCTTTTCACCTGTTTATGTTCAATTCCGTCTTATAATTAATTAAAGGAGGACAGCAATTGCTTTGTGACAGCGAATACTTAAGTGGCTTCATCTAGTCATATGGATGTTTCTTTTCTCATGAAACCTGAATCAAAAGTTTCCTTGCAGAATAGCAGAATAACAGAGCTGAAGATTGGAAGAGTGCTGGCACATACCATGCTGGGATGCTGTTTTTCTTATTTAATCATTTGCTACTGGCCATTGTGGGAAAGAAACTGGTCTTGATCTGACCCAGCACAGCCATTTCTGTATTCCTTTACACCTTCAGAAAACTTGTTAAGTACAGCATAAACAGATCTTTCATGACATAAAACAAAATCCAGAAATACAAAATAAAGTTCTGCAGCAAAAATATCAGTCATTTCTTCCCAACTTCTGCTTCCTCATGAAACTTATTCAAAATGCAAAATATGTAACCATTCTGGAGCTCAACAATGCATGCAGCACACTGACTGTTGCTGGCAATGTTCTTAAATTGTATCTGCTCTTTGTTGCAATGGTCCATTTGAGTAGTACTACTGAAAATAGGAAAGAGTTAAACCTCTGTAAATTTTGCTATAATGTTAATTGTAAATTTAATTTAAACAATAAACAGTTTAGCATCTTGAAATGATACTTGTTATTTCTTCATGGTTTAGGAGTTACTGCAAATCTTCACATATTTTCACTGCAGAGATAATAAAAATTATGAAATTGTTTCTTCCAATGCAAAGATATCTTTTAAAGTATAGATTTTAATTACTCTAAGTCCATTGGTTTGTGTCCCATCTAAATGCTAGAAAATTTTAATTATTAAAGCAACATAAATTTCATAATACTTTTCTCCTAAGAGAAAATCCTGAAGTTTCTCTGAGGCAAGTATTTTTCTTGATTTGTTGGGCTTTACAAATTGCACACAGAGTCCAATAGAAGCCTTGCAATGCCAAGTTGGCAGAGGCTGCAGTATTAGCTACAAGAAGGCTTAAGAAAGAGACTGTCAACATTTCCTCCTACAGACCCTAAATAGCTGTGGGACATGAACAGAGCTTTGTATAAAAATGTGCTTTTGTCCAGCAAGTAAAGAAAATCAATTCTGAATTCATGCTATGGTGTATCATGACAGTGCCTCTACTCCTCTTCACTAGGTTTTTTCTCTTTAGAATTGCAGCAGAATGTAGTCTCAGCCTGTCCTTTTTTAATGTTCATAATTTCAGTCAACTTAAGTGGTTTCAAGTAGAAAGACAAGGATTAACTTCTGAAAGAATAATAACTCTACTCTCATTCTCTCTACTCCCATCTATCATAAATAAAGAGATAGATACACTGAGAAAATGCAGATAGTTAGGAACAGTGAAGTACTTTAAGCTTAGAAAGCACTGGATTACAATTCCATCATTTCGTTTCAGGAATAACTCAAATTCAAAGTCTGTGACTTGAGCAAAAGCAGTGCTGCTTTTGGACCAATGGACATAAATCTATGTATCAGTGCTGCTTTCCTTTTTCTCTTTAAGCAATCAGATCTCTTAGTGATTAATGCCTTTGTTTTCTTCCACCTGTCCAGTAGACTGGCTGTTATATATTGCCATGGAACATCATCTCATTTGAAATAGAATTCAAGATATTTATCTTTGAAAACAAGCCAGTATAATGTCACTGTGCAAGATTACACATTCAGTCTTTTCCTATGACAACTCACAGTGAAATAGATATTCACAAGGCATTATTTTGTTAAATTCTTACATTCTGTAAAATAAAACAGCTACCTGAGAATAAACAGAGTTTTTATTATGAGATGAAATCTCAAACATTATTTTGATAGTTACTCAACTATTATACAAAACATAGAGAAAAAGTAAACTGGGGTTAATATTTTTCTGGCTGTGTGCAAGAACATATTTTTCAACACTCTAAGTCTCTTTCTGCTGTAATATTTCAACTACCATGTAAGTAAAAATATTAAATTCCTAGCAGAAAATATTTTTCTTCACCCTAGAGAAGAAGAGCTCTTAAAACTTCTTTCTGAATATAGAGATGCTTGTTTTAGGTGCTGATATGTTCTCACCAAATTATCTAAATTTTGTGTCAGAAACCTGAAGACATTTAGATAGAAATCCATGCTTTGGATTTGTATCAAATTAACTTTATGCGTGGTTTGTGGGCTTCTACTCATTAGAAGAAAGCTTTTCTTTTTCTTTTGAAGGCATTTATTTTGAGAAATGTTAGTGATATATTGCAACAAGATGACTTTTCTGAAACTGAACCTCTCTAATGAACTTCTGATATGATATTTCAAAATTAAGTTCTTCTTTAGACTTAAAATGGTAAATCAAATCTCTTTCTTCTTCATGAGGAGGAAAAAGACATTGGGGAGTCTGCTCTTGACCTTTCAAACTCTAAATGCTTACATTTTTTAGGCTTTCTGAAGATAAACAGAAGAAAATAACATTTCTTTTTCTGCCTCTCAAAAAAGTGAGTTTTTCCAGCTCCTCAACGATTCAACTTCTATGTTGATAATTTTCAGCAGTTTTATATTCCATATCTTGGAAATAATCTGTTCTTGAATATTTTATTTTCCATTCCTTTAGCTTAGGCTTTCACATTCATGCTTTCATACTCATACTCAGTATTAATAGAGATTCTAATCTGTATAATTTCACTTTTCTTTTCCGCACACTGTTGCAAACATTTCATTAATCTTTACTGCCTTTAAGATACATTGGCTGGTACTGGTATTTATTTTAGGGACTCTAGGTAAACTACTGTGACACTGGATGTCTGAGGCAGCAATACCATTCCAGAGTAAGGTGTCTTCAGGTTTCTGCACGAATAACCACAGCTCTCCCCGTGTTGGAAATTTCATTATCATTAATGGGCACATGATAAATAAAATTAGTGTTTAAAGAGCAGTTCATCTCCTTCTGAAGTGGTCACATCAGTGAAATGAATCTCTTGCCTCAAGCCAATGCCTGTATTGATTAGGGGTAGGATTTTCATGTTGCCATCTATTGCCATTTGAGGTGTGCTGGGATAGCTGAGAAATCCTGCTGCTGGTGTGTGACACACAGCCTGCAGACACTTGCACCTCTCTGGGAGCAGCACAGGTTGTCAAGGAGGGATACCTTTCACCTGGCAATATATGCATATG
Source organism: Neopelma chrysocephalum (assembly GCF_003984885.1). Lineage (NCBI taxonomy): Eukaryota > Metazoa > Chordata > Aves > Passeriformes > Pipridae > Neopelma > Neopelma chrysocephalum. The sequence goes on from NW_020897737.1 coordinate 6,938,002, forward strand.
CTTAGGCTCTTGAACTAGAGTACTGTTCTTGAACCCTATTTAGGGTTTCCTGGCTGCCAATGCAATGCCCGATACACTGCTTAATATTTCCACCTAACAATATCTGTTTAAAGGTATTTGACTATTTTGAGGTAGAAATTTCTTTTGTTCTAGTTAAACCCATTTATTCCTCTCCAAGTGAAAGAGGTTTGTGACTTTAGAATGAGTTATGAGTACTTATGAGATACCAAAGCACCGGTAAATGTTGGTTTCTTATGTTTTCATGGGTTTACACTGCTGATTTCATGTTAGAACTGAGGGACTGACTTTATGCCTATTTACGTTTTCTTTCAGTACAAGCATTGAGATGCTTGACTAGATCTAGAATATTTTGTGTCTTCATTTCACTGTCTGTTTCAAAAGGTAAGATGATGAGATACTAAGTAAATAAAACAGATGGAAATGTTTCCAATGAATACAGAAAGAAATGTCTGATTTTATTACAGTCAGCATTAAGTCAGGCTATATTGTTTGAGTTTATGTAAAGATAATAAGAACTCCTGTAAATGTTACTTCAAAATACATTTAGGATTTATAATATTATCAATTAAATTCACTTTTTTCCCCGGATGTGCATTGTCTTGAATTACTGTATTAGCAATGTGTCTATTGTGTTGTCAGAAATTGCAAAAATATTATTTTATCATCAGAGATTGTTTCAGATGCATTCCCTTTCAGTTAGTAAGACCATATTATGTGTGGGTTTGTCTGTGTGGGTTTGTCCCCACATGTGATTGTAAATGAAGAATGACAGCGGATAAAAACCATTTAGTTGTATTATTTTTAAACCAAAATAAAGCTGTCTGATGAATAACAATAAGATATCACACAACTGCCAGTGTTACTAATTAGTAGGATTTACAGATTTTGATATATTCAGCTGCTTGATTTATGTTTGTGGTTAAAAATGAATGCTAATGATCTGTGCAGTGTTGCAATACAGATAGTACATTGTCAAAAACTGTTATAAGTGTAAAACCTCATTTGTGCAAAATCTGTAAGGACAAATAAATACATCTGTATTTCCAAAATAAGTGATTATCCTCTCACTTATGTGTGCAGAAGCCTAGTTCCAAATCAAAGTGTGGCTATTTTCATATGTTACTTTTCACAGGAGTTTCTTGGCTAGGTTTAGAAGATTTTGTACTGATTTTGCTTTCTGTTTCAAGAGACGATGAGTGAGAAATGAAGACAAGCAAATTTAAAAAATGGCAAACAGTTGAACATTCAAATTCAATGTTCTTTGAGAATACTCTGTCTGATTTTATCTTGTCTTTACTCATTTATCAAACTTAGGTCCAGCTATTATCCTACTGAAATTAAGATAAATTTCCTCATTTATTTTGTTGGGCTTCTGGTTTCTGGTTATGAGTTTCACATTCCATTCTTCTGTCAATAACTCCCTTGAAAATTAACCAATACCTTTTGTTTTCTACTAAAGGAAATTAGGCAAGGAATAATTACCCTTTTTTTTTTTTAACAGTGAACACAAGCATCTTTTTAACTGCACATAATAATCATATATAAAGTATATACATAAAACTACATGTGATAATAGCACATTCTTTCCTTAGACAGAGATAATGCAGTTCAGTTCTTGGTATAGTTCATCAGATTTCTAATTTTCTGGAACCTGAGTGAGTCATGGGAGACAAGCAAATGTTAATTCAAAGAGGCAATATATCTGATATTTAACCATTCAGAATAAAAACTCCACTTAAAAGGAAAGCCTAAGGATTTAGGAGAAAGTGATTGAATAGGAAGCTGTTGAAATAGAAGTAGAAAGGAAAAATGGTCTCTCAAATTTAGGCTTTCCTAGGAATTTACATATCTCATAGGCAAAGAATAAAGGATTGTCAAAGTTTCTGAAATGTATTCACAGTTTCAGCTGTATTCACCTGTCCTTCGAACAGTCCTTATCCTGGCAAATTTTAAATATACCCACTGGTATTTTAGCACCAAAATATTCTCAAGCTTTGAGATACTGCTATATATATGAGAATGATGTTTATCATATGACGGTATTTAAGAAAGGATAGCATTATTATAAACTTTTACCAGCCCAGGTTTGTCTATCTTCAAATTTCATAAAGTTTGGAAGACAATAATCCAAGCACTATTCATGATGGAAAGAGGAAGAGATGAAAAGATCTTACAGCAGTGTTGCAATGTTTTGGCACTCTGTTGATTTTGGAGAGTAAATGATATTTGAGAGACAAGAACTGATAAAAACTGAACAAACTGAGTGTCTGACTGATGCCAGAAACCTTACTAAGGAACTTAATGAATAACATTTAGAGGGCAATGAAGACGGGTCTGCAGAAATTTGGGGAAAAAAAAGCTGTACTGCACAACTGGGAGACCTTGGTTGTAAGAAATCAATCCAATGCAAGCTACAAGAGCCTGTGTAAGAAGCTGAAAGATAAGAGGAGGGAGAGAAGGAACTGACTTAGCAAGGGATTAGACCTTAAATAGAGTCACAACTGTAATTTCTACTTGTCAACAAATTTGATGCAGCTCCCTAAATCCTCATTTGTCTATGACAATCTACTAAGACTTATTACTCTAAAAGGAATAAAGACTTTTAAATATCTGATATTTTATAGATATCTGAGAGTTAAACTATCTTTCGTTGCTCTTGCAGAATTCTCTTGTTTGATTCATACAGACCTCCGACTAAATCTATAATACAGTAGTTTTCTTGTATTTGCTACAATGAAGCAAAATATATTTTAAAACCCCTGAATCCTAGAAGAACAAACAACTTTCTTCAACATAATTAGACAGCAGCAGTTGAACCTTGAGTTAGGGGACCTGTAAGAATAAAAAAATAAGATATTCAGATAGCAGAAAGACAACAACACTGAGAAATGAAGTTTAGTAGCAACAGCTGCCTGTATGAAAATGACAGAAAATAACTTTCTTTGGAAAGAAAGATTACTTTATCAGTACTATGAATACTTATCTTTTATGGAAAGAATGCCAGTCACCTACCATGCTTGCTGCTAAGACCAGTACTCCTACCAATACTTACTTGGTGCTTAGTCCTTACACATGCTCCCTCTAAAATCTGAACTGTATAATTTAAAATCTGCATTTTCAAGTAGCATTTTGATGAAACATTATTTCTTTACGTAACACAATCTCTTTTTCTTGGATAAGCAAGGATGAATCTTTCATTTCAAAGTCTTGTCCACCACCTCCTTAGTCACACATTTACAAATTCATATGTTGCTAGACATGTCTGTAAATATACAGTCAGAATATTATGATGTATTTTGAAACATGTTATTTGAAAATGCATGTCCTGTTTTAAAAGATTTGTTTCTTTACACTTATGTTTTTACTGTAAAGTTAATTAATGTTCTTAAGGATAATCAAGAAAATCAAGTTGTGAGTGCTATACTGAACCTAATTAGTACTGGTTGGATGTCCTCTCCTTGCTATAAATTTATTTATTTATTTATTTATTTATTTATTTTAAGATCAGTTTGGACCTGGAGCATAGAGATTTTGTAAAAAACTTATTTTGCAAAACATTGGAAAAACATTTATGTACTATTTGTTGGTAGAGAAAGTTGCCATTTTTAAGTGAAACGAAATCAAATATTTTAATTCCTCACATTCTAATTGTTGTGACCCATGTCACTTCTTTTAATCTGTTTATTTATTCTAAAGTTAATGCGTTTAAAACTGAGTGTATTGAAGTCTCTAAAGATCTGCAGTTGACATTATATTTCTGATCCCAGTTATTGATCCCAATAGGTACTGTATCCATTTGGAGAATCTGGTATTTTTTTCTGAGATTATTGTGATTCTGCTGCAATCTTTGTCAGCAGAGTTACTGGAGCTGAAAAACATGAAGGGTTTTTTTCCTGCTCGTGCACAAAGAAAGAAAGTTTTGAATTATGAGTTTCCATAAATTACTTGGGATCTAGTGATCCAAGAGGCAGTTCCCCTCCCATGGCATAAGGCTATACTGTAGCCAGTATCTTAGAATCATAGAATAGTTTGTGTTGGAAACTTTTAAAGGTTGTCTAATCCCCTGAAATGAGCATGGACATCCCCAAACAGACCAGATTTCTCAGAGCTCTGTTCAAGTGGACCTTGAATGTTTACAGTGATGGGGCATCCACTGCCACTCTGGGTTATGTGTTCCAGTGTTTAATCACCCTCATTGTAAAAAATTGCTTCCTTATATCTCATGTAAATCTACCCTCTTTTTGTTTAAAACCACTACCCTTGTCCAGTCACAACAGTCCCAGCTGAAAACTTTGTCCCCATCTTTAACTACTGAAAGGCCACAATAAGGTCTCCCTGGAGCCTTCTCCATTCTGAACAAACCCAACTGTCTCAGCCTGTCTTCACTGGAGAGGTGCTCCAGCTCTCTGGTGTGACCATCCAACCACTTCCTCATTCCCCGAAGAGTCCACCCATCAAATCCATCTATCTCCAATTTAGAGAGAAGGATTTTGTGGCGGACTATGTCAAAAGCCTCTACAGAGTCCTGATAACTGACATCTCTAGACCTTCTCTTGTCCATTGATATAGTCACTTCATCGTAGAGGACACTAGATTGATCAGGCAGGACTGATCATAGGTTCTAGAAGTATCTGTTCCATGATATTTGTGTAGTCGATTCCAAACACTGATTTCCCCTTGTTGCCTTGCTCTCTGACTCTTACCTACAGGTTTTCAACCTTCTCATGACTATTCCTCAGAATATTCTTCTTGGTGTAGAGTGCAACTTTAGTATTTCAAGAGGTCTAATATATCTAAAGTCTAAAGTGAATCTAGAATAAGTGCACAGAAGACAAATTTTTAACACAGCATTCATCAGGAAGGCTGTCTTCACAGTTTTTAAAAGTGAGAAATTACAAGTGGGAGAAAAGAAATCTTTGACAATTACCCTTGAGGGCCATGGGGCTTTTTTTTGTTAATATTACTTGAAAAATTAGGTACAATTTACCAGGTCCCACAGTCACAGGTCAGTTCCAGCAGTTATGCAGTTGGGTTCCCTTTGCTGTCAGGATGTGAAGGGAGGAGCTGGATATAAGCTGGTCTCCCTGCTCTTGGTTCACGTGAGAATAGAGTGGGAGTGTATGTGCTGAGAGGGTATGACTAGCAACTGCATATACCTAACTAAATAAATCATTCTCTTTAGAGGAATGGGGTGAAGAAAAATTATAACATAAGCCTTTATGTAGTCTTATCTCTAAATATCCAGTTGGACAAATACAGGATTATTGCCACTGTCATGGATATTTTTTGTAAGATTTTAAAGGTTAGGATGATAGGCAAGCCATTGACTTTCCTTTCAGAATGTAATATGTGTTAAATTATATATAATTGCTTGGAGCATACAGTAAAACTATTGAAAGAAAAAATTGAAGCCTTTGCTGGTTGCCCCAAAAGCCTTTGCTGTTTTTTATTGGAAAGGCGTCTTGATATCAGACAGATTGCTCTGAAAATAAAATATTTATGAAAGAAAATTCCTTTTATATAAGGTAAAGCCTGCTTATACAAGAAAGGACTTAACCAAAATGATTTTATAGAGTCGTATAGTTTCTGATCCCAACTGCACTGATCCCGAGAATTGCTGTCTTTCAATTACTTCAGTGGGTGGTAAATGCACTCATGATTTTAAGAGCTGTACATTTGCCAAATATCATAAACATATAAAAGAGATCTACTGTATATGGAAGCACAAGTTTTTATTGCCAGGCACTTCATCACTTGGACTGTTCTCAAAGAAACATGTTCATCCATCTAGGAAACTCTCTGTAGACAGCTGAAAACTCTGATATAGCGAGTGGGAAATATCTCCTGTGAATTTAATTTTTTTTAAGTTAGTTTTCTGTTTCAAGTTATTTCACTCATTTTAGATACCCATACCTGCTTTCCTTGCCATTTTGGTTCTCATTTTTATTAAGAAGACATTATTTGACAATTCCATGATTACTAGTACGTATTTTTGCATGATCTAATGCATATAAATAAAGTTTGGAGATTCTTTTTTTTTTTTTTTTTGAGAAGCTTGTGACCATATAATATTACAAAGGCAAGGATCAGAAGTTAGAGAAAAGCAACAGAGAAACAGAACATTTTTGGTGGTTTACAGCACGGAGTCTTGTAATGGAATTGGATGCTTGGATCCAGACTCATCTGTTGGTCTTAGAGCTGAAGACACAGTAGAATACTTCTGTTGTGCTTGAAATGTTATTTAATCATTTACTGGAATGAATATAATTTTCTTTATTGTTTAATAAATTCAGCTAAGTTCAGCAGTTTATAGGTATTCTAAAAAAATACTGGAAACTAAAAAATATTATTGCCTGAATATGACTTTTCCAAATATTGTTTTAAATAGCATCCTACTCATTCAAATTAACATCTAATAGGAATGATTTACCATTTTCCTTACACATGATAATAAATAAAAGATGTAGGGAAAGAATAGCAGCATGAAAGGTAATCAGAACTGTTTTAGAAAACAAACACATGCCATCACCCAAAAAATAATATCTTCAGTTTACACCTGTGTTGAAGAGAGTTACCTGGAGTGTACCAGCTCTTCATGAAAATAGTGTGTTAGAAATCACCTTTCTCAGCTTTTCTCGAATGTCTCTAAGGAACTTGTGAAACTTCAACAACTATTGCTCCCCTATTGTGTTTTAATGAAGATGAAAAATAGCCTGACTATCATACCTGTGTTTGGGTGATTCATTAGCAGAAAATTTTGCCTTTTGCCTTCAGAATCCTGCTCTAATTACTCAAAAAGAAAAAGATGGTTCCCTCAACAACAATGACAAAGGCCTAATGACTTTAGAATAGTTACTCCTTGATGGTAATATTAGGTGCAAGAAAGTTTAACAGAAACTGGCCTTTAGCAAGAGATTCATTGGCTATACCCTATTTTGTAACCTATTAAAATGAATTGCTATATCACCTTTTTCTAATATGTAGCACAACAGTTTCAACTACCAAAAAAGAATAAAAAAATAGTGTAAAAAATCAGATATGCCATGGTTAAAATTGGACCGGGGATTTGTTTTTGCTTTATATCTTCTATATTTTGTATTAAGGAAAAAGATTCATTGCTAATATAACTCTTAAGTGATTTTAACATCCATCCTAGAGGTATTACAGGTGTTTCAGCCTGTTCCATTTATTAGAGCATTTTGTATTTATCTCTTGAGTATCTTCCTTCAAAAGGGATATCTACTGCATTTCTGCATCATATCCAGCATCAATCACTTTGATTAGGGTCTCACTCCACAAAGTGAACAGCTTTTCTTCCATGGCAGCTCCATATGTTTGCTGCAGCTGTTACAGTTTCCAGGCAGAATGTGACCGTACTCTGTTCAGAGTTTGTGTCCCTGTCAAAGAGACAGGAAATTATTCCTCTCTGCTTTGATTTGCCTTGAAGTTGAGTGGCTTGAAATCTGTCCTACAGCTAGACTAGAGCTGCCTACAAAAACATACATGAAATTGCATCTGCATTATGTTTCACAACTATGACTCCTATCAAGGTTTGTTCCCACAGCATTCTTTGAGTACCAGGTCAAAGGAGTTTTATTGCTGGAGAGATTACTCCATGGAGATTTTAACATGGATCCAATGTTAGAAGACTATTATAAGTTTGCAGACTAGTTTCATAATAGCTATAAGCATGAAATATACTGAAACTTATTACTGATTTCATGATTTCTGGATCAGGAAAATATTTCTCTTTCTTTGATTAATATCGTTTTATCTTGCATTTAGGCACTATGTAGAGCTACATAATACAGTACACTGTACTACAGTACAGTAGTTGTACTACCATAGTACACTGATTGCAGTGCAAAGAATGTACCAGTTAGGAGATTCATCTCTATTTGAAGAAATACTATGTATTTCCATGAAGGGCACCTTGAAGATCACCAGCTCACTATGGTTCAGTTACATCTAAGATGAAACAGAGAACTCAGGTTGTCAAAACATTCTAAAACATATATATTAAAATGTATATGTGTGAATGTGACTCAAACTCCACATGAATAAGGGGAGATGAATGCAGTTGACAGTATTATAGGAACTTTATTCTTATCCTGAAAACATCTATATACTTGTTCAGCAAATAGGCATTGCTGTGTCACTTTTCATTTCTCTTGATTAGCTGTCTGCAAAAATAAATATGCAATGGATCATTACTTTTTGGTGACCAAGAACACAATATGACATGTCTTAAATAAGCTTTTAATGAAATCTGCAATAGTGCACATGTTTGGATGACAAGTATTTTAGGAAGCCCTGTGGGTCCATAAACACAGGTTGACAATTAAGGTCCGACACAGGTGAATGGATGCAATGTGTTCACTATAGTGTGAAAAATGACTTCAATATCAGAGTATCTTATTGCTCATTCATCATCTACGTCTGTGATTGCACATTGCTACTCTGGTTTTAGCAATTCCAGTTGTTGGAGTGGCGGGTTGTTCCTGGTGCTACCAAGTGCACTGTTTCTCTGTGTGTGACTTCAGGGTGACTGTAAGTATTGAGCTGTCACAGCACAGAATTTTCCTCTTTCCCACCAAGAAAGAAAAGCAGAAAGCACATACAGACTATCAAACATATGCACCATGGCAGCAATACACAGAGTCTTAAAGGAGCTAGGGCTGTTGACAAAATAAAACTAGGTCAATTAAAAATCATTCTCAAAGTACAAAACACCATCTAGAATTTCAAATTGATTGATGTAGGTCTTTGTCAGATAATTTTGTTCCCTCCTTCTCACAAAATGAAAATTTTGGCTCAATATATAAACAAAAAAAAGGTACCTTTAAACATTTTCCTTTCTCCTAATATACAGAAAGCAGACATATAAATTTAGAAGCAGCAGTATTTGGGTTTTGGTTTTCAATTTTCTGAAGAGATGCTTAGCCTTTTCACTGAAGGCGGAGATATTCTATCCTATTTCAAGGTCAAAATAACTTTTTGTTTTTTTAGTAGAGAGGTTTTCTAAAAAAAAATCCTAATTATTGCAAGAGGATTTTTCCTGAGCTGCTGGAGGGGAATAGGAAAAGTAAATTTATTATCTGTATGAAGATCCTTGTCCAACAAAGCACTTAACTTTAAAGTGTGAATAACACCACAGGTTTCAGGAAAACTTCTTCAGTGTTTAAGTGCTGTTCTGAATGAGGTTATAGAGGGGATATTTTTAATAACTAAATTAGCAGAGGGACATATTTAGCTTTAGTAGGGCTATAAAAATTATCAGTTGCACTCTCCACTCCTCACCCACCCCTTTCCTTAGTCATTAAGTGCTAAAGTGAGGGTTCTTGTTTTTTAAGTGTGGAATAGGAAATGGGTGGAGGGAAAACATATTGAAAGCACTGGAGAGTGGGCAAAAGCCCATTTGGGGAATGGCAAAGCACTGGTGCCCAGTATTACCCTTTGGTTTCAAGGGGATCTGGTCCTTCAGCAATAATTACAGTCTGGCAGTGCTATGTCATGTGAAAATCTAATATAATTTCTCATTCCTCAGGGAGATTAAATGCTTACAGATTTTTGCCAGCTATAAAAAAGTTCATGTTCCAGATTAAAATGTTTGAATTCTGTCTAAAAGTATCATCCCTCTGTAACTGTGACATAGATGGCATTAGGAAATCACGCATTGTAAGTCAGTTGTGGTTATTAGCTTGGACCTCAAATGCTTTATGTGGCAGGCCCCTTCCCTAATTCAGACTTGAGAGCATTTTTGAAGGACTAGACACTGTGTATCACTTGTTAGTAGAGAAATAAAATAGCTGTATGATTAGCATTTTCAGAATGTAATTAATGTGTATTTTGTCTAGAAATCATAAACAGTGAGAAAAATATTGCACTGTGTATGAATCATTCCAGACCACCATAGAATCTAAATGTTGTCTGGTCATTTTTGCCAATTAAAAATCTGATTACCTATATTTTACTCTATATGCTGTTACTTAGGAATGTTTTAATTGCAGTGAGTCAAAATCTAGTCATAGAGACACAAAAAGAGGAAGGATTTTCTGCCAGTTGATAGTCTATTGATGTATATTGAATTCTTATATTTTTATTTTCTTTAAAAAAAACCAAACTTAATTTAAAAGTAAATTTATTCTCATCTTACATGTGCACAAAGTCAATCAGTCACTCATACTTGTTCAACAAAGTGCTTTAGTTGTACTCACTTTAAGAAGTAGGATGTTATTTTGTAGTAGATGAGGCTCTTTTTAAAGCTTTCCAGACCAGAAACAGATATATATACTATGATATAGAACATGTACATATAAATAAATATATACTACACCCCATACAACAGCTAAGGTGGTTCTTCATTGGGATCAAATATAAAATATATTGATTTCTTGATTTATTGTATACAAAAATCTTTGTACCAAGTGTTGTACTTTGTAACATAGTATTTGAATTAAACAAACAAAAATCTAAATTAAGACAGACAGAAACACTGAGGAAAGACTTCCAGATTAGACATCATAGATCCTAGATTCAGGGGTGGTGGTTGCCATGAGAGCTCCATAGGTGTCAATCCCTTGGATCCTGTATCACTTGATACGGCATCTTGGCAATATTTTATTTCATGTGCTTAAATGAACTCTCAGTAGCTGTAATAAATCCTTTCCTTTTTGGCAGGGAATAATATGATTCCCTAATATTGATTCAGTTCCCTTGAATATTCAATGCAAAATCACTGGAGATTTGTTAATAGAAGAATTAACATGTACCAAAAAGGAATTGCATCAGGGAGATTATATTTGCTAATAGATTTTTTTTCCTGCTAAGCTAAATTTTATTCTTTCTCTATAAATCTTTATTAAATACTGCCAATTCAGCATCTTTAACCTGATTGTTTCATTTGCATGCTTTGCCTTTGTGATTGGATTACAGTTTGTTGTACTTTACTCTTTATTATTAGCTCTGTGGATGTGTAATTATGCATTATTACTTAACATTCAATTTACTTTGATCAGTATTTGAGTGTAAGGTCTTGCACTGAGGCAACAATAAACAAAATACTTTTCTGTTTCTGCAAGTCCTTCTGCAAACCTTCAGCTCAGCCTCTGTAATTATGGAAAAAATTAACTTCCACATGGCATATTACTGCTGCAATAATTACAGTCAGATGAAGAAATTGAAAAAAGTTTTGATTCATATCTTAATTGGCTATATCGTCTTATGGTCAGTTGGTCACATCATTTATGAGCTGATTAAAGACTCCTAAGCTTTTGCGTCCCCCATTTTTACCAACTTCAGCATTAATGAAATTGTTTTCAAAATTATAATTATCAATCTGACTGTATATAATTTTTTAAGACTAAACAAGGAGTCAAATTCAGATTTTTTTCATGAAGAGTATTACTAAAACAAGATTATTTTTAAAGAAAAGTTTGCTTATAAAATGCTATCAGTTTTGAAATTATAGAAAACTGAACTGTACTAATTGGATGTCTTTTGCATTTCCCCCCTGATATCACTAATTAAAAAAAATAGAAAGAAATGCAGTTACAATTTTTTTTGTATTTCACATTTTCAGAACAAGATAATTAGAAACCTACTAGTTCTTTTCCTCACACTTCTTTACCTTGGATTAATATTTGACATAACATGGGAACAAAACCTTTTTTTTTAGTCTAAACTGGGTACTACAGTTTAGAAAAGACCTGCAGAGAACTATTGGCAAATATAATAGGATATTGCAAAAGTAAAGATCACAAAAAACAGGTTAAATTTTCTACTGTTTCTCCCAGCCAGTTTGTTATAGACCAGTGATTAGAATCCCAGAATAACAGAATAATTAGTGTTTGAAGGGACCTCTGAAGATCATCAAGTCCAACCTCCATGTCAAAGAAACAAGTCAAATGATGGAAAAATGAAAATAAATTGTTTGCAAAGATATTTTAGTCAATGAGTTATAATTATTATCATTAAATAGTTTTAAGAATAAGACTTTATTAGCCAAAATAGCCGTGACCTCAAATCTGAGCACGCAATCTTAATTTTAAAAATTCAAAATAAAGTGTTAATTTTAAGTAGATGATAATAATATGAAGACATTGGTCATTTAATATGGAATCTTAAAAAATTGTATTAATTTTGGTGCCCAATTTTCAAACACCTTTTAGTATATTCTCAGGGAGATCAATTTAGCATAGAGAAACAAATAGAAATTGTAATAAAATAGACTTAAATAGAAAATTTACTTAATTGTTACAGTAGAATGAACTAAGCTGTAGCTTAATAGAAATAAAGTGAAAAACTATAAGGGAGATAAAGAACTGGCTAATCAAGAGAATGCAAAGTATTTATATTAAGAGTTCTCCAGATAGGGACTAGTAATGAAATTTTTCAAGGATATTTTTTGAGATTCATGTTCATTAGTATGTTGATTAATGACATTACAGAAAGAACAAGAAATATGCCAATGGGGACTTTGGTAATATTGAAGAGAACTGGGGCAGTTCATAGCTAATAATCAGCAAAAATGATACAATCAAAAAGCTCGTCAATTAGAGGTGGGAGTTCAGGAAACAGCTCTCATTGAATCAATTTCTTATGGATGACCAAACTGCAAATATGATATACCTTTTGAAAAGTCTACCCTGATTTTAGGCATTGATAGGGCCTCTTTTATAGGATTGTTTATATTCTGGTCTCTGAAGTTAAAAAAGAGAAGAACACTGTCTCTTCACAGGTAGCCACAAGACCAAGAAGAGGGGCAATGGGTACAAGTTGCACTGGGACAGGCTTTATCTCAATATAAGAAATAAATTTTTACAGCTGGAACAATCAGTCACTGGAACAACCTCCCCAGGGAAATAGAATCATAGAATCATAGAATCATAGAATAGTTTGAGTTGGAAGATCATCTGGTTCCAACCCCCCTGCTGTGGGCAGAGACATTTGCAATTAGACCAGGTTGCTCTATCCGACCTGGCCTTGGACACCTCCAGGAATGGGACATCCACAACTTCTCTGGGCAACCTATTCTAGTGCCTCAACACCCTCACAGAAAGAATTTTTTCCTAATATCTAATCTAAACTCAGCCTTTCATTCTGAAGCCATTCCCCCTTGCCCTGTCACTACAGGCCCTTGTAAATAGTCTTGCCCCATTCTCTCCTGTAAGTTTTCTGCAGGTACTGGAGAGCTACAATTAGAACACACTGAAGCCTTCTCTTTTCCAGGAATGGTAGAGTCTCCATTGCTACTTTCCACATATGTTGTTAATTGTCTTCTTTTAAAACATATACTCTTAAGTCAAGACAAAACCCATTGGAAGTGGCAGGGAAAACTACTCTATTGCTAAACAATTCTGGTCTTTGTCTTCCTGTTTTGCCTGAAAGCCCTTTTGTTTATATAGCTGGGCACTGAAAAATGTTTGGACAAACTAAAAGAATGGGTCTGATTATCTAGTTTTATCTCAAATAAATTTCTGAGCCTAATCAGTAAGTCATGTGGCATTAAGACGGATGGTAGTTTGTTTGCTCGTTTTTAAAGGGTCTTCTTCAGTATCTCTTTTGAGATCATTTACTCATGTTTCTGGAAGGAAAAATATTCATTGCAGGTCATGTTAAGAGGAAGTACTTGGAATTCCTTACAGATTTGATCTCAAAATTACGCCTGAAAATCAGCTCTGGATTTAAATAACAAAGCTGTAAAGTCTGTTGTCTTCAGACACGACTACAGCAAGCTGGTGAATGTTTAACAGTTTGCTATAAAACCTGTGAGATTAAGCAGCATCATTATGTCTAGCCTTCTGTATTGACTCCTGATAAGTGACTGTCTACAAGAAGTAAGCAAATACAAATCTAAATATTGATGCTGTCTAGGCAGAGCCATTTTGCAAAATGAGAACCAAAATAATTTAGTCTGAAACTGCTAACCTTAGAGATCATTTCTATTCTGAAATATTAAAGTTTAGGGAAGATATTAAGGAACAGTTCGTCTTTAACTTTTTCTAGTACAAATCAATAAACAGCCTGACAAAGAAAATGGGTTTTCTAGCTAATCTAGAAACATGGATTTGTACAATCACTGATTGGAAAAGCCATCTGTACTATCTATATCTTTGTGTCTTTCACTATTGATAAAACTCTTTGTGACATACATGTATGTGTCTTGCCTGAGATTGCTGTGACTTAGAAAACCTTCATCACAGTATTTCAGTTTGGCGTATATTCTGTGTTTCCTTTTGTAGTCTGCAGCATTTCTGTAGGTGATCATCCTAAATTTACTTGGTTAGTGTTACGTTGGTGATTAGCTAGGAGTCTCTAGGATAGAAACAACAGCAAAAAAATCCCAGCCCTAACATCTTGTACATGCCTGTATCAAAACCAGTGAGTATTCTTTGAGTGTAGTTTGTACCTCTTACTCTGAGCTTATGAGCAATGAAGTCAATGTACATTGTCGTAAAAAAACTTACCATTTTTAGGGAAAAAGAAAAATTGATTCAATCAAATCCATGCCTTCATTGTCATATTATAAAAATAGTTTAAAACTATAAAAATGAAAAAAACCCCAAACTTTTAAACAATATTAAATTACACACTTAAGGGGGGAAAAGTCCCTTTTAATATTTTTGAACAAAATAAATCTTTAGTTCATAAAATTACTTTAAATCATGTCTGAACTAATATTGTTTCTTTCTTTTTTTTTTCCCTCTCCATTAAGCATCTCTCTTTAGATATGACTACCATACACATTTTTACAGGAATTATATATACATCATTATATATATGTAGGTGCACACATGCACACATATCCCTACATATTTTTAAAGGCCCAGACACTTTTCCTTCCAAGTTACTATTGCTAAGCAACCAGTTGTTCCTGTCTGCTGTTCTAATGAAAAATGTACTTATTACAGCTGCGTGAAATCTCCTGAGAAGTCCTTGTGGTCAGTCTTGGAGGGTTTCGGTTATAGGCTTTTTAAGAATAATTGGTGTCCCAATCCAATTGGTGGATCATTTGTGCCCTAAGCAGTTGTTCAACAAGCTCTCTGCACCTGCCTCTTGGTAATTTTAATGACTGCAAAAATAATCTTGAATGACTTTAAGTTTTATCAGCAGAGTGATCTCCATTGTTTTGATACTGTAAATGGTTTGGCTGACTTTATTGTATATAGATATATGTGAGTCTGCAATACAAACTCACTGTATTATCTAGAGAGTCACTACAAATATGATTGTTACAAAAACATATTTCTCTATTCCTTTGCACTTTTACTTTTTTTTTTTCATGTTATAAACTGTTTCAGCTGTTCATGGACATGGACCTTCTCCAAAAAAGACTGAGCCAACCAAAAATTAAATTCATAGAAAAAAAGGTTTATAGTGACTGTGAAATTGTTGTTAAAGTTTCCTTTGAAGTCTGTTAATTCCTTGACTCCTACATATGTGGGAGTCCCTCCCAGAAATACAGTATTTTTTAAGAAATATGTGAATGTGTAATTTGCTAAAGCAGATTTAGACCATGAAAATTTGGAAGTCTACAAAAAATAAAATAAAAAAAAATCGCTTTCAACATGTTTACTTACTAAGTTTTTATTTTGTCTATTCACAGAAATTCTGATTGCTTAGGTAATACAGAAGCATCCAAAAAGTTTCTATAAAGTGTTGATAACTCATGCTTGCTTTTTATTACACCAAGAGGAAAAAAGTCTCTTTTCCTAGGGAATACAGACCACAAGCCACATTAGCACTACTCTTTATGATCAAGTTCCTATTCAGTTGCTATTAAAATAAGTGGCATTTCATACAAATAAATTAAAAACCCAAACCTATTAAATATGGTGACTATATGCTCAGGGTTTATATCAGAAAAATTCCACCTATTACTCCTAAGAAGTCCTATTAGCTGCCTAATAGTTACAGCTGTACGTTAGGGTAGTTTGTTTTCCTCTGGAAAACATTTGGATCAGGTGACTAAGTGCCACCAAATACCCAGACATACCACAGAGCTTGAAAGATTCAGACTGACTAAAAACCAGAAGTGTTTAGGAGAACCTTCATATAAATCTTTTGACTGCTACAGAAAAAGGTAAATAAGTGGTAGAGTAACAAGAATAGGAAAAAGCTCCCACATTATTCTTAAAAATACAGACCAAGATCATCCATCTTGGGAATTTAGACTCAAAAAATCAGCTCTTAAAAATTGTCATGTCTCATTGGCTACTTCAGTGAGATCTACATTTAGACTCTAGATCTGAGGGAATACTTTTTTTAAATTCGTAATCCTTCACAGTGATCCAATTACAAATCCTCAGTTATCTCTGCAGTATGTTCACGGGCTCCTCCTGATCTCTCATAAGGGTCCTATTTAGTTGTTCGGCACAGGATTTCTCAAATCCCATGCAGACCTGATCAGCTTTTGCTGGCAGAGTAGTTTCCACACAACAAGTTTTTAATTAGAAGATGTTGGCATCCTAAACTTTTCAAACTGGAATCATTTTCCAGGTAACATCTCTTTGTGGTAGATGATAACAATTTTGAAACACGATCATTCCTGGTGTATGAGCTACTGTGCCCTGTTCTGTGACCTCCACTGAGCCATTCTATGATGGAGAATAAGCCATTTAGTGACTGTGGATGAAATGCTGAATGTCTCCAAGCATCAGTTTCTCTGAGAGAGAATACAGATTACTTACCCATTGTTGTGTAGTATATTCAGAACTCTGGACTAAAACATGCTGTACAAGTGTTACATTCCCCGTCACTGCATGTATAATGGATTCACCACCACTGCACAGAGAATGGAAAGACACTTGTAGTAGCAATTTCAAAGGAAGGTAGTGCTTTTATTAGGCTTTTAGGAGATCAGGGCTTCCATTTGTCTACTTCATAACCAATCTTCTAAATGCTACCATGCTGCGATGTCCACGTCAGACCTATTATGTAAAAAAAAAAAAAAAAGGCAAAAAAAGGGCCATACTACACATTAGTAATAATTTTAGCTGCAATTCAAAAACTACCTGACACTTTCTTGGATGAAAATCAGAAAAGCTACTCTAGTGGCAGTAAGTAAATACTTAGGATTTACTTAGATTTAAATACTTGGAATTTTTTCACAATATTAACTTTAGCATCCATGCTACTTTTAGCTGTTTCCGTGTCAAGAAAACAACAACCTCATTTTATAAGCAACATGCAAGATTTTTTTGAAAATACAAATTCCAACATGCCTTTCTTTGAAAATAATTTAAAAAATATTCTTTTGCTTGTTTCTTGATTAAAACAAAGATATATCTGAAATTTATTGTATATTATGTTTTCTATCAACTTAGAAACTGTTACAGATTTACAAATTTTACAGTGCACGACTGTACAGTATACTGCAATAGTTGCACTGCATTGAAAATGAGAAAGCAGATATTCTACTGTTTCAAATGTTGTGGTTTTTTTTTTTTAAACAATGACAAACAGTGTGTGTGTGTATGAGGGGAGGGAGGAGAGGGTGTCATCCTGAGGCTGTCAGGATGTGTACAGTAATTTACTTTTTAAATAATGCTTTATGTAAAATACAGGTAATTTTTTAGCAATTTTGTCCGGTCATTTAGCCATTACGCTCAGCTATATAATGTTATATTTCTTATATCAATTGAAGTGATTAACTGGAAGAATAAAAGTGCCTTTGGACTTAGAAACAATTGTACCTGCTGCTTATTTATGACAGGTGTAGTGTTAGCTAAGGCTTTGTCTGAAGAAAACATCAAAATCTGTTGTTACAGTGACATACAAAGAAAAATGCAGGCGTAAAGGAAAATGTTCATTTTCAGTAGGTAGAGAACTCAGTTATTTTTAGGCTATTGGAATGATAAAAATACAGTATAAACTTTTGAGATTTCCTAAAGTTTGTATTTAACAAATTTAAGTATTACTACTTATGTAATTAAAATTTTAATTAAATTTATAATTGATCTAATTTTAATTGTGGCTTCCATAATGTCTATTTAGGGTTTTTTATATCATGTAAGTATTTGATATACTGCAAAGCACAGAATCCCTCTCAAATCTCCACATTACTGAAATGCCAATATGTGCAGATTTTCAGTTCAGGGAATACAACAAATGCAAGGAACAACATATTGTATATAAACAATTACATATTTTTGCTTTCTGAGGATTCTGATGTTGCTAACCATATTGCAGCAGGTTACACAGGTCACTTAATCCACCACTGAAATGCAAAGTGGCAGCTGCTCAGGAACAATTTTGTTTCTTGCGCTGCCAAGCAGAGAATACTGCATTCAACTGAGATTGCAAGGGGAGCTAGGAAGACAGGAGGTAATTACTGGGGGTATCTTGGGAATAACACTTTTAATCCTGTGAAAAGTGTTCTGGGATACTCAGTGACCCACATGGTTAAAGTGCCCATCACACCTCTCTCCCAGCTAGAAGCATTTTCCTCAAAGCAGTTGTTTGAATGTTTTTTTTGGTGGACTCAAGCTAAAAGCTGTGTCTTCTGTAAATTTAGATTGTATCTTGGCCTTTATATCTTCACAAACCCATGAAATCCATCCAGGAACCTGTGAAATTTATCTTGACTTTGGACGTACAGTGAGAATATATAAATTGGTTATAAGGTAATAATGCTTTAGGTTTGAAATTGCATTAGGATTTGTCTACATTAATGCAATTGTGAAAGTAAACCCAAATTGACTAAAGTCGTGAATTCAGAGCATCATTAATTAAAGTAGATTAGTTGATTCACATCCTGAATAAATTAAATTAAACTGAATGCAAACCCTTTTTAATTCTGAATGAGAGTGTCCAAGCAGAAGTTTAATATAGTTTAACTAATCCATTTTTAAAGTTAATTCTGATTGATCTTGATAGGTGTCCATGACAACGAGACATGCAAAGGTAACTGTCTGTTTGTGTGCGTGAATTCATACAGAATCTCAAAGCAATATAATTAAATAAACAAAATACAGATTTGTTCATTTTACACTTTCCATTTCAAGAAGTTTACTGATTAAACATTGACATAGATGTGGTCAAGATAAAAGAGTTCCATGTTTACAGAGATACCAGGTTTCTAAGAATAATGAACTTTTAAGTTCAAACTCTATGTAAGAAAACATTATTCACTTTTGTGTGTGGATCAGTCTCACTAAGCTTCCTACTCCCTCTAGTAAGTGTGTTAGTCTGCAGAGTAATCATCCACGTAGAAAACCTTAAAACAAGGTAGCACTGTACACAATAAAAAAAAACAAACAAACTTGAACAACATATCATACACATGCTATTCCTTGCATAAGGCATAATCTGTCCTCAGTGCTGCAGCTACATCTTCAAATGAGCTGGGGAAAATTAGAGGTGATAAGAGGTTGACGTTTAAGGACAAAATAGATTGCAAGACTGTTTATAGCCTGTTTATTTTTAATTTCCCATTTAATTTACAATATATTTTCCCTTTCTAGCTTTTTCTGCTGAAAAATTTCTTTCGTTGTGCAAATTGTCATATTTCCAGCCCAATAGGAAGTGCACTTCCATTTCCTTGCTATAAATGGTCCTTCATACTTATGTGGTGACATACGCAATTTTTTTTATTGCAGTTTCCACTTTCTGAATAATATTAATTATTATTCATGATAATAATTGTCTATTTGTTCAGAACATTTTTTTCAGCTGAAAAAAAAATACTGAGGAAGCAAACGTTATATCCTGCACAGTTAAACTAGTCAAAATATGTGGAGTTTAGAATGGAATGAATTATTTATTTTGTTAGAATATTTTCTGCTAATCTTAAATTCATCATTCCTCTCTGATGCAACACCTTGCAGCAATGAAATGATGGACACAAGAAATTTACTCTGAATGATTGCAAATTTGAGCTAAAAATATGGGCCATTTCATGTAAAAATGGAATATTGTCATATGCAAATTGATAAACTGCCAAAAATAGAGTGAGAGAAGGAACACTTTGATTTCTAGGCAGAATGTTAATATCCTGTACATTGGGATCACTTAATCATTAAAAATAACAGTAATGTGTAATGTGGAAAGTTTAACACTCAAGAATGTGAACAATGGGAAAGGTCAGATATCTAATTACTGAGTTTGTCATTGCCTGGAAAGATTTGTAGGATCAGTATTGGTAAAATCTGTTTTCATATTGATTTTATGACTGGTCCCAGTTTTTCTTTCTGTATTTGCCAAGTTTCTCACTGGGTATTAGATCATACTTAGACTTCTTAAGAAAAATGTAATCTCACAATCCAGGGTTAAAATGTCAGTTAGATAAAAGCAAAAAAAATTGTTAATACTTTCCTTTTTAATGGAATCAGATAGCATACAAATCAATTTTTAGCCTTTAGCCTCTGCAGTACGTTTGCCTTAGAATTATATAATGTAAACTGTATAAGAGAAGCGTTAAGCTTAAATTAAATTCTGAAGTTTCACCTGGTAGTTCTCACTACTAAAATTTTAGTCATATCAGCCTAATAATGCCATATTTCTGTAATTTTTTTTGGGCAATCTGATTCTCTAACATTATGTTTCTACTATATATGTTGGGACAGCTACCAACTTCTATCTCTTGAAGCAATGTCTGGGTTGCATCCTGTTCTCGTTCAGGCAAGACCAGATAACATACAATCTTACCTTTGTGCCCTGATTTCTGTGGAAAGCACACAGAGATGTGTGGGCTCAAAGTAGTCACAGCTCGTGGAAGAGTTCAAAATTTTGGAACAACAGATCTATATTTGCTGTACAGGTTTAATAAACTCTTCCTGCCTTCAGAAGGTGACTTTTATGAGTTTTTGGTCTTATTGTTTCCAGAGCATTGAGAGACTGGGGTCTGCAGAGTTGAACTGGTTAGGCTAATTAGACTTTCTTGTCCAGGGTCTGGGAAATGTTGTTTCAGGAAAAAAAGTCATAATAGCTTTCATGCTAAACTTTCCGTCGATAGGAAGTGTTGAATAAAGAAATCAGAGGTGACATCTTAATGCTTTTTGCTCCTTGAAGGTCTTCAGTATGGGACTTGTGAGTGTAGAAATGTGCTGTGCTGTTGGGTTGTCTCTATTTAGGCACCTAAATTATTTCTTTTAAAAATGGAATAGAGATTATGTGTCCATTCTAAACCACAATGGGAGTTTAGTACTACTTTTCTTTAGTCCTCTGAACCTCTGCTATCACCTGAAAGCTTCTTGGTTCGCGGCACTAACCCACGCTGTGGGACATGTGGACTCTGCCCCCTGCACTGTGAGAGGCTGGAGCCCACAACTGTCCCCTCTTTGCTCTGAGCTGGGAGGGCTCATTCACCCATGATGAGTGATTATGTTTTTTAAGGGCAAGAATGCAAAGTACGGTGTGCCAAAGCCAAGACTCACAAAGAAACACGACATCCAAGTTTTCGAGTTTTCACATCAGGAGTCAATTTTGGAGGCTGCAAATGGATTTTATCCAAGTTTTAATACACACAGTCCAGACTTCAATGTGTACAGTGAATGTTTATGTATCTGTTGAACTTCTTGTCAAATGCTTCCCTTTAAGTAAAAATAAATAGTTTTAAATTATCTGCAATATCCTTCAGAGTGTGTAATCTGGTGTAATCTCATATAAAATCTGGGTTTGTGTGCACTTTATTATCTCATTAAAGAATGTTTAAAACAAGGACAGCAGCTATTTATTTTTTGAAGCTTTAATCATTATAGAAAAGGTTAAGCACTTAATATATTGTTCAGTATGACAAGAATTGGTTTTCACCCTTGCCCTATTTCCATTTTGACAAAGAGAAAGGAAATGAAAGTTTACAAGAGAGATTATGTCAAATAGGCCAAAATTATATCAAACCTTGATGGCATATGGAGCCAGAAATTTTCACAAACAGGAAAACTAAGAATTCCTTAGAGGCCAAAAATAAGGCATTGCAGCAAATGCCCTATGTGTCTTGATAGGTGATGGCAATGTAACAGCCCCTGTGAGACAATTATTAGGCAAAACCATTTGAAGCAGTTTTGTTGTTGCTCTGTCTTACAAAACAAATTAGATTGCAGCTGCCTAAGGGATCTAGACAATACAAATGTAATCACATATTTCTCTGTTTTCTCTTTCAGTTCTGACCAAAAAGGCTGCAGATGTACTCAGAGATCTGTTCAGTAGTAATTAGATTAGCATGGTAATTGGACTGTAACTCCATTTATTCATGCAAATGAAGACTAATCCATTTTTCAACCTTTTGTTTGTTTGTTTGTTTTAGCAAATAGAACAGTTTATTTAGTATCATATTTAGTTGACTCTTTTTTTTTTCCCCAGGTACCAGATTTTTCAATAGGTGAGAAAGTTTCCTGAAGCTTAAAGGTTATATCATCGTATGTGAACGTGGAAATTATTTTAAAAATTTTGATCATCTTATAAATCACTTGTTTTTTACTCTTTTCTAAAAGATGGAATACTTCTCAATATGAAGGTAGAAGCATATAGTAAAATGTATAAAAATATCAGTTTGGAATACTGGCAATATCGTTTTCCTTGGAACTTTTTCATTTTGGCTGTTACCTGCTCATCCTGCAGATGTATCTCACATCCCACAGCTAACATTATCTAATTCATTGGGTTTTTCCAATTCTATTTTGGTTACCTTTTACTTAATTTAAATCAGACATCTTGCTTTCCCCGTTTCTTTAGTTAACAGAATGTCCTCAGTGTGACTTACAAAGTCCTGTACCTTTTGACTGAAAGGTGATCTGGTAAGTTTTAAAATAAAAGCAAATCACTTCCAGGAAATCTGATTTACTGAGCTGAACTAACTTCAGTTCCTCTACAATATGTATTTTTTAATATGTACCTTTTATTTATTTTCCTTTATATAATTTTCAAATATATCATATGTATATAATATGAAGCAATGGATATTATTTAACAACATATAAAATGAACTGTTAATGCATGAGGAAACATGCAAACATTGCTTATTTGATATTTGAAAATTATTCCTTCTCCTTCTTTAAGGTAAGACTAGCAATAAGAGGCCTGATGCTTTACTACAGGTCCTAATGGATCCTAGTAAAAAAAAGGTAGTCCATGAGGTATTTGATTAAACTACTATTTAAGGGGGATATAATAAAAAAGAGAAAGAAGAGAGCAATTTACATCCCTTCAGATGCTGGAAACCCTGAGCAATGCAGCTCTGGGGCTCTGCAGTCAGGGCATAATACAGTGTGCAAATCCTGTCCAGGAAGGTATTCAGAATGTTGTGGTCTTTGGATAGTATTTTCTTAGACATATACAAACCTAAGATAAAGACAAGACTTGATGTCATTCATGTTCTTCATGTTTAGTCAAATAGTTCATCCAAAAACTGCCTGGTCAACTGCTATGTGGATCACTAACTCTGCCATGTACAAGATCTTCCAGATACAATCACTATGTGTGCCTTTCCTGCAAGTGTATTTTAGTCCTGAGATTCAACACTAATAGTCCTTGTTAAATTTATTGAAATTAAAGTTTTTGTCCCTGCAGTGATGTAACAGATTTAACACTGGGAACAGGAAATATATAATAAGTTATATAAGGAAGCCCAAATATGAGGATTAGTTTCATTGAATACAACTTGAAATGGCCTGGGGGGGGGATTTTTCCTTTCTGCATTTATGATTAGTTATCACGTGAAAAAAGTGAAAAGATAGAGAGGATGATTACCTATTTAAATGTTAACCAGTAAGGTTGGATGTACATTTTACTATATTTTAATGTTATATATTTTGCCTAATCCTGCAGTTCATGGGATTCTGATCTGAATTCCTCCTCAGCTTTGTTAGTATGTAATTATCAGTAATCTTCTATGAAGATAAATATGGGCATTTTTCCTCAGTTGACATGCATATCTATTTACATGCACACACACAGACACACACACACATATATTTCAACTCCAGCTGAATCAAAATGAGTTTCAAATTATGCATTGCCACCTTCAACCCATGAAGGACAGAAAAGAAAACCCACCTGACAAAAAAATCTTGGATTTTTGTACCTTTTAGGGTAGGAAGACTGAATGGAAGGTACCTACTGTTTTTTTCACTAAAGTTCATATTTGGATATATGCATGGGCTGTAAAATTCATATGCCTTCAAACTGCAAATACAGAATTCCTTCACATACAATCCAAACAAATACTTGAAGTTGTAAAAATAGCAGAAATTACAGGAAGAACTTCAGGATAGAATGCAGTTGACGAAGTTGAAACAGTTCATGTGTTGTAGAAGAACGTCATTTGTGCAAAGTGTGTTCTGTGGGTGGAGAAACAAAGTCTGTCTTCACCACAACACTGTGACACAGTTTGATTGCCAGCTGGGAGAAGTGTTGATAAAGTTTGTAAGATATTTATTTCTAGCACTGTGGAAACAGAGTTGGACATTTAGTCTGAGGTCTGTGGTATAAACACAGCTATAGCCTTGCCCTTTTGAAAAGGTCAGGTGCAACATTTCCTAAGATACTGGGCAAACTTGCAGAGCAAAAAAGGGCAAAGAAGAAAGTATTCAGGGGGAATGTGTGGATGCACAACCAGAAACCATATGTCAGCATGGTTGTGTGGCCAGGTTAAAATAGGGAAAAGAGAAATAAACACAGTAGTCTGATGATGAGCACTTTTGGCCTCAAGCAGTGGAAGACGGATAACCTCTATTGTCCAAACCAGAAGAATGGAATTCTTTTCAGAATTCAAACCTCATGATCCCCCTTTATCAGTGTTATAGGTCACCTGGCAAAGGATAAGGGAATAAGCGAGTAAACACACAATGCCCACCCCTCACCCCCAGTTTCTTGGTTGTAGGAAGTTCATCAAGTACAAGTAGGATATGTCACTTTGCTATTTGTCAGAGATGTTTGTAATTTTTTTAAGTGCAATAATGACTAAACCAAAACCAGGTTAATGTTTTCCCAACACACTCACTCACATGTAAATCACTACAGATCATTCCCATTTCGTGCATCTTGGACATACTTAAACTGGTACTAAATGAGTGGGAACTGTTAGATTTAGCAGACATTTAATTGCTATTTCTGTGAGCAGCAAATGAGCCAGTGTTGTGGTTTAACCACAGCCAGCAACTAAGCCCAATGCATCCACTTGTTCACTCCCCCCTGGTGTGATGGGGGAGAGAATCTGAAGAGTAAAATTGAGGAAACATGTGGGTTGATATAAAGACAGCTTAATAGGTAAAGCAAAAGCCATGTATGCATGAAAAGAAAAACGAGGAATTCATTCAGCAATTTTCATGGCCAGGCAGGTGTTCAGCCATCTCCAGGAGAACAGGGCTCTATCACATGTAATGGTGACTTGGGAAGACAGACACATTACTCTGAATGTTCCCCTATTCCTTCTCCTTCACCAGCTCTATATGCTGAGCATGATGCCATGGGGTATGGAATATCCCTTTGGTCAGTTGGGGTCAGCTGCCCTTGCTCTGTCCCCTCCCAACTTCTTGTGCACCCCCAGCCCTCTCACTGGAGGGGGATGTGAGGGGCAGGAAAGGCCTTGACATTGTACCAAGTGCTGCTCAATAATAGCTCAAATATTCAGGTGTTATCAAGACTGCTTCCAGAAGAAGTCCTAACTATAGACCCATACTAGCTACTATGAAGAAAATTAACTATCCCAGTCAAAACCAGCACAGCCAACATCAGAGGAAATCGTTCTTCTACATACCCTAAACAGTTAAACATGCTTTTATACACTTTACGAAGCAGGGAGAGATTAAAGTCCAGGCTTACAGCTTTGTTGAGCTGAGGTGAATACATGCGTGTGTGTGTGTGTGTATATATATATATATGTATATATATGTTTTATCACCAATGAAAACACAATATCACTTAAACTGTAATCATATTCCCCTCAGTTCGAGCAAGAACTACTGAAAACAAAACAGTTGTGCAATTGCAGCATTTTTTTTCTCAGTGTAAAAAACTGATTATAAGGTGTGAATGTCTACTGTGCATTTTGCTTTTTGCCTAATTTATTCACTGATGAATCTGGTTTTCTGTTTAATTTGATGAAATTAGAGGGAACCAAATGATTTGTGTTAAAAATAATGTAACTTCCACATTTTAAAACTGATCCATCTTGGCTAATTAGCGTAGGTACTAGGATAGTTCAGTCACTGACTATAGAGAGGCGCAGAGGGACCTGGCATGCTGAGTAAGCGAGGAATGCTCAAGAAGTGTCAGGAGGTGACCAGGTAACAGATTTGTTTCTCAGATGTCGTTGCTGGCAGTGCACCACTGTGGATATCCTGGCCTACGTGGGCTGTGGCACCATGTGCACTCTGCTGGGCACAGGGCGGAAATGATCAAGAGCTTATATTAATCAAAGTGATTGAAAAAGAAAGGAAGGCGAAATCTGAGCTTAGAGAATCTGTTTTACTCCATTTCACTGTCTGCTGAGAACACGGATTGCCTGAAGCCATACTCTGTTAGGTTAGCTGGGCCTTTTCAGCAGTGCCATGCTCCCGAAAACTGCCCAGCTACAGCATATCTATGACCATTATATTAAACTGTACAGTTTTATCCTTTTTTTTCCCCCACTGGGAAGAAAAGAGAGTGAGGATGCTGGGACTACTTCACTCTACCATGACCTCTAGAACCACAAGCCTTTATAATAAAAATATCTTTCTAAAAGCTTGTACTTTGTATTGCTATACTAGAAAAACCTGCTGACAACTTTTAAAATGCAGGATTTTCTTTTCAGTGTTTTTAATTGTATTGGAGACATGAAAAATTCAGTTTTATCCATATACATTTTAAAATATGTTGGACAAGGCAAAATGTTTCATTGGATCTTGATTCAGAATGAAACAGAGCCTGACATGTTTCTGTTAATAGTAGAGTTTATTTTTTCCTTTTATGCATTATCTTTCAATTCAACCTTTTTTTTTCTGGTTTGGAAATGTCTTTTTTTTTTCTCTTTTTTTTTTTAAAGGGTTGGTGTCTGCAGTAGTCTTTCATTATAAGTAATTCTGAAAAAGTTTCAAAAAGACAAAAATGTTAAACTTCAGACTAAGGTCCAGGCCTACACATAGTCCTGGGACTTACTTTGAGACCATCCCACATCTCTTATGACTACTAATAATCACCAATTAATAAATTAATAAACCAATGAGTACTGCCCATCAGAGTAGAAAAAATAATGCATCCAAAGATATAGTAGAGCAAGAGAGAAGTTAAAGCACAGAAAAAGAAAAAACTCTTTTGATAAACTTGACTCTTAGAGGGAGAGGCCAAATTGCCAAATGGAAAAGAAATTACAATATTATAACTCTCAAATCCTGAAATCCCCTTCAAAACAAACTGTTATTTACTGTGTAATTTCATCATTATTTCCATACTTCATTCCATACTTCATTCAACATGAAATACAAGTAACATGATACTAATTTGCTTTTCAGGATGGCTTGCTTTTTTCTGTCAGGTACCCTAGGTTTAGGCATTCACTATTCTGCTGTGACTGACTGATCTGATGACTTTGAGGTAATAACATAACATTCTTCATTTTTCCCATAGTGAGTTGAAATGAGATATTAAGAAAATATAAAAGAAAAAATCCAGTTAGTCTCTGTAGGAAATAGCTTTATGTGAAACATAGTGGGGGAATGTGCAGCTAAAGGTGGTTGGTAAGTTTGTCTGCTATGGTTTTGCTATTCTGTATTTCATAAAAGCTTCTATATCTTGGAGTGAAGACTTTAAAAGTAAATACAAATAAATACAAGTGAGTGTAGGTCTTTCATGTATGCTAAATCCCTGCTATTTTTAATATACATTATTTCCTCCTGAGTTGCATTTTATGCCAAAATCTTTTCAAACAGTAGGTTGTATAAGGAACAAGCTGAGAGAAAAAATTGGTGCAAACCTGTACCAAGAAGAAAATAGCTGTAAAGAAAGTAGGTATTTTAGAGTTCAACAGTGATCTCTTGGGTCCTTTTGTATTTTGAAAAATAGCTCAGCTGCACAAATGTGATTTTGGAAGACTAATGGTAAAGATATTTGGCTTCCCTATGAACTCTAAAAAAAAATATTGCATTAGTGGAAGCTCATGAAAATAAGCTAGAAACCTCTGTTTAGAGTAGTATTCTCATGAATAGTAAAGCCACAAATTTCTTGTGGTCTTTTCAGATAAAATCCAATGAATTTTCAATGGCAAATACATTCTTCTTTCTATACTATTTTTGAAATCTGTCTCAGAAACAACCTCTTGGTGAGACTGATCTTGTTTATATCGTATGTAAAATGCATCTGCAAGGAAAAAGGAAAAAGAAGAGAGAGGAGAGAAAATAACAACAAAAACAATTAGTGGTGTGAACTTCCTCCTAATGTGTTGCGGTTTTTTTCGGTTTGTTGGATTTTTTTGCTTGTTTTTATTTTTTTCTTATAATAGTTAGAAATGCCAAGTATTATAAGGCTGCCAGAAATTTCCAGCCAGCTGACAGTCCAAGAGACTGGTATCTCCTCTCTTTTCCCCAAACATGTTAATCTATAACAGTCAAGGAGAGGGCTTACCCTGCTGCTGCTGCTGCTCCTCCTCACGTTGTCCAAAGCGAGTTCCTCCTTAGGATAATTAAAAATATTCTCTTTCTAATTCTGTTCTCAGCCTCACTGTAGAGTCTACAAACATGGGCCTGTCACCTGACTGACGGCCTCTCTAACCCAGAGTCCTCACCATTCCCTCATCGGGGTGAGAGCCACATCTCCCCACTAATCGCCTTTTTTGCAACCCATCAGGACATAAGTTCTTTCAGGAAAATTCTGATTCTTATAGATTATTGGCTTTAATTAAAAAAAAAAAAACAAAAACACAAACAAACAAAAAAACCCCTATTCTATTTGGTTTTGGTTTTGGTTTTTTTTTTTAATCTCCTCTTCACTTTTCAAAATTTACCATTGTTTTGTACAGTTAGGCTTGTATCCATACCTTGAGTTTTCATTTCCTGGGAAATTATCAGATTATACTTCTTTTCTATTGCTTTATGTTTTGGTTTTCCATTTATGGAAGATCCAAGTTTCCTCTTTGAACTATGCATTTTTCTTTTAACATTCTGAGTTTTGTTCTGCCATTTGTCCTCCTCTATAGTTTGGAAGCCATTACCATATGATAGAATCTGAATATAGTGGAGAAAACATTACACATTAATAGGGCAAGGAAGAGAACATTGGATGATAGGGATGGTTAGGAATTTTTCAAGTAAATTATTAATTGGAAAGGAGATAGTAGCAATTCAAACCAACATTTTTTATTTAACTTGCTACTCAAATCACAATTTCTAAGTCCTAAAGTCACGAAAATTAGAACTTTTCTTTTTCAGAATGAAAGGTTAATTTTACTCCAGATCACATTTAACTTGGTAGCATAGTTACTGCATGCTTAAAAAAAGAGGAGCAAAGGGATAAATATTTGTGTGAAATATTTCTAAACATAAGTAACATACAATTATAAATTACAAAATTAATTTTATTTTTTTTGTTGCAGTTTGGAATAACTGATCTTATACTCTTTTAGGACAGACAACTTTTCCAGCATTTTTGGCTAGGGCACTATGAATGTCTAAAGGACAAAACAAAAGCTAAGAAGAGAAAATAATAGGTCAGGTTTTTATGAGCAATCTCTACGATCAGAACATTATAAAATAAGTAGCACTATTAAATATTTGTTGTCTGCATAAATGTCTATGAAACTTGATAGAGTTTACCAACGAATATTTGAAAAATTACATTTGTCAGAAAAGTTTGAATTACGCTCTGTATGTTTGGATTTTTCTGATGTTAATATAAGAAAAATATTGTGTTTAAGTAAGTTTCTCAATGAATCATGCTAAAGTAGGGTTCATGTGTTCTTAGAATGTAATTCCTGGCATATTATACCCTCGTAAGCCAAAAAAACATTCAAAGTTTTATCTCATCAAGCAGCCTTTGACCTCTCGTTGAATTCTCTCAACACATTTTTTAGGAAAAAAAATGCTGGGTAAAAGCAGAAGATGCATAAAGTCAACTCACATTTGAGTAAAATACATTTTCTACCCAGTATATTTGCTTTGATTATGTTCTATTTTTTGCTTTACCTGCCAAGTCTGAAATACCTGTTGACTCTCCAGCAACACTGCAAAGCAGTGGTCTCAGAGAAACACTCTGCTTTGGTATTTCTTTGGCAAAGCATTCAAAAGTGCTTGCAAGTATTTGGAAAATATATTTTTAAGAAGAAAAATATAGAACTTTTATCTATAACTGTATCATAATAACTTTTGTCTATAATATGTATAATTTATAACTACAATATGTATTAATCCCTGAAGTAAACCTCCCTTAATTATTTGAGTGACATTCTATAAATTTGAGCAATTAGGATGTTATGAAAAGATGGCAAGTTAAAAGAGAGACTCACAGTTTCGGAAAACTTGAGTTGAACTGTTCAAAATCATACCAAAAAATGAAAATACTAATGTTCAAGAATATCCTAGAAACAGAAGTGCCTGATTATTATACTTGATAAATTAATTCCCTTCTCTTTATTAACCCCCTTCTTGCTGCTATTTTGCAGAATAGCTGATTCTTCATCCGAGACCCCTGGTGGCCTAGTGGTTAGCATGCAGGACTTTCACTGCTGCGACCACGGGTTCAAATCCCGGTCTCCTGGCCTGATGGAGGTCGTTAGCCCTGTGTGGCCATCCATCTATGAGAAGGACACTCTAAACAAACCTACGTCCTGAGGACCTCACTGCCATTGTCCAAGCTTGCTTGGCCCCGGCAGATGAACCTTAGGATTAAAGGGTGGGCTCAGTTCAGCGCAGGCTGTGTCTCACCTAAAAAATCCATTGCGCATGCTGGAAAGGTAAAAGACCTTTCCCCAAATCTTCGTTCGCGAAGATGGGCCATTATTATTATTATGATTCTTCATCCATCTCTACAGGTGTTTGCCAGGTGTTTGGGAATCATCCCCATCCACATATATTTGACAAGATCACTTTTTACCCCCAAAACAAAAAGAGTTCCTGCTTCTTACCATCACGCTAGCAAGGAAAGGGGAGCTGTTTTTCTTCTTTTCCTGGGTGATGACTATTTAGAGCTACTATTTTCCACCTATTCCAGAGATCACCTTGCAAAATTGCAATTTTTCAGATCCATTTAAGGACTCTGTTTAGTGGTTTGCTTGGTTATAAGAGAAGGTATCACAACAATTTAATGTTGATCATGTAGTCAAGTGCCTGCAGCACCTTTCAAAAATACATATCTTGTGCCATATGAAGAAATTGCAATCTAGCTTCATGATGTTCCTCTTCAAACACTTTTACAGCACATTATGGATTAAAAACCTAATAAAAGTCTGTCATTTTAATAATTACTTCAAAATGCTGTTGACACAATTGAAATTGCTCAATCATGTCTTGCTCACTTAGAGAGTAAGAAGTTGTTAAATTTAAACTTCTAAAAACCAGAATATGAAATATTAAGGCAAGCCACAGGTTTATTCTGTAAGACTTTATATGTGGATTGGCATCTTTCCCCACTATTAGTATTGCTCAAATACTTGTGCTCTTTCTTGTACACTGTGTACTATTCTCTTCTTCCCTGGGCGCTATTTGTACCTCAGTTTATGCAACAGAAATGTAGATCTCTGAGAACATGGAGTTAGAGAACACTGCTCCTTCCCTTGTGTCCTCTGGAAGTTATACTGGGAACAAGAAGAGGTTCAAAGGTTAGCAAGCTGCCAGTTGATGACAGGTTCCTCACCTCTTGTTACCTTCACATTGAAAATCTAGACTTTCAGTGGTAAATTTAACACATCAAGCAGTAATAATTCAACAGCCTTTGCTAAGGGAGAGCTTGAACTAGTTGTGCTTTCTGGCTAGAAAAACTTACGAAGCAATGTAAGAAATGTACAGGGAAATACAAGGAAAAGGCAGTCTTGTTTAAACTGGTGGTAACATGTATTATAGATGTGTTACTCAGAGGTGCAATCATACCGAATGGTGGACTTGCTAGAGACAGAGTAGAAGAGCTTTTGATGCATTTGGAGCAAATGTATACTATGGAAGCACATGTAGCCTTTTTTGATGCTGGCTACTATAGATATAAGGATCTTACCATGAAGATTTACATTTTCTATGATTTAGTGAATACTGAGTAGAATATGTGTGTGTGTGTGTATTTAAGACTGAAAAACAGAATCAACTTTCAGTATAGTAGTGGAAGAGTATTAACAATAACATTGAGTGGTTTATGTGGAGGTTGTGTAGGCCAAATGCAGTCAGGAAAGAGGCCTGAATTTTAGGACTTTGTCCTAAGATGCTCATGAACTATGTACTGGACTTATTCAGTTGTATGTCAGATGGGTGTTCGGATTTAGGAAAGTAGGGGTCTTGTCTATAGAATACTACTTAAGAAATATTAGAAAAATTAAACATCTTACTTTGCTATAACTTTTCATTAATTGTACGTAAAGAATCAGTGGATAACCTCAAGTTCATCGTAGTTTTTCAACTGAGTCAGAGTGTAATAAAGATATTTTTATTTTGTTGCTATTCTTGTTACATCATTATACACTGTTTTAAGAGAGGGTAAAGTGAAATTTGGTCATTTTTGTTATGTTTCAATCTCTACTATTTTTATAGTAGAAAATCTTACCAAATGTAAGTGGTTCAGGAATATATAAAATATGCAAAGCAAAATATTTGAAAGGATCAGATCACTGCCATTGCAGGCTACATTTTAAAATAGTTACATCTTTTTTTTGGACTGCGGACCAAATATAGGTACTGACATTTCTCCAGCATTAAATGATGTTTGGTTGTCATTAGCATATTGAGCTGCCACAGAACTTCATTGCTTATCTGCCAATTTTGGCAACAGGGCTGCAGAGTAATCTTTATCCAAGACCATCTTAAGGTAGAAAATTTCTCATTTGTCAAAATACTTCTTCTCTCAGTTCCACTCTATCTGACAACTCGCAGCTGTAGACTTATAGTTGAGATCTGCTCTACAGTTCTGTGCACTTTCCCTCGCTTGCTTTCTTATGAGTAATGTCCAAAACCTATTTTAGTGTAGACTGTTCTTTGCTTGTCACAACACAAATTAGAGTGAGGTCTTTCAGAAGGATACTGTTTTTTATAAATGTAGTTTACAAAATTCTTTCTCATCTTTGTGAGGCAGTGGCACTTCTTCATCCCTATTCTTAGCAAATCTGAAAAAAAAATCCCAGCTTTTACATAGAACACCATAATTTTATACAAGAAAAAATACTAGTAGTCCAACCATACGTGAACTAAGAGAAATGGTGGAAAAAGAGACCAAGGATCTTTTATCACAGGGATCTAAAAATAAAAATACGAGTTTGAAATAATCAGTTTTACGCACACACTGTATGTGTGTCTGTGCATGTATAAAAATTTCTCCACAAAATTATCTGGAGATAAGAAGAAAGGAAACGGTATCAGCACTATCCTTTTAAAGAGGAGAATTTAGGTTGCTATCTATAATCTTAGAATGTGTTATCTTTTCCAAATGAACTGTTTGCCAAACAACTCTCCACTTTCCTTGAGTCACAGTCTTTGATTCTGTGCTGAAAGACTTTACATTTCTCCTCTAATGAATTTGCAGGCTTTCTCTTTTCTATTTTGTTTTGTTGATCAGCACATTGGAACACTCTCATCCCAGCTAAGAAATGACAAGTTATTTTTCTGTCACAGAAGAAGCTGTAGATAAAGTCAGGGAGAGATAGTAGAGGCACAGAGAACACAGAGAGTTGGTTTAGGATGAGTGGAAAAAAAATTAATATAATAACAAAGAGGAATCCTTAGAAGTGAAATGTATCTGAAAACCTGTATTTCTGTATTAGTTGAATTATAATGTAATCTTTAATTGCATGATCATGTAATTTTGCTGCCTGTGAAAGTGAAAAATACCACAACTTCATCAAATCTTAATGGGTTTTCATGAAACCAAGAAATAATATTTCTTAGATGTGCGATCCAAACCTTACAGGATGAAAGGTCTGCTGTCATCTAAGGAATTCCTCAAATACAGATTTTGTTGTGGCTGGGTTTTTTTTCAGAGTGTCTAGGTAAATGACACTTCCAGCCCTTTGTATTAAATACGAGATTTATGAGTAGAAATGCATAGAAATTTTGACATCAAAGAGAGAATCCTAGATATTCATTATCCCATAAGCTTTACAGAAAGGCTTCAATGGGATAAATCCCCTTGGTTTTCATATAGTGACAAAATTTATTGCTGATGGTGGAGCAGAAAGAAGCAATAGGAGCAGCTTCTGTCATAGGAGTTTTCAAATACTCTTTTGATCATCTGTTTTCATTTTCCTCTCTTGTATCTATCTCTGTCCCACTGGCCTATATCACTTCTCTCTTACTTATCTCCATCTTCTCTCCTTCATTTCAACTTTCAGCTGTATCTCATCAAGTCTTAATATTCCCAGGCTGGTGTTCTTTATAGGGTGATCTGCCTGGTTTGGGCTCACAGCCCCCCTCAGCCTCCAGTCCCCTTATAATACTCTAAATAGGGACATACAAAGAATCTAAAAAACCTCCACTAACCCCTTGTGTTGCATATTCTGTTTGATTTTGCAGTAACTGTGTTTTCATTATTCTATTTTCTTTTCTTTCCAAGTTAATTAAAGTTAATTGATTAATTGGTACTCTATGCAGCTGGAAAAGCACCAATATGCAGAGTGATCATATGTGTAGAGCATGTCTTATTTGTTATCTTATGTGAAAAGGCCAGAACTCCTTTTAAATAAGCTTTAACTAGGTGTATTTTCCAGAAGGAGCAGTTAAGTTAGAGTACAACATAAATAATCACAGATTCTACCCAGCTCTCTGCAGCAGACACGCTTGAACTTAGATCACAGAGTCACTGAACATGCTGAGTTGGAAGAGACCCACAAGCCCAGATGTACTGTTTCCAGTGAGAGAACTTCAGGAATCCATCTTCTTCTGTTAAAATGGTTTCTCTGGGTTCTTGCACTTTGTATGGTCACCACTACACCTTGCAGATTCTCTGGTGAATAGGAAATTTGCACATTTAGGGTGAAAATCCCCACTCCCTTTAATAATATTTTGGCTTGTTTTTCCAGTGAGGCAACAGGAGCTGGATACTTCCAGAATGGTGGCAATTGAAATTATGTGTTTAGAGCTCTAGTTTAAGTCCAATTCACATGCTACAATCAAACCAATTCCTCTTTAACAGCGAATTTATAAAAATTGGGCCTTTTTTTTTCCAGTTCATGAAGTTTGCAAGTATATGTAGAGTCCACTGCTCCGGTGACTTATTATGGAACAGATACATTAGCAGTCATCCTTATGTACTGTATAAAAAAACCAGTACGTCCAGCTAAAAATGCTGAATTTATCAAAAACATTGATTTGATTTGAAATATATCCTTTTAATTTCATTTTGTGATCAGATCCAAATTGTTCATTCTTCTGTTGATTCAAAATTTGAAAATACAAATGCCAGACAGAATTTGCCTAGACAGAAAAAATTATTTTCTTGCTCTTTGTTTTATATAAACAATTGAGTAAAGAAAAAAAATAAAAAAATATCCTCTGGTTATTGAAGTTTCTGTAGAAACAAAGATTTTATTATCTTCAGAATATGGTAGGAAGATATACATGTTGTCAACTCTGTAATGTTCTTCCAGTATCTGCCAGAGGTAACACCTGAATTTGATGATTTTCTCTGAAACTGCACACTAATACATTTGCTTTCTGTAGAATAATTAGCGTTTGTGCCCAGGGAGAGCTAGAAAATTAATTTCTGAAGGCATGTTTACTTTCCCAAAAAATATGGTAGAGTATGTGATATGTCTCTGTAATTTATAGGAACAAGAAATTATGATAATGGGGGGAAATTGTCAATTTATGAATTATTTATTTTAGTAAACTGTAGATTCACTTACAGTTTCTTTCTAGAACCACAGATTTGTACCTAAATATTTTCATGTGCATTTAAAGATATATCACCATACTTAAATTTATTCAACAACTACATATTAGATAGGTTGAGTCATGAAAAGTTTAGTTCTCTATTAAAGACAGAAATTTCACTTCATCCTCTGCTAATGTAATGATTTCGCAGTTAAAATTGTGTATTAACACATTCTTTATCGTTTTATTTTAAGATTTTCTCTAAAGCTTAAAAAAGTATTCGGATTCAAAGATGTGCCACATTTGAGCAAGTAATTATTAGTACTTTTATCAGATAAGCTGGTCACTGAAAAAAAAAATGACCTCTTTTTTTGAGCAGTGAACATTAACATTGAGGTGTTATTATTTTTCAAGGCCACTTTCTTTTTAGAAGTACTCAGGAACTTGTAAAATGTTACAGGGAAATGCAATTTTTCAAGCACAAAAAACTAAAGGTCAGACCTCATTGTTAACATAAATAAAGCTTCTGACATCTAAGCAAATGATAAGGTAGATTTGCATACAGATTACATTAAAAATGAATGCAGTTTATTTATTTAAAGGAAAGTGAAATCAATTAAAATCCAATAAAAAAGGAGATCACTGAAAAGAAAAAATCAATATTCTTCCTATTAACAGAATCTAATGTGAAAGTCATCATCTAGAAGAAACAGCATATTAATTTGGTAGGAAAAAATCACTATCACTTACAAACACCACCGCCACCACCAAAACCAGATAGATCACATAATTAAAATAAATTATAGTTCCTTAAAAATAATTAAAACATTTCTAAACTTTAATAGAAATAATTAAACATTTGCTTAAGCAATGTCTTCAGTTTCTTGGGGTTTTATCATTTCATATTTGGACAGACATTGTTACATTATTATTTCTTAAGCCTCTGTAATTTTATTCCTCTGTATTTTAGCTGCAGACAGCAGAAATCTACTTTCCCTGAAACAGCTTTATTATTTGTTGGTGGTTCATGGAACAACAAACACAAAAAGGATGTCTTTCTTGTAATATGGAAGGTATGCAAAGGGTTCATTTGGCCAAATTTAACATCTAGACATAAGATGCAGCCACCTGATGCTTGCTGTATAGTCCATGGAAAAGAAGGCATCTCTGGAAGAAAGCACATGCCACTCACAGACAGAAAGATCAGCAGAATTGCTGACTGGTTTTCTCCACCTCTTTAATTACAAAAGAAAGCTCAGACCTGGATGGCTTCCTTGAAGGGGAGATGAACCTCACTCAGTGCCTCTGTGTGCTTTCAAGTAGGATGTAGCATCTGATGTGATATTCTACTCTGTGAGCTGGACCCACGTTATTATGTGACATCAAACTCATATGGGAGGCTCCCAAGTAGTTACTGTTCATATGCTACAAGCCTATGAAGGATGGAAGGAATTATTAATGAAAGAGCACTTTGCTGCATCTTCCACCTCAGAAAAGATGTTTTATCCCTTGCATACATCCACAGTGTTTGCATTTGCTGGTTAAGTTTTTGTGGGCAAAATGTTGACCAAAGAACAAAATCTGTAGTGTAACTGACAGAATTGAAAACAATAGTTCCTTGGAGGACTGTAATGTAATTCTGGGTAACTACAGGAATTTTGAAATAAATGTGGTTTCTTTAAGAGACCATCTCTAATCAATCCCTCACAAACACCAGAGTAACAAATCATGCCTGTCAGGGAAAATAATATGTGGAATCGATCTAGTATCGATTGGAGAGTCACTGAATAGCCTCTTTCTAGGGTCTTATTATTTTCTATTTAATATGTAAATGATGATATAAACCAGTGTTAAATATTTTATTAAGTTGTGTTGCTTGTTTTGTAGGGTCTTTTTTGCTGTAATTAAAATAAAATAGTTGGAAAGTCACAGACAAAATCTGTCAACTAACATTGCACTATTTAGTGAGTTAATCTTGCATAAGGGCTACTAGGGAGTAATTCCTTA
The DNA here is from genome assembly GCF_003984885.1 of Neopelma chrysocephalum. Lineage (NCBI taxonomy): Eukaryota > Metazoa > Chordata > Aves > Passeriformes > Pipridae > Neopelma > Neopelma chrysocephalum. Next base: position 6,975,942 of record NW_020897737.1, read on the forward strand.
ACTTAAACATCTAGCATTGTATTAGACACTCCATAATGTTTTTTCTGGTCTGCAGTTGCCTGCCCTGAAGGTGAGGTTCTCCTTCTACAGTCCATGCCTACCAAATACCTCAGCAAATTGAAACAGCATCAAATTTGAGCTCATGTAGCCCAATCTGTGTGTGAGCAGCTGAACCCCAGGCTTCAGATGTGGAGTAATAAGTGATAACAAGATGTACACCATGTGCAACAACTTGTTGCTTTAGAAAAATCTACTGGTTACCTAGTGTAGGACAACAAAATGCTGGCAAACAATGATCTTTGGTCACTTGTGTTTTAGGGAGACCTAAAATTATAAGGCCAAGATAATTATTTTCTTTCAAAAGTAAGTAGTAGTTTTGATCATTCATATTAAATAGTGGATGCAAGACAGAAGAAAGGCTACATTTTACAGCAGTAAATTTTAAAACATTAGGTCTTAAAAAAGGGATTTTAGACTAAGTAATACAAAATTTAAGCCTTTAATTCAAAGACTCATTACTTAAAGGCTAATTTCAAAGGCATATGCAATCACTAAAATGAAAGTAAGTGGATAGGTGTATTTTCAGAAGAACCGAAATAGGGTAAACAAATAATTCCCATTAGATCTTAGTAATTGGACACTTTGGAAAACAGCCCAGTATCTAACTGTGTTGTAATCATCTAAGTCTGTGGAAAAATATGACCTTCAGATCTCAGGAATCTTCCCAACTTATTTTAAATCATCACAAAATCTACCATACTAGATGAGTACCTAATGCACAGTTAATGTTAGAAAATGAGATATTCTCTTCTAAACATAGCCTCTGTTTGTTTGGGGACTTTTTGGTACACTGAATAGAATCTTGAACATACCCAAACCATATACTAAGGGAAGCAGCAATATGTGGCTCGAAAGTTCTGGAAAGAAGACTTAGGATAGTCTGAGGTCAGATCATTTCCTGTCTTTGCTACAGTGATGAAGAGCTAATGAAGGAAAAAAGTCTTTTTCAATTTTTGGAAGATACAGTCTTTGTAACAAAAAGGCATCCAGGAAAACTTAATAGGAAAAAAAGTCTGACTTCCTTTTGCAAAAGTAAATTGAGGGGGGAAAAAATGCCTGGTTATTTTACATCAAAATATCATGACCTTAAGTCTATCGAATTTATAACTGCTTGACTATGACAAGTTGCTGAAGAAGAGTGAAGAACTTATTAATGAAAAAGAAATAACATTTCCCAAAACAAAGTCTTTAAAACCAAGAAAGGATTACAAAATTTCTAATAAGTGACTCTTAAATACAACATGATCTATTGAGATGGCGTTTAAAATATAAGATGCAGGAAAAAATAGGTATCTGAGGGATGATAGTTTTTCACGTTATAATATTTCTAATTTACTAGGGAAATATCTTGTATTAACATAAATAAATAAATAAATAAATGGTAATATATTTTATCATCATTAGAATTTTCACCTATCCCTCCATCAAAGGTTGGATTCTTTGATTTAGTACAGTTAAAGTTAATCAACACAAATAGATGTGGCAGTGTTTACTTAGTTAAGATGATTGGAAGGAAGGTATTTTCAAGTATGGTTCTGTTATTTTGAGGATAATTTAACTAATTTTTCTGAATATTTGTAAAAAAGTTGTTTATCTTCCTTTTAAGATTGTTTATAGAATTCTAATGATTTATTAATGTATAGATATAAATGCATCCTTTCTTATAATAAATCAGTCAGCAACCTGGAACATGCTTGTGCTTCCACTAGACCTTTTTAATACCATTATTCAAAATCCTGTAGGTGTTTCCAGAAGGTCAAGTAATCAGCTTTTCCAATTAGTTATCATATAATTATCATTAGCCTGTAATTAACTGTCACTATCCTGTATATGATCTGTCCTGTGATTGGAGAGGAGAGTGGAGCCCGCTCTGTCTCCTCTACCTCAGGAGCAGCAGTGCCCATTCCCAACAGGCTGACAGAGATAGAGGTGCACAAACTGAAGGACAAACCATAGCTGCTACATCCCTGTTGTTTGTTTGTTTGTTTGTTTGTTTGTTTGTTTGTTTTGAATTTGATGATAAAATAGGATTTTATGTCTTTTTCTGTTTGTTGAAGGTGAGTTTTCAAATTAAGCAATACCTCACAGACCAGAATGCAAATAATAGTGGCCACTTTCCAACATGGGAATCCTATCCTGCTCTGTGAGTGTATTTGTTTCAAATACTTGCAGATTGAATTATGGAAACAAGGATTATAAATCTTTGATGTGAGTTGCTCATACTCATTTCCCAGAAGTCATTTACCATAAGTGCATGGTTAAATGATTATTTCTTATTTGTTACATTTTTGAGAGTTTTTGAATATGTAAGCTTCCCGGATATTTCTAAAATATATCATCACCTGCAATTTCTTTTTTGTTCATTCTAAGCTACCAACTTCTCTGTATATATTCCCTCACCTACCACTAATGATAATAATAACAGTACAAAAGTAGTTTAGTGACTATCGAGGTTTAAAGTGCTGAATTACAACATGGCAGGCTACCAACTACTTTCAACAGACAGTAGATACAAATGCCTTCACCATGACTCTGAATCTAGCGATAAGTTGAATTTTAGAAAGGAAAATTGTAATCTAAATGCTGAAATTATGTTAGAAGTGAGAAATCAAAGAAAAGGGTTTAATCTTTTCCTTCATGACACGCTAATCAGTGACTTTATTATTAGACACTTAACAGCAAATACTTACAAGTACTAAATATCAAAAATTCTTTTGCTGGAAACTGCTGCACTGACAGAACTGAGATCGTTCAAATCTACCCTTCACATCCCAATCAGTACATTTCTCTGCTTAATAGTGCTTTTGCTCTACTGTTAGCTTTGTGATGATGAAAAACACATTCTGGCTCTGTGTCAGTACTAGAAATAGGACTTTCAATCATAAAATCTTTTGCCACTCTACCTCTATGCCATGAAAGTGATTGAACAAAATATTCAGTCTTTCAAGCAACAGTCAGCAGCCACCGTGACAGCTGATTTTGTGCTGATCAAGGCTTCTAGAGTGGAAGCTTATATTGTCCTGGGACTACTGATGGCCTCAACTGCCCAGCAAAAGTTAAAGATGAGTAAATCCAAATGCAAGGTAAAATTTGTTACATGATGACATTTATTAGGCTGTAAATCATGAGCAATATAAAATATAAGAGTTGAAATTAAAGTATATACGCTACATTCTGTATGGGTAACAGAAGAGAAAGAGATTACAGTTTCTTAACCCTATACCTTTTCACTTTACCATCAGTAAATCTATTCAATTGGATTTCTATACATGATTTATTAAACTGAATCATTCGTTATGTTAGTGTATTTTCTGTAGTTTTTTGGAGGGTTATCTTGTGAGACAGCAATGCTATGGTATTGGAAATGCTGTTGGTATAAGTTACTTCAGAATAAAACAACTACTTCATTAACAGCATCAAATATAAGCTATTTGCTTCTAAGGGGAATATTAGGCTTTCAACCGGAGAAAAACTTGCAAAATTCTCTTAGGGAAGCTAAGTTCTGGCATTATCAAACCTACCACTGTTGAAATGTTTACCTTTTTGTCTGTGTTGCATTGCAATGTAAAGCCTCTGAATTGGCAAAGCAACAAACAAACATTTAAAAATAAATCTTTAGAGCTGGAAAATATGCCTTGGCTTTTTTGTCTCATTGCTTTAAGCACTTTCCCATAGCCAGCATAAACAAACTCAAAAAAACATGATGGCTGACCATAATATGTAGTCCTTTGTGAGACTGTGTCTACTCTGTGACTGATATTTCTTCAAGAAAAAGGACTTGATTGATTTGAAAGGAGTTTCTACAAACCCTTATGATGTGCAGCTTGACCAGCTCAGTGCTAAGTTGGAGCTGCTAAATAGAATTGGAAAGCTACAGGACACCTGGCAAAGAAACAATGGTTATTTCTTCTGCTTCAGCGGGCACTTGGATGTCATGTTGGGATGTCAGGGTTGAGGAAAAAAGCATAAGTCAATCTTTACTGAGAATAAAATAATTTTCCTTGGAAAATGAACTTTAGCTAAATCAAAACAAGGAAGACACAATCCAGGTTCCACAGCTCTTTTAAAACATACAGCAGAGAAACAACAGGGGAAATGAGATATTTGTATTATCTGATGAAAGCTATTTGTTTCTTCTGTTAAAAAATGGGCTCTTATTTCAAGAGAACAACAGAAAAAGCTGGAGCCTCCTAACTGAAAGGGGAAAGTTCACAATAAACTTTTTGGTTTTTCTTGAAGTCCAGAGTCAACGGAATAAGTGTATTTTCTTTCATTCTACCTACTGATTACATTAAAACATTTTGAGACAGAAAAATGCATGTATATATTTTTAAATGTTGTCCTAGAGTATCAATCACAGACATGACTATATAATAAAAAAGGAAAGTCATAAACCAGGTCTGTCGCATGTCTTGTCAGAATTTAGGACAAATTCTGTTGCAGGAAGCTGGAAGACATTTATGGTTGTTATTTTGGAGCAGTAATATTTTGCCAGAAGGGAAAATGCTTTGCCTCAAATCACTGTCAAGTTTTGCAACTGAATCCAAAACTTTCTTATGACTCAAGTTTTTGTTTTTCTCAGTTATTTTTCTGAACTTAGAACTCAGTAGTCAATATAAGGATACAAATTCCTCATTAAAGTTCAGAAATAAATTCTAGAACAACACCACCCACTACCATGAAACTACCTAATAGTTCCTAATGACACAAAAATGTCCCTTGAACCAAGCAGAAAAGTATTAAAAATAACTGTATTTGTATAAAGTTGTAACACACTCCAGTGTAGATAAAGTTTTGTGTATATATATCATATATATAAATATACGTGATATATATGCATATATATGTATGCAATATATGTATTATTAAAGATATAGTAACATTTTAAAATGAGACATCCCTAAAGATGGGATTGAATACAGTTGCTTAAGAAAATAAGGAAATAAATAAAAATGGTGGTACGTTAGTAAAGGAGAAGGTACAGGTAGCAACCCTGGAAATGGAGATTGGGAAATGGCATTGTAATAGTTTAAATTTACTATTGTGTTGTATGCAATTAGCCATACCAAGTCAGAAAACAATTACATCTAGTTCACTACCTTAATTTGGATCCCAGACTGTGGCAGATCGGGCAGAAGCAAGGGGCAACCATATTATTACATTTTTCATGTGTACTTAAACACTCCATTAGTCAGCTGTCTTGAATCATTCTTTAGGGTTTTTTTCTCACATGAATTAAGAGAAATGTTTTGAACCTATGCAAACTGAGGCAATCATTTACCTGCATGTGGAGAATTCAACTACAAGCAAAGTGATAGCGTATGTCCTGTTTTGAACTTCTAGTCTGATGATGTCAGTCCTCTGATTCCATTCTTGTTTTATGACAAAAAATAAAAACTCATTCCTTATTCACCTTCTTCTTGGCATCCATGATTTTAGAGACCTCTATTGCATGCCTGAGGTTTCAGGGTCAGTTCTCATTCAGAAGTGTTTATATATCTTTGGGAATCCTTGCTTGGCCTTCTTTGCTTCTTCTCAAGTCTTATTATCCTTTTGGAGATATGAGGACCATAAGTATTTTGTACTCTCTTCCTTTCCTTATCATTCTTTTATATTTTGATTTTATTTTTCATTCTTAGGCTTTTTACTCTTTGCCCTTTTGATAATATTTTCACACAACTCTTCATATAATTGCAAATCTTTAATTAAGTAGTAAGGTTAACAACTGGTATTTACTGACTACCAATAGTAACTCCTTTTTGTTGTGTACAAGAAAAAAATCAGGATTGTTCCCTTTAGTGTGCATAATTTTAATGTTTTCAGTATTGGTTTATCCATTGTACTATGAAGTACTATCGTACTACTCTTCTTCACCTGTTGACACTTTTTTCAACACTGCTCATTTAATAAAAAATTATTCTTGTTCACTCAAGTTTGGAATATATGAAATAAACAGGCATTTCTATTCAGTGTTTTAGCTCTGACATTGTCAATTTTTTAACATGGTGAGTAATGCAAGATGATATGTCTTATACCAGTTCCTACAAAACAATTTCCTACAAAATATTAATCCTCACCACCATTGGTTACCATCATAAGTATAAAACTGTATAACAAAAATAGGATAGTAAGTCATTCTCCTTATTGTAAATAGAATGCAGACAAGACCATACTAGAAGCCCATCTAGTCTTGTATTTTCTCTTTGGTGCGGTTGAAGATAATATGTTGGAGACAGTACTGTAGCAGACATATTTGCAACAACCCATTTGGAGAGTGTATTTCTTTTTATATTTATCAGACTTTACAACTTGAAACAAGAAACTTCGATCCTTCACCCTTCAGGTAATTTCCATCACTCTCCAGGGCACAAGGTAATCTTTAACTGACAGAGCACAGAGCTGTGTTTTAAGGAGGCAGATTCCTCCATCGTTTTCTGCCATGGGTACATTGCATCTTCCTCTGTTGTAAATGTCCCAGGTCAATATTAAAGACAGAGTGCTCAGCTCATCACAGATCTGCTCAAGCATGGCAGGTCCTGTGAGATAACAGATGATCCAGTGTAAGTGCAGCATTTCCTGTCAATAGTACATAATTCCATTTGAAAACACATAGTAATGCATATGAAAAAAGCCAATTGACTGTACTTGTAAGTCATTTTATACCTGGTACTCTTATATATGTGGTATGAAATCTGGTATACACAAAGCTGGATTTTATACCCTTGGTGCAAGCTTTGTAAGTATTCATTAATACTTTTTTTTTTTTCCTGGAAGTCAAGGTTATAATTTCTTTTATTTTTCACAGAGCTTTATATGAGATAAATATTTAAAATTATTTTTATAAATATTTTTATTGTCTCTGTGGAATAGAGAAGACAAATGCAGACTGAAATTGCAGATTGCTCTCACTGCTTCTTTAATTTAAAACTGTTTCTCATAAGTGAAATTGATAATAGTTGTCTAAAAAATACTTTCAACACACAAATAAAAATTGGGGCAGTTCGCTTTCCTGATCCATCTTGAGTAAATATCTGTTCTATGTTTGGTAAATCATTAAGCAACTACTTGCTGGCTGAAAATGGGGACAGTGATATGTTTCGAACTCACAGAGGTGGTGTGATGGACTAAAACCACTAATCACACTAGTGATCATCTAATTAAAGATCTGAGACCAGTGATCATCCTAATCCAGCAGTTTTCTCTGTCAAAATCCTCGACTGTCCCTTATTTAAGCTGTTTTACAGCAGAGACATTGCTTCACCAGAAAAATCAAATATATATTGATAGCTTGCATGTATTTGGGGCCATGCTATGAATCAGATTAAAAGTGTTTGGAGTGTTCTTGACTCCTCTGTCGACTTTTTAAATTGTTTTATAGTTCTCATTCTCTTATGGAGTTCAGATCATTAGGTCATGTCATCTAATTGCCTAGATGCCATATATCAAGATACTCCTTTGGGGAATCCTTTAAATTTTGTATGATTAGGGAATGACTTGTGGGTTGGCTAGCACACATTTTTCAAAAAAATTCTAGTTTGGGATTTAAGCCATACAGAGAGAATTTACTATTTTCCAAGGAATGGGTGTCAATTACAGGAGCTTGAGGGAGGACTTTTCAAATTCTTTTTTTTCCCTACCTAATGTAACAACACTTCAAACAGACACACTGAAAATTTTGCAGGAAGAAGGTGGTTCACGTGGGTACCACTGCCTTAAAATTTCCAGTATGACCAATGAATAAGAGGGAATATCATGCAAGATACAGTCCCAACTTTAAGTGGCAACGTGTCTACGTTCAAAACAGCATGAGAAACTTAGGGTTATATTTTTAAGGGTTATTTCTTTTTATGACTTTTTAAAATGGATTCAGTCCTGTCAGTGAAGTTTCTCTTACTCTAGAAATAATTATGTAACACTTACATAACTTCCAAACCTGAATACCTTCCTTCTGTCTGAATTGAAAAAAATCAGATAAGTACCCAGAAAAGATATTTTTTTCCTTTTTCATTTAACTATTCAGATGTTTACTGTTCCATCCATCCATATATATATGTATATATATATATTAAAATGTGTTGTTCTGGAACTCTGCAAAGTATCTTCATGCCTCCTGTAGATAAATTTGATGTTCTTATAATCACGAAAGTGAAAAATAAATTAGAATACACTTAGGGCAGGTTGGAGAGATCCAATTCTGCATTGAATTTCTGAGACTATTGACCCCCTTTTTAAAGCTGTGTGGATTCCTGGACATTATCAGCCTATTTCTAGATAGATTTTCACCTAATTGCCACAACACGGATTTAAAATTATGAAAATTATCTTAAATATAAGATGATGTGGTAGTTTGAATAAATGCTATTTCCAGATATCATTACCATATGTTATATGTCCCTGTGAAGGTTGATACTAGTCTCCCATAATTAAGGTATGTCTTTCTTGATCATAGTGTCACTTAAAATATCAATGCTCATATGATTCTAACTGTGGGGGTTTTTCTGTTAGAAAACCCTGCATGCTCAGGGATAACTGCCTTTGGTTTTGATTACACACTATGTTAATTGTTGTTTTAAGTGTGCATTCTTATATAACATACTTTCATTAGCTTTATCTCAGTGTTTGCTGGTTTTCAGTTTCCTGTGATTGCACTGAAGACATAAATCACTGGACTTAGTTTTTCTATAAAAGCTGAAGAAAAAAAGCATATCCAACTTGAAGAAGTATTCACTGTTTTACACCAAAAGTTATCCTAACTGTCAAACTGACTAAAGTCTTGTTAACCAACAAAGCATTCACAGAATATCAAATACTGTATAAACTCCCTTGCTGGTGAAGAAATACAACCAAATTTTTCTTTCACCTACATGTGTGTGAGGACAGAACATGTGTGTCTATGAAATTTCTGTAAAAAAGGGGTATTTGCTGACATTTTTCACTATGTAGAGCAGAATAAGCAGCACAGCTTGAGTAAGAAACATATCAGATGAAGGAAAAAAATTAGTATGTAAGAAATGCTGCTTCAGTCCTGATCTTTTTCAGAAATGCTTACCAGAATGCTGGTGGTTCCTAGCAGCTTTTGCTGTAGTCAGAACTGCAGAAATGCTTTTTCATGACAATGTGCTGTTAAGGAGACAAACTGTAATTCATCATTTTCTAAAATCTCTGACTTTCTATCAAGTCCAATTCTTCAGATTCATCCCCAGTGAGACATTTTCAGCTTTACTGGGTCAAATCCTCATTTGGTTTAAGGGCGGTGCTCTTGTGACGTACATTTATTTATCAGCATCATCTACATTTGTAAAAAATTCAGCTCATAGACCTGTGTAGACAAATACTGAAGTGCTTTCTCTCTTTGATTGTCATTAGTTTAAGAAATTACTGGCTTTCAAACAGCTTGGTGACCTTTTATGCCCTCAATTAATTCCTCTCAAAATCTTCCACAGACTGATTTGGAGATTTGTTAGTTTTGCATTTGCATGATAGTTCTGGGAAGCTGAAGAAAATGCACTCTTCCACCTGATTCTTCCCTCCTTTATCAGAGAATACCAAATTTTCAAACATTGATACTATTTTACTCTTTTTGTATTTGTTACTTAATTCACTTGGAGATTCTGAAAAGCTTCAAATAACTGTATTCATCTGTTTTGAGAATTCTTATATTTTCTTGCATATTTTAGTTCTTTCTCAAGGATTTTCTAGGATCTATGAGCTCTTCTCTGATGATTCTTCATGACCATTCATTGTGCTTTCCAGCTTGCCATCTTGGGTGAATATATACTGCAGCTATATAAGTTTGTGTGTGAATATGCAAATATGTGTTTGTATACACACATATATAAGTGTATGCATATGAAGGAATATATATACCAACTCATATATATGCCTAAGATATTTAGAATATGCATATGTGGATATTTATAATATCATATTTAGGCATATAAGGAGGCACATAGACCTTAGGTGCAAGAGTGGGTAGCTCTGTAAAACTATCAGAAAGCATGATTTTCTTTTGGTGCTCTTTTCAAGCTTTTCATGACACTTTTAGAAGTCAAGTGTGTAGTAGTATCTGTTCATCACTGTGACAAAGCATTTTTTGTCTTCTGCAAATTGAAGTTCATTACATTAGTGCTGATGTTCTCTCAGCAGGTGGTCGATGTCAATTATTTTTTGCTTCTGTGTAATGAAAGCTGCTACATATTCATTTCAATTCTGTTACAGAGCTCTGAAGTTCTGACAAGCAATGAGCAGTTCTTCAATCAGGTAAACTTATGAACAGCTTCCTACTAGTTGGAATCATCTTGTCCTGACTAACCTGGGTTTCTCACAACTCGTCTCTATGTTTGCCTCATATACAGTGGCTAGGTTGTCCTTTTCCTTTCTCAGTTTTTAGAGCTTGTTGCAGAAGACAGGCATCCAAACCTCACTTGCTCACTTGTAGCAGCTGTTTCCAAATGCTGGACAAGCTGATTTTGTTTTAACAGGTGCAGGCACAAGATAATTGTCATTGATCTGAGACTTGGACCACGTCCACAGGAGCAACTTACCTTGCCCTTGTCCAAGTCAACACAAAGTCTCTAGTCAGATCAAGCTGAGTTCTGTTCCTTTGGAAATAAGAATCCTTCTCTCAGGACTAGCATCAAGGTGGCTGATATCAGTCACATGGACACAAAACAACCTGGTCTTAAATCTTGAATGAAGTGCTTCTTGGTTATACTCTATTCAGACAGAAAAAAAACCACAACTAAACAAAAAAAAAAAAACCAACAAAAAACAACAAACCAAAACCCAGACTATGATGTTACATTAAAAATCTCTTTCAAGTCTTCAATCTGTTGCGGTACTCAAATTCCCAGTTTCACTTTCAGGAGTCTGCCGTAGCTTTGATATATTTTGCACATAAATATATATATTTATGTGTACATAAATATATATATATAATCTCTAGCTCTGAATCTATTGCAAACTTTAAAAGAACTTTTTCGGTATTCAAAAAAAATTCTAAAAAAAAAAATAGATCTTCTTCCAAAGCTTTTGTCTATCTTATGACTCATTAGAGAGACAGTAACTCGTTGTGTGTTCATATTACACTGGTGACTAAATCTGTTGAGAAAGATCAGAGCTATGCCCATATAAGTCTCCTTTAGTGCCTATTGGAGCATTCCCTCTGCTACGTGCACATGCACTGCCAGGGTGGATGTAGCACCAAAATATTGAAAGACAAGGCATAAAGAAAAGATGGTTGAAAAGATTTACTTCATGTCCCTCTAGATAATAAGTCACCAGAATTCATTTTTATGATTGAAAACAGGAAGAGTAGTGTAGTGGTCATGGAGCTGCCCCTGGTTACCAGAATTGGTTATCTGGACTTAACGCAGTACTGTGTGCATTGGGTAGGTAGAAATTTATCAGCAATATAAAAACATCTGTCATGCTGTCAAGTTTAATGAGAGGGAAGCATGCAAGAAAAGATTGCAATCTAGAGATACAATTAATTCTCTGGAAAAGAGGTTTGAGTTGTATAACTTGTTCATTAAAACACAAAATGACCGACTCACAGACTGACTGAGGCACAAAGGCAGCTCTGGAAATTATCTGGTCCAAGCCTCTGCTTAGAGCAGAAACTTATGTTTAAATTTTATTTTGTGCCTATTGCCTGAGAAAAGTCTTTCTGTCCTCTTTACTCCTCCATCAGATATTTATAATCCCTCTGAGCATTCTTTTTTCCAGAATGAGCAGTCACAATTCTTTCAACCTCTTCTTGTGTGCCAGGTGCCCTGAAGCCCTTCGTTGGACTCCCTCAAGTATGTTCACATCTCTCTCATGCTGGGGAGCCCAACACTGGATCCAGCACTTCAGATGTGTCTTGCCATTGCCAAGTAGAGAAGAAGGATCACTTCTCTTGAGCTGCTACCAGCACTCTTGCCTAATGCAGCTGAGGTTACCTTTAGTCTTCTTGTCTGCAAAGGCACACTGCTGGCTCAATGTCTAACTTCGTATCCACCAGGACATCCAGAGCCCTCTGTGCCAAACTGTGTTCCACATGGGCGTATACTGGTACGTGGAGTTATTCCTCCACAGGGTCAGGACTTGGCATTTCCCTTTGTTGACCTGCAAAACTTTTGACCAATTTCTTCAGGCTTTTGAGGTCCTCCTGAATAACAGGACACCAATCTGGTGCATCAGCCACTTTTTCAAGTTCTGTATCATCTGCAAACACAGTGAGGGTGTGCTCTGTCCTATTGTCTGGATTATTAATGATAATGCTGAACAGTATTGGCACCAGTGTACTTACCTGAGGGAAGTTCTATGTAATATTGTAGAACTGATATTCATAGTTTATGAAAAAAGTTATATTCAGACCATTATATTAGAAACAGTCTGCCTGCCATCTTGATTGTCAGATGCTTCTGTGAGTTTTTGAGTTGCCTTTTCCATTACGGCCATTTTGAGACAGCCCTTCCCTATTGTTAAAAAAAATGCTGTTCAAAAATCAAAGCCTAGTAATTTTTAAACTAATTATCATGACACTCATCTTAAACTAAGTCCAGCACAAAGAGTATGACCAATATTATTTAAAATTTTTCATAGTTTAAGTAAACTTGGTTTCAGTTTTCAGTTGAAATTTTCAGTAGATGGGCATCTCAAAGGCACATTATTGTCAAATGATAAAGAGATAAGTTGTTATAGTTTATGTTAGTCTTCCTTTTCAGAGCTCAGTGGCTGCTCTATTTTTTTTTAATTTCACAAGATTTTGTATTTTCTTTGCTCAGTTCTCCAAGAAGTTCAATGATGTTTCAGTAGTGAAACTTTGTGCTACTTCCTGGAGCTCTTGCACTAGACTAAAATTCATCTGCTGTCTTCTTGGATGACTTTTATTACAATTGTTCATATTGTGCCCTTGGAAATGAAACACAAGTAAAGATTTCTCCATTAGAGGTGATGATGTGCTAGACAATAAGGTAATTAAAAGGAGAGGGCTGACAGAAAAAAAAGGAAGTGTTTTGTAAATCTGTAAATACTGCTAATACTAATACTGCATCAGAAAACATTTTAGTACCAGGATTCAAGTAAGCCTTGCTCCTTTGATGTCCACATGAGCTTTTTTTTACAGAAACTGTTGTTTAACATGCATGTATTATTCAAATACTCAATGTATTGCTGTTTTCTTGTGTTCATGACTTATGGCCAGGCAGGATCAAACTGCTTAAGGTAGCAAATCATATTAGGAAATTGCCACTGTAATGCTTCTCATATACTCAGTAAGTATAGATCTGCAAACATACTTGAATCAGCATACAAATCATAAAATAATAGAATCATGGAATTATTTAGGCTGGAAAAGATCTCTAGGATTATTAAATCCAACCATTAACCAGACAGTATTTATTTTTCTCTTGACATCTAAAAGAAGTGACACTTTGATAATCTTACTTCTACAGGACAAGAGGACATTCAGGGTAATAAAGTTTAATTCTTTTGAACTCTGGAGTATCACACTTTAGCAATAGGCGAAAGTCCACCTTAGTTTTGTTGTCTACCTGACATATTAGAAGACTGGTCCAAATTCACACTTCTGTCTTCCTGGCTATTTACACCCATTTATTTTTGTGCCGGTCTGGTCCTTTAGTTTAAAATGCTGCTTTCACTTTCTGTTCTTTGCTCTTCCCTTTCTCTGACCCCTCTCCTTCCCATGCCCTGCTAGAAGGAAATGTCGCAAGTCATCTTTCCACATTGGTTTTATAGCCTTAGCTAGCCACACATTTACCTTCCAGCCACAATATTAGCCTTCTTCCATTTGAGAGTTGTTTCTGTTTTCTTTATTCACTCTACAAGTCCTCCACTGTACTGCTCCAGTGGCTTTGTACATAGAAAATGTGCAGACAGAGAAGTAAAGATACTGCAGAATCATTGTTAATATCAACTTTTGTATATTTAAGTTCTTAAAAAACTTGTAATCTAACAGCTTCCTGATCTAAGAAGAAAATGAACGAGGGCAAAGAAGGGAGAGGAAGAGATTTAGGTTTGTAAAGGTCATGACTATCTTTGTTCAGAATACCTGCAGTTATTAAAAACTTATAATTAAATGAAAGATCAGTTAAACCCAGTGCAGTCCACTATAGCCATTTATCTCTCTCTGTTTTCATAGACATAGTACCACCATCTCTTGATTTTTCCTGAAAATTAAGTGGTGGTCACTCAGCATTTTTCTGTCAAGTTTGAAAGAAATTTTCAAAAGGTGCTAAGGGAAATATATTCCTCCATTTCCATGTAAATCTCAACTTTATCCCAGATTGCATCTAATCCCTAGTTCACTTACTTTCCTACCCTTCTGCCTACCAACTGGCCTCTGTCATAGTCTGTGCAATAAGAAAAACCTGCAAGGCTTGAATAATAATTGTGTTTCCAAGTAGTTCAGTAGGACTACTTTTTGGATTAAACCTCATTCGGCGATGTCAACTGAAAGATCTGTTATGAAGAATGTATATAAATAGTGTAGTGTACTGGCTTCATAGAGGAAAAAAATGAACTACGTCCATCAAACTGTGTAGAGCAATGTTTATCAGGTTGTGGTTTCTGCATCAATGATGGTCTTTCAAATTTCAGAAGGAGAGTCACGAAATGCCCCCTTTTTTCTGCAAGTACATAATATATGTTTATGAAGACAGATAAACAAAGCAAACAGAGGGATATGGAAGAAATACAAGAACACTGAAAATGTAACCTATGTTCAGTACAGCAGTAATTGAAACTTTTTTGTGGCATTATTTCATATTATGGGTGGATGGTTTGGTGTGTTTGTTTGCATGCGTGTGCTTGTGACCACATACGCTGTGTATCTGTGTGTGTGTATGTTTCTATATTTCAACTAGGTATCCTGCAAATTTGAAAAGTGTGAAAATCAAAGTCATTGTTCATAATTATTCCTTCCAGTTCTATCACAGCATGCAAGTGCAGTAATGAAGAAAATCAAGAACTATGCATGCCACCAGCAGTATCAATGCTGAGGAATTCATTCAGCTTGTTTAAGCCCTCATCACTCCTTTTCTGCAGGTCAAGAACTAGTTCAAAAGAAAGTATTCACTTGAGTGGCACTGGATGTGAAAGGATGAGCTTCCAGGCACTGTACTCATTCTTCCTTTCTCCTTTTAGAAAGTTAGAGCTAAAGGTATTCCTGCATTCCCAAATAACATCTTTTTGTGCCAGATTTGAATCACACTGACAGCCATTATGACCAATGATTTTTCCTCATTAAGAGGTCACAAATAAACTTTACCCTAAAAGCTATTTTTTTCAACTTTAAGAAAGGAGCCTTTGTTTGTTTTTCTGATTGGATTGTAAGTTTGGAGAAAGAGAAATTTCAAAAATATATCAGTTTTTGAGACTAAATTAAGTCTATTAGACATTAAAAAGTATTCTCTCTTACTCCTTCCTTTCACTGCACTCTCAATCGACTAAAATACTTTCTCTTGGACTTTTTTCACTGTACTGTTTCATAACTGGTGTCTATTCGTCTAAGTATGGAAATGATATGAAGAAAATTTATGCACATTCTTAGTGGGAAAGACCACAAAATAATGATAACATCAACTTTTAATTGGTAATATATTCTCTTATACTTTTATGTGTAATATCTGTCTTCTGTACATTGAAGTTTGATAACTGTAATCCTTCACAATAACTTTGAAGAGATAAAAGGATGAGCATATATGATGCACTTCCTACTTTTTTTAACTCTAAGGTATTAGTACATTAGTAGAATAAACATTTAGTTTTTTATTTAACATGGGATTTCTGTTTTAAAATATGCAAAACAGAATATTTGAAAATATTGCTATAAAAATTGAAGCTAGCACAGATTCTGGCCAGGATCATCTCTTTCTTAAACAGGGAAGAAGAATGGGAAGAGGAAACCTTCATGATTCTGAGATATCTTTTAGGTCAGTTCATCCAAGTCATCCCTTATGCAATGCTATCAAGATCAATAGGACTTGCTATAGAGTGACTTGCTGAAGTTACTTTGGACAAATTATTCTCCAAGAACTTCACAGTTTTTATGGTATTTTAAGACAATGATTTAAAAAATCTCAAAGGCATGGCAATTCAAAGTATTGATCCTTAGCTTGGAGATTCAGCTAATTATATCCAAACATCACAAGTTGATAAAGTTTTCAAAACTAGCCTGAAAAGTTAGGTGGGCTAATTCAAGTGATCTATAGCATTCTCTCCTTAGGGTCAAGTTTAAGGCACTGTAGAAATGCCTTTTAGAGCAACGGCAGCACTTTGCCTCCTGCCAAAATTGGAAAGTGTATAGAGCCTGAAGAGAAAAAATATGTATATTAGGAGAATTCAGCAAATTTCCTGGAACTTCAGTCCCCTCTATGTGTTCAGAAATTTATTTTATTATCATATTGCCCTGCAGATATCATTTAATTTGAAATAATTCTGCTGTAACCTTTTTACTTCTTTAACTCTTTCTACTTTGGGAGTATATCCTTTTGTACATGACAAATACCAACCACGTAGAGCTGCATTTAGAAAAATATACACAGAATGGCTATAGTTAATGAGAGAAACACATAACATTGCGTTTCAATCTCAAATGCAAAAATAAAACCTGGTTTTAGCAGTTAGGAGAAGGACAACATAGCATAGAGCATTTAGAAAATGCTGCAAATAAATCGAAAACTACTTTACAACCCTTTTTTTTAACTCTGAGAAAATAGCTTTATTCAGCTTTATTAGTATTTTCAAGAGTGCTGTATCCTTCAAAATATATTCTTAGCAGTCAAAGTCATAATATTTTGTATTCTACTATACAGCTATACTGAAAATACCCTTGTTAAAGAGAGCCTTTGGTAAATTCTACTTTGAAATTGAGCCTGAACAGTAACTCCTAAAGCTACAGGGTTTTTTCCATAAAACAAGAAGTTATCAGCTGTTCTACCATGGTCCACTCTTGCCTGAAACCCATACTGAGGAAAAGTGTGAAAAATTACTAAAGGATGAAATAATTTCTAGACAAAATTTGTGTTTTGGCTAAAGAAAAGAGAAGGAATCAGGAGGAGAATAAACATGATTTATGTTTCTGTTTTGTTCCATATGCACCAATTACAAACAAATTTAGCTGCTGGTGGCCAGAAACCCTAAGGATCTTGTGATGTGTATTCCTGTTTGTCTCTAATCTTATATTAAACATTGTACTGAGGTCTGTTAAACATTGATACGCTTTTTGTGCACTGTAGGTCATCTGAGACCATCATGCCTAAATTCTGTAAAGACCTGGATTAGGTTTATGCATTGTTATTGTGGTTTAGATACATCTCAGCACTCAGCCTATTCTTTTTAAGGGAGAAAGTCAGCCTGACTGTATATTAATATTGGTATCATTGTAGTGATTAGCTGCTCAAACCTAAAAAAAAAAATAATTCAGCATAGTTTTCTGCTCCTCATTCTTCACTGCATCAAAGGAATTTTGTCCATCTTTAAATATGGGAAATTTTCAAAAATTCATATTCATATTTTTTTGTGTACAAACCTATGTAAAGAACTCTAATTGTTTTAAACCCATATAATACATTGGTTCAGAAACATTGTTTCTCTATTTTCTTTATTATTTTTCAGAGCAAGAACCTTCTTCTCTTTTGGATAAATATTTATTTCCCCATTGCTATACCTTTCTGACTTTTTAATGTATGTAATAGAACTTAGTGTAGGTCTGGATTTAGACAAATAATATATTCTATTTTTTTCTAAGAGGTGCTTTTAAGGCAGGAAAAGCCAAGAACATTAGCAAACTACACACAGACTTAACTTTTCAGTGCCATTTTTTGAGGTCTTTCGTTTATTTGAGATTGGTCCATACAACCTTTATATTTACAGAAATAGTACCTGCTTATCTGCCTATTAATACAAATCATCAAAGGATAGACACATATTCTATTTCCTGGGTGCAAATGGGAGGATGACAGAATGGCACCATGAATTTCTATGTCTTCTTCTTAAATCATTTTAGTTTCCATCTTGAAAGCCAGCAGCTGTTGTTTATCCTTCAGTATCTTTCTTTTAAAGCTATACTATTAAATACGCAAGAGTTGCATCCAGTATGTCTTTACTCACTCTTCACTTGGTTGTGCTGGTATGTAGATGACTCCTGGATCTCTAAAAGCAGCTTAGTCCAGACTGTTCTCTGTATCTCAGGATCTCAGTTGTTCAAGGCAATTTCCCAATTTCCCCAATGAGATAAATATATTTGCAGACATCTATAAGTGGCTTGCTACAAAGTGGGATGTTAGCCTGATTATTCTCTGCTGTTTAACAGAATGACACAGCTCTCTTCAGAGCATAAGTTTTCCTAAAAAAATTTCTGTTCTTAACTCTTAGTAGCATGTGAAAACCCTCTTATCAGCTACCATGAACATTTCCTATTGTCTGTGTTTGCTTTTTTGTGTAGTCTTATCCTCTTAGGATCAGAACAATAAATAATTTTTGCCAAAGGACACTCAACTTGATATATGTCTGTTCAACTTTATAAACAATGGAATATATTGTAGTAATTCTTGAGCTTTAGATTTTGAGCTTTAGAAATACATGTGGGAATCTTTTGTGTGTGTGTGTGAGATTACAGTAAGAACAGCTTATTTTATAACATCTGAATTTATCCTATTCTGAATTTATTAAGGTCAATGCTTTAAAGAAACAGAAGTAGGTAAAAGAATGCACCTTAGCTTTAAAATTTTTTGCTTGAAAAGGTGCAGGAAGGTTTGACAGGCTTAAACACCAAACAAAACCAAAACATCAAGAAACCTAGACTACAGAGCTTTGCTTTTCCTATTTCTTAGCTATCTTAGCAGAGTAAGAAGAAAAAATAATATTGTGAAGAATTTCAGAAGCATCCCACTGACTTTTTTCTGAGTAGTAAATATCCCTTCTGTTTTTCAAAATCCCATTTTTGTGTTCAGTTAAAATAGTAACTTTTGTCTATCATTATATATTTTTTATGTTCTCTATGTACTTCTGCAAATATTCCCAATGAAGTAGGCCATGGAAAAGTAATGCTGGTTTTTTTTGGCACAGCATACTAAAACCAAGAACAAATTAATTGTTTGCAAAGTGCTGTGCCAATAGAGAGCTGTAAAGCTCCCAAAATCTGAGGTTATATACACATTAATGTACTTTAAAAACTAGTGCTAGTAGCTAAACTAGAAAGTTAGCTGGTGCCTAATGTTGGTTTTGGGTTCCCCCCCCCCATGCATATCTGGATACAGCTGGCCACAGATTCACTTTTTTTTTTCCCCTCCAGAATTGGATATATCATACTTAAATCTAGGTGGCTAAACTAGAAAGACAAATCTAAGAACCAAATACCAAAACTTAGACTCTGTTACTTTATGGATGTAATGCCTTGAAAGACTATACCAGCTTTGGCTGATACAAACTTTTGCTGAGGTACTTGCTAAAATATGAACTTTTATTTTGAGGATTGTCAATTGACAAGTTCCAAAATATTTAGGTTGTACCTGTGTGTAAGCATGTCTGAAAGCACAGAGGAAACAGATGAACCAAAGCTTTATTGGGTACATGGAGTGCCCTGTCCTTGGTTATGTGCTGTCTTGGAAGGCTAGTGCTGCAGATCAAGGCATTACCATAGAAATGATATTTTCATAATAATATGGCAGATATGTTTTGCCTGTTCTTTTTAGCTCTCTCATCCATTTTCACTGTGAAGCTCCTTTAAACATCTTTTTTTTTTTTTTTTTTTTTTTTTTAAGTAGTTTTCAGTCTTGGATCCCTGTTTGTGTATCTAATGCACACCAAGCTTATTACTCCTTTAGGGGTCAGCACATGCTGGAAGTCAAAGGACAGATTTTCACTGTAACTACAGAAAAATCAGGCATTTGACCTAAAGTCAATATCCTTCCCCTTATTAATTAATTCAAGAATTAAGAATGCAGACAAAGGTGGATCCTAACATGAGTAACTCTGCAAGCCCATTGCAGCCCACTGTCTCAGCATCTTAAATATTGGAGGCCCAATGAGACATAAAACCCATAGCTTTGGAATGAGCTGTGTCAGTCAGCTTGACAAGTACTCTGTTTGTTTTGTTTTTTTTTTTTAATTTCATAAAATTTCATGTCAAGCAAGGCATATTGCTGATTAAGACCTAAGGTCCACAAACAAATGAGCTATTGCAACAACTCACTGCTGCTGTTGATCCTCCTGTTTTCACAGTCCCAAAGTCCTTCTTTCTACCATTTTGACACTACCATTAATATTAATTCCCACTCAGAAAGACAGGAGGTAAAAATAACTTGAGATTGCAACAGAGAGTTAGGCAAAGAGCAGAAAACTGTTCTGTGCTCACTTCAGTCACAGCGCTATGGAATGAAGGGAGAAGGCAGCAGACTGGCCCTGTTCATGTGCCAATGCTGCAGTTGTCTAAAATGAGAATACAGAAAGGTCTTTCCCATTCTCATGACCACCCTAAACAGAAACTAAAAATATGTATCTACTTTTTTAACTGGGAGCACAGAAAAATATTACACACATGTATTTATTACACAGGAGAAGAATAAGGACAATATGTTCAACCGAACCTTACTCTCTACCTCTCCACATCTACCCTCTCAATCCTCTTGAAAGACTTACAGTAAATTCAAGGGCCCATGTCTCCAAGGCAGAAGTGCTTGCAAAAGAAGAGTAGGTATATTTTAGAAAGGTGACAAAGCACAAACTGTATTTGAGATCTCCAGAATTGTATAATACATCTGTGGGCAACTTCCCACTCTGAAGTGACTGAAATAAACAATTGTCTTGCAAAAAGCTTGTATACTCAGCAAAATAGTGATGGCATTTTCCAAAATGCTTAGATTTAAATGATTTATGTGGTGACCTATGAAGTTTTTGATATTGTCTATATTTAAAAAAAATAAGTATTTGATTTGTTTTTATTAAAGTGCTTTTATTACAATGCATTGCAAATAGGAATTCTCCTACTGCTGACATTGTAGGTTGAGTTATGAGACAATAGAGATAAAGGCTGCACGTTAGATTGCGTCTGTTTTTATCAAATTGGTTGAGTGGATGAACTTTTCAGGTGAAATTTGAAAAGTTCAGACTTATAGCAAATATTAAGAAGAAATGAAGCAGATTTAAAGGAAAGATACATATATATATTACATTATTTAGAGTCCAGAAATGCAAGTAAGAATAAGTTTATGTAGATAAAGATATTTTGAGTTATTTGTGTTATTGTCTTTTTGGTCACCTGAGTTTCTGAAGAGTAATTTGTCAACGTAAAACTCAGATATGTGCTGGTAATTGTACTTAATATGAGTGGCACAGTGGTTTTGTTTCAAATATGAAATGCTTTAAATTCATAGGATTCAACTCAAATCTAAATCAAAAATTATTGAATCTTCCTTTACATAATTTATAAAAAGAGTTTCAGAAATGAGTTCTGTTAGAGCATTCTGCTTTTCTGTAGAATAATACGCCTTGAACTTTGGAAAATGTTTATACTACTAAGACATTTCTTTTTCTTTCTGTTATTTATGTTGAATACTTCTTATATAGGATGCAATTCTGCTGAATCAGAAAGATTGTTTATCAGATAGGTAGATTGATAATACACCGCAAAGGTGATAGAATCTGTTCCAATTGATTTTTAGCCCTACCAAGCAGTTCCTGTTGTTGTATATGAAATATGCAAGGTTCCAGAATGCCATTATGTCTTGAAAGCAAATAATAGTACAATTTCCATCCCTATTCAGAAACAGATCCTTTACTCAGATACATACCACCATAACTACAATTGGCATCAGTAGCAGCTGTGCATATGTAACTAAGGGCAAAGCTTGGCCCTAAATCAAACTCATTTTCTGCTGCAAAAATATCCAGTTTATATTCAGTTTATATTTTAGATGAGCCATTCAGTTATCTTTCTTTCTTCAGTAACATATAATGAATTGTAAACCTTCAGCAATTATTTGTTGTATATTGTTCCATTGCATTGCCAAAACAATTAATATGTATTTCTATTATTCTGCAAAAATCAGTCATATGTTCTAGGCAACTCTTGCTATTCTGAATGTTTTTGAGACAATCCAAAAATTAAGCCCTGTAACACAATAAATACAGTATTGACCTTGTTAATGACAGATTTCAGGTTTTACAGTAGCTTGACAAAGCCTAAGGATTTTTCAGGCTTTGTCAGGACTTCTCTTGGCCTTCTCAGAGCTATGTTTCACATTATTTAGCTGTAAAAACAATATTCTAATGACCTATTTCCTAATGGCCATTTCCTAATTTGTTTTACTTTTGCTGAGCTCTATGTAACCAAGTAGTATAACCATAATTTTTGTATAGATAATACTACTAAGTAATTATTTTGTGTAGAATGAACTATTTATGACCCATAATGATGAAGTGTAATGGAATAAAAGACTGGGAGTGAAGCAGAGCCCTTAAATGTGAGGAAAAGGCATGTAGTGCAGAGTGTACAGGGATGGGGTCATGACAGAGGTGGCAGGTGGTGATACTGAAACTCTAGTACTATAAAGAACTCATGGGTGGTCACTTACCTTTTGATAGGGAAATACAGCCTTCAAACCTGGGTAAAACCAGTTTATAGAATTAACAGGAGAATGAAGAACAAAATAGGAAAGACGCTTGTTTGACATGTAAGAAATCCAGATAGGGGCCTTCCAGTCAAAAAAAACAAACCCAAAACAACAAAACAATATCCGAAACAACGAAAAACACAAACAAGGTGCAAAAAACTATGTTAGAAATATACAGTTGGGCTGAAATGAGGAGCAAGAAGCTGTCAACACAAACATGATACACCTGAGAGAAGGACATGGATTGCTGATGACATGCTACAGTGCCCCACTCCTTCTATGATGCTGCAGAATGTAAGACCTATAGAAGCAGTCAAGGGCAAAGAATAATTTCACAGAAAGAAGTACAAACTCCAAGAAATTTCTGTATAACTGTACAATTATAACTGTCTGTTATAACTGCATTATTACTGAGACTTTCCTCTGAAATAATTTTCTCCCCCCCCTTTTATTTTCTTGTAATTTCTATAATGCAGCTAATAAATTCTTGATATTGCATAAAGAGTGGGTTTGGTTGTTTTTTTTTTTTTTTTACCTTTTGCCAAAAGAAACATTTTGAGCATAGCAGGTACACTGTAGTGGTCTTTAGCAGGAAATTCAGCCCCTATATTGATCATGCCATCTGCTCACACACTTAAGGAATTTCTGAGTCTCAGAGATACTCCTCATGTAGAACATTTCTTCATCCTATTCATGTGTGAATTCCCAACAAGTCAATTTAAACAGAAAATTATAGCATTGCATTTTTCAATGTCTTCAATAGGTACTTTTTCCTAAGGGATAAGAAAAGCATCCATGCTCTAATTTCCTGCTCCAAAACAGCAAATATTAGATGAAGTTAGAGTTCCATATATTTCTCTAATTTTTTATGTCTTGCTATAAAATAATGATCTTTGATGGTCACTATTAAGATTTCAAGATCATTCTTACTCCTGATTACCTTGTTCTGGGCGGACTAAATTTCAGATGTTAAAAAAAAAATAATATCTGCAACAGCTTGAAATAATTGTCTTTTACCTATCTCTTGGCAAAACCAGAATTTCCACCAACATTATTGCTGAAGAAAAATATGTTCTTTGTGATATAGACTTACTCATCCAGGTGCTTACAGAGGTGCTTACTCTAAGAAAGAGACTCCTCATTATCTTTAATTGTCTGTATTTATTTCTGTTTTAGAAGACTGAAGACTCTTAAAATACTCACTGTTTATCATTCAGTTTAACTTGTGAAAATAAATGTAACAAGGAAAGCAAGATGAGCTTGTGAAAGATTAGGTTCTATATTCATAAAATTTAGGTATTTGGAAGATCATAAGATTTTTTTGCCAGTCATCATAGGAAATAGGATTCATTTATCTGATTTAAGTAGAATCTTCCTAGAACTGTTAAATTTTACAGAGGAACAGAACGATGAGATGACTGGCTGAAAATATTTTCCTAGACTTTTACTGAAAGAAATAATACCTAAAAGACTGTCTGTCAGACTTTATCTACCCTCACCAATGAATCCTAACTGTAATGTCCTTAAATCCAATTAGTTCCTCATATCTATCATAACTCAGAAGATGAGTTATGTGTTATTCTCCAGTAATACTGAAAACATCAAATGATGACTTTTCATAGGACACTGACTTGCAACATAAAGCAACAAAACAAGCACATATTTGGACCCTAGTTCTAATTCTTAGAGAAAGATGTCAGTCACAGACTTAGGTGCACAACAGCAGTGGGATAAGAGTGAGGATAAGAGAAATAAAGATACTGGAATTTCCTCCAGGAGTTCAGGCTGCAACCCACAGCAGTGGCTTGTCATGGTTTGAAGTCCCAAAATCCAATTCCTGATTCTTAGCCCCCCTCCCACATCTCAACCCAGTGTGAGATGGGTTTTCCAGACACTACACAACACTCAAAATGGGGGGAAAGGGATATATTACAATACACTGTACAAAATAAATAGTATAATACATTACATACAATCTTAACTCTATCTCTACCATGATATACAATATTTACAATGGGTCAAATCTCTTCTCCCTTCCAAATAAAAGTCCAGGAGGGAAGAAGAAAAAAAGACCCCTTCCAGTCTCTGACCAGCAGTCCACTAGGCAGCAGGCTCTCTGTGTCTGTAAGGAGGTACAGATGCATGCTTGTGGGAAGCTCTCTTCCTGCTTGGCTGGATTTTGGAATGGACACATGTTCAGGGCAGAATCCAAAGAGCAAAGTAAGCCTACTGTGGCTTTTACTCAGTGTCTTTACGCAACATCAGTGAGCAAAAGAGTGGTAATAATGCTTGTAAATCACTTTCTGTAATTTTTTTTCCTGTATTCATCTTTATGTTTGAAGTCATATTTTTGAAGTTTGACAGTTGTTTTTTGATTCATGAATGGCTGCATAACATTTATGCTGGAGGCAACATTTTGCATCTCCAACAACCTGCATATGTGAACCCATACATGGGTTCTAC
The DNA here is from genome assembly GCF_003984885.1 of Neopelma chrysocephalum. Classification (NCBI taxonomy): domain Eukaryota; kingdom Metazoa; phylum Chordata; class Aves; order Passeriformes; family Pipridae; genus Neopelma; species Neopelma chrysocephalum. The sequence continues at coordinate 7,001,084 of NW_020897737.1, forward strand.
CTTTTCCAGACCATAAGTTAATACACATAATCATGCCTTTATTTTCTCCTCTACTTTTTTAAGAAATAGGTGCTTGAGTTTTTAGCTTTTAAAAAACGGGAGTTTATATAATTTAGTGTAACAGATGTTTGCACTTCAATGTTTCCATGGAAGTATCTAGCTTATTAAAAATTAGTTTCTTGCTGCCATAGTGTCTTGAAAAGAAAACCCTCTCTGGTGTCATGAAAATAATTGCTTTACCTCTTCAGGATTTTTTAACTATTTGAATTAAGGAACTTTACTAACCATCATTAAAATCTCTTCTTTTAAATAAAAATATTCATTCAAATTACGGTAACTCTTTTCCATATTTTTATATATATTGATAGATCATTGGGTCTGATCTAAAACCTTATTGTAATTGTTGATAGAAAATGTTGGACCAAGTCCAAGGCAGTGAAGATAAATAAGTAGAAATGGAAATGAAACTCGTAGAAAACACTAAGTATTATCATAATCTATTTCCTATTTGCATTTCTGTCCATCCTCCATCAGTGTTTTAAGATCTTTCCTAATGAGAGAAAACAGCGTGTTGAATGTCAAGAGCTGAACAAGAACTGAAATTCATTTTTAGGATGAGGAAAGTGACATGAAATTGAATAGAACTTTTACCATCAACATTATTCATAAGGACCATTTGTTGATTAAACTATCTGTTGTACTCTCAGCATGTCATATCACATCAATCACATATGAATTTAAATTAAAGCCATATTCCAAAAAATAATAATTGCCAAGTTGCCACGTGTACCATCTGAGTGCTAAATTTAAGCTTTTGCAGTACTTCAACAGCTGCATGAAGCCATGAATAATTCATTAACTGTATGAAATAGTAGATTAGAATTAACCAACTAGTTGCATATTTTATCTAATGTTTAGAATTGAAGAAATTTAACTAGCAAATTCACCAGATACTTCCTAATGAAAAGCAATTATTTTGTGCAACATTTTGGAAGATCTACTTAATCCTTAATGTATACTTTAGGCAAACAGAGAGGAATTGAGCTACATTGCAGAATTGCGGGGTGAAAAAGAATGAAATAAAAGAAAGAAAGAGGAAAAGAAAGTCTTCTGCTGGATATAGGTAATGTACAAGTGGTTTCTGAAATGGCTCCAGGGATTTTTGTTCTTGGATTTCTTAACAGGCAACAGGTGTTTTTTTTATAAGCTTGCTTTCATTCATTATATTTTTGTATTTTTAGATGGAAGGAATCATTATATACTTTCTATGCACATCAGGAATGATTTGTCTTTTTTCCTAAGTAACAAGCATTACAGTCCATATTCTCCATTCCTGAATTGCCAGAGATAGGTCCGTACCGGGTTTTCACATTTTTTGTGGCTGATAAGTAACAACAACTATCTCATAGAAGAAACTGAAAATTTTCTTTGCAGGCACTACAAATTCTTGTTCTTAAACAAGCTGCCAACACATAGCGCATTTTATATCGGTAGACTCAAAAGTAAACTATTTTTAAAGCCAGGAAAAGGGGTGCATTGTCTCACCAAGAAGTGACTTAAATCACAGGATTTCTAAATCATAGACTCAGAGACTATCTCAAGTTGGAAGGAACCCATGAGGATCATTGAGTCCAACTCCCTGCTCATTGGAGGACTACTTAAAACTAAACCACATGGCAAAGAGCACCATCTAGATATTTCTTGAACTCTAACAGGCTTGGTGCCATGATCACTTCCCTGGAGAGTTTGTTCCGGTGACTGACTACCCTCTCAGTGAAAAACCTTTTCCTAATGTCCATTCTGAACTTTCCCTGACACAACAAAAATCACTCTGACTGAGGAAAGGATTTTCTCTTTCGGCAAACTGCTGGCTTTGGAAGCTGACAGGGTATTTGTCTTCCTCTTCATCACAGGGGCGGTGTGACTCTTGAAACCTTTATTGAGCATTATGCTGACCTCAGGCCTCTGGGTTGGCACCCTTTAAGCTGGAGCTTAAACATTTCGATTGTGGAGCTCATGGACGTATGTGATTGTAGTTGGGGGGGGTTTTGATTGTTTTTAGGATGGTATTCCCTTTAGTCTGTGAGAGCAGGTACAATAACACATTGTGCAAATTTGTGACTGAGACTGCAGCATGGCTCCTAAGGGGAAATAGGAATTAATAACAGCATATCCTGTGTTAAAAAAGAGAAGCTCCATCACTGAGCAAAGATGTGAAACTTTATTCCTAGAATGCCCTTTGCCTGCTTTCTTTTGTCATACTTTCACGTGTAAAGCAGGGTGGGAAGATGTTTGTGATACTGTCTGTAACTTGTGTGGGACTTAATGGGTTTTAACCTCCTTGTTTTGTTAATACAGATACTTATTCATTCTTAGTGAAAAGAAATTTTAATCTAACTACTTTTTTGAATGATTTATAACAATCATATCCAGACCTTCACTTCTGTATTATACTGCTATCTGCAGCTAGTAGCGGAGCATTTATCCCACCTACTATGAAGAGGTCAAATCACATCAAGTCAAATTTAGGAAATTGTGTAATTTAGGGCACAACACAAGAATGTATTTCCTTGCTTTAAAAGTACTATTACTACTACTACTACTACTACTACTACTACTACTACTACTACTAATGATAATTATAGTGATGGGGAGAGAGGGAGGATGTTGCATGAAAAGGGGAGATTTCCTTGACACTTAGTATTGGGAGACTTCCTTGATCCTTAGTGTATGATTTGCCTGTCAGTGCCCCAGGAAAGCTGAGACCCATGTGCCCAATCAATCTGTCAGTGACCCATTATGGGTACCCTTCACTGAACAGTCCTGCTGGATCGGAGGGAGATTCAACTGACCTTTTTCTGGGTACTACACCGACAGCATAAGGCAGATCCCTCAGTGAGTCTTCCCACTTTATTCCAGTGTGTTCCTGCTGCTGGCAACTGCCAATGCCTGTGAAGGACTCACTCTAAAAATTTACAGAATAACACTCTTTATTAACACAGAGTAATAACAGGTTAAGGTTCGAAGAATGCTGGTGATTGTATCTGACTGCAAAAATATATTGAAAGCAATACACAGACAAGCTCTAATCCCAGTAAAAGTATTCAGAGCATGTAGAGTATTGTTCTTATCCAATAACCATCCCTATGGGGGGAGAAGACAGGTTCAGCCTGTCGGCGGATTCCAGCAGTTATGATGGAATCTTCCCCAACTTTTCCCCCATTCTCGACTTACTTTTATACTATTTCTTTATGTTTAGGTGGAGCTTGAGTGACTTCAGTCATAAATGCCTTTGTTGCTGGTCAGTGTAAAATTCTCTTGCTTCACTTTTAAAGATACAGTCAAAAAAACAAATGTAGAATGCATGCCCAGTGGGGGGTGGTCACACTTTGGAGGCAGGTAATTTTGGGGTAGAGGTGTGCATTAATATTATAATTAGGCTTTAATGAACCATGTTCATCTCAGAAGAGAGATTTCACCACAGTTGTTGGCTCAGCAGCAGAACATCTTTTCCTGTCTCCCTTGGCTGATAGGCACTGTGAGGTTTTATCAGCTGCAAAATACCAAGTTCCACTCCCTGCAAGGATTTCTACAGCACCTGGCCACAGTGTCTCCACTCCACTCCACTCCACCCTCCATTCCATCCCCCTTAGCAGGTGCTTACTGTTGTAAGGGGAATCATCATGGAGCTGCCAACCATGTTCCATCCAGGGAGTAGCAGCTGCATTTTACCCTATAATTTCCATACTATTGTAACTTCTGTTTGGATTTGAATATAACTTTTCAGTTTCCTCTAATCTTTACCCCCAGCCATCTTCCCACAGAGGGGCGGGAAGGCAGGGGGAGAGAGAAAGGGTGAAGAAGGGAGGAAAGGGAGAGAGGGCAGAGATATGGGTAATGCTACCAGTGTAGTAGAAACGGCATAGTAATAATACAAAATGGTATTACTTTTACTTAGAGTGATATATCAGTCCTTTGGTGTAAAATAATTGCAGTGATGCAGTACTCTAATAGAGGGAACTATTTTGAAGAGTTTAAGGTACTCAAGCATTGCTTTTATTTGCTTTGCAACTGCTTATGCATAATAAACCAGGGGCTTACAGCTGCCAGTGCTTTAAAGATATCTAAATGAGAAAACTCCTAGTCCAGGCAAAACACTCAGAAGAAATAAGTAAAAGTGAAGAGGCAAAATGAAGTAACAGTGCAGTGAATATTTTAATGAAAAGCAGTTGATTAAGGTGATGGGTGGTCTGATTGAATGACAGAACAGTTGGCCTAGTGCAAAATTCAATTCATTGAGGTTAACAGGAACAACTTTCTACATAGATATTGTGTCAGCCTCTTATTTTTCTTCATCTTTTTCCCACTCTGTCAAGGAGATAATTGAATAAAAACTTTCAATGCAGGTCTGTGTAATGCGTTACTCTTTCCGATTTTTTTTTGCATGATTTTTTATGATGTTACCAAGCATGTACATAAAGACAGATATTTGTTCCATCACCTAAGCTTGTATTTATAGTAATTTAAAAAATCTCCCAGTATGATATATTTCTCAGGATCTCAACTAATTAGGACAACTGGTCAAATGGCACATTCCTGATTATGCCAGCGTATATGGCAATTAAGAAAATTCTGCTCTAGTAAGGTAATTTCATAGTCACAAAAGGATATGTATAATTATTCTGTGTAATTATAATATTGTTTAGGACTTACAAGATGCCTTCTACCTCATGATCTCAAAAAGTTCCTCAGAAGAATTTGATTTGTGTTCAGGCCGTGGTGTGTCTGCTGCTACCTCCATTTTACAGATAGGGAAAATAAATTATAGGAAGTCACTACATGTGCAAAAGCCTATGCAGTAAACCATTGAAAGAAGCTGATTGAAAGAAAGAGAATCAAAATTTTTTCTCTACTTTCATTCACTAATTTCTGATGCATTCAAATGCATGCTAGATTGTATGTCTTAGGCATGTGTCCTCAGAGGTCTCCTCTAGAGTATACACACAGTATGTTTGGCTTTAACTCAACCCACTTTATAGATGCTTCAAACAGCTGAATCCAAATTTGCACATCATAATTTAAATCTGGGAAAAATGAAAGACTCATGGCCGACAGACTTGTCTAAGAGGGGCAGCAGCTCTCAGAACTGCTCTTGGAGCAGCAATTTCCTTGATACCTCCTCCTCCTCAGGTCTTGTCTGAGTCACAGTTGTATCCATGCCCTTCACAATACATCCATAATGCACACATACTCCAATGTAAGGACTTTGAATTGAAAAAGCAACGCTGAGTAAACGTCTGCCACTTTTCATGACAAATGATAAGTGAATAGGAACAAAGGAATCGCACAATTTTGTGTTAGAATTTAATTATTTCTGTTTTCAGGTCTTAAAAAACAGCATAAAACAAAAAATAGATTTCAAAAATTTTAGTTAAAACTTTTTCTTTACATCCCAATACTTACCTCATCATCCATATCAACTTTTATGTAGCTCACATCCCTAAGATGTCTTTCAGACATTGTGTTTCAGTGCAAATCTACTCTTTCCTTCCTGTAATATAATTTCAGTTTCCCCCTAATAAATATATACTTCAAATGTTTCTATTCCATATTAAATAATAATTTTTGAAAATGACGAATCTGTGAATCAAACACAGAAAATTTTCCTGTCATCTAGAGTCTATGTAGATGATAGAGAAAGAAACTTCATCAGGCTTAAAGAAATTTAATTAATGTTGCAGTCATCCCCAAGATACACAACGTGATTGACATACAAAACATCTGGGGGTGAGGAGGTAATAAAGAATGAATCAATAGTCCATATAATCCACATTTCAAATATTTTGCAGTAATTAGATCTTTAAAAAGCTGTAGAAGAAACAGAGATATCAGAATAAAATTATTAGGAAGAAAGGTAAAATAGGACAATAAAGAATAATTCTCTTGTAATAACAACCAAAATAATCAAGGACAAGTGGACATAAATTAAAACATGAGAAGTTCCACCAACTTCTTTCCGTTGAGGGTGACAGAACACTGGAACAGGCTGCCCAGGGAGGTCTTGAGTCTCCCTTTCTGGAGGCATTCAAAACTCACCTGGATATATTCCTTTATCACTTGCTCTAGGTGACCCTGCCTTGGCAGGGGGATTGGACGAGGTGATCTCCAGAGGTCCCTTCCAAACTTAACAATTCTGTGATGGTAGTAATTAGAAGAAGAAATATTTTTTGAAACATTTTTTATCACAAAATGTGCAGTTCAGGGTCACTGTGTCTTATCAGGCATTTAGAAAAAGAATTAATCATTATTACAGAATGCAAAACTATTTAGTGTTAAAACATACTATCGATGTGGAATTGCATAAAACAAGCTAGAGGGCATAAGTCAGACTTTCTCTGATTTTGCAGATTTAAGAGGAAATGTTCCTTGCAGCTACTTTATGAATGTCTAATACAGAAACCTTCCTTCAAATCCATCTTGGAGGTGGGATAAGAAACCATATGTTATATTAAGACACCGCCATACACTGTGGGCTTTCTGCTACATGATTTTGGGATTGAGGAGGAGGGGGCAGAATAAAGAAATCTTGGCTTTTCTATAGGCACAAAGTAAGAATTTAGGTCATGTTTTCTCTCATTCAGGACGCAGTTGTCGGCCACTCTAAACTACCCCTTTTTCTCTAAAGTATATTACATATATAATATGTAATAATATATATGAAGTATATTACATAGTATATCTAAAAGATGTTTTGGCAAGGTACTTACAGTTAAGTATTCTACAGAAAAATACTGCTCAGACTTCTCCTTTCTTTACTATCATCATTTCAAATTTGAGTCCCTTAGTTCAAGTCCCTTGTTTCTTTCCAGTTGAACTGGAAAAACATGCCAGAGTTGTGATGTGAACAAACAAGGACAAGGAAAACCTGTCTAACATAATTTTACTTGACACCTAAATTATGGTCATGTTGGGCTCAGAAAATAGAGAATGCAGCAGAAATCGACTGTGCCATTTTTCCTTTAGTGCCAGTACATTCGCTGTTGTCATGTACTGTATATCAAAAATATACAGAACTAATCAAAGCTAACTAAAAGTTTAGGTCAAAATATTTTTCTCTTGAGCTACTTTGAACTTATAACTACAGTATTAGGTTGAAAAATAGTCAATTTTTGTTTATCCTATTAGTCCTAATGTTACTATGCTAGAACCTGCTCTCATTTATTTTTGTATGTTAGCTGGAAAGCTCACCCAATTTTTGATTTTTATAAATGGTCTTCAACACTAAAACAAATTAGTACCTTTTAATTCTATGTTCACTTTAAATAAATGGAAATTTCATTAAATCCAATGCAAAATTAGATATAAGGTTTTTTGCAACTTTGACATTTTTTTACTTTTAAAAGAAATATAATTTTGTATCATATTCAACAATTGTAATAATTGCTGATCTATCAAAACACGTTATCATTTTTAATATATCTCTAACCTGACATAGTATACAGACCATGTGAAGTAAAAAACACATAAGGAAGATCTTCATTGCTTTCAAATGTGTCAAATGGATGCAATTTCTAGAGATATTATTTTTCTTTTGTTCTAAGAAGCAGAATTATTGCAAGTTCTTCTGTTCCAAGAGCCTTGTCCACCCGACCATTGAAGCTAAGGTTGACCACTGTTGGCACACAGACAGGTTACAGGGAGTGTAGCTACAGAGATGACTGAAGAACAAGCCATTGCTCCAAGAACCCTAAAGGGCAGAAATAAACCATTTTATCTGTCTTTTTGTATCTTTGGACAACGTCATCTCTGTCGACTCGTCTAACAAAATCTGTCTTACTTTTCTGACTGGTCCTCATTTCATCCATCAAGTGTCCCTGCCTGAAAAGTGCTGATGAAAGGCCCTCATTCTGGCTGATTGGGAAATGAACAAAAGATGTCACTTCTGCTTTTCTTTTCAATATTAATATTAAAGTTTGACAGATTTTGAAGAAAATGAAATTTTGAGATGATTAGCTAAACCCGCAGTTTTAACTAATCACAGCCTTAATCCATCATAACACTTATACATACATCAAGATTTTAAGCATGTGGATGTGAGTTCACGCAAGTGAGATTTTTAGAAAAGAAAACTGTCTAAGTAAAGTTTAAAGTGAGCTTTTAGAATTTCCTCATATTTGTATAAAATTGTGCAAAGTTGAAACTTGCACAAAATATAGAACAATTTGGATTTAATTTGGATTTTTAGTTGTTGGAAACATCCAGGTGTTATAAAGGTATATATAAAAAAACCCCTAAATTGCTCTGTTTCAAAGAACTAGAAATGTGAAAGGAAACTGTCAAATTCTGCTCTGAATATATTTCATTGCCTTACAGCGTACCCACGAAAGGGCCTTGATTTAGTGTCTGATACTTATTCTTCAGGCATGTTATAGAATTTTCATCAAGGCTAGGGTGATATCACCGGGTTGACCAGAGATATGATGAAATTCCTATTTACAAGAAAAATGGTTGTCCCTTGTCTAGCGAGAAAAAAAAGAAAGCCTTGACTGATACATCATTGTCAACCTTTTGTGCCATTGTTTATTCCTCTCTGTTTTCTGTGGAAGTTCTTCAGACTCTCTCAGTCTATAAATCATTGGTTATTCTACTGCTTGAAGATACAGGGGCAGCATAACACATTAAAAATCATTTTATGAAAGGCCTGTAGGATATTTGCATAGAAAACAGATATTTACACATTAATGAGTATCTCTTGTTTCAGGAAGAATGTGAGCAAAATACATCAAGTACACTGATACCTATTTCAGAGGTTTTTGGGTTTTGATCAGGTCTTTGGATGCTAAATTTTGATAACCTATTTTTTAGTGTTTTTTCATAATATGCAGACAAGTGATTGAAAAGCTTTATTGTGCTTTGGAAAGCTGCAAAATTGCCCAGTCAATATAGAGGAGGAAGAAGCAATTTTCAAAAAAAAGAGCAGTTAAAGGGAGAAAACGTGCCCCCCAGAGACTGGCTAGTTGATCCTGACCCAACAGGGTGGACTAGGTGACTTGTTTAGATCCTTTCCAGCCATTTGAGCCTATGAAAGAATGAAAGGCAGAGGAAAAAGAAAAGAAGCTTGTGTAGTAAATAAAAGTCTTGAAAAAGGCAAAGGTGATAGAAGGGCCATGATATGTAACAGCAAATTATTGATCCTACAAGTTAAAGAATAAAGCTATCTTGTTTTCAGATTGTTTGAGTCTCAATACTTTGTGAACAGCCTTTTTGAGGAAGGCTTTGTAGGCAGCTGACAAGGCTCAGAAGGCCCATCCTCTGTGTCAAGGGTATAAAGTTTTCCATTATCTTAGAGCAATTTTGTAGCTCAAAGATGAAGGAAACCTGGGGGGTTTTTTGTGTAGCAATTATGAAATTCATTAAAGTTGTCTGGTTTTGGTTTTTGTTTGGTAGTGTGGAACAGATTTTAGAAGATTTGTAAAATATCTTGCAAACAATAGATTGAATATATATTCACAGGTTGAATAGATGCCTACTAGGTTATCCAAAAAAATCTTTCTGTTTCTAACTCACTTCAAAATCATGTGCAATTGTGCATTTGCATTTTCATTCTCAGAACCTTGAACTGTGATCCATTCATGCACACTTTGACAGAACCAGCGGAGATCGCTTTCCTTGTTCTTTTCTGAGGGCACTCTAGTACCGCAGAACAGGTCTCTTGACACTTATGACAGTGTTCTAATACTTCTGAAATAGGTAGCGTGGCACAAAACGTGCTTAAAAACATCTCATTTGTACTTTTATTTTCTACGAGCACGCACTCTATTGAGGTGTCCTGCATTTCTCAATAAATTTGAGGTTCTACATACCTTTAAAAAAAGAAGTACAGTATTCTCTATTCAAGCTTTTGTGTTGCAGAATGAGCAGCACTACATTCACATGGTGTTGGCTCTTTCCCAGCACAAAAGTCTTTCTGTACAAGTGCCCTTATATGTCGGGATCCTCTAAATTTGCTTGATCCTACAGTACAGTCTGTTTATTCCCCTTATCAGCAGTTTATCTGTTGCTTGAGTCACAATAAGATTGAAGATCTGCCTTATGTTTTCTTGCCTTCCCCTTTCATACCTCAAATATTCCCACCATTTTCTATATCCACAATAACTTTAATAACATTAAAATATTTTTTTAAATATTTATTGAAAGACTTGACGGGTTCACCGAAAGAATTTTTTTGTTCCAAAACTTGAGCAACAAGGAGAGTCATTCAAAAGTGCTAGGCACTGAAAGGAGGTGCTTGGGCTTCATGGCCGTATCTAGTTTGTGCAATGTTTACTATGTTACTATGGGGAAATTGTTTATATACGTAGAGCAGAGCACACCATACTTATTTTCACATATGCAAAAAACCAAACTCCCACTGCAAGGTCCATAATAGCAATCAAGCTGTTTAGACAAAGTTTCTTTAACAAGACTCAGACATCATTTCCCCGGTGTAGATTGGCTTCCAGGAGGATGGGTTAGTAGTGCTTTTTGGCGTGAAATCCTCTTCTGTGGGAATTTCTCACCTAATTTTTTTCTTTATGAATTAGATATATATGTTACCTTCACTGAAAAAAAGTACTGATGTCACATTCTGGAGGTCCCTTGGTTGTTGGGATGCCAGACTGTACCTGTTTGGGGATGGATAAGTCAAGGTGATGCAGATCTATGCTTGCCTTGTGAATCCACTGGGAGTTACCTGCTTTTGAAAGAACAGAACATCTCCCTGAGCTGATCAGGGTACACAAGGAGCATGATTTATCTTCTAGTGTAGTGCAGTGTGCCTTGAGAGTATGTCTGGCCTCTCTGCTAGCCCAGGGAGAAGAGGTACAGCAGAGCAAGATGCTGAGTTTCCTTTTTTACCCTCCCTATTTGCTACTTAAAAACAGGGAGCAGTGCAGAGACTTTGGGATGAAGAAACATAATTGCCTGCATAGGCAGTGCCACTGCTTACTCCTGTGTTATCTGTTGTACCTGAGTTTGGTTCTCATTGCCTGGAAAACTGTCTTTCCCCATGACTGCGGGGCATTCTATCCCATGGGAATTTAGTTTTGAAAACCCGTTGTTAACAGCTGATGTTGTGCCATTGCATGGTCCCTGAAAAGACAAAGACTCGGGTTTTCTAGCCCCTTTTTATGGTGTCACGACTCAGTGAATGCAATACAGGCTTACTTTTATTGCTATGGGATTACATTTTCATACTAAAACACAGGTGCTCTCTGGGGTTTCTTTGCTTTCTTCCAAATGACTAGACTTGTTCACAATAATGGTTAGATGCTGGCCGTGTAACGCCCTGAATAGATTTTCATACAGTAATTATAATACTCAGACAAAACAGACTTTTAAATTACTGAACTGACTTGCTGAAATGTTGAAGGTAAGATGTTGGAGCTATCTGAGAAAACTTTAACTATGTGCTTGAATTTCTATTTGCAGATTGTTATATTTTTAATGATATATTTATGGTTTGAAATGAGTAATGTTTTATATACAGGATGAATAGTTAATTTGCTTAGATGACTCATGCATTAAACCTAACGTCACTGAATTTTACTCCTGCGTCCATTTCCTGGGAAATGCAACTCACTTGTTAAAAAAAATCTTGCACTGAAATGTCATCTTACTGAAGTCTGCAACACAATTGACACTGTTGCTTCTTTCATGGCTGTTGGGGGAAGCACATGGAAAATATTAAGATACAGTAATGTAAACACTTTACATTGACCTCTTTAAAGGAACAAAATCAGTTTATTGCTGGAAAAAACAGCACAAAAAATGTATTTCTACTGAGTCGTTTATGACTCCCCTGTAAGTGTTAGACCAGATTGCGATTCCATTTGCACAGCTATATAGAGAAAATACTGTATACACTCTTTTTCAAGTAAAGAAGGCCAAATTCATTGATCCTACTGCATCATATCTTTGGACTTCCTATTGATTTTCCCATAGAACTACTTCAGATGAGAAGCTAAGGAAACTGAAATGGATAAAGCCTGGGGCCAGACTGAGAGTAATTGTGTAAGAACTCCATTTTTTAAGAGAATTTCTGAGAGCGGCAGTCACTGGAATTGTGGTTGTGTGTAAGCCACAATACTCACCAGGTTGTGCTAAGGCATCACTGAATATATGTCCCATCAAAACAATTTTTCTGGGCAATATCTAGGTCATCTGTTTTTGATGACTTATTATTTAAAGGTTCTGTCAGAATGTGGAGCATTTTCTAGGGGACCATGGCGTTTTGGAATGGCTCTGTTGGTTAGACTTAGAGCTGAACCAGGTCAGTGTAGGAAAAACATATCTGAGGACATCTGCTTCCAGCTACACTAAGTTACTTGGTATGTTCATGTCAGCTGGCTAATGTGCATAACATTTGAGAAAGACTGGAAATTTTGAAATCATCTAAGACTGTTAAAGGCAAGCTGCTAATATTAAATGGGAATTTATCATCTATAAGCATCATTCAGAGAAAAGGTGCTTTGTCAAACTATTAATTGGATGGAAACCTTTGACCTACTGAAACTAAAGACTCTTGAACTCTGACTCTGTAGCTCAGGCACATATTGCAAGAGTTCAAAAATGAAGTCTGAATCCTATATTCCTGTCACTTATGCTCAATATGAGTGCATTGTATTAATTTCTATATTCCTCAATTTAATTAACAGATAATAATGCATTAAAATATGTCAATATTATAGGCAATAAAATCTTTACCATTTTTGTGTTACATCTCACTTGACCCTATTATTTTCTTAATTATTTGATAGATTACATTACAACAGTCTGTATTTTAAAGTCTCTGTATTCTACTCTTAAACTTACGCCCTTGTGTACAAAGTTTTTGGAGACATTGTCCAAAAGCATTACACAAAGGATGTATTATTTAATAGAACAAAGGTCAAAATGTTCATGATTCAATATGCCATAGGTCACTACATTTCAAAATGACTGCATATTTCCTAAATGATGCCTAGTTCTGAAATATATTTTAGGAACTGAAAACGCATCAGCTGCTTTGGGAAAACACAAAGACTTTAGAAATGCTTTGAATAATGAGTTATGGGATTTAGGCAGTATGTATTTCTTTTGTCATATCCTTAGTGGGAAACTGGATTTTCAGATTCTCTATCACTGTTTAGCATTATTTTTACATTTAATATTGTCCATGAGGAGTTCTTTTGCAATACTTTTGGGCTATATTTTTTATTTTTGTTTTAGTTCTTACTGACATTTTGATAGGTCCATAATAAGTCAGAATTTTTTTTTGTTATGCACTACGTATTTTCTACTTTCAAAGGGATAAATATGGTTGTCTATCCACTTTGACATGATATACTTTAGAAATCAACAGTCATAATATTGTTGTGAGTTACAGTCTCTCTTCCTTCCCTTTGCCAATACAGAAGTCTCATGAGGTGGGGTTTTTGTTGTTTTGGTTGTTGGTTGCTTGCTTGCTTTCAGTATCAGGTTAGCAAAGGCATATAGTGCTTTTGGAAAGCTTCATAAAAGAGTCTGGCGAAATAAACACCTGAAGAAAAGTACAACAATCAGTGTTTACAGAGCCATTGTGCTGTCTACTCTCTTATACGGATCTGAATCATGGGTCATCTACCTGCGTCTCCTAGAACGCTTCCATCAACGCTGCCTCCGTACAATTCCTAAACATCCACTGGTCAGATTATGTGACCAATACATCTGTTCTTGAACAGGCAGCAATCACAAGTATCGAGGCCATGTTGCTGAGAACACAGCTGCGTTGGGCAGGGCACATCTCCAGGATGAAGGACCACCGCCTCCCTAAGATCCTGCTTTATGGTGAACTTGCCACCAGCTGCCGCAAGAGAGGAACCCCGAAGAAAAGATACAAGGACTCCCTGAAACAACATCTCAGCCTTGGCCACATTGACCACCATAACTGGTCTCCTCTGGCCTCCAGTCGGGAAGCCTGGAGACAGACCATTTATAACGCTGCTGATGCTTTTGAGAAAGCACGCAGGATCACCCTTGAGGAGAAAAGGCAATGCAGAAAGAATCAAACCTTGCAGAATATACCATCTAAGGAGTCTTTCTGTTGTGCCTTTTGCAACTGGTCATGCCTTTCTCGTATTGGCCTTTTTAGCCACCAACGCGCTTGCAAGAAACGTGGGTAGAGCCCTTCCCAAATCTTCATTCGCGAAGCCTAGCCATGATGATGATGATGATGTTGGTTGCTTGCTTACTTTCAGTATGGTCTACTTTTCATATTAATTTGATGTTTCAGGACCGGAGAGTAGAAGATATTTGAGTGATTTTTGGACTAATATTTACACAAAGGTTATGACTTGTATTACCATTAAATAACTCACAACCAGTGGGTTTTTTTCTGATTTTTTTTCATTTTTTTTTACTGAGGACAATGTTATTTGAAACTCTACATGGACTTTCTCAGGGTCCTGTAGGAAACATGTAATCATGTAAGAATTTTTTTCTATGAAAAAGAAAATTATGTCTTCTTCAAGATGTAGCAAAAATATATTCAATCTGTCAGTCACTATAAATGCTGTCATTAATAGCCATTTGATATTAATTTTCACCTGCCTTGTCTATACTGAAAGATTAATATGAGTTATATTTAAAAAATTACTAAGTTATTAACCTAAAGATATTTCATGGAATCTAGACTTATGAAAAAAACTTCTAAACTTTGCTTGTTTATGCTTTTAGGAATATTGACAATACAGTTCCATTACATTTGATGTGTACAAAATTAGCTTGTTCTCAGCACATACTAATGGATTGGTTGATGGAACAATTGCTATTTTCCATTAGAAATTATTTGCACAACTATGAACATTATGGATTTTCATAATGTCCAGGAGATATATTGACTCAAGATTGGCAAAGTCAGGTGATCCTTAAACTTCTTCTGCCTCTTGGGACTAACAATGAATTCGCAGTTTTCCACCAGACAATTTTGTGTCTAAAAGTTATTTTCATTGTAACACACCACCAGTCCCATAGGAAAGTCTTTTTAACAGACTGGGTAAGCACTGCTGCTTTTCTCCAGTGCTTATGCAAGAGATGGGTTTAAATATCTACTGATCTCTAGCCAGGAGCAACCTGAGCTGCTAAATCTGCCCAGCAGAGCATCCTGTAGACATGACAGTATTTCTCTGGAAAGCAATCTGGATTTGGGGGGTTCTGTTCAGTATTGTGTGGACACACCTGGTCTGCTTCCAGGTTTGGGGGCAGTTCAAGGAGAGATGGCTGGCAGGCGGGATCTGCATGTCATTCCCTGTTTTCAGCACCAGCTCACACAGAGCTAGCTTGGGTATCTACATGCTTGGAGCAGGCCACCTTCATTCACTTAGATCTCAAATGTGCCTGATTAACAGTCCCCTTTCAGAGCTCAAACTCTACTCAGAAGACAGTGTTTTACAGAAGTTTTTTTTCATTTTGCATTTCACCGACAATGGTTTTTTGGCTCAGCTGTGACGAGATTAAAGAACACATTGGAACAAGAGCCATGACAAAAATCATACACAATTTCTGAGTGTGTCCATGACATTTTTTCTTATTGTTGAAATATTTTTTATGAATTTAGCAGAATTAATTTTGAATAAATATTAATTTGTATTTTATATCTTTCCAATTTCTTTCCAATTAGACTTTCCAAAATTGCTAAACATATATCAGGAAAAGTTCTAATTATTACTGGTCACAAGTCGTCTTGAACATCTTTCTATGAACAGTAATTGTAAACTTATGATTATTCTGACATTTTTTAAAAACATTTTTTGTTTTATTTTTTATGTATCATCTAATAGTCAAATAGTTATATTTGACAAATATCAGAATTCTGTTATAATATACAATATAACCAGCTGATATGATGTGCTTCCTTTTAAGTCTAATAAAAGTAACTCTGAAGCACTGTAGAGTAATGAACATTGTAACATAACTTTCTGCTGAGTATTCTGTGCCACTCAGGGACATTAATGCTTTTGCTGCTGCAAATATTTAGACTAATTAAGCAACTTAGTAGTATTCTTCTGCAATATGGACAAAGTAAATTGGTAAACAAAATCTAATCAATGTGTTAAATATGCAATATTTTCTTTACTATAATGAATGATATTTTTCTACAGATAAGATTATGTCCCCAAGGTTCAGAGATTAGCCATATTTTTATTTTTTTGGTATACATTAAGAATGTTTATATAATTTTGACAATCCAAACTGGATTTTATATCAAATTTATATTAGTTGTGACATTTTTATGGACAGAAATTATGTAAGATTTCATCCTACATGAGACAAAAAAAAAGATTTTAAGTATTTAAAGCTCTTTGCAGTATTAGAAGTTTGGTAGGTGACATTTATACAAATTTATATGTTCACAAATGCAAGTATATATATAGTATATGTGTACTTATATACACTAGGATATGTACATTTGCACAGATATGAGTATTTATACTATAAATATACATAAACAGATATATTAAATATAACAACATTCTTACTACACCTTATTTACCTGCCTGTGAGAGGAAAAAATATGTGAGTGCACTAAAGGATGCGATAAGAGTTGTCTTTAAATTACTTTGACAAAAGTTTGATAATTTTCATTATAGCAGTTTTATCAGTCAGTGTCATCACACAACAGTGAAAGTTTCTCCTGTCCATCATACTCAAGGCTGCTGTTCTTTCATCTTGTCGTGCTTAGCTAATGCAGGTTGACAAGCCCCTGTATGATGAAGATTCCACATAAAAAACACTAAAAAAAGCAGAAGAATCACCTAGACTGTGCCTGTAGATCACAGTGTCAAAGACTCTGTCCTCTTCTATGGTGAGGTGAACCCAGCTTGTCACATGCTACAGAAAGATTTCTGTGGATAAGGCTTCTAGCTGAGTGTCAGAGATGATTAATGAGACAGATAAGAGAACATCCTCCTTTTGACATTAGGGGCAGATAGAAGAGAATGAAAGACTGAAGGAAAGCAAAACATTTGTATCTGAAAAAATAATGAGGGTCAGCAAAGCTCTGGTCTCAAATTAGAGTTGTGTGTTGGTCCATTTGTCGTTGTAGCTTGACCTCTTCTATCTGATAAAGGACTTTTAAAGGAAGATGGTAAAAAAATATCCCCTGTGGAGAAACAAAAAGGATGAATAGCTTTAATGGAAAGAAACACAGCAAGACGAAAGCAGAATGCAAGAAAAAAACCCAGAACTGTGTGTTTCTCAGAATAAGATGAGTTATTCTTTTCTTCAGCTCTGAGATGGTTTTGTGGAGACAGGAGCAGATAAAGGCAAATATCTTCAGCAAGGCTTAATTAAAAAATTACATAAAAGACTAGCAATAAAACTAAGTATTGCTGAACATAATTTTAGAATATACATAGCAAGTTCTGACAGCACAGGGAATTTTATGACCCACCCCCTCAGCTTCTTGGAGGGGGTGGATCAAAAGAACACAATCAATATAAATGTCAAAATCATGATGGAGCTTCCTGTTAATGCAGATACACTGTTCATGCTGTAAAAGAGAAAGATCATTCCTCATTCACTGAAGTTATTAAAATGAATACATTTGTTGTTAGCAGACAATTTTTAGGTAGAAAAATATTTTTTTAGATGCATGAGTTTTTCCTAATGAGAACCATCGAGTAATTTGCCATCTGAGTAAAATGTATCAGACCTCACAGAAACTTGAATGGCAGAGCATATTAGATAAAATCTCTTGGTTTGGGAGTGTGCTGCAATAAGGTTATCTATTAAAAATTTTACTAAAAAGTAAAATTAGTTCTTGGGATGCTGAAATATTTGTACTACAATGAGGGGGGAACTCATATTTTAAAAATTTTAGAAGGACTTATGTCTCTAAAATACCTATATGGAGTGGGGAGGAGGAGTATAATGTTACCTGCATGTGCATGGACTTCAGATCTTGCTGGATGCCCCTGCTTTATTAATTTGTCATAATGAATAAATTATAATAATTAATTTATTAATATATATCTGATAGTTTAATAACATTCAGCTCACATTATTTAATTATTTTGCTAAAAATTTAGTAATTTTTAATATCATGCTATATAAAGTAAACTCTCATTAGGAAAGTGGGATATTCCTTCTAAAAAAACTTCATCCTCCTTTGAATCTGAAAATAAGATGATATTAATTTTATGTGTGTTAAAAATTTCAAGAAAAGATTAAGATTAGTCTAAAAATATGTTTTTATTTATGAAAATCAGTGAAAATTATTAAAGCAAGAAATTAATTTATTGGAAAACATAAAAATTAAAAACTAACTGTCGGTAACTTACAACTTGGCTATAACTTGCATTTATCTGTATAGTTAATTTCAGACCTTCATCTGGAAATGTGCAGTACTGTCAAAACATCTCAAAATGAAGATTCTTCCAGGATAGTTTCTTTTTAACATATCACGCATAGCTACTGATAGTGTAATTGACTCAGATTTGTTTAGCAAGCTGGTTTTTTGAGCATTTTTTGGACATGAGTTCTTTTCTATTCATCAAACAGCAATGTTATATAAGTTTAGTGCAGCAGATAAGAATCTAATATGAAATACAACCAAAAAGGTAGTATATTTTAAAATAGCATGGTGATCTCCAAACCAGAGTTGTCATTTCCAACGCAGAAAATATGAATGTACTGTTTTCACAGTTATAATTATACAGCTTATCAGTGCAGACTGGTTTATATAAATATAGTTGATAAATAGCCTTCATTTTGGTTTGGTATGTTTATCAAATGGATCAGTATGAAAATAACTTTTGCTCTAGCCACAGATAACAGAAAATAGTGTCCAGGAGAAAAGAAATTAAACAGTGCTGTTGCTGCTTCCATCTACTTGCTCCAATTCATCACAAGAAGAGGATAGTTAAAATAAAGATTTCTTCAGCCTGGCCCCATCCCAGCCTTGTGTGACCTCCCCACTACCACCCACCCTCATCTCTCAATAACAACAACAACAACAACAAAAAATCAAGGAAGAAATAGATACTTTTGCTTGAAAGATAAAAGACATAAAAACATAAAACCAGACATATTTTATCTTAACCACATTTGGGAAAGGAAAGTATGTGGGAGTTCACATAGATCTATAGTTAAACATACCGACTTAGTGGGTAAAAATCAAAAGACATTTGCATGTTTTATCCTACATAAGAAACTGTGATATTCTAGTCAGGTTGTCTGAGGTTGCCCAAAGGTCTTTAATCAACATGTGACACTGTACAGAACTGTTTCAATATGAAGAGAACATAATACAGAATGAAGAGTAGCTCTGTAGTGTTCATTACATTAATTTAGAATTTTGTTTAAGAAATTGGATCACTGATGTATACATAGCAAAATTAATGTCACAAGTACCCTGTGTCAGAGGGAGAAACCTCACCTCTTTTCAATCATGTGTTTTCAAGAGATTGCAGTATTCTCTCCTTTTTACTAGAAAACCATTCCTGAACGTTAAAACCATGGAAATATCCTCAGTTTTTCCTTTTATTTTTAGAAACTTTACAGTTTCTAAATCTTCACATGGATCTTATGCTTAAGGAAACACAATTTCTTGAAACTTCTACTCTAGGATTTCAATTTAATGAAACACAAATTCTCTAAACCCAAGGGATAATTTTCAATAAGCTAAAGCAGAAAATGAAGATTTATTTTGCAATTGTGAGAGTAAAGCAGGCTACAAATTCTTGAAACCTGGATGGGAGTAGGACTCTGAGGAGTCAGTACAAAAGTCCATATACCAAAATATACTTTATGTGTTGCTTTTACAATAGCCTGGGTATCTTATTTTGTTTCATAAAGACTTACCCATTGAGGAAACCTGGGATGGAAGGCAGATAGGCCGACAGCAGTACTTAAATTCTGTGTATTCAGATCATCCTTTCCCTGGTGATGTCCAGTGTATCTCCTTTATTTCCACCAGTCTTTTTAAAAACACAAAGAGGTCTCATTGGTCGCGGCTTCTGATGGGGAGAGGTGAGGACTAAGAAGCATCCGGAGGCAGTTCATGGAAGAGTGGAGTGACAGACATGAAATACCAGGGTTTAACTGCTGGAACTGGGTGTAAAATTGTTCTGACATATTGACACTTTTGACAGAGAAGCAGAATCATAGAATCAGCTGGCTTGGAAAGGACCTCAAAGAATCACTAAAGATACAAATTAGGAGAGGAAATGTTATGAATATGCCTCTGTTAACCTGGATTATTTTCTTGACTGTTGAAAATTACTTTTTCACTTCCTATTTCCCCTGGGACATTTTTATTTCCTTGAAAGATAAGAGTGATATAATATTTAATTACCTAAAAATTATAGATAATACGAAATAGAAAATAAGGTGTGCATAGCACCAGCTGGAATTTATTTGATGTTTTTTAAATAAAATAATCTTTTCATTATTATATTGTGTCATATTATATAACCCTGGCATGATATTCTTTTGCTGTAGAGATAATAAATACTGGAATAATATAAAACCAACAATAATAAGTAACATATCTAAATATTTTGGTGCTCAAAGTTGGAAAAGAACATTTTCTTCAGGCTGAAAATAAACTGGACCAAAAGAAAACTTTCCAGTTCACACTATTCTCTGTCTCTGCAGGCTGCAAATGTGGCAAATATTTTCACAACTTATGACTGTCAGGTTGCTTGAATAATATAGAAAACTAGGCCAGAAACAAACCCACATAAGAGGTCAACAGACCTGGTGAAAATGCTGTTGAGAAAGGGCACCACTTATTCAACTTTTTCTTTGTCTTTTTTTTTTTTTTTAAGAAATAAATGAAGTAAAAACTTCCTTTCATCATATAAATAGCCATTTATGGAGAAAAGTAATATAGAGAAAATATAAGGGAGAAATTTATAGGAAGAGTCAACACCTACAAGCTGGTGCCAAAGTCAAACAGTAAGTAAGGTCTATTTTTTTAATACTGAGTATATTTATCAACTCAAAAACCTTCCTACCAGTTATTAAATTTAAGAGATAAATAAATTATTGAAATGTAACATCCTGCAACATATGAGGTTTGACCAGATATGCAAAATTCTTTCTTCACTTTATTTCCATTAATGTGTGATCCTGCTCTATAAGGGGAAAACTATTGGCACACTTCGTAATCTCAACTGGCTGCATATAAAATGAAAACTATATTTGCAGTTTTTATTTTGGTAACTCACTACAGAGAACAAAGAAAGTCTAATTGTACTCTCACACATTTTTGATTCTGGAGAAATTCCACTTGCTTGCTACAAGTTACTCTTCATCCATACCAAGGAATATACTTTGAACTTGGGTTACATGACACCAACCTCCTTTTCCAGTAATTCCAGACAATTTTGGTTTGCTATTTAGCATCTTTAGCTGCATCTGCATGTATGCTCTGAGATTGCTATCCAGTGCACGTTTGCATTTCCTTTCTATAGAAACTGTGGTTCAGCTGAGAAGTAGAGGAACTTGTGCACACATGGGCTTACTCTGAAATGAAAACAGAATATGGTTGCAAACTTCCAAATCCTGTAGCTCAGGTGCCATCTCTGTAACCTCTTATAGTCTTTGTAAAATAGAAAAATCATCTCATCTTTCAGTGCAAGAATAATAAATCATAGGCTGTAGACACAAACATGTCACAAAAATATTTCATGGGAGTTGCATTCACTAAACTTTTGTTTTTGTCACATATTAGAAGAGAGGGCTGAAGCAATCAGGCCATTTATGACCTCACATAATATGTGTGTGTATTGCTTATATTACACTGACTATTGTTTGTGTTATATCAACTCGGTCCTCTGGATCTTCTACAGGTATTCTGGATAGAGTCAAGTTAGACATGTACTTCATTTAAATCTATAGTTACCAAGCTGACAGCTGAAGTCTTGGTTAGGATAAATGTGAAGGGAAAATGGGATACTATGCATTCAAATATATTCAGAGTAATTTTCTTTAAAAATGTATAAAAGGAAGCTGGGGTAAAACAGCATGAAAAGATGGAAGAAAATGTAAACTTTGAAATTTAACTGATTATTAATGCCTTCTTTCTCACATTTCAGAAAACATGCCTTTGTTCTTCCTTATACTGTCTTTCTCTATTGCCATGTTTAGTAAAAGTATTTTAAAGGTTTGAAATTACGACATGGTTTACTGGGTTCTTTGATACTATAAGGTACTCAATTTTTCTCTTAAATAAAAACCTAAATATTCTAAGGCTAGTGGATGCTTATCATTGAATCAATAGTTAAAAGCCAGTAGGTTCTTGGATGCTTTCAATTAAGTTTTGTGCATGAAAATATTCCTTTTTTTTACTGACCAATGCTTACCTCTGCTCTTAACATAGCATCAGAAATCATAAATCAGGAATGATTACAACTCAATAGTTGTAACGGCCATGTACTGGAGAAACACCAGAATGAAACTCGAATCAGGAGTTAAAATTCTTTTGTGACTGTAACTTAATCAATAATGAATTTGCATTAGTTTTGGAAATGTTAAAGTTAGTAAATGGAAGCAGACCTTAATTTATTTTAGAAGATGCATGTGGATCCAGAAATCACAGGGTCCAGAAATCAAAGTAATGTACACCTAGGAGCTCTGCTATCAGATGAGCTCTTCTAAGTGTGGGATGCAAATATAACAAACCTGGCGAACAACTTGTCAGCATTCAGGCTGCAGCCCTGGAGCCTTTTCTTCACAGGGGCCTGAATATTTTTCTTCAGCTCAAATTTTTATAAAAGCATATTTTGTAGGTGATAAGCAGAATTAGCCCAGGTATTGATTCAAAACCAGTTTGATAAAGGCCAGGAGCCATTCTGTTTCAGCCTCTTGAAAATGACTCGGCACTTTGTTCACAGGAATTGGATTTAATGATCTTGATAGCTACTGACACCACTCTTTTCAGTATCCTTTCTGTCTGTATAATTAAATTGAAGGTTGGCACCAGGGAATCTCAGGCTCTGTCAGGTAGTATATGTTTTTCCTGGCCTAGAATGGAAAGACTGTAGAGGCAACAAGGTATTATTCTGCTTCGCTGAATTAGAGGAAGAGAGATTGGGTAAGCTTTTTATACTCAGGTGGATTCAGTGTTCCATTCACTAGGCTATTGTTATTAAGGGTGCCTGTCTGAGGACTCTTTTCTCTGAAGTACTTTATTTACATATGTTTATTTTAAACAACACAATAGGTTTCTATGTAAATTTAGATAAAATAAGAGAGTATGCTTTTTTTCTTGTGTCGTGAAATCCCCTCCTTTTTCCTTTCTTTGTAGCTGTTGGGAGCTCTAATTTGTCTACTTTGTGACCATACACCTTTTACAGTGTTGATGTACAACAAGGTTGGCACGTTAGAAGACACAGACTTTTGCTCCTAGAATACTATTTCTCCATCTTAATTTGTCCATTTTCTTTATCGTTTTTTCCATTTCCTGCCTATACATATATAGGTATATGATCAGGAAATAATTGCTTACAAATGTAATGACTGCACAGATAGATGTTAATAAAATAATACTTCCAAAATAGAGACAAAGAAAAAGGAGTGATGACAATGAATCTGTTTTTTAAATAATTTTAATGCAAAGGGAAGAATGTTGTTAACTCTGATAAAACAGAATAATTTTTTTCTGATTTACACAAAGAAAGTCCTTTGTAAAGAGATAGACTAATAAAGCTGGTAGAGAGTAAAAACACTGAATTTTTCAGCCTTCTTTGCTGTCAGAAAGTTGAAAAGATAGAAGAAAAGTGATCCATATTTTGGGAAAACGAACTTCATAGCTTCCCTCCAGATTTATAGTCAGGTCATTTCAGGATGGCTATTTATGCATGTAAATCAAGTCACTAAATATGTATACATGTTAACAAGCAGTAATTGCAAATAAGCATCAGATAGATATTTGAACAATAAATATTACATCTCTAAAATTCGATTTGTATGCTGTTTTTTTGAGAGTTTACCATGTAATAATTTTCACTTTTGTACATAAAAAATGCATGTAGGAAATTCTAAGTCATCTGAGAAAGCAGCAAAACCCGCCTATACTCTCAAGCAGAACTCAATGTCTATAATTATGTCTATTATAATGCTCATATGTGCCATCTGCAGTGCCTGTTCACTTATTAATTCAACTTCTTTTTATCCTACAGTTTATGGATTTTGACTGTATTAAAGACCTCGACCCTTGACATCTCTGTAGATTAGGGGCCTGAAATGGCAAAGGCAGAGCGTTCATTCTGTTCCCTCACAGAGAGGGAGTTAGTGTAAAATGTTAAAGAAGGTTTAGAATAGCAACAGAAGTTCTAACTCATCTTTGGAAAATTGCTCCCTCTACTCATGCATTTGAGAGTTGGTAGCCAACTGAAGAATGGCTGGAATTTACTGTGTTTCTCTGCCATAACTGGGCTTGGCAAAGAAAGGCTCTGGTGGGACCTTCCAGAATATGGCAGATCTTGGAGGCGAGACCACACATAATGGTGGTCCAAAAATGTGCATCCCCTTAAGCATTTCTGAGTTTGTATTGCTGGAGAAAAATACTAGAAATTAGAGTATGTGGTATTTTAAGGGGAAAAGGTAAAAATTCTCCTGTATTAAGATGACTACAGAGAGACACACTGGAAATTGTGCCTCCTAGAACTGATAAAACTTTGTGATTGGTCTTACTCTTATTTCTTATATGTTTTATTCTTAGATTTAAAAAACTAATTCAGACAGAAACTCTCGTGACAGACAAGTTATTGTTTCTGCTTCCCTGGAGTTAACTTGGTCTGAACCACTGAATCTAGTCAGTTGTTCAACAGCCATTGCTGTTTCTGGCTTTCCACTGAGAATTGGCACTGGTGTGCTAAAGAAAAAAACCCTCTTCTCAGTGCTCCCCTATGTTTTTTCCCTTTACAGCAGTCTGAATCTCTTCTTGGCTTTTATTAAGCAGGTCCTTCTTAAACTAGGTAAACAACAATATCGCTTGCTTTGTGGTTACTAGATCATCCCTTTGTGAGCATCAAGAGCTTTCATGTATGGAAAGGTCAGCAAAAATACTCAAATGTTTTATAAGCAAGATTTTTTGTTTTAATTTTTTTGTGAGGATGTAGAATTTTATTGGTCTTAAATACAGTCTGAAGACCCTGTCTTATAGTAAAAGATTACTAGAGTAGCCTTGTTGTACCATGACATACTATAAAAGAGAAAAAGTACAAGGCAGGCAGTTCACAGTATCTGCTCAAGACAAACAAGGTTAAAACATTACAGATCTCAAGAGATATGCTGAACAACTGTCTACTTTAAATTGCTGTGGTGTATGCAATTTTATTTAAAAGGGTTTTGTGATTTCAGTGCTATCATTATAATATATGTAATTGTTTTAATAATAGAAGTCTTAAATGTACTCAATATTCTGTGATTTTCAGCATCTCCTTTCCCTTTTGAATGAATTATCAGTAAAAGCAGTTTAACTTTTAAAGTCTTCATGTTGCATGTGCAGGCACTTATATTTTGTCAGACACAAGTTCTGTTTATCATTTCTGGGTATTTAGATGTTGCATTGTCAGGTTATTCTATTATGAGTATCCCATATTCCATTATTCTTCCCATGACAAAAGGAAGAATATATGCTGGAAAACATCTAATCCACATGTAAAAGCCATTTGGAGGGGTAATAAACAGGAAAATTAGTTTGTGCAGTTACTAATAATGAACAAGAGAGCTATCCAGAAGAGGAGGAAACCTGTCTGATTTGGTTTAGAAAGAACTTTGGAGGCCTGGAGATACTGGACAGTATTGACAAAGGGAAAAAGACCATGTATTCTCCTTTTCTCAAGATACAATGAATGCTTACATTTTGTTTGTCAACAGTAGAGAGACATGAGTTAAAGAGAGTGCTGACATTATTGTTTGAAATCTTTGTTCATGTCCTTTGGAGGTTCTCACCCTTCTCAGATCATTGACCTCCTTCTTAGCACAGCAACTTTTATTATGGATCTGATTTATTATAAGGCAGTTCAAATGTTTTATTCCAGCTGGGAGGAATTTCATGTCGTTTGTCTTTGTGATCTGAGATTCAATGCATTGGCTTTTCTTTAGATGGATCTAAAAAATTGATGTGAGCAAACAGAACATAAAAAGACAAAAAGGGATAATTAATAAAAGATAATATATGCTCCCTACTTGCTAGCCAGAAGTAGAAATGTAAACTTTTATGTTATAAATCCAGAAATGTATATTTAGCCCTCAGTGGGCTTACTACCAATTTTTTCCCATAGATTACCTGCAGTCTTACTGGGTATGTGCATATGTGTGTGTGTGTATTTATATATGTATATGCATAAATTAAATTTAACTATCTATACTTAGCCTTTTACAACTATTTGAAGCAATCTAATTATCCTGGTGTTCTTTGAAGAGACTCTAGACTGGTTGTTATCAGTACCACTGCTGTATTTACTGAACCTAGCTGTGATTGTAATTAGCACAACCCTTTCTCATAAAAGGCTTTACTTTTATCACATTTCTGTCCTCCATTCTGGATCATTTTTTAACTAGAGAAAAGCTCTCGAGCTATGGAAGAGTTCTCAAAACAGATGGAACACCTTCATTGTATGAAGACTGGAGGGGGTTTTTGTTATTTTATGGCTTTTTGAAGCAAGGGATTGTTTATTTATTTGTTTGAAAATTATGTTATGGAAGTAGTGAAACAGCAGTAACAGAAAATTTACTTGTTAAGGTAAGGTGCCTTATGTAGTTGTTAGTATTTCTTCTTTCCTAAAACACTGTGTTTTTGAAGGAAAAATGAATATTAAGTGGTACCTGAGTGCTTTGAAAGGAGAATCTTCAATACTTGTTCATGAACCTTAAGGTTTTTTTCACAAATAAAAACTGTGAGAGGAAATTGCATGCCTTGTGTTCTGGAAGGCCATGTATCTTGCATCTGAAGATGTGTTAGTTAAGATTGGTGGTGTGTCTTCGGACAACTGAGCTTATTCATGTTTGTTCCTCTTGATCTAGTGAAATGTTTGAAGATTAGAAAAACTGTATTGAGAAGGAAGTAGAAATAATTTTGTGTTGATTGAGGTCAAGAGTTTAATGAATTATTTCAAATATTTGTGTGCCAAGTAGAATTTTTCTGTTTTAAAATATTTAAAAACAAAGATGATCTTCCAAGACTCTAATTGTAAACACTTCTTAAACATAGAGAAGATGTGCATAAACTGTGTGAAAGCTGAATCGGGCAGAGACAAAGCTGCCGCAGCTCATGTTCTGACATCCAGCTACTACCAAGCTTAGCCACGCACATGAATTCATGTGTGCATGCAATAACTGGCCTTTAGATGTAGTGTCAAACTCAGTCTACCTACTAGTGGGCTCTGGGTCCTCTTATCCCAAGTTGCCTCAGCGTGCACATGAACATTTACACACGTGCGCACACACACATACACAGTTCCCATTCAGTTCTCTCTCAGATCTCTCCAGTACCTGGCACAGATGTCCTGCCACTTCCAGCAGACACCTCTCAGACTGATCTTTCTACCTCTTTACACAGACTTATGGCATCTTTGGTCCCTGGATCCCAGGCCATTTACCCAACTCAACAGCCAATCCAGACTGATGTTCGGTCCTGATGTGCCGGCAAAAAGAACCTCACATGTTACGCTGGTGGCCCTCAGGCATGTGGCTCCTGTAAGCCCTGATCCTATTCCAGTTGCTGCCACTCAGACATCTCAAATCCATGTTCACAAGATAGAGAGCCTCTCACACAGGAAAATAGTCAGAAATGGAGTTTAATAAGAGGACAGGACAGATCAGGTACAGGGCATGGCCAGACAAGCACAATGTTGAGCCTCTGCTTACTTGTTACTAGCTCCTTTTATCCCCTTTTCCCTCTGTTTTCCTGAACTTGTTCCTACCCAAACCACTCAGGTGCCTGAGGGCTTTTCCCTGGCCTGGCAGCAATGGGTGTCCACCCCAGCTGCGGGGCTGATCATCTCCTGAGATATCTTGGGTAGAGGTTGGGGTAGTGCCCCCCCCACCATGTGCCTCTGTCCTCCTTCAATTTACCACACAAACCAGTGAAAGGATTTGATCTTCTCATCAGACAGAAATTGATTTCTTTTCTTTGTTTAGCTGTGTTGAATGCAGATTTCTGTGGTTGAATTGAATATATTCACTTCCCATGCCAAAGACGAATACAATACCTAAATATATAAACGATTCCCTTAAGCATTTAGATTTGTGTTGCATCTACAAGTCAACTAACTAAGTAGTAGTGCTACTAAGCTGCTGTTGGAAAAATATGAGCTGGTTGGAGGTTTCTGGAAGAAGATCATGAGGATCAAGAATGCCTGTACTGATACTGAAAGGACTTAAACTGCTTACTTGTTTTGCCTGCAGAAGTGATAAATTTTTGTTGTTGTTGTTGAAAACTCTCAAAAACTGGTATTTTGATGTCCCTATATAAGGACAAAAGCAAATGTGATCTTTCCTCATGTCTTATAATGCTGGTGAGGACAGAACAGAGGGCAAATTCTACTTCCTCTCTTCGAAATCATACAATTCACAAACAAGGTGTAAGGAAGTAATAAATATGTAGAAAATTCTATAATTTTCAAACTGTAAAGAATTTTTAAAATTAATTGTGGGAACTGTATTGGAACAGTTTTCCCATCTTAAAAGACAAGCTTCCACCTTTTGTCCCTTTGGGAAGGATAAACACAAGGTCATTTCATTAAATTATGTGTACCATCATTTTAGAAATTATTATTCAATGAATGCATATATAAATATGAATTTGTAAATAAATATCTTCCTGACAGTGTGTATAAAACAAAACTTCTTATTTATCACCCATAAAATCATAAGGTGATGATTTAATGGACTGGGAAAAAAAATCTGGATGTTTCTTTAACAGCTAGTTTTCCAAAGGAATTGTTAACCTGGAAATAGAAAATAACATTGCTAATATCAACTAGTGTTTAACTAGGGGCAGGAAGGGGGGAGACCATGTTTGTAATTTGGTCAGAGAAAAAATAGCTTAAACCTCAGGCCTAAACTAGGTGAAAAATATTTGAAACCAGCTTAACTGCAGATGTTTAGACACTATTCTGTATATAAAACAACAAATGCATAAAAATGTAGATGCCCTTTTCAAGTTTTCCTTTATAGAGTTCAGTTTTAATCTCTAATTTTAGAATCTTTCTTCACCTGACTTTTAGATGATACAGTGACGTTTTCTTTAGTAGGCCAGCACTGGTCCATTTCCCCATTGTATTTGTGTGTCTCATTGCCACATGAACAGAGGAGAAATAGAGAACACAGTTAAGGTTTAATTCATTCAATATGTAGGATTTTTGAAATACAACTTGAAGGAAAAATTTTACTCTGTTTTTTTGCTTTTCTGCAGTCTCCAGTGATTTCTCAGACCAGAAATAAAACACTGTACAGGGCTGGAAAATTGGAAATATACACAATGTTTGATAAAACTCACAGAAGGTAGGAGAAAGAAAACAATTTAAGATTTCCAACAAAAAAAAAAAAGGCATGCGTATATTAAATGACACTCAGAGGAAAAGTAAAGGAAAAATGTACTGGGCATGGTCTGGATGGCAGCTTTCAAGCTCATTTTTGTCTCACAGGAGCTGTTTCTGTTCCTAAACCTAAGGCAAAAATGGAATACCATGTGGTGTACCTATCTTAGTAAGTGTTTGCCTTTTAGACAGCTAAACGCAATTTTTCTCATCATAGTTCTTCTTTGTCACTTAATAACTAGCTTATGTTAGCTATTGCTAGAACATTGTAACTGAAAAAGTATTTAGGACAGAAATTATAAATGAAAGACAGAGCAATGTAGGAGATATGAAATGCACTTTTATCAAGTCACGTCATCAGATCCTAAGAATTTTGCATGGAAACTAAGTAGAAATTCATACTGCATAACAGAAAGAGGCTTTTGGAATTGTTCACATGAGGCTGGACACAAGAAACTGTCAAGAAAAAAGAAACATGACAAGGTTCATTTGACTAACCTGCTTGTTTTCCCCTCTAAAATGTCAGGGGGAAATATGATAGCATCCAATGGCAGAGGTAGAAATCTATTTACTGAAGCAATTCAACTATAAGCTTTCAAGGCTTCTGTTGCCAAGGGATCAAAAAACCTCAAAAATCTCAATTACTTCATCCTTATGTCAACTAAAGTGAAGGCTATATTGTGTCATGGTTCTTATCTGTAAAAAGGGCTCTTAAAGCTCCTTTAATCTCCCTGAAGATGTTTGAACCATTACAGAGTATGGGATAAGACTTCAAAATGAGACCTTTTTCAGAGCTGTATTTCTCAGAGCTATTAAAAATAAAAACTAGAGATCAGGAGAGGAAGCATGTCATGATGAGAGAATGGAGAGCTAACATTTAATGTGATTGTAGGTCTTTTTCTTCAGGAGGCTAGTCATTTTACTATTATATTTAACATACTTACACAGGTTAAATACTTTGTGCAAATATGGTGAAACACGAACATCTTGTTTGACACTTTTTTATGTGAAGTTGGTAGTTAAAATGCCAGGTTAAAATCACAAGTCTTTATAATTCCTAAGAGTGCCATATATTTCTTATAGATTTTACAAATAGCATAATTCAATTTCCCCACTCTCATTTTTCAAGGAACACAATTTTCATATGATAAAATTATATATCTCTGTCTGGAGCTTCTTATTGGGTTAAGAAGACATAGGGGTTCTGTATATTAGGGATTTGTCAACAGGACTGCTAATTACTAAAGCAAACTGAAGAAGCATTTTGGATGCTAGTAAAGTCCTGAAAATATTTTTTTTCTCTCCCATGATCATCCTACAAAATAAAGGTATTATCCAAATAACAAACCAGATTTATTTTTAGTGGACTCTTCTAATGCAGTCTTTTATATTTCTTTCTCTTTCTGCTTCTGGAAAAATAACCCTCTAAAATTGTTAATTTCCCTCAGAGAATTCAGCTATACAGCATGTTCAGTAAGAATTTGCTCACAATTGGGCAAGTCTTATAAATTTGGAATTTGCTGTAGGTGGTTATGTTTTGTAAGACATTGGGTACACTCAGTGTCGTGTTCTAACTCAAAATGACAAGCAAAAATTATTTAAAGCTTAAAAAGAACTTGTCCAAGTTCTGTGACTAAAAACATTAATTAAAACATACTGATGGTTCACCTGTTCATACTGCAAACCCTCAGCCCATACAATCTCATAGAATATCCTGAGTTGAAAGGGACCGTCAAGGATCATTGAGTCCAACTCCTGTCCCTGCACAGGATGGTCCCAAAAATCACACCACGTGCTGAAAGTGCTGTCCAAGCATTTCTTGAGCTCTGTCAGGCTTGGTGCTGTGATCACTTCCCTGGGGACCCTATTCCAGTGCCCAGCCATCCTCTGCCTGATTTTTTTAGCCTCAGCTCAGAAAACCAGTAGAGCCTTCTTGTCTTAGCCTAAAGTGTGATAATGAATGGTTAAGAAACCTTGCTATTGTTTCCTACAGAGCTTTGCTGAGTGTGATGTTTGCAGTAGTGCCTTATAGCTTCATGAGACTGATAAATGTGACTGGTTCTTCCCAGTGCTGGAGTTTCAGGGAAACAGTCTTGTTGAAGATTTGACTGCTGTATTTCTCCACCTACGAATGGAATTGATGTAAGCTGTGGTTTTCACAGAAATTTCTTAATAGGCCTAGAAGAATTGTGTGTGTCCCTTCACTTAGCTTCCCAGTCCTCTCTCTCCACAGCTGGGCTGAAGGTTCTCAGTAGGCTAAGAAGATAGCAGGAGAGGAAGACAGAAAGAGACAGCACAAATTATTATTTAATGAGTATAAGCTTCATAGTCTTCTCCAGGTATTGACAGGTGAGTAACACACAAGGTACACCTGGGGTTTATAAGTGGAAAATTTGAAAGACAAAAATAAATCAGAAAATTCTGAGTTTTCATATGAAAAAAATTAAGAATGAAGAAATTCTTTTCAATCTCTTTATGCATGGGTATTTTGAATGATGTCTTTCAGTCTTGCCATCCCAAATTTTATTAGGTCTTCAGAAGAAGCTAATAATTTCCAATACAAGCTGCACTATTTTTTATTTCCTAAGACATCATTTCCTGCTCACAAGTGACTCTCATCCAAAAGTGTTTCCTAATTCAGCATTTTTGGGATTGCATATTTACTGCATGTCATTGACTTTCAGCTCAAAGCTGTTTGAATTTGCACTTGATATTCTGAAGTTTTTAAACTCTTTTCCTTGCAGAGAAACTAAGGCAAAGTCCTTCTGTTTTCTGACTTGTTTTGCGATGCATTTCATTATACTAACCTAAAACAGCTGGTATCATGTTTAATGACTAGCTATAGGTGCAGACAAACACTTTTTGTTCAAACTAGCTTGTGTTCTCCAAGAGTTTCTCTTTTCTTCTGAGTTTGCTCTTGGGGGAGGAGGGTATAACTCAAAAGAAATTGTGAGATTGCTCCTTTTGCATGGAAAGCTACAGAATGTTGTGACAGAAATAGATAAAAAAGCCAAATTAACTGTGCTGTTTCAAATGCAGAACACTTGTCTTTAAATTATGTTCCCACTTTTCTTGTTGCTGTTGGTAATCCTGCACAGTTTAAACTGAGGTCAGAGTTTTGCCTTACCATTCATAAAACATGAGAGGTTCCAGCTGTCTATCACAGCTCATTTATTTGAGAAAGAAATAAAATGTTATTATTAGTTGTCTCAATCAACTCTATAGATCTAGATCAGCTCAGGGATGCTATGAAGAATTTTTTTTAGCTTATTAATCATCCAATTTCAGCTAGCATTGTTAAAAATTTCTTTATTTCCATGTTGTTCCTGTGTGGTGCTGCTGAAAGGCTTTTTAATGGTTCTATAGGTGTAGAGGGCACTGTTCAACATCAACAGGCTTTGCATTTGTGGGTAAAGATCAGCTTAATCATGGAGAGAGGCAAGGCAAATTTATTTTCTTTCTATTTAACTTTATTATAGATAAAACTTGAGGTGTAAATAATTTGACCTATATATCCAAGCTTTTCTGCAATTTATAGTACCTGTTATTAAAGGAGACTCAAGTTTGGAATTCCCAAAAGCTGAAAAATAACAGATAAACTACTTTAAATACTCAATAACTCATTTAATTTAAATCAAAACAGATTCCTTAAAGCCTTAAACTGAAACAATGTTAGCTAAAGGGCTTTCATAAAAGGATTAATTCCATGAGAATTAACCAGCCTGAGCCTAGGTGTTAAGCCCCTGAAACTTCCTGAACTATTAGAGTGGGCTTAAACACCTGAATTCATCAACAATGCCTTAGTTAAATTCCAACTCAATTCTAAAGTGCCTTAAAGACACTTCAAAAAGTGAAGTATTTTCTCTTTAATTTTTGTCATAATTAGGTCAGCTTAATTAAGAGAACAATGAGTTCTCAGAAATTAGAAATTTGGTGATTTTCATAGGCTGTCAAGTTGAAAGTTGTATCTTGAAATTTTGGTTTAAGAAAGGCTTTGGATGCAGAAAATGCAGAAAATGTGGTAAGTAAGAACATGAAATAGAGACTGTACTAGATAAGACTGAGTAGATGTGTAAGATGAGAAAGTCAAATACTCAAGCTTATATTTGTAAGATATCTTTCAGTGATTTTTTAGGGTTATGGAGATTGGAAAGAGAAAGATCTTTCAAGAAAAAGTTTGGCACTGCAAACATCTAATCAGAACATGCAAAATCCTGCAAAATTATTCTAGATAAGGAAAAGAGAAGGAAAAACAGTGTGTTAGAAGTAGAGCAAGTATTCCCAAGAGAAAATAAAAAAAGGACATAGAACTTGTAAAACCATACTTTATTAAGTTGTAGACAAAATGATAAGTCAAAACAAACAAACCCCCTTAAAATTTGCCTGAAATTGTATATTAATAGAATGAAGTTTCAGTTTTATTAGAAAAAGGTTCTTCACCCAGAGGGTGGTTGGGCATTGGCACAGACTCCCTGGGGAATTGGCCAAATCCCAAGTCTACCAGAGCTTAAGAAACATTGGAACAATGCTCTCAGGCACATGCTGTGATTCTTGGGGTTGTCCTGTGCAACCAGGAGTTGGAGTCAATTATCCTTGTGGATCCCTTCCAGCTCAGGACATTCTATGATGCTGTAATTCTAAGTCATGCAGTGACTTTAGCAGTTGCCATTATATTTGCTGCAATGCCAAGAGTTAATACTGTGGTGAATTCCAAATATCTAGGATGAATTCTGAAGCATTTATGCAAAGGAAATCTTCATCAGTCTAAAATTATTAATTTAATTGAATGAGATCTTGTTGAAATATTCTTACTTAAACCTTTCACACAAATTCATTGAAATACTCAAACCAGAGTTCACTACTGTCTACACATTTAGTCTAAAGCTCTTTCTTAACTAAGATGTTCAACAAATTATTATCAAGATCATTTATGTCAAGTTTGAAAAGGCTCTATAAATCATCAGTAGAATAGTGAAACGTATTTTTACACGCACAGAGCATTCTTTTTGCATTTTCTTGCATTCTTTTCTTCATTGTTGTGTATTGCTTATGCTTGAATGTGTGTTTGTATATTTATCAAAAGTGTTACATGTGTCATAGTGGAATTATGAACTGCTGCTTCTATGTGGTACAATATGAGTTGTGATTTTACAAACTTAAGTGAAATTAATTGGACAATGAGAGATCCATTTGGAAAGAGAGAGGGGACAATGTGCAGGGCTTTTCTTGTTCTCTGTGATAATAGCTATTGCAAGAAAGGATATCAATTGACCAACTCCCAGTCATGATTATCAAACTTGATTGCCCCATTAGTTATACAAACAAGCAAAATCAAAGGGTCACCAAAGACCATTTATTTATAACTCTCACAAAAGAACTGAAATACTGGAAACTTAGGAAATTCAATACAGAAAGACAAGGTTGTTTAAATAATCAAGCCACTCTACTACACCATCTGTGTTTTCTGACACTTATGAAAACTATTGCTGCAGTCAAGCTTGGTGACAAAAAGTAGTTTTCAAGGAAAAATGACTGTAAACCTATTATATTCCTGACTTCTTTGAAATAATTCCATAGCAACTTTAACCTTACTATAAGCCTACTGTTTCATGTTTGATATTAATTTCATTCTTATAGGTATACAATGACCTGAGGTGAAAGAAATATGGTGCAACTAAAATCTTAGGCATAAGTAGCTTTTAAGGACCACAATTAATCCAAGAAATAAAATAACGATAAAAAAGTATTATAACTTAAGTGCAAATGAAAATCATTCAGTTTCCACTTGTTGAGAAGTTCACCTTAGGGTTTCTATAACAACTAGCATTCCCACCAGATATTGCATAAAAATATGACTAGAGAAAAAAAGCAAAATACTATGTCATCTCCAGCTGTGAGACAGAAAATATGTGGGTGTTGTTGAGAACTTAAACATATTTGATTTATAAAAACTAACTTAATTTCATCAGAATTTTACCATTCATGATTACCACTGTAATTTGATACAAAATTATTACATGCATGAAAATTAAATTAGGTTTTGTATATTTATCCCGTTAACTTCAATTTATTCTGCAGACACTAATTACTAGAAGCAGTAAAATAAAATGTTTAAGCTTGGGGACTCTAATCCAGTACATTACATGTTTTCTGTCACTGTTTATGATTCCAAAGTAAGTAAAGTTCCTTTATTGGTATTTGTAAGCTAATGAAAGCTTACCTTTGAAACATCCAGATAATTTTACTGTAACTTGTATAGTCAATGTGTTCTAATGTCTTTTGGCATATTCTTGGTTATTAAAGTTTGACATCATTGAGGACAGTAAACTAATATTGTTAGCATCATTCCTTAAATCTAAACACTAAGTTAAATCTTGACCAATTATATAATATTCTTGCTGGTTATAATAATGTGTTCCTTGATTAATTTGATAGGAAAAGAAGATCTAGGTAACTTTGAGCTGCTTCTTATCGTTAAAATAATTTCAGCAGTATAACATCAAGTGAGGGGTCAGATTAAATCAAGTAGATCAGTTTCTATGCAGAAAACTTTTTGTTCCTAGTTTCATGCTGGGTCAAATAATATAATCTTACACAATTATAAATACATACTTGATTTAGCAAGTAGTCATTTAGAGATAGATTTATCAAGTCTCTCAGCAGTTAAATGCTGCTATTTTGGCATATAAATTAGTAGTCTCATTTTCTGGAATGCTGGCAGCTGCCAATTTTCAATAGAAATCATTGCAAAATTTAAAAGAAAATTGAGTATTTCCTTTATTGTTGATATCCCCACAGTGAAAGCATGACCAGTGTTTAAATACCTGGTTTTAAAATCCACTCAAACTGAAATCAATTAGGAAATTTACTCTGAATTCAGTTGGATGTGAACTGCTTTTTAACGATTTCTAGATTACTTTGTAAAGAATATATAGTCACCTTTCTTCTGCATCTCTGCTTTACAGCTGTAGTAAGATTTTCGGAGCTGCCTTTCAGTCTAACTGATCTGAGTAGCGAAAGTGTATGATAGGTCATATTCCTGTATTAATGGGTGGAATGAATATCACCCAGCGAGAATTTAGTCCATCAATAAAAGCACAGTTAATAAGTGTAATTTTTGTATATCATCAAGCCATTTTTTTATCCATATCAGTGAATTGACATAAGTAAATTAACAAGCAAACATATAATTATATTCACCTCTTTATAAATAAATGTAGCACTTTATCACATAAGAAACTTAACCTGCTATCTACATCTACAGAAATTTGCCATGACCATCTCCTTTTCATAAGTCCGCATTATGACTTGCAGCTCCCTGAGCTCACTTTTGCTCTTTGTGGGTCAATCCAGTCAGGCAGTTAAAGGTGGGGTGCCAGGAATATTGCCATCTGGGTTAATCTGTTTAAATCAGATAATAAAGCCACAGGAAAAAAAATAGTGGCCTGGCCTCTGCCTTGAGCAATGGAAATCTGTCAAAAAGTTTCTGGGGACATTTGAACAGCCAGAATTCAAATTCCAACTGCAAAATCTCTTTTTTTGTTTTTTTTTACCAAACATACCTGTGCGATAATCATATGCATGTGAAGATGTACAGTAGGAAGGTCCTGTTCTTGTTTAGCTCACCTTGTTAAGCTCACCTTGTTTAGCACTTTATTGTCAAAAATACCAGTAGGCCTTCTCTTACATGTTAGAATAAATATTTTATTTCATCCCATATTTTATGGATTCCTTTTGCTCGTTTTGAAAGGGACTGTTTTATGACGAAGGTTTACTTTTAATGGTTTTTGGAAGGATGTAATTGAATAATCTTTGAGAGTAGCGTTGATCTTGGGGTTTGTGTACCTGGCTAGAGTTAACAAGATAATGATTTTCTCACAAGCAACTGAGGACAGCTTTTGTGCTAAGAGTGAATTCAGTAGGAGGTACACCAGTTTTGAAGTGATACCTAATAATGGATATTGGTGACCTTATATAAGTCCTTATAAGTCTTTTATATAAAAGTCCTGTTCATGCTTGTCCTAAGGAAACTGTTTCTCACAAAAATGGGACTCAGAAATGTGTATTTCAAAGCTAGCTATTGAATTAAAGAAATCATTCTTGTTTCATGTTTAATGAAGTTATAGTCCATGAGATGTGTATGACACTTGCTTAAAAACTATTTTGTGTTCTTTCAGTATGTCAAATTATTAAGACTATGAAAACAGGTGAAACTGAGAGTCATATTAAACTGGCACGCCTCCTGCAAAAATGGACCTTTATTTAGGTTTTTCAGAAGCAGAGGTACAAAGACAATGATTTATTCAGCTATTTGTTTGTGTGAACCAGTTGTGTTTGTATAGGTTTTTTAATAAAGGTCCTGAGTGTGTAGCACCATTGAAGTGCCCTTGTAGCACCACTGAGGTGCTAAGATATAATCCTTTTTCCTACAAGTAAGAAGATTGCCTTTCATAAAGCTTTAAGAAAGAATAAGGAAAAAAAAATCCAAAATGCAAGAAGGTTTTAAATTTCAGTAATAAATGCCTTTTGTTACAACTAGGGGAGCATAATTTTTTAATTTTTCAGTTTAGTCCCTTGACATCTGGATAATAAATAATAATTTTTAATATTTTGTCATGGTGGTAAATCAACTCATTCAAAAAAATCCCAGAAACTTTCATTTCTTTTCTCACACAACACTTCGAAAAGGTGTTTACTGTTCTTTTACTCAGCTAAAGACTATGAGGCTCTATGGAGAGCTACAGACAGTGCATGATGATATCTTAGGACATATAAACACTCCTTAACTTTTTTTTTGTTTGCTTATAACTTCACCAAAATATTTTTATTTAATTGATCAGTAATGATTTAATTCATTATATTATAACACTTTTGTGTCATGAAATGCGTGAACTCTGTCCATATTTGGGTTTCAGGCCTTGGCAGGAGCTGAAACAAATACAATGGCCTTTCAACATGGTTTGTCTTGGTGTATTTATTCTCATTAGATATTTATCACAAACCTCAGGTGTCCACATATCAATCTATGTTTTGTGGGAGTAATTTAGAAGAGATAATTGTAAACAATTAGTTTTAAACCAGGAAGTATCAACCAAAATATTCTAATTCACAGACCCTAATATTCCAACACAGGCTGTGTACTTGGGGTTTTATAATTTATATTTTATTGAATTTTTTTTTATTATTTTTATCTTAAAATTATTATGAACCACTTGTCATGTCATGTCATGTCACAAGAAAAGGGAAAAGTTATACATATGCACAACATGCCATGACTATTGTTAGGGAAAGTAGAATGTTTCCTTGAATGTTTTAAAAACCCTAACCCCAGAAGTCAGAAAACCTAAAAGGCAAAGATTCATTAAGTGATTACTGTAAGGGACATGTTAATCTGGTCAAGTTTCTGAAAGAAAGTAAATATTTGTGATTTTAAAAAAGTAATAATAAAGTAATATTTTGGAATCTGATATCATTCCACCATTTGCGTTGCACTGTATGAGTTAGATAAAGAAGAGGTTAACCAGAGCTTTGGTCAAACTTACCACAATTCTGTAACAAATTCTTGCAGTTCTTTGAAAAGATTTATTAAATTTCTCTCACTCAGAGAAAATGGAGAATTTTTTTTGTTAGTTCAAGATCACATTTATATGTCGTTGCTAATCTGTAGATTTAATGGAGCTGTACTGATTCAGCTTCACTTAATGAAAGTATTTATTTCAGAAGCTGTTTCTTTGATTTATTATTTGTGGCAGAATAAACAAGAGAAATCATGCTTATAAAATTTTGTTTGTACAAATACAGTAAAAATAAATGCTTTTTTTGTTTGTTTTATTTTGGTGGGTTTTTTTGCCCACTACAGTTGGGTCTTGTAAAAGTAGCCTTAAAAAATTTCTCTAGGAAATTTTTATTTATAATAAGGATACAACTGGGAAAGAAAAGTATGGGGGAGTGACAAGAGAGTGATTGTTCTATGCTGAGATTATATCCTAGGAGAGATCTGGAAAAGAAATTTAGAATATTGGTCAATAATGTGTATCCAGTTATGTCTTTTACAGAACTTTGCTTGCATGGGAACTTGAAACAGTCTCAGTTTTAGATTTTAGCATGGAAATTTTGGCATGGATATCCACATGCAATTTATACTATTTTACATGTGTTTAGAAGTAACTGAAAATATGTTAACAATATTTCAAGATAAGATATTTGAAGACATCAGATATTGGAAATAATATAGAAGCTGGTATCTAGATGAACCTGTATCAGCAACACAGAATTGAAGAAAAAAAATCTGAAATCAAAAAATATGGTTAAAAAATTCTAAAAAGTTTTAGATCTGTCAGAATGCAAGATAAAATTCTCAACACACAGAAATACTTTTAAATTTTATAAATTTCAGTTTTATTGTTATTTTCATGGCACAGCTAAATTTTCAAGGTCATAATAAAGACATATTTCAGTGAGCAGAAGTTAAAATTATAAGTGTTTATACATTGCATACCCCTAAATTGCTACATTAAAAATCAATTTTATTTTCTCTCACTTTCTCTAGTCCTTCCTATCGAGTTTATGGGTTTTTTTAAATCAAATTAAAAGAGGCTGTGGTAGTAAAAACACATTAGAAGTCTTAAGTATGCATTTAGAAAAAGATCTGTGTTTAATCATAATAATATTAAAAGAAATTCAAGGGAACTGAAATTTTTCTACACTTGTTTCATGAGTATACAGGATGCTAAATATTACCAATAGTTTATTTAATTTGTATTGTGTATTCTGCTATGCTCTGCCTATGAAAATGTGCTTCATTTCAAAATAAAATAAATTGGTAACTTAGAAAGGCCTTTGCCATAAGTTAAATTTGTAACCACCTACTATGTCTTAAGTAAGTAACCAAACTTAATTAGATATATTTTTAATATCTGGAGAGAAGTGGCTAATCTGCAGTACTATGTTAGATTTCTTAATTTCATATTCTTGTGATACAAAAACTTGAGAACTTAACCTTGTAAGTGTCAAGAAATGGAATGCTGTTTTTGAACAGGAATGATGCATAATTATAAGATGGAACACATTATGTTAAGGTTTTAAATTGCAGCCAAATATTTTTTTGACAGTTCAAAAGAAAAAGCAATAATTTCTTTTCATAAAATCTCCTTCAGCTTCTGAGTTGACATGAAAACAAAATTACAAAACACAACTTTGCGTGTTCATGGAAGATTCCAACCACTCAGAAACCTGCACTTCTTTCTACTGCTCTTTTGTATTTCTTTGGGAATTTCTTTCAAGATACTAAATTGTGGAGTTGGTAGGTTAGACAGCATGAGTCTCTTCTCTAGTATAGATTCTGCTATATTTTGCCATGATAGGAAGAGAGATACTGTGGAAGTTTAGATCAAAGAAGTTTAAATTCAGCAAGGTCTTATCTGGAACATTATGTACAATTACAGGCTTGCAGAGTGAAAAATATTCACTTGAACTGAATAGGTTAAGAGGACTGATCAGGGCTCTTTATATGAGAATAAATAGTCCAGTCTTTAACCTTCTGAAAGATTAACTGTTTGTACAATTTGCTGTCCAAAAGGTAAACACCAAGAAAGAAGGAAATATGCTGGTGCAAGATCAAGTGGCTGTAGATTAATCATAGATGTGTTAGAACTGACAAATTTTCTAAGCATTAAAACTTTTGGAGAAGCATCCAGAGAGTTTTAGGGCAAACATCCTGAATTTAAAATCAATCTTGAAGAATTTATATAATTCCTCTATATTAAGAAGAAGGTTTCTACTGAGTCTTCAGGTTTTTTCTTCAGTAAGAAACACAGGTGTCACACAGCTAGCTCAAAACAAGGCTTTTAAGATATTAAACAGAATGTAAACGTAGAAAAGGTTGTAAGTATGCTTTATAAATAGTCTGGTGTTACCATTTGTAGGCTTCTTTTATGTTTTCCTGTCAATCAGCAACATAAAATATTTTGGCTTTTTCTTACTGTTTCAGATATACTTTTTTATTATATTATTCTATAATGAACTTCAGGTTTACTTCTGAAACACACTGCGTTCAACCTACATTTATATCTGTCCTCTAGATAAATGTCATGTCAGTATATTTGGCAGTGACAGAAAGTAAATGAAAAGCATTTAGAATGTAGCATTAAATTTGTATTCCTAGGTCTTACCATTTCCTTAGTTATGATGGCACAAATGGGAAGAAATCTGTGTTCTCTGTTGTGGAAGACTGTATTACTGTAGATTCCCTTAAATAATCTTGAATTGAGTAAGAAGAGCCTCTGTATCATACCTGTCTCTTTAAACATTTAGGAAACCTAGTTGCTTTATTATTTCCAGAATTCTCCTGTATTGCACATAAATCACTAAGTTTTAGTGGCATTGAATGCACTATGAAAAGATAATTCTTTAGTTTTTAAATTTGTAGGCAGTTACTAAAGTAAAGTGTGTGGTGCTTTGATCAATTAATAATAAAATGGCAGGTTAGGCTTTAATAACTCCAATTTGCCCTTTCTGGTTGCTTCCTTATCGGACACCTTTGCACATTGTATATTTTGGCACACTCAATAAAAAGGGTTAAAGTCAATTAATAACATCTACTTTCCAGATTGAAATAATTTCTGGAATTTTATTTTTATTAATTGTTGGTAAATGTAAAGTCAAGACTGAGAACTTTTCCAGGCGGGTATTTTGTCATCTCAGTTATTTCTGGAAAGTTTATACCTGGTTGTGTTAGACTGGAAATCTATGTGATTTTTATGCTAATCTCATGATTTACACTACATACTATTATGTTGTGTTTTGCATTGTACTTGCATTATTATCACATTTACTGTATAAAATATCTTTTATTTTTCTAGAGAATTACTTCAGAAAAGTCATACATATTAGAGAAAACTTGGCTTCAAGAATAAGGAGTCATGTTCAAATAACTTTATAGAAGAAACAGAATGAGCTTCTCTTCTGTTGTGTAGGAATACCCTGATCTTGCTACACAAGAACTATTCTGGCGTCTTTAGTGATGAGATGTGTGAAGCTCTCAAGGTTATTTTCCATTTCAAAGAGAGCAGGTGAAAGCAGAACAGTGAATGTATCGGGGGTTCCATATTGGAAAACCTGTTGTGAATTCAATAGAGTTAAACTTTTAATCACATCTTAAACCTATTCAATAGCAAGAGACTACAGTGGGTCTATCCTAACATTAGGAGTTCATAAACAACTATTTTCATGACCCCCTGCAAGCTTTTGCTTCAGGTAGCTCCATAACATACACAGATTTGGTCAACATCTAAAGAACAGATATTTATTTTGCAAAGGCATCATTTCAGAGAATAATTAATTGTGGGAGTTCTCTTATCTGTATTTGGCCCATTCAAATATTACCTTATGAAAATAACTGACCAACAAGCACCCAGTACTAATAAGCAGAATGCAGAACTGGCATTAAAGAGCAACTCCTCTTACAAAAATACAGTTTTGATTCTGAATTGGGGGTTTTGGTGTTTGGGTTAAGGGTTTTTTGGGGGGTTTGCTTGTTTGTAATTGTTTTTGTTTTGAGAGATTGAGTGGTTTTTGCTTTAGTAATAAAGACATGGTAGAGAAGAAAACATAAAGGGGAAAAAAAAGGAAAAGTAAGAAAAATGAAAGGTTGAGAAAATTGTGAAAGACATTGCTTGGATAGTCAAGATCTTTTAAAATATTCATAAAAGAGGAACTTTTCTGTTTCCTTTGCCATACCTTATGTTTCATAGTGGTTTTCATTCCTGTGTGATCACATTG
Source organism: Neopelma chrysocephalum (assembly GCF_003984885.1). Taxonomy (NCBI): domain Eukaryota; kingdom Metazoa; phylum Chordata; class Aves; order Passeriformes; family Pipridae; genus Neopelma; species Neopelma chrysocephalum. The sequence goes on from NW_020897737.1 coordinate 7,044,415, forward strand.
TTTTCTCTGGATGACACAAAGCATCTCACTGAAGAAAAGCAAAAGGAAAAAATAGATTTTAGACTGTAATAGAAGTGAACCAGGATTATCCTCTTCGTTCAGATAACTGCCAGCTGACACTGCTTGTAAATGCAAAGAGGTCTGTATCTTGGAGCATTAGCTAGAATATTACAAAATGCAAGATCTAGTACAGGAAGTGGAGGAATGTAACATAACCCATTTAATAACTTTGTTCTATTTTTCTTCTAAGGAAATACATATAACTTTTTTCTTCCTTATGAGAATAATACAGCATTAAAACAATATATTCAATTGTCATCTTGCAATATAGCTAACCTTTCTCTCTTAGATAGTGATTCCTGTTTAATGATAATATTACTATAGAATAATAATATATAATATGACTTCTAGGGATGTGTTATTACATAATTTTAATTACCAATTTTCATATACTCTTCACTGGGTTGTTTTATTCAGGGAATTTTACATGTATGCACACATATATAAATATACACACATATTTATATTATAAAAACCTCTACTTTTAGTCAATAACATGTGCTTGGGAAATAAATAATGCGTATGCAAATTGCATGCAGTTATTGCTAAGGTTGCAGTTTTAATTTTAATTCTTTATCAGAAAGATTTATTGTAAGTTCAATTTGCATTTAAAATATTTTAATCTGCTATGAACTATAGTTAGATTCTATTATAGATTATGTTTCCATAAAGTTTCTGTTATTAAACATAATAATTTAGGTTTTGCATTGTGTTTTTTGTTCTTGGCTTAGGAACACTTAGCTCCTGGATTGCTGTGTTTTTATGTTTTACGTGTCTAAAATCTGGATTGAGTCTCCGTGTTTCAAACACTATTTGAAAACCGACATTTCTGTCAGTTTCTAAAGATTACTTAGCATGTAAAAAATATTTACTAAGGAATGTGTGTCAAAAAGAATACTTTCTGCATGATAAGCAGACTACTTTCAATAGGTAAAACGATTTATTATTAAACTGAAGACTTGTCTATCAAGAGTTAGGATATGGTACCCATTTGTCTTTTGAACTTCCCATCCTCATGGGATGAACTCAACGTGTGTATGTGCGGGTAGGGGTTGTGCCTTTAGTGTTCTCTCTGCTTTTCTTAAACAGACTTGGGCCATAAAGTCTTCCGTTCTTCTTTACTTTTTGCATATTTTTTTGTGTTCATCAATGCATCAATGCATGTCCTTCTCAAAGGAAAATTGCAAGAAAATTGAAAATCAAGGCAGTTTATTTTTTTGTTATGCTGGAGATGATGAAATTAACAACTTGTCTGAACCTCTGATTCCTCAGTCAAGTGATTTTTTTTTCTGACGTATCAGTGGCACTGGTGTGTTTATCATCTTTCTGCTATCCTGTGGAGAAAGGTTCCAAACCCTTGCAAAGTCATAAAGTTGTAACTAGTGAGTTGCTGGTAAGCAGACAGATTTCATGTAGGCAGCAATGTCTAGAAGTGAACAACTATGTTCTAGTTTTGTGATTTTTTTCATATCATAGACTTCTAATACTATTTTAGAAATTATGATCATAGGAAACGTCGAGCTTTATTACTAAAATAAGCATTGTAGTTTGTACTGTTGGTGGTGCTAATAGCACATTTGAGAAGGAGGCTGAGAAATTAGAAAGCTGAAAAAATAATAATAAACAATTGCCTTATTATTTGACTATTATTAAAAGATAAAAGAGAGGCTAGAATTATTTACACACTGATGATAACCCTCAAAGATGGCTTTTCTCTCTTTTAGAAGATTAAACATTATCTTAATTTAGCATCAACATATTTGTTACTCTTCTTTCCTGAGAATATTTTATAAGGATGTGTTCTGAAATTTCTGTAACTACAGCTGTATTCAAAGTGTAGTTCTAACTTTAAAATTAGAACTATAGCAACAGTCTTATACTTTCATTTGTTTGAAATTGCTTCAAGAGATGAAATGCAATGTGTACTTTCATTTCGCATTTGTTTTTTTCTCTGCCACAGAATTTGTAAACTAATCTAAGGGAGGCTTACTTTTTTCAATTGCAAGCAAATGTATTTATCAGGGCAAATGATGAATGTAATGTGCTTCATAATATAGCATTACAAAGTATTGAAAAATTCTATTATAAGAACCCATAAAAACAAAAACTTTTCTTTGGAGGGATGGAAGAAGCACACCTTTTTTTCCCCATTTATTGTGAATGCCATTATTTTATGAATTTAACATTGACCCACTTCATTCATACTAAAAATATGGTAGGATGATGTTGTCATATCAAAGCAGCACTATTAGTCACTTCCTTTTTTAATTTTTTTTAGTAAACTGAGCATTCTCAGTTGGATCTATTGGATCATTTAACCTTCAGGTTTTATTACGATTTTCCTAGCTCAAAGGGTCTCATTCAAGGTGTCCTTCTGGTATTCAGATTGTAAGATTTGCCCAGCTGCCTTTTGAAACTGTTGCCTTCTCTGATTTGAAAAGCAGAGGTATACGTATGTCAGACCCTAGGGCACTCAATCTGCCTATCGCTACAAGCCTGTGAAATTCATGTTTACAAGCTTGGATTTTCTCTCAAGTTTCATAATACCTTGTAATCTTTGCACAAAATGGCAAGGAAAGAAATTAATATATAAACTAAGCGTGTGTCACGAGGTACTCATATGTTACTTAATGAAGGCTATGCAGTCAAAACTAGAGAAGATCTTGGTGTTAAGAGCTGTACTGACTCAGTGGTGACTGTGTTGTGTGCTGAAGTCAAAGCAGAGTGCTTGATCACATCTGAAATTAATGTATGGGGATTTACTCTACAAAGAAATAATCAGAATATTAGAACAAAGAAAAAAACACCCCCACAGAAAACAATTACTAACGTTACCAAGTCTTCTGGCACGTTATCTCCATCCAGGGTTTCTGTAGCAGCCATGAAGGCTAATTCCAGCCTTGTCCACTTGATCTTGGGCAGGAAAACGCACAGCCCAAGCTAACCACGTCCCCACACTGCATTTCCACAAGAAAGACCAGTTCAGAAAGAAGGTTCAGCTCAGAAAGCAAATCTCTGGCCTGTCTCTGTTTCCAGCATTGCAGAGGCTGAGGGTTCCCAGGCACACACAGCTGAAGTCCCAGCCTCCAAAGCGACTCAGGCAGCTGGGTTGTTGAGCTGAAGGGCTCAGTCCCTGAAGGGCTGTAGCTTCAGCTGTGACCCCAAAGATGGCTGGCTCCATCATGCTGCACATTTGTAGGGCTCACCAAGTTCTCTTATTTCAGGAACAACCAGTGAAATATATGTCTTGGTGGGGGGTTGATGTGAAAATAAAATGTAAATTAATATTTACATTTTGAACACTTTTTTTTTCCCAAGTAAAACCTGCAGAAAGCTGCATGTTCAGTGAGGATTCTTTTAATGAAAAACTTAATTTCTGCCTGCTAAGATTCACTCCTATTTATATGTCCTTTCTTCATTAAATACTTTTTGGGATTTATTTGATTAATTCACTATAATTTAAGAAAAATGAAACAGACTTTTTTTAATATGAGGGTTTATCACCCCTATCACTTTCTTAGAGTTTGATTTGGAGTGTATGATCAATCTATACTCATCCTGGAGAAAATGTAGAAGGTAATTTAACTGATAATGCAGAAGAGAAATGTTCTTGATGTTTGCTAAAATTTAGCAAAAGCTTTATAAATAACAGTATTCTGCAAAGTCTTAAGCATAAAACTATTCAACATAAAGTTTTTGGCGCAGCAATGCTCTTGGTGTGTTTTTCTGTGGTGATTTTTGGATCCATAATATTTTTTGGCTATAAAATGTTAATAAGCAATTTTTCATGTCCTCAGAAATAATGATCTATTTTGTTTGAAGAGCAGTTTATGCTTTTCTCAAAATAGTAGCTGTCACTGTACTGAATTCAGCTGTTCTGCTCTGTGAGGGAAAATCCTATGTATCATCACGTACACCCATCAACCATATTTAGAAACTTGTATGTATTTGGCCATCATTTCTGCTACATTGCCTAAGCTGCTCACTTATTCTGCAGTTTAAAATACAAGTCAGACACAAATATATTGAATATCCATCTGAATATCACTGAAGTTTTGTACTCTTCTCCTCAGTTTCCTTTGCAGAATTATACTGAAAGGAACTTTTATATGTACAGCAATCTGAGAAGTTATTCACATCCACTTGTGGTGTGTAACTAATTTTCTTATTTCACTATTTCACTTATTTCACTTGTTTCACCTTTAAGTGAAACAATTAGAGCAGAAAGAGGTTTTCTGCCATTTCATTGTTGTTCCTTTTCCTGTAACAATAGGGTTTGGAAATTGGTTATTTTGCTTCATGGAAGTGTTTAATGACCTTTTTAAAACTGGACATGTACCATTTTTTTCTATGTTCAAAACAAAATCTAAGTAATTATAACATTAAAAAAATAACATAAGCATTCTTCCTTTTCTGGGAATTGTATTAAAATGGGGGTTTAAAACAATCCACTGATTTAAAAGCCAAATTTGATCTCAGAGTCACAGAATACACTGAGTTGGACGGGACCCATAAGGATCATCAAGTCCACCCTTAGCCTGGCACAGGAACATTCCCAAGAGTCACACGGTGTGCCTGAGAGTGTTGTCCAAATGTTTCTTGAACTCTGTCAGGTTTGGTGGTGTGACCACTTCCCTGGGGAGCCTGTCTCACTATAATTTTTCTAATAAAAAGCTGAATGTTTAGGAATGCTATGATAGAGAACTGAGCAGTCAAACCCAGCAATCGAGAATTCTTTCACAAAAGACATTTCTAAAACTTTCTCAACCCGTTTTTGTTATTGTTATATTCTTCAATTCCTGTTTTTTTCTCCAAACTCAGTGATTGATCAATCATGGGTTTTAATTTTGAATTTTAGAAAAATACTATTCTTTCCAAGCTGAACACCACTACTGTGACAATTTGACACAGCAAAACACGATATTATCCTTTTCCCCAGAAAAAAAAAATGTAATTAAGATGAGTTCATCCTAAGAAGTCTTATGCTGTAATTAGTGACCACAGAAAAGATTAAACAATCGCATAAGGTTTGAAACTTGCCTATTTAGAGAAAGTTTTTCAAAGTGTTTTGATTTTTCAACACCATGATTACAGATTGTTTAGGTATATTCTGGTGAATAAAATATTGTGGCACAGTAATTTTAGTATGTATATTTTATTTCTTTCCTCTGCTATAATTTGCAAACAACAGTGATTTCAGGTTAAGATTTCAAAGGACATTGTGCTAATACTGTGTTTTGGGTCAGAAGATAAAATCGTTTAACTTCAGTTCATGCAACTGTTTTGAACCAGGATGTTACCAACACAGAATGATGTGAGTGCAACTTAAACCATTGCTCTTTAACCTGCTGACTGGCATATGTTCCATGAAATTTTGTTTCAAGAAAAATTGGTGGGATTTCTTCCAGTTATTTAAATAAGACAAGGATTTATTTTTTTCCTTGACATCTTTGAAGAGTTGTCAAAAGGGCTGGACGTGTAGTTAACCGAGCGTGTATAAGATGTGTCCTTGCTGAGCACTTCTGAGAACCAAGGGAGCTCAAGGCAAGTGTGGAATAGACCTGTGCCTGCAAACACTTGCTGAATTAGTGTTGAATGACTTATGCACAGAAGTTAGCATAGCACATAGAAATTGAAGTTTCTATATAATCTTGCAAGTATCCTAGGCATCATGGAATTCCATAGGATGGGGGCTTTTTGACTGTTTATTTTTCAGTTCTGTATTAGCATGCTTTAATGCTTTGAAAATAAAACATTGGGTTACAAAATATTTGGGTTGAAATAAATTATAATTATGAAAAGACACTTTCACTATAAGAAACTGTAGTGGAGAAAATCTTTTTAGTTACAGAGGCTTAGACTGGAATGAACTACTATAAACACTGCAATGATGTAAGAGTAAAAACTAAATTAGAGGGAAAAGAATGAAATTTTGAGTGCCAGAGAAGTCTTCATAAAAATAAATGTAGGGTGGATGAAAAACATTTAATTAAGTAAGTTCTCCATGTTTTGTCACATTGCAGTGGAAGATGAGATGGAGACAGGAAAGTGGTGTCTCTCTTTGCTGAAAAAATTGAGTACTTCTAATGGGCATCCTGAATTCAGGGAGTTTTTTCCTGGAGAGTTAGAACAGAAACTGACATGCAACTCCATTAGAGAATTTCTGGCCATCAGGAGAAAGCTGCTATTCATATCTCTTTCCCATTTTTAAAATTCCCCTGAAAGTCATGTACCAATTCTGTGACCTCTAACAAATATGTTAAGTTCAATGCAGTCCTACACAACTCCTCTGCAAATCTCTAACATCATAGCACACACATCCAGGCGTCTTTCCCTGACTTTAACATATAAATTTCAGTTTCTAAAATATGGTTCTATGTGTCTGCTCACTTAATGTCCCCAGTGGGGACATTTTCTGTAGAACTTGTTAGAAAGAAAAAGCAAAAAAAGCCTCTCAGAATTCAAATCAATGTATTTGTCAATTAATTGCATGCTGCAAACTTTGTAGTTCTTGAAGAGCTGTTTTTTACATTTCATCACACAAGGTTGGGATTTTGATTTCTTTGTACTGTAGATATCTTAGGCAGACATAATTTTGAAGTACTGATTATTTGACAGCAGAAAGAGTTTAGTTTATCTTTTTGTCATAAAAGTACTTTCTTAGCTGGTAGGGGAAGGAAGCATTTTGTATTAGAGTCTTTACTGCTAGGTATGGCAACTAAGAAAGCTAATACAAAATATCTTGAGATTTAACTGTTTGAGGAGACTTACCTTGCAAGACTTTTAAGAATTTTGGACTTTTATGGCAATGATCAATATCCCAATGATCATGGGCCCACCTTTCTAGCCTGTCAAGGTCCCTCTGGATGGCACCCCTTCCCTCCAGAGTATCTACTGGAGTGACCACACTACTCAGCTTGGTGTCATCTGCAGACTTGCTGACTGTGCACTCAATCCCACTGTCCATGTCCCTGACAAAGATGTTAAATAATGCTGATTCCAATGCAGATCCCCGAGGCATGTCACTCTTTGCTGTTCTACACCTGGGCATCAAGCCATTGACTGCAGCTATTTGAGTGTGAGCATCCAGACAACTCCTTATCCACTGAGAGGTTCACCCATCAAATCCATGTCTCTGCAGTTTAGAAACAAGTCATGGGGCACATGACATGCTTAGCACTAGTCCAGGGAGATGACGTCAGTTGGTCTTCCCTATCTGCCAATACTGTAACTGCATCAGAGGAGACCATCAAATTTGTCAGGCACGATTAATCTTCAGTGATACCATGCTGGCTGTCTCAAATTCCCTCTCTGTTTTTCATGTGCCTTAGCATAGTTTCCAGGAGGATCTGCTTCATGCTCTTGCAGGGCACCAAGGTGATACAGTTTAGTCTGTAGTTCCCTTTTTTGTCTTTTTAATTTTTTCAAGACTATAGCAAGTCTCACCAAGATAGTCTGTGACGGTAAAAATCTTTTCCACTCTGGATATAATTCTTCATTTCAGGGGAAGGAAAGCAAAACCAAGAAAGCTTTAATTAAATTTATCATTGTGAAATTACATCTCAACACAAATTTCAAATTGGAGTTCAAAAATCAAAGCAATGCAATAAGTACTTATTTGTACTTATGAATATGAGTATGAAGTACCTTAAAATGTGTGATGATGACATAGAATCATAGAATTGTTTATGTTGGAAAAGACCTCTAAGATGATCAAATCCAACCATTAACCTAACACTGCCAAGTCCACCACTAAAACATGTCCTTAAGTGCCACATCTACATATCTTTTAAATACCTCAAGGGATGCTGATGCAACCAATTCCCTGTGCAGCCTGTTAAAATGCTGGACCACCTTTTCAAAGAAGAATTTTTTCATAATATCCAATCTGAACATCCCCTGATGCATCTTGAGGTCATTTCCTCTCATCCTATCACGTGTTATCTGGGAGAAGAGACCAACACCCACCTTACTGCAACCTCCTTTCAGACAGTTGTGAACTCTGAGCCTCCTTTTCTCCAGACTAAACACCCCCAGCTCCCTCATAAGACAGCAGGTAAGACTTGTGCTCCAGAACATTCACCTGCTCCTCAAAAATGAGGAGCAGATGAGCTGATAACTGATGCAGAGTAATACTATTTAAAACTAGGCCCTTGTGACCTCAGCGATTTAAACATTGGGAAACCATTATTGGTAGTCAAGGAATATAAATAAGAAGTGGTCAGAAATAATGACATAAAGATTAAAAGCGGTGTAGGAAACCCCATTGGCTTTGGCAGTCTAACTGCAAAGTGTAGAGTTGTCACTTAACATTTAATCCAACAAAACTGATGCCAGTGGGAGGTTTGCTGTGAAGTTCAGTGAATATAAAATAAAGTTCTAACTAAATCAGTTTGAAATTCTGACTTCATTTTCCTTTCTTTCTTTAAATATTTTGTGTTTTCAAAACTGAACTATGACACCTTAGGCAGAAGCATCGTGCTGTCCCCTGTATTTCAAGAGATCATCTTTGTATCTCATTAGTATTCAAAATAGTTGTGTGAAAAATTGTACTTAATTTGTATGGATGGATACCCAGTATATTCTAAAAACATAAAACTTTCTACAAAGAATCATGTATTCAGCAGGTTGTCATAATTTAAGAAAACTCATTGCTCCCTACCCAATGAGACAAAAGATGCAGATCAAATGCTGCATAGAACTGGCTTTAAAATGTGTATCAATTTAGACCCAAGAACCTGCATTATTTAATAATAGTAGGCTTTAACAGAACACACACCACTCTAACTTATGTGATTTAATGACAGCTTATTCCCATCTCATGTTGGCAAAAGACAGTGTGGTTAAGATTTAAGTGTTTATTGGTGCTTTACAGTTGCAGCTATAGCATGCAGTAAAAAATAATATATATGACTCTCTCCATTAAAACATTTTTTCTCAGCAAAAGTGGTAGTCCCCTCTATATTTATATTTTATCCATATTAAGGAGATAGTATTCCTTTCTGGACATGAGAAAGCTTATAATTGAGCATACTTGGGAATCCAAACCAGTAACGTTTAAGAATTAGTTCTTAAGGTTCATTTCATTACGAAGCCATAAAGAACAAAGACCAACTGTTACTCCAAATATGTGGTAATTCAGAACAGATGTTATAGTACCAGAGAGGACTGTACTTCAAAGTCATTTTAATTACTCTTGAGTACACTTTCTAATGACAAATCTTGTTTTCTGGTCCCCATTCTGAGTAGAAGCTGTACCACCTAGCTGCTTTATAATGCATCATTAGGCTGAAATCTTGCTGGTTTTAAAATCCTTTAGCCTGAGGCCAAATCCATTTTGACCCATGAGCCTTCAAAAAATAAATGTGCGATGAAACAGCTTTTTCAGCAGAGAACCAACCGTAGGATTTTCCCACATAAGGTATCCAAAGTTATATAACCTGTAGAACAAAGAGATTAAAACCAAAAGGTACAGAATATTTACAGGTCTTATCTAAACTGAGATACTTCCTTGCATGCTTCTGACAGTTCTTTTTAGCCCAAATTTCCCCATCTTTTCCTTGGATAGATTGACTTTGACTTTCAATGGACTGTTTGCAACTCAGCCCTGGTGCACCCCTCTTTCCTTCCATTGCTTTGCAGACCAGCATCTTTATGATTATTGTGTTTCCATCTGAGTAACATTTACCTCCTGAGCAGGTGTCAGGCTGAGGTTTATCTATTTAATTTATTTAATTATTTATTTAATTAATTTATTTAATGTCCCTCATGAAACACCATGGGCAATGTTATCTTTGACATTGCTTTGCCTATTTCTTACCTTCCTTGCTTGATTAATCTTTTTATAGTGAAGCAGGGTGGTAACATATAGGTAAATACATGTGTGGAGCATTCATATCATCATATGCTCAAAGCTGTCAATCTCTACAAAACATTTCAGCCTTTTCATAGCTATTTGAGCTATTTAGATTAAAAATAAAAGGAAATTCGATCAAGAACATCTGAATTTAAATAACTGAAATTATATATCTAGCTAATAATCAAAAGTGACTGTTGACATCAGTGGAACTGCTATTACTACTGTAGTTAGTGATATATCTTTAAAAATTTAAAATATAGTAAATTTTCTTTAAAGCTGTAAATAGCTGATTGAAGTTAAATGAATTTAAACTCAATGATAAATGCAGTTCATTTTTCATGAACCAGAAGTGATATCATATGTTGTGGTTTTTTACACTGAAGCCACTGACATCTCATAAGCATCATAATTAAACCATTAAATAATTATGGCCCCTGGGGTACCATATTGGGTAGTAGTGTTTAATATCTTCATCAATGACACAGACAGTGGGATCAATTGCAACCTCAGCAAATCTGCAACCAATACCAAGCTGAGTGGTTGAGACATGTGGTTGACACATCTGAGGGATGGGATACCTTCCAGAGGGACCTGGAGAAGCTTGAGAAGTGGGCCCATGGGAGCTTCATGCAGTTCAACAAGATCAAGTGGAAGATCCTGAAACTGGGTCGGGGCAACCCCTGGTGTCAGTCCAGGCTGGGGAATGAACAGATCAGGAGCAGCCCTGCAGAAGGACTTGGGGGTGCCGGTGGATGAGAGACTGGACATGAGGCAGCCATGTGCATTTGAAGTCCAGAAAGCCAAATGTGTCCTGGGCTGTATCTAAAGCACCGTGGCCAGCAGGTCAAGGGAGGGGATTCTGCCCCTCTACTCTGCCCTGTTGAGACCCCACCTGGAGAACTGCATCCAGCTCTGTGGTCCCCAGCACAGGAAGGACATTGACCTCTTGGAGCGTGTTCAGAGGAGGGTCACCAAGATGATTAGAGGGATGAAGCACCTCTCCTATGAAGACAGCCTGAGACGGTTGGAGTTGTTCAGCCTGGAGAAGAGAAGGCTCCAGGGAAACCTCATTGCAGCTTTTAGTACTTAAAGGAGGCTTATAAAGAGAAAAACTTTTTAGCTGGGATAATGCTAAAGGAGAAGGGATAACGGTTTTAAACTAAAAGAGAGTAGATTTAAACTAGATATAAAGAAGAAGTTTTTTTACTATGAGGCTGGTAAAACACTGGAACAAGTTGGCCAAAGAGGTGGTAGATGCTTCAAGGTCAGACTGGACTGAGCTCTGAGAAACCTGATGTTTTTGAGGATATCTCTGCTCATTGCAGAGGGGTTGGACAAGATGACCTTTGAAATTCCCTTCCAACACAAATTATTCTATGTTTCTCTGATTCTATGATATTTAGCAATGCATGGACGAATAAAAAGTCTTAATAAAATATGAAGTGTCTAAAGTAGAGTTGATATTTTATTTTATTAATGTTACAGTGATATTTGACAAGATAGATTCAGAGATAAACTTTTTTTTTTAAGGAAAACATGAGCACAAAAAAGAAACCCAAATCATCAAAACAAATCCTCAGAGTTTCACAGAGTCAAATGGAAATTTTGTTGATTGGGGAAAATAATGTTTAATATACATAAGAAAATGTAATGTATGTATTTATGCTGATCTTCATGTTCTCTTATAGAACTATTTCAGATTTTTTATTCTAGGACTGGAATCCAATGTATTTCCCATAACTCATTGTAAATCAAGAGATGTTTGTTCATCTGGGAAGCAGCCATTCACAGCTCTGTGGCTGTTTTCTGAACTGCAGCTCCCACGAGCCATAGCAATAACATCACAAGTCCAATGTTTCTGTTCCTCCCTTTATTCACAGAAAAGAAAGCATTTTCTGTGGAGAAGATAAAAAAGGAGTGGAACCATCCTTTGACAAACACTAATAACTGACTAATTTCATCATATTGTAAAGAAATGAAATAGGTCTTCCAGTCATGAAAGTTGCATTGCATTTAGTTCCTCTGACATTCTCAGATATGAATCTATTTCTAGAGAAGCCACAATCAATACATTTGCAACCGAGGACTGAAATGTGAGACAGTAGATATTACTTCAAGAAATACACTATTGAAATGTATATTCTAACAGCTAATATGTCAATAACGTTGCAAGCTTACAGTAGGCTTGGCTGGGATGACAGCAGTCAGTTTTGCTGTTTCTAGGTCACAATTGTTCCCATTTATGTAAGTTTAAAGCAGCATCCTAGGAGACACCTTGACAGACTGACTTGACAAACTGCTCCATGGTGTGGCCTGTCAAAATCAGCACAGTCCCTGTAGGGACAAAGTCGAGGATTTCCACATGCCATCACTCAGCTGCTTCATGTTCTGTGTTAGAATTAAGTTCCCTTGAATAACCCAACCTCTGCAAAATACAACACTTGATTCCCACTACCTCTTACCAGTATTTCTACATTCCCACACTTAGGAGCTTCCCTAAGGATGACTTAGGAAACTGTTTTGTCCCTGCAGTGTCCAAGGCACCCAAAATATGAGAGGAAAAATGTAGAATGTAAAGACACTCTTGTCCTCCCTCTCTCCTTCAACTTCTTGAGAGGAAGGATGGAAGTGTGCATGAATCAACTTTTTTTTCAACCTAAATATGCCATTTGCCACTAAGTAAGGGAAGTATTTCCATGATAATTGCTAATAAATGAGGTAGTCCATATATAAATAAAAAACATTCAAAAATATTAATAAAAATAGTTTGGAAATACACTAACTTACTTAAATACAAAATCAGGGTTGTACTGGCACTATATATAAAATTAAATGCTAACATTTTACATAAAAGTAGCACTGCTTTAACCCTTTCTATTTTTAATGTCTGATGATCTCATATATACCCTTCAACAAGGAGGATTGTGTGAGGTTTCAACATAAGGGAGTACATTTCAGGTCCAGTGAGGAGGAGGAGCAGGAAGAGGAGGAGGAGAAGGACCATGATGTCCCTAGAGAAGACCTGGCACAGCTAGAACAAGGCTGTATTTCCAGAAGTGAGCCACAATCTCTAATCCCTGTGACACCAACCTTCCTGTGCCCAGGCACAGGCAGTGAATGTGCAGCTGATGAATACTGGGAGATGGAGCCTGCTTTCACCAGTCTAGCCAGAGCCTGCATGATAGTGAAGAGAAATTATACTAGAATGGAGGCTTAAAATGAAATGAGATACATAATTAAAGAGTTGAGACTCCTTATCATCATGTCATTTTAACCTTGTTCCATTAGCAAAAATAAAATAAGTCACTCAAGACCAACTGTATTTGAAAGAGTCTCATTTAAACTCATGTTCCAAATTGCCTCTGAGCTTAGAATAAGCTGGACCAGTTTTTACTGACAGTAACTTTTAGTTACTGTGCTTTCTGTACTGATATATTGTGATAATTCCTTGTATATTGAGTTAGAGAACGACACTTTACATGCCTTCAAATTATGTTAATGTAAATATGTTAAACAAGTTAATAAGTATCCTATTTCCATTTTGACTTTTATATTTCAAATCATAGCAGGCATTTAAAGAGATTACTGCCCTGCAGACACACAAGAGGCAACTAAAAGAATTGAATAACTTCTTGTAGCAGTATGAAAGTGCTTTACCCATGGCTTTCAGTAGGAAAAAAATGTACAGTTTATTAGCAAAGAGAGTGAGCTAGAGGTCATTGTGGTTGGGACCAGGGAGCTCATTGCAGCTCTACGAAACTGTAAATATCAGATCTTTGTTTAGTTGTGGTTGTTACACATCTGTATAAATATTTTCAGGATAGAAATTATAGTGAATCGTGTTTGTAGGCTATGTTAACAGGCCATCAATTATATCATAAGTGAAGGGAAAATGGTTCTATATGTCATGATCAGTCTCCAACAGCTCCTCTGATAAAGACAACTGCATGTTAGTTTTCAGAAACAAGTTCAATACGCAAAGCCTTTCTCTTGGTGCTGACATGGTGCTCAGTGAAGATAAAAATTATAATGTACTTTGTCCTGGAAGGTGCTTGTATGGTACCTATATATTTCAACAAAATTAAAAGGCTATAAGATTTGAGATTTAAAGTCAATAGGAGAGTTATGCCTTGGGAGAGGGGGGCAAAGTAGTTTGATTTTGGAGATCACACAAGTGCATAAGCTTGAAAAACTGTATGATCAACATTTTATTCAACTTCTTCATAAGTAAACTTTCTTCTGGAAATAACTGCTGTTGCTAAATAAAGCTAGTCTTCCCAACAGGGAATTTCACACAGGGCAGTGAAGGTACCGCAAAAATCCCAAACAAACAAAACCAGAAGGAAAAGAGTAGACAAAATGTTCATTCTGGATCCTAAGATGAGAGAGCATAAGAAGATCCAATGCTCTATCATTGGATTAAAACAGACTGTTTTGATTAAAGTAAATTGCATGCTTTATATTGCTGATGCAGTCAGCAACATATTGGACTATCATAATATAAATTCTGTAAGCCACTGATGGCATTTTTCTGATGCCATCTTAAAAATTATTTTAATTAATCACCTTTTACTTCTCTAAGAAAAATGTGAAAAGTGGGCTGTATTTGGGAGACTGAAGGAAGTGAAAGTGACTGAGTAAATTCAGTGAATGTTACCATCTTCTGTCATTTTGGTGAAAGTCCCCTGAAGTTGTTTGGAGCCTTCTGCAAATACATGAATCTTCCATGTTTTATTTTGAAAATCTTGCCTCTAGTTTTTCCAAAACTGAAATTCTTGCACTTTGCATGAAAAAAAATCTTTTTCAGATATGATCTGACTCATGGAACTTCTAAAAATGGTTTAAATAAGGCAAAATTTGCTATCAGAAGCAACATAACAAGCAAACCAATATTATTGTGTTTTCCTGATTGTGAGATAGAAGGATAAGCAGCTCTTCCTTATTGTTGGAAATAGGTACAGAGCTATTTGTCAGCTTACAGCTGACTTCAGTGGTTTAGAGGGTACTAAATTTTTTAGCAACTTTTCTGTCTTAAAAAAAATTAACACAGTACTCATGGATAATTCAAATAACAACGCACCTGTAAACCATTCCTCCTGGTTCATTTCATCAAAGATATTGTGGTCAATAATAGGTATTGAAAAAAGATCATCATATTAACTACAGAATTATTTGTCTCTGAAGAGCAAATATATTTTCTTATCAAATATTTTTTTCAAAGAACAAAAATTTTAAACAAGATCATATTCAGTTTCTTGGCTGGAGAGAAACATTCAGAATTCTTTAATATTAGGAACTAACAATTAGCCAATATAATTTTGTGGAGTACAAGTGTAGTGTAACAGTGATGTCAACACCTCATTGCACTGGCACCAAATTTTCCACCTTATTTGAGAGTCAAGAAAAGCTATTTCAGATATTTATGATGCCATCATGTGGAGACTTCTGAGCATTGAAGAGGTTGAATTAGAAGAGCTTTATTAGAAGAAGAAAAGGAAAGTTCAACCCCAAACTAGTGCTGGTAAGCTTAAGCTATGAGCAGGTGCTTGAACTTAAGAGATCCTAGCTCATTTCTGAGTTGCTAAACTTCTGATCTGCTTGTTCTCATGAGATATCTTCTCATGACAGCCACAAAATCCAACAGCATTTTACATTAAAAAAATGCCTGTACGTTTTTTTCTCAACCGGAAAAGGATATAACTCTGTCTTAGGCTAACATAGATAAAGAAAAATAATGAATGAAAACTAATTTTCACTCCCTGAAATACTTAAAAAAATGTAAAAGTAAATCTAATATAAATAATATATTTCTTCAAAGCCTTCATGCTTTCTCCTGTCCAAAGTTGTCTTGGGTTAAAATTATGCAGCAACATGCAGCAGGAAGGTTTTCTGAAGGTCAAAGTTACAAGTATCCAGGCTTATATAGATGGAGGAAGACAATTATGCTCCTTTGTACATAATCTTAAAAAAAATCAGAAAAACATTTGTCTAATATTGATTTTAATGTCTTGATTTTTTCCCCTTTTTATCGAGGACAAAACCATTTAATCCACCTAGGAAGAGAACTGAAGTAGGTCACTTCCTTTTTTTTTGTTAGATTGAAGATGGGATATTATAATAGTTCCTTTTAGTTCTACGTACGTTGGCCTGCACAGATGGCTGTGATTCATTGTAGGAGCCTATTTATGCTCTTTTATTTGGCTGCGTAGGACAAGTTGTTCTTTAACAGTTCTTTTATGAGCATCCCATTGAATACCTCAATGCATGCTGAATGGCACATCAATTCCTAGACCTTATTTCTTTTCTTTCTCTGGAGAAAAGGAAAAAAATGAGCCCCCTAAACCTACAATAGATGTTTTCCCAGTTTTCTGCTAAGAGCATTTCATGGTCCTAGTCTTTCTTCATGGAACATAATGCCCAATCTTCTGCTGTTTCCGATGAAGAAACCCTTTGTCTGCTACAGCTGATGTCTCAACAGCTGGTCATCATCTTTTTAGATTTGTATGAGACAATTTGTTTGAAGATGATAAGTTGTCCTTCTATTTGCAATCTAGGTTTGAGAGTAAGAAGTTTATACAAGGAATGTAAATGTGTGGGGGTTTCTTCCCTATAGCACACTTACACTGCTGTTAAAAAGTAACCTCATACACAGGTTAATCTGTGTAAGAGGTTAATCTGGATAATTTCTAGGCATGCATTTTATGATTCCACATTATTGTGGAAAAGAAGCCCTGTTTTTGTCATTAAATATTTGATTTACCCATTTTGATTTTAAATGAGTGATCATTTATTTAGTTTATGGATATATTCTGGAAAATTCAATTACTGAGGTTTAGCCTGTGTGAAACATTTTGGTAACTATAAACAGATTAGCAGGAGATGAAGATTTATGTAAGAGGATGACAGGCAAATATTTTGTCTTTATGATTTTTTATAGAGTTTTGATGGAGTGATAGATGAGCCTTGAGTGGACTATACAGATATTCCTGTGTGTCTTACTGCCAATATATGTTTTACATCAATCACCAATCTCTTTTTCCCCAGGGTGTTAATTTTGAAAGTCATAGCCAAAATGTTGAGCCAAGATGTAGTGTGGTATGTGGTATCAGAAAATTGGTTTTGGCTTGTAAATGGAACCTAGAAAAGGGAGGAATTGTATACAGGCAAAAATAAATGCAGTAGATAAATTGCAAAATAAACTGGCTAAGAAAGTACAAATAATGAGGAAGAGAAAACAAAATATGTGAAAGGAATAAACCCAATGAGATTGTTTATTTGGGAAGGATCCTTTACAAGAAGGTCACAAGTTCTAGTCAGATTACATCTTAAAATCCCAAACCTGCCAATTCTTTTTCCCAGTACATATTATTCTTACATGAAAAGAGAAATGATCATTGAGTCTAGTGGGCCTCTTAAAAGTTACATAGAAAAATTATTGTAAAATTAGTTCTTAGCCTTGGGTAAGAAGAAGAACTGGGAATCTGGGGAGCTGTACTACATCATGAATTGTTGTACAGACAGTTACTGATCTGTGTGACTTTATGTTTTGCAGGGTTAGCATTCTGGTAAAAATATGAGATTTATAATGGAAGGCGTCTTAGTCAGCTGGAGAATGCACTATAAACATTGTGTTTTCTGGCAGTCTGAGACTTGAGGAGGGAAGGCAGTTTCCTTTTGACCTTAATTTTTGTGCTGATAAAATTAACTTTGGACAGACAAATATTTTGCCTTTCAAATGAGATTCATGTACTCAGATTTGCATCAGCAATCCAGTTACAAATGCAAGGATGAGACACCTCCAAACTTTTCTTAAAATATCCAGTCAAAGTTCAGTTCAAGTCAGTGTCTCTTTAAAACTATAGAAGAAGGATTTAGTAGTTTTTTGATACTATCTGAAAGGTGATAGAGTTCTTGAAGAACTCTAGGGAGGAGGGGGGAAGATTCACTTTTTTCAGGAAATTAAGATTAATTTCCTAGAAGGTTACTAATGCTAAAGTATGCTTATTTTATCAGTGCTTTTGATTATACATGCAAACTTTATAGCCTAAATGTAAACTTTATAGCCTAAATGCTTTATAAACCAACAGCTTTACTGAATGTGGACAGACAAATAAAAACAAAATTGGGAGACATAGGTGTTAAGAGGTGTTTTACACTTTGATATGTATATTGGGTTAGTCCATTCACAGTTAGAGGTAGCAGTGACATGAACATGTACACAGAGAGATGGTCATAGCCACAGTCCAAAACATGAGAGCAGCATGTCAACAAAAAAAAAAAATAAGAAAAGGCAGGAAAAAATTAACCAGTCTGGTTATATGACATATGACATCTTAGATAAATTAATAGTTTTATTTATGTTGCAGAATTTGCAGCTAACATATTCCAGATTTTCGCATTTTTTGAGGGGAAGGAAAAACAAGGGGAAAAAAAACCAACCAAACCAAAACAAAAAAGAAAAAGTAAGAGCAAATCAAAGCCAAACAAATGAACAAAAAAACCCACAACAACTTGTTGAGTACATAAGCTAAACAACTACTTATTTAGAGAAAGATTTATTGTTCAAATTAATATTGCAACCAAGCAGCCTGTTAGGAGCTGCCAGGAAGGTATATCACAACCACACCTAGTGAAAGTAAATACAGAATTACTACTGAGGGATACAGGACTGTTCTGTGCTCAGAGCACAGAGAGTTCAGAGATTTTAGAAATACCTACTGTGATAAGCAGAATTTTTTTACAATACGGATGCTCTTGATAATGGAGAACTGACAGCAAAATCATCATAGTAAACACAGTAACAGCCAAGAACTGACTTGGGTTTTCCCCCTTCCTTTAAGGCAAATCTAGGGAGAAATTGAAATATTAAAAAGTGAGGGTGTTTCCACTATTATTTACTTATGTGGCACAACATGAGCTTGTTTTCTGGCACGGCACAGTTTATGTACAGCTTGATTGGCAGAAATAGGTCATCCTTGTGAGTAAGAAAAGAGCAGTTGGGTGGCCCTTAACCAACATTATTTTTCGGTTGCAAACCAGTTCTTGGTAAAATTTGCCACACAATCCTATTGTGTGCTGAAGCCTGTAGATTGATTTTGTACATTACTGGAAATTAAAGAGTGAGAAAATAATCTTTACTTTTAAAAATTTCTAGGTTATACAACATCTATTTTAGTACCACTCTTTTTAGGCAGACTTTCTTTTCACAGAAATATCATTTAATAGGCATTCCATTCTCAGTGTAGTAATAGTTCTCATCTATATTCCCTAAATAATAATAAAAAAGATTTCTAAAGTTTGACAGAGGGAGATGTAAAAGGAGTGCTCCATTTCTCATAATTCTCTACTTGTGTTCTTATCATTTAAGATAAAAACAACATTTAATTTTGCCTTTTGAGGTTTTAGTTCTTTTTTAAGTCTCAAGAGGCTGTTACCAAGTTAAAAGTGTCTTCCTATATTTGTCATAATAAAAAATAGGTATTAAAAGCAGAGAGAATTTTAAGTTATTTTGTAAGACTGTTCATGGATGAAAGAAGTGTGATAAGTCATAATCACAGTATCACTACGATGTCTGCTATAGCCCAGAATCTGGCAGTGGTCAGCACTGTATTCACATGCTCATAAAGGCACTATCCCAGCCCTAAATACATTGCAAATTACATGGAAAAAGTTAAAGAAAGCTATGAGAGAAGGATTTTCAATATGAAGAACTGATGAAGGGCAGAATTTGCTAGAGGCTGCAATGTAAGCTTGTAGTAGTTGGACTCTAGTGAATGACACCAGTGACATCCTTCTGAAGGTAATAAGGTCAAAAGTTCCTCTGCTATTCATTTTACTTGCCATCAAACATAAAATG
Organism: Neopelma chrysocephalum; assembly: GCF_003984885.1. Classification (NCBI taxonomy): domain Eukaryota; kingdom Metazoa; phylum Chordata; class Aves; order Passeriformes; family Pipridae; genus Neopelma; species Neopelma chrysocephalum. The sequence goes on from NW_020897737.1 coordinate 7,064,190, forward strand.
TGATTTTTTTTTCTTTCCCCCACCTTTGAGGTGCCTGATATTTTGTGATTTAATTTTGTATTTTCTCACAGCAAGGGTCTAATGTTGAATTTTTCTTATGTGAATGTAATATTAATTATCAAATAGTTCTACAAATGTATTTTCCAATGATCTTGAAAATATTTGTTTCAGCTTTGAGTTTCTTTATGTGCTAAAACATTATATAATTAAAATTAGCAGACTAGTATACCTAGCAAGAAGTAACCCCTCTGCTTTGTGCTTACCTCCTGTAGTGAATCCTATTATGAAGCTGTCAGTTACTCCCTTCCTGTGGCATAAAGAAACCTTTTTTGACTCAGCAGGATCCAGAGATCCTCTAGTTTTTTCAGGCTCAGCACTGAGTGATGCCTGTCCTAGATCTCACAATAATGTGAACTGGTGGGGGAAAAAAAAAATCAACATTTGTAATACAGAAAGTTGGGGAATAGAATGCTTCTGAACACATGCAGAAAGGCTGATATTGTTAAAACAATTGGTTGGTATTGTTAAAACAGTTGAGAGAGGGGAAGATGCATTAATGATTATAATGCAGATGAGAATTTCAAAGGTGCACAATAAATATTACTTATGCAGGAGATGTTTGGAGCCCATCTGTGGGTTCCATGTACCATGATTCTAGCAATACAGCTAGACCTTCACTGCTTGACAGTCCAGTCTTAATGTTTAAAGATGTCATTTGTGTGAAGAGGGGAATAATATCTGGAAGGATGTTAAGAAACTGTTCTTATCTGTACATGCATATAAAAAGGACTGTTCTATATAAAAAAAATTGTGTTTTCCCCATATGTGTGTAGAAAAGGGAATGTAGATTAAATCTTTATACTTCATGACAATGTTTTGTTTTCCTCTCTAATTTGTATGGCTGTGAAGACGTGTGATTATGTTTGCCTAAAAATAAACATTTGCATAAGAGCTTTCATACACAGGAATTTTTGTAGTAAAAAAATATCAATCAACTAGTATCAAGCTCTGTTACACAAGCTGGCCTTTAATTTGCATTGCATTTTCAAGGAGTCACTTAAGGCAAAACATTGCCAGCTGGAAAGTACTTTTTAATGTAGCTTACTATTCACTCTTGCAGTCATTCTTTTTATTCCAGATTGTACCTCATGTTATACCAACATTACAATTGAAAAATCTAATTGAAACAATTACCATTAGAAATACTTAATACATAACATGTACTTGTATTTGTACAGATAGTTGCATGCCTTCCTTTATAGAAATATTTTTAACCCTGTGGGTTAAATGTAGGACTTTGACAAAGAAGTATGGCAGCGCTCTGGAAAAAAATCCTTTTGAGTAATCAATCCTTCCTATTCTTTTAGCCTTATTTCCATCTTCTACTTTACTGAAAACATAAAACTTGCACTTATTTTCATTTTTCCAGGAGTTATTTACATCTGGAGGCTGACACGTGAAGCAAGTAATCAAAGGCTAAGGTCAAATCAACAGGTAGATCTAAAGGAACTATAAAGCTTGACTGTGTGCCCCCAGCCTAAAATAGCATTTCTGATTTTAAATATGCATCACAATAAGCATCAGAGTCACTTGATGATTTCATTGCTGTAAATTGCAATCCTAGTCACAAGAGTCATAGAATCATAGAATGAATAATAAAATGGTTTGGCTCCAAATGGGCCTTCAAGCACCATTTAATTCCAACACCTCTAGCATCTTCCACTAGACCAGGGACCCATCCAACCTGGCCTTGAATACTTTCAGGGATGAGGCATCAACAGCTTCTCTGGGCAACCTGTTCCAGTGCCTCATCACCCTCTGAGTAAGAAATTTCCTCCCGATATGTAATTGAAATCTCATCTTTCAGTTTAAAGCCATTCCCATTTGTCCTATCTCTACATGCCCTTGTAAAAATTCTCTCTCCAGCTCTCTTGCAAGCCCCTTTAGGTACTAGAAGGTTGTTATAAAGTCTCCCTGGAGCCTTCTCTTCTCCAGGCTGAACAACCCCAACTCTCTCAGCCTGTCTTCATAGGAGAGCTACTCCAGCCCTCAAATCATTTTGGTGGCCCTGATCTGGACTTGCTCCAAAAAGTCCATGTCCTTCTTATGTTGGTGACCCCAGAGCTGGATGCAGTACTCCAGGTGGGGTTTCACCAGAGTGAATGGAAAGGAGAAAGAATCACCTCCCTTGACCTGCTGCCCACGCTGCTTTTGATGCAGCCCAGATCAGCTTTCTGGGCTGCAAACATATACTGCTGGCTCATGTCCAGCTTTTTGTCTGACAGAACCCCCAAGTCCTTCTCCATAAGTCTGCTCTCAGGGAGCTTTTCTCTCACTCCGTACTCATGTCTGGGACTGCCCCAACGCAGGCGCAGCACCCTGCACCTGGTCTTGTTGAACCTCACTGGGTTCAATTGGGCCCATTCTTCGAGGTTTTCCAGGTCCCTCCGGATGGCATCCCTTCCTTCCTTTGTGTCAACTGCACTGCTTAGCTTTGTGTCAACTGCAAACATGCTGAGGGGGCACTCAATCTCATTCTCTGTGTCATTGACAAGGATATTCAAGAGCATTGGTTTCAAGACAGAGCCTCGAGGCACACAACTTGTCACCAGCCTCCACCTGGACATAGAACCATTGACCACAACTGCCTGGCTGCATCCATCCAGCCAATTCCTTACCTAATAAATATTCCATCCTTTAAATCCGTTTCTCTCCAATTTAGAGATATGGATGTCATATGGGACTGTGCCAAAGGCCTTGCAGAAATCTAGGTAGATGACATCAGTCAGTCTTCCCTTGTCAACTGTTTCAGTCACTCCATCATAGAACACCACTCTTATCCATGGAGAAATCATCCCTGGTAAGGGTTTTGTCACCTGTCTTCTTATAATTAATTCATTCTTCCTTGGTTTTCAACTTTACCAAGAGACCTGACCAATAATCAATAGCTCTGCCTTAAGTGGAACTCTATCACTACTGAAAGAAATATGTGAGGAACAATTGCTCCGTACTCGATTGATCTGGTTGTAACTTCTGTGCATCTGCTTAGAATAAGTACAAAGCACTTAATGTCAGCATGCTATAGCAGTTATCCTGTCCAGAATATTGAAAACAAAGGTTCAAGTGATCAGTGCTGAGAAGAACAGGTCCAGAAAACAACTCCTTGTAAACAGCCTTCTGCAGTGAAACTCATTTCACAGCAAGACCATCTTGATGAAGATTGCATGTAGTATAAAATATATTAGAGAAGCTCTATGCATAATTTAAATTACTCTCATAGAGAAAATACAAGCAAACTGATGGATTCAGAGGAAAATATCTATACATGATAGCAAACAAGTATCTACTGTAGCTACTTACCTGAAATATCTTTTCCCAGTGGTCCAATTAACTTTATAGTGTGGTGCTAAGATTCAGTTTTTTCCCCATCAGAAAAGGTTTTTATGCTCTGAATTATACAGTGACCTTGTTTATATCATAAACTGCAAAATAAGGTGACAATTCTGTCATGCATTTCATGTAAAACATCTCAAAGATGAAACTTGAAGCTATGAAATAAAGTAGAGGCTTTTAGATAATATGTATTGCATATTTGGTGGTTTGGAAAAATGACTAGTAGTGTGTTACTTTTCTTGAATTCGCATATTTTGGAGGAAAATATTTTAGTGAAGAGGGTATAAAATGCAAATGTAAAATTAATTTGTTTTGCAGTTTTCTATTTTTAGAAAGCAGAACAGCCTCCACAATTATTTCTCTCTAAATGAAAATTAAAAAAAAAAAAAAGCCTGCCATCTCTATGGAGCATTATATGATTTCCAGCAGTACCATTTGATTTTTGGCAGCTGGAATGCCTGAGAACAGCAAAAAGAAACCAAAATCTTTTTTTTTTTTATTTTGTGATGGCTAAGTACTTTAGTTATTGTGTAAGTCCAATCCATATTAGTATTTCAGAGTGGAGTCAAATCAGTGGCATTTGAATAGGCTGGGAGGAAGACTGGGATATTGTAAAGATTCATGAATGACCCATCAGAGAACTCTCTGGCATGCCTGTTGGGGAACAACTATAGAAAATACACTTTGGGGTCCTTTAGAGGAATGTTCAAGTCAAATACACCCTTATATGCCTTGATGTTCAGTTGTTTAAAACTAGGTTTGTATCTGCCTTGGAATAATGCAAAGTTCAAGCAGACCAAGAACAGGGTGAAAAATTTGAAAAAAACTTAGAAAGAATGGCATGGCAAGATTTCCAATTAAGGCTTACTCAGAGAACTTTATCTCAGAGAAAGAGATGATCCAAGTACTTCTGCAGGTCACAAATCCGTTACGAATTAAATAAAATGCATAAAAGAAATTGTCTTTCAGATCATGTAATTTTTCTTCAGAAGGTCTTGAAGCAGAACCATTTGCTAGGGAAAGCCATGTATGAGACCACCTTGAGAAGTACAAAGCTTAATTTGTGACTCATCATGCAGAACAAAAAGCTGGATCTCACAATAATCAGTTGTCTACCAGTTAGCTTTTGCAATCCTGTTTACAGTCTTGCCCAGCAGAGCCATCAGGCAAATATTGACTAAGTAACTGGAATTCTTATAGATTCAGACCCTAAGAATTAGGACCTGTTGACCTCTTTCCAGACATCTTTTCTGCCATCTTTCTCTTTAAAATGCTGCATGCTGTGGTCTTGCAAATATTTAAGTTGGGCTTTTGTGCATTCTACTGGTAACTTTCACCCTGACACACTGTAAGGGTGTCTAAACTGAATAAAATTTATTTTATGACAAAAGAACAATATAAAAGTCAATATAATGTTTACATGCAAGGCAACATACTGGAAAAGAATTACTGCATTGTATGATAAAAATTCATATCTTAAACAGTAAGATGCTACTATGAAGACTTTATTATGCAATCTTGCACAACATCAGAGAGAAACTCGTTGAGGTTTCAACAAATAGTATAGGCATAATGAGCTGTTAAAAGAAAATAGGGAGATTAAAATGACAGTTTGCACAGCAAAACTCCACTTAGGATTTATATTCAAGGAACCACTGGTAACTCAGCTAGATAAGATCCTATCAATTTTGCAGAAATATATTACTTTGGTATAACTTTTTAATATTTTTGGCAAATGCCATAGGGCTTCAACATAAAGGGCAGTACAAATTTAAAACCACAAATGTGTTATTTGACTTATGTGGGTATCTGTGGATGGAAATTATAATCACATTAAAACGTGTTTCTCAATAAATTGATAAAACTAATAAGGTCTTTCTGAAGGAAAAAGCTTTTCTGTTATATGACACAAAAAGATTTAAAAAATGCCTTGAGTTATTTGTACCTATTATACCAGCACAGTAGATTTGCTTAAGTTATTCACAATGATCTATTCAATACCTCTAATTTATGTGAATATTGTTAAGGTAAAAACTTGATTTCTATCCAGTGTTCCTTCCTTCTTTACTGGAGCAGAATGCAATAGATACCATCATCTGAAACAGAAATACTCTGTAACTAGTTAAACAATTTAAATATTATTATGAAATACTGCATTTCATTATTTAAAAAATATGTCAGAACTTATTTTCAAAATATTGTGATATTTGGTTCATGGGAAATGTGTGACCTGGTGACTGAGGTGAATTGCAATTGCTCTGGTTTGTTATGGCTGCCTGAAGCTCTCACTGGGCTATCATAGCCCTGCTGTGCGCACATGCAGCCACCTCAGGACATCCCTCATTCAAGAGATGAAGAGGTACTTGAGGAAGGCAATAGAAAATGCACAACTATTATGATTGTTTTTAAATTAATTAAAAGTGGCCTACTATGAATTATATTTTCTTGAATTAAGAAATTACATTAATTTTCTGTGTTTTCTAGTAAAAAAAGTGTTGGGAACACCTAAGAACTTCTCAGGTTTACACAAATTTTTTTCTTCTTGTAATCAGTCTGAAGCAAGACTATAGTTAAAATTAGAGTCAGACCTATGGAGGTGACCAGGCACTAGTGCAGAGGTATTTACATGGCCTAGGTGCAGCTGAAAGGTTCAGCACATGATCTTGTTTGACTCCTACAAGTAAAAAAAGAGAAATTAGGTTAATTACAATGGTTAAAGGCTTACCTAGAAAGCACTTCCAATTTGAAAGTTTCTAGGAGTGGGGTGTATTTCTAAAAAAATCACCACATTTGTGATATCAAGGTGATGCTAACACATTAAGGCTCTTGGGGAAAATGTTTAATAGGCCATTATTTTCAAATGTTCCTCTGTAATTTGCCTGGGATGTACTTATCTTTTGAAGAGTTGCTACATCATTTGGAGTCTAATTTTAATCACCGAAGGATGAAATGGGAGAATTTTAATCCTGCTTTAAGTGCTCATCTCAATACAGCATTAACTGTGGTGTTGCTACTGATACCTCTGTAATATCTCTGACAAGAGGTGCTTGGAAAAGTTGGATTAATCAATCACTTCAAACTCAATTACTTTTTTCTTTTTTTTTTTTTTATGACCATGTTTTCTTAGACTTTATGAGAATCCTGTGGATTTTTCATTATTATGGTTAAAAATAATAGTAGAAAATGGGGAGTGGTTTAAATATAATAAGAGGAAGAAAAAGTCATAAGCCCAATGTATATATGTGAAATAGCACCAAGAAAGTACGAGTTGACATTTTCTATTTAATGATCTTGACTTGTTTTTTGTTTTGTTTTGTTTTTTTTTTGAGTTCTGTATCTCAGACGAGGTGGTTTTTGGTTTGGGGATTTTTTTAAAATTATTTTGTTTTTCTTGTCTATGAATGTGTGTGTTTTTCTGACAAGTGTTTCCCTTGTCCGTTTTTGGACAAGGGGAAGAGGGGTCATCTTTGAAATGAGGAAATAAACAGAAGAAAATAGAAAAACTCTGCTAGCTTTAGTGTTCATTGTTACCAGATTAGAAGTATCCCTTAGCACTCTTTAAGCTCTGTCATACATATACTTACACTTACACTTATATAGACACAATGAATATATATGCCAGAGAAAAATGATACAAAACTCTAACATCCACTTGCAAATTTAATGTTTCAAAGCATAAAATAAATTGGTTTTCTCACACAATTCCTTTTTTCCTCTAATGATGTCTGTAAGACGTGATAGGTAAATCTGAAGTCTGCTGCACTGAATTTTTCTGAATATGTAATTACATGAGGCTTAGAGGGAAAAAAAGTACTCTATTATGAAAGTATGGACAACTCATGCTGATATAGGGGGTTTTATTGCCGCAACAACAAATGGTTCTCAGGTAGGGATTAATTCCTCTGTATGCTTCCTGACTAAATAATTACTAATGTCTAAGGCATTGAAAGATTTTCAGAGCCTCTATGCTGCAAGATGCTGGCTCATTTCTACCTATTCTGGCAAAAGCTTCAGAAAATGGGACTCTTCACTGACGCTTGGGAAGGCACACTGAATCTTACTGTGGGTTTCAGTAAGCCAAAGACACAAGAGAGTAAGATTATCTTCTGCCTATCACATTTAAACTCCAGATACCATTCATAAACACGTTTTTGTGTGTTTTACCGTATTAAATCTGCCTCCCAGCTTGTTACCTGCTTGAAACAGTCGAAGGGAGGGTGGAAAAGCAGAAAAGAAAAAGAAGCAGAGGACAGTCTGTTGAGACACAGTTTTGCAGGTGTTTGACACCTGAAAAAGCCTCAGCATGTGGGAGGTCTTATTAGCTTCAGTCATTCAAATTCTTTATAATAAGCTTGTGTGTAAGCATTTTAGGATCAAAGTTTTAATATCCAGAGAAGACCTGCCAAGACTATGGCAGTTAGCACAAAGTGGTGCTCGCTGACAGCTGTGTATCCTTTTCTTCCTCTTCTTGAGCCAGCAGTGTGCCCAGGTGGCCAAGAAGGCCAATGACATCCTAGCCTGTAGCAAAAATAGTGTGACCAGCAGGACAAGGCCAGTGATTCTCCCTTTATACTTGCACTGCTGAAGACACACCTCAAGCGCTGTGCCAGTTCTGTGCCCTCACTTCAAGAAATACATTGAGAGTGCTCAAGCATGTCCAGAGAAGGATAACAATGCTGGTGAAGAGTCTAGGGAGTAAGTCAAATAAGGAGCAGCTGAAGGAGCTGGGATTGTATAGTCTGGAGAGGAGGAAGATCAAAGGAGACCTTAGCGCACTCTAAACTACCTGAAAGGAGGTTGTAGCAAGGTAGGGGTTGGTGTCTTCTCCCAGGCAACTAGTGAGAGACAGGACGAGAGGACATAGTCTCAAGCTGCACCAGAGGAGATTCAGATTGGACATCAGGAAGAATTTCTTGACTGAAAGGGCAGTTGGTCATTGGAACAGGCTGCCCAGGGAGGTGGTGGAGTCACTGTCCCTGGAGGTGTTCAAGAAATGACTGGATATGGCAATTAGTGCTATGGTCTAGTTTACAAGGTTGACAAGGTCTGGTTGATCAGTCAGAGCTTGGACTCTGCGGTCTTGGAGGTCTTTTCAACTTTAACAATTCTATGATTTTTCCTTGCTAGGTTCAGATCTCACTGGAAGAGGCCTTAGCAAACCCTCAAAGTGGCAAAGCCAGACTACAAACATTGATAAAAATGTATATAACTAAGAATAGAACTCAGTAAGGAAAAATACACTTTCAAGTGAATGGAAAGAAATTTGGAGAGAAAAATAGAAGTGAAAACCGAGTATTTTGTATGCTTCTAGAACTCTAACTACCAGCATAGTACAATTGAAGTGGTGTTGAGGAATACATTCAGTGCAGGCGGCTCGGTGTGGAACTGCAGCACAAGCTGCAGGTTTTGCTCCAGGGTGCAGGAGCCTGAGGCAAGAGGCCATGAAGGGGCACCAGCCCTTTGCATAACAGAAGGCACAGAGACCTGTGGTCCAGGACAGGTGGGGGACACTGAGACACACAGCAAGAGACAACAAGCCCCAGATTTCAGTGCCAGACTGTGAAGGCATAGAATTCCAGGGTTTCCTTTGTTCAGGGTCCCTCCTTGGAGGCACCCAGCTTGAGCTGTTATTTTGTTATTGCACCGTGACTAAATTATTTTAAGGATCTGAGACTGGGCTATGGGAAATCTGGGATCAAGCCAGTAAGGGAACCTGTGTGGTGCGTGTAACTCCGAAGAGGTCTCACAGTCCAAGCTCAAGTGGCATGAGTGTGGCTCCCAGGGTGGCACCTGCATGGTCAGACAGGGAAGTATGGGGAGTAGACTAGTTTGGGTTTTTTTTGACCTACATGAATGTAGTCATGGCACAGTGCCTCATCTCATATCTAAAATATCTTTTCAGTACGTGTGGGAAAAAAAGCAGGATCAGAATTATTTCAAGAAATAGATGTTTCACTGATTTGTTTTACTGGATTTATAAATCAATACTTAGGGGTTTTAAACATTAATTCACCCATTGTCTACACATACTCTCTTACTACACTCTCAGAATCCTGAAACATATATCTACAGTACTTTATCTGCTTGAGAGAAGAAAAATGGCACTTTTTATGACTTCCTATAATTCATATAAACTGTACACAGCTTTGTCTTGCAGTACTACATTTTCTTTTTTCTTTTCCTTTTTTTTTTTAAGAACACTAAATATTCTGGTTAGTGATTTTGAATAATTGGGTAGCAGAGAGGTAATGCTTTTTCAAGATACATCAGGAAGGAGAAAAGCATATTTTTGACAGCTTGTCATCTAAAATTATGAAAATTGAGCTAATCATTCCTGTTTAAAGGTGGAACTGAATACAGAAAAAAAGGTTGTTTACCTGCACTGTTAATGGTTTTGTTGTTTAATAGCCAGGTAAATACCCCAAGCTGTAAGTGGTCATTTATCTTAAATAAAAAGGTATTGAAACTGAAGAGTTAGAAATGCTCATTTAAGGGATTTCTGAGCACTCAGAAGACAAAAGGAATTGTGTGGTAAGTGTAGGTAATAAGGAAAATTTATGAGGTTTTGAGTTCTTACATTAGTCCCCCTAAAATACCATACCTATGAAGTTCAACATCTCTGTCAAAGGAGAGAAAATATGGTATGGTATTACCACTCCTTTGTGATAATTAATCTTCCATACATTTAATACATTTCAGTTTTTAATTTTTAATTATTAATATTGCAAATTAATATTGCAATAGTTACACAGATGGGAACACTGTTGCTTAGTAAAGGCTATTAAATGTTCTTTTACTGGACTGAATGCCTGGAGGTGAACAACAGGAAGAATTAATTTTGCTCTAAAGCTAAATATGTATGGATAAGGCTATTTCTGCTGCGTCAAGTAGTAAACATCAATGCTCATAAAGATTTCGTTCATAGCAAACTAAAGATGCTGCAGTGACTTCTTGAGACCAAAGATCAGCAGCAGCTGAAAAACCTAATTGTTTCTCTTTGGAAGTCATATAGATGCCAGAGTGATTTCAAAAGTGTATCCTTCATGCTTTAACCAATTTTTAGTTTTAAACCCAACTATTTTTACACCCATAATTTTTCTGCCTTCTCTAGTGATCTGTTACAAGACTCAGTCTTGTAACAGACAAAAAAGTTGACTACTCTTTCTATGTAAGCCAAGAACAAAGCCAACAGCAGTTAAACCCTTCACCATCAGATCTTAAAATCAAGGAATTATATTTAGTCCATATGTGATGGTTACAGAAAAGCAGAGAAAAAAAGTAGTAATGCAGGGAAAAAATATACACATTCCTGTGTCCATGCCTTTCCCTACTTTTATGCTCAAGGTTCCACTGCTCCACTGAGTCTTAAGGCCATTGACTTCACTGTGACTGAAGAGGTAGAGAGGTTTTGTTCAATTAGTCTTTCATACTGAGAAGACACAGGAAATTCCACTTCAGCCTAAGAAAAAGCTTTACTGCGAGGGTGATGAGGCAGTGGATCAAGTTGCTCATCAAAGCTGTGGAGAATCTGTACTTGGAGATATTCAAAACTCAACTGCACATGGCTCAGCAACCTGCTCCTGCTGACCCTGCTCAGGGTGCTGTACTAGATGATCTCCAGAAGTGCTCTCCAGAATCAGCTCTTCTGTGACTTTATGATTTTCTGAGCTGCACAATGACACTGTTAACTTGAAGGGATTTAAGAAAAATATTTCCTTTTAAAGCTTCCTTGTCTGAAAATCAAGATTGTCTCTTATGTTGCTCTAAGAAGTTTTTATCTACAATGAACAGAGAGAAGGAAGTACTGTTGGTTAGTATAAAAGTTTTCAGATTTTTTTTTTTTTTTTTGCCCTCTCTGTACCTTCTCTCCACTGATAGTTGCCAGCTAGAACACTGAGAAATGTCCACTTTGGCATACATTTTTTCTCCCTCTGTTAATTTCTGGCCTGGTTTTAACTTTTTGCAATTGTATCTCATGAGTTAAGAAAATTGTCAGGCAGTGCACATCAGAACAACCTCGGGTACTGTGTGAGGTCTTTTTTACATTTTGGCTTAACTCTAAAGGAGGGCCACAAAAATGGTCAGAGGGTTGGAGCACCTCTCCTGTGAAGACTGGCTGAGACAGTTCAGGTTGTTCAGTGGGGAGGGGAGTGGAGAAGAGAGGCTTCAGGGACATCTTATTGCAGCCTTTCAGTACTTAAAGGCATCTATAAGAAAACAGGGAACAGGTTATTCCCACAGCCTGTTGCAATAGGACAAGCAGTAATGGCTTTAAACTAAAAGAGGGTAGATTCAGACTAAATATAATTAAGAATTTTTTTACAATGTGGCTGATGAGACACTGGAACAAATTTCCCAAAGAGGTGGTGAATGCCCCATCTGTGTAAACATTCAAGACTGGACAGGACTCTGATCTACCTGGTCTAGTCGAAGATGTCCCTGCTCATTGCAGGGGGATTGGACTACATGACCTTTAAAGCTCCCTTCAGGCAACATCATCGGACTCAATTTATATTACATTGATCTACAGGCAGGTGAAAGATAAACTTTTCCTGCAGCTGAAAGGGGCACGATATTGGGATTGTCTTGCAGAAATTTACAGAGTTTATAGAAATCACACAATTTCTGTGTTGCAGATTTTATGACACCTAAAGTATGCTTTGTTGTTTGGGTTTTTTTAAGTCCAACTGTTTTCCTAATTTTTTTCCAAAACCAAAAGACAAAATCTATATTTGTAACCTTCAGATTGTATCATCTGGAAGGTTCAGTGAACTGAAAAACCAGACAAGTATTTAAAGTAGCATCTCTTGCCTTTTCTTGAGATGCATCTGTTCAGGTATCTCTTATTTAGCAGTGATAGCTTGGCTGTGGTCCAGCAGTTTAATTAGCACTTGTTTACCTAATCTCTTATAGCGGATATTACTACTGAATTAAGGGACTCTGAAAATCCCATTTCTGACAAAGCAGGCTTAATAATGAAAATCACTACGTTTTTACGTTGCATTTCTCTTGGCAAGAGCACCTACTAGAACACATTCATTTTTCACTAACTGGAAAACACGCAGTTCAGAGTTGCAATCCCCGAGTTGAGCAGGAATTAAAATTGAATGAAAACTGGAGGGGGAGTTGCAGAGAAAGATGAAGTGTACAAGAGAGCATCATTTTCTAGACAGATGTTAATTTGTTTCTCACTGGGTGAAACCGATCTGCTGTAATGTAACTGTGTGTATATTTTGAAATGTTTTTGAGCAGAATATCTGTGGAGCACTGAGAGTTGATTTCAGCCGCTGGGTTTGTTCAGTTGTCTGATTTCCTCACACAGGCTAGCTAGCTTGGCTCCTGCTTGACAGCTGCTGAGAGCTGATTTTTGGAGACTTATACTCACGGGGTGGGGGAAGTAATTTTGTGTTTTGCTGAAAGGAGAAGAAACATCCCCAACCAGTGGTCCTCATAAGCAATGCCACCTAGGCTGTGTCTCTTCCTCTCTAAGTCTCCTCTTGGCAGGGATGTGGGGAAAGGAATGAGGAAGTATATTGTTAGTGACTGTGTATGGATCACAAAACTAAAAAGCTGAGATATGGAGATAAGATTTTCTTTCACTGGCAAACTGTGGATTACTCTAGCAAAAAGTATAAGTCCTTCTAGCAAAAAGGAAAAGTCAATTTGCAAACATGGGTAGATGCTCTGCTATACAAGTGCTGGCCCACTGTTTTAGAGTTGTAGAGGTTATTCTCTTCGGCTACACAGCACGACATTCCTTTACATTTTCCTACCCCTGTTGCAGGACTCATCAGAGTCCATAATCCAGTATAATTGGATAATTAGGCTGTAAGCTGTCTTTGTGCATTAGCTCCTACTCACGCAAATGACCTGAGCCTTCAGCAGAGTAGAACAGGACAGCAGGGGCAGGTGCTGCTGTTGCAACCCCGAGGTGAGGTCTCTCCTCCCAGGATGCAGTGTTCAGGGTCTCCATCTGCATGTATGAGCAATTTAGTCTTCACCTAATTTTAAGTGTTTAATTTTCACATTCCATGTTGCCCCCCACAGATTTTTCTCCATTGACTGGACAGGAAGATTCTGTCCAGTAGTCTGAGGAGTACCCACAATGCCAATTTTCCAAATGGTTTACAATATATGAATTGTATTGTTCTTAATAGTCATCTCTTGGTAAAATAAAGGAAATATACTGCTTGTGGCATTGTTTTCTCTCTCTTACAAGAGATTGTCTCTGATATTTCATGTTGTTGTATTGCGATCCACTGCTTCTGTGCATGTACTTTAGCAATAGGTATAAAATGCCAATAATATATCATAATGATGAAACAGAGAATTAAAATTTTTATGTAATGGTTCTCTTGGAGAGATCTTGAATTCTACCAGGTGGCATATCAAGTTTTCAGTTATGATTTTGTAGTTGTCAAGCTGTTTATTTAGGAATATGAGGGAAAAAATAAGAAAAAGAGACATAACAATATTTTTTGAGAACTGTAAAAACTGTAGTAATACTTGTTTTAATCAAACTGGAGAAAACCTAGAGAAAATAAGTGAGTATAGTCTGATGTGCTGATATTGAGGATTGATAAAGATATAGATAAAGATTATTTTAAGCATTTATTAAAATTAATAAGTTTGCATTTTTCTTTTGACAATGCTGAACCCATTTGGGGCCAACTTGTACCATCAGTAGCTGAAGCAATTATTTTCAGTGCTGCTGTTTTGTAATTTTGCCTTTGAAGTACACTTGATGTAGGATTCTTAATGTACCTTCAAAAGATAAAACATTTTTTTCTTAGTATAATTTGATGCTACAAATACACTCCTTAGTATCACTAGCAATATTCCACCTGTTCAAAGGGGAGTGTTCCTTGTAGTACAGTGATCAGGATACACGTTGATGAGTCAAATTGGTTTTTCTCTCCTCTGGTTTCAGATAAGCCACCCTAAGGTGGCTGCAGGGCTTTCCCAAATTGCCAGTCAACAACAAGAGAAAATAAATTATGTATTGCACAAAGTGCAGCTAGAAACTGACCACAAATAAATGTAGGGTATAAATTAAGCATGAGCTCTGAATTACAGGATACTTTCTAAACATTCGAGGAAGGAGATTATGAAGCAATTTCCAGCAGGAGTTTCAGAAAAAAAATTAAGTGGTCTCGACGTAAGAATTGGTGTAAGAATCTCTATTTCCTCCATTGATTCAGATGATAGACAACTAAAAACATTGACCTAGAAGATCTGACCCTGTTTTGCCATTAAGAACATTGGATTACTTTATTAAGGAAGAGGAAATCAGGACATTTTTAAATTCTTTCTAAGTTGGTACCTAGTAGGTACACTGTACAACAGTGTTTAGGAGTAGTTTTACTGTGATACAACTCAATGGATTTCATTTTTGTTTGTGTATAAACCATTCCAGTATATCTCACATATTTTCATGTGAAAGGTTATTTTCATTAGCCTCCAGTATTTCTACATGTTTGTTTTGGTGAAATGGATCTTATGATTTTTTAATAAAAGATAGAATGGTGCATTTATATGCAGATTAAATTAAAAGCTAAACAACTGTTGGCAACTCAAGAAATAGATCAAAATATTAATTTATGAAATCTTCAATTCCTTATTTATTTTCAGATGATTTTTCATTACCATATGTTTATTATGTAACTTTTTTGATTCTAACGTTTTAAAGTTTAATTTCAATGTCTTTTATCTGCAGTGGTTAATTCTTCTACTATTACATTATGCAGCCACCTTTTCAACAGGGCCTGATTCACAAAGAAGTTAATAATTCTACATGTTTGAATGCCTTGATGGGACCTGATAGTCTTTTAAACATGCTTTTCACAATAGATCTGCAGGATATTTCAGGCTGGAAAAAAACCTGTTGCATAATACTGTGAGTTATTTCTAAAAACTTTCTTCTATTTCCTCATCAAAATGTAATTTGTATCATAATAGGAACAATTTTGTATTCTAATGAAAATTTTCCATTGAAGACAGTATTTATTAACTCCATAGTGCTCTGTTGAATATCTGTGGCAAACTAAAAAATCCAAAACCAAGCACGAGAATCCCTTAAAACAAGCATAAGAATCCCTTAAAAAGAAAGTGGGGAAGTCAAAGATGAAGTGAAAACCTTACATATGAATTAATTTTCTAGTCCAGCTGAAAATTTCCAATGTGCCTGGAAACCAAAGAATAACATAAAAATATATTTCTGAAACCTTTTTACCAAAGTGAAACCCTCACTTGCTCATGAGTACATCTGCTAATTACTAATTTTCTATTTTCTGACAGCTTTACTATACTTGGCTGCAGTGGGCTCCTCTCTTTTTTTAGACAAATACATCTTTTAATACCTTTGTCAGTTAGCTGGGCTGTAGTTCATCTGTTGTGCTGATCCCCTTCAGCAGGGGAATGACTCCTCTCCCTGAGGAAGAAGCAACAGAAGAAAGAACCTGAACTGAACCTAAACTGACCATAACCTCCATTCCCCATCTCCCTGCACCACTGAGGGGAAGGAGGTGAGAACTGGCAATAAAGCAAAGCCCGGGAAGGAGGGAGGGGTGGGAGGAAGGTGGTTTTAAGTTTTGGTTTGCTTCTCATTATCCTACTCTGATTTTGATTGGTAATAAATTAAACGAACTTCCCCAAGCTGAGTCTGTTCTGCCCATGATGGTAACTGGTGAGTGATCTCTCCTTGTCCTCATCTCAACTCATGAGACACTTGTTATACCCCCTCTCCTCTGTCCAGTTGAGGAGGGAGTGATAAAGCAGCTCTGGTGGATACCTGGAATCCAGCCAGGGTCAACCTACCACATACAGGTAGCTGAGTGACTCCTGACTGAGCATCAAGACAGGAAACTTCTTTATATAGGAGAAGCTTTCCAGTGGAGGCATTTTTACTGGGTAAGGCAAGTCCAGAGGTTGATAATACAGTTTTCTGAAGAAGAGTTAGTTTTAAAATCTGGATTTGTTGTGGATAGCAATGTTTGAGGGACAAAAGAGAAAGAAATCATGTTTAGTTAGTGTTTTGTTTCAAGTGCTGATATTTTACATTAAGTTCTATGTTGTGCAGTAATATGGATACAAAATATAATTACTTAACAGGGAAAATTGAATAATTTTTTTTAGTTTAATGCTCTGTCCTTGTTTTTTTTTTCAACTTCCTTTCAAAAAAGAGTTTTTATTAAGAATGACCCACTTTTACAGGCACCCTGATTTCACTGAGTTGAACAGATAATTTTGCTGAATTTTCTGCAGTTATCTCTACTTCAAAAAATTGGACAGAAGGTAATTGTAGAGATAGGTTGAGATCCTGGATAATAGAAAAGAAGGTCTAAGGTTTCTGATTCTACTTTTCTGAGGGGGTTACAAGGCATAAATGGAATAAAATGTGTTTTGAAATGTGACCTGTTTAAAAGGTGGCTATATACAAAGCTATATTTTATGTATGTATATATATATATATATATGATTGAACTGTGTGATTATTGTTATTTTGAGAAGAAATATAGCAGGCATCAAAAAGGTAAAAGAAAAATCCAGAAGGGATCAGTTTATTTTTTTTTTCTCTGAGAAATAATATTTCCCAGAAAAAGAAAATAACTTCTGCTCTAAAGATATTGTGTTAACTCTGGAAAAAAGATTCAATCAATAAAGTGTGAAAGGATTTTAATCACATTTTCAGCAAAAATCTCAATGTGGCCTTAACTGTGGAGTTACTAATAATATTTTTATAATAATGAAAATGTCATATAATCTAGATTTCATATATAACCGTGTAAAGTGTTACAAATTAATTATGAGACATGGATTTTAATTTTGATCATTCAATTCCCACAACTAAAAATAGCCTTTCCTTCTTTCTTCTGTCACCATTTAAAAAATCTCTTCTGAGGAAATAGAAAACAAATTTCCTGAGGATGAAGGCTGTGAGAATCTTGGGATTAATACTTATGTACCTTATCTTGTTTATTTTCTCTATTACATGTGTAAAATAGTACACCATATGCCATTCAAATTTCACATATGCCACACAGTGGATATGTTTTAGTTTTGATTTTATTTCCTTACCTACCTTTCTGAGTTAGTGGCACACTAAAGAACTGATTTGCAGTTGCCATTTCAGGAGGCATATAATCTTACTTTTGATTTTCTTTACTCTGTCTTGCTGCTTGTAGCTCTGGATATCATAATATGAATTTTTCTAAATAAAAATAATCCCCTAGAAAGATGTTGGCCTCCATTTCAAAGGTTACATGAAAGAAAAAGAGATTTGTGTCAAAATCCTACACATCAGGGTCATTCATATTAATCAGTCTTTTCTGTAAAGCTATAATATTTTTATTCGTGTTGGTGGAGAACTTTGTTTGCTATGGTTAAGCCACAAATAAAAATTAAACTTTTTCATCATGTATGTTTGTTGCCATTAAAGATCAAGCCTTAGAGAAAAGTGATAATTAAACTACTGATGACCAATATAAGAACTCAGTTTACTTACAGACTGCAATGTAACAGTGCAGAAGACTCATCTGGAAACAATTTTACTCTCAAAGACAATTTTCACTTGATATTAAGAAGACTATGTTGAGAAGAAGCTTGATAAATACTGTTTCTTACTCTGTTTGCAAACCCAAGTGTAAAATGAGACTCAAATATCAAATGGGAGACACATCTGACTTCTCTCCTACTGTTTGGCTGACATGCTGAAAAACACCATGTGAACAGCCATCCTGAACTGCTAAAGTGCACTAATTTATTACTGTAAAATGGAATAATGACTGGCAGTACTCACAAAACCCCGGGGAAGTTGTGTGAAAAAATGAATGAGGGGTTGATGTAACCTCTGACTGCTTTCAGAGACTGAGCTCATCTTCGAAAGGGAAGTAGAAGTTATGTATTGCTTGGAGATGCCTACACTGACAGTTGTGAGCTTTGCTGCTCTCCAGATTGGAAGCTGTGCAGCCTCATTAGCACAGAGTTGCTCCCAACCTGAAGTACAAAACTCAACAGCTTGTACACTCTACTGGACTGTTTCATGCCCAGTCAATGCACACCAAGCCAACATCACCCTGCCTTATATGTAAATTGTTGGGGTTTTTTCCACTATGATAAGGCTCAGGTATTTATATAGGAGGGAAAAAAAATAAAATCAAAAAATCAAATAAAGAAAAAAGTCGTGTATATGTTTGTATTTATATACATTTTTGATGTGGGTTTTTTTGGTTTGGTTTGGTTTGGTTGTTTTGGTTTTTTAATCCTGGCTTCTTAGAGAGTCCTAGTAGACTATTGCTCTCCTCTCGTATCCCTATTTCAGGCAGTTAAACTTGTGTCTAAACACACATTGAAACAACTAGAATGTCCCAAGTCATCATGGCTAGGCTTTGCAAATGAAGATTTGGGAAGGGCTCTACCCACACTTGCTACAAGTGCACTGGTGGGTAAAAAGGCCAACACGAGACAGACAAGTCTGGTTGCAAAAGGCACAGCAGAAAGACTCCTTAGATGGTATTGACAAGACATGGTTCTTTCTGCGTTGTCTTTTCTCCTGGAGAGTGACCCTGTGTGCTTTCTCAAAGGAAGCAGCAGCGTTATGGATAATGTGTCTCCAGACCTCCCGATTGGAGGCCAGAGGAGACCAGTGATGATGATCAATACCGCCAAGGCTGAGATGTTGTTTCAGGGAGTCCTTGTATCTTCTCTTTGGGGCTCGTCTCTTGCAGCAGCCGGTGGCAAGTTCACCATAAAGCAGGATCTTAGGGAGGCGGTGGTCCTTCATCCTTGAGACGTGTCCCACCCAACGCAGCTGTGTTCTCAGTAACATGGCCTCAATACTTGTGATTGCTGCTTGTTCAAGAACAGATGTATTAGTCAAATAATCTGACCAGTGGATGTTTAGGATTGTATGGAGGCAGTGTTGATGGAAGCATTCTGAGAGTTGCAAGTGGCCCAAGTATTTTTTTCCAAAGGCATAAAAACTGTAGGAAGTCCAAGCAAGATGAATAACTTGATTATCAAAAAGGTTAAATTTCCTCCCAAATATTTCAATTGCTTAGAAATCCAGAAGAATGTTGCAAGGCTCTTCTATATCTTCTTTTATCTGTCTACCAGAAGTTGCAGTCCTCCCCAGAGAGACCTTAAATTTAACACGTCATAAAGCAGTCAAACACCTTCATGTGTAAACCTGGCGTTGGAGCATTTTCTAAATTAATATGTATTATTTATCCCAGAAAAGGAAATTTGGGGAGATAATATGAACTATTTCAGGAATTCACTTATTTGCTATTGAATTCACATGAAAGAGGCTTGGATGCTGAGGACAAACAAAACAAAACAAAACAAAACAAGGAGCACTTATAGTAATGAAAAGCATATGAAACTTTATTAACTGTGTTGTTTTTTTCATGTGTCCTCTCAGCCTTTCAGGATTATCCAGTCTTGGTTCTGTCTGATATTTTTAATATACTCTTTTTCTTTTTTACGTCATTACTTTTAACTTTATTTCTTTCAGTTTGAAAGAGAAAAAAATGGAAGCAGTTTCTCTTTTTCTGATAGAAAAAGTTCCTAGCCTTTTTTTTCCTCTATCTGGACATAAACCCACAAATTCATCTTTGTCTGTACAGATGATGGGATCTATATCTATTTATCTACTTCAGTCACATCTCCTTTCTTCTGACATAAATCTGATCCTATATTTGTACATTCCACATGTTGCCTTCCAACAGTATTAACAGAGGGCTATGACACCAATGACCCTAAAATTGCACAGCTCCAGATTGCACTCAGATCTCATTCTCATCAGTATTTCTTACACTGTGTAGCAAAATTCATCATTAATAATTAAATTGTGTATTTAAGTATGCCTATATGTGCAGAGGAGGACAGTGAGCATACATAGAAGGTGAATTAGTTCTTAAATTGAAAAATCCCTGAAGAAATTTTAAATAATCAGAGATCAACATCTATTTCAGCTCTGTGACCTTATCTTGAAAAATATACTAGCGTTTTCTTTACTTCAGTGCATTTGAGGTAGCAAAAAGGCTGCACAGAGATCAAACACAGTGAAGCATCACTCAATAAAAGTTGGTCTCAGTGGAATATTTGGGTTATAAGGTACTCTTACAACCATTTCTAATTTCATTGAATTCCTTTATAAAAACGTTCATTCTTTCAGTGGCTGGAAAGGCATAAATATGAGATTGTAGGCCAGGTAGTATGAGATTGTAGGCCAGGTAGTATGAGTTTGTAGGCCAGCTTCTTTAAGTAGGGGGCCTGTGCAGAGCAGGATTGTGAGCACAAGTGGGGTGTGCAAGAAGGGCACCACTGAGTGTGCAAACAGGCAGGGCCTTGGTGAGTGTGCACAGTCCCATTGTGAGCACCAGGGCACTGCTACAGTGTCACTGCTGCTGTCACCTGCTTGCACAAGGCGGGAGATATTGCTACCTTTGCCACCTCCTGTGCCCTGGGAGCAAGAGGTGCATGGTGCTCCTCTTCCTGAGGCTGCCTGTGGTCCACCTGAGGCTGCCTGAGCTCTGCTTGTGGGCCGGAGGAGGAGGAGATGTGGGAAGGAGGTGGCTGCATTGACACAGCAGCAAATGCAACCCCAGCCCCTAGACAGCTCCCACCATCCCCATCTGACCAAGCAGCCTCTCCATTCTGCCCTGGTTCTCACCTGGCACCTCCTCTGCAAGCTCAGGAGCCCTGTCATGGGGTGGGAGTTGGGGTTTGCCTTCTCCTCCATGGACATCTCCATCATGCTCTGTCACAGAGGCGCTTGGGAGCTGCTGCCTCCTGAGCAAGGTACTCTCTTGGTCTCCACCCCAGGTCTCTGTACCCCCACTGCCAGTGTCACAATGTGTCACAAAGTGCCCTGGAACACCGCTCTGTGCCAAAGGGCCATCCCTGGCCCCCCTAACAACCACAGAACTGGCTGGAAATGTTTGGAACTGTCTGGAACCATCTAGAAATGACTGGAACTGCTAACTCAGTATGCACTTTGACTTTCTGGTGTGCAAACTTATAACTACACAGTGCAAGATTCCTCATTTCTTATAAATATATATCGTTTTTTGGTTTTTTTGCTGTTTAGTAATAATTCATAACGTTTAATTTTTCAATGTGTGTCTACTACGTTACATAGGTTTAGAGGAAAGAGCAGTTGAAACACACCTTTGAGGTTGGTTTGACCCAACCTGTGGAATTTTATTTTGACGTTGTGCTGGTTTTGGCTGGGATAGACACCGTTTTCTTCATAGTAACTTGTACGGAACTATTGAAACAATTCTTGAAGTAAATCAAAATAGATTTTTAATTTTTGTTTTTTACCTGTAGAAGTTATTATTTGGATGTCCAAAGTCCAAATCCTTTCTCCTGTGCAACTTCCATGCTGAACTCTATGTCTAGTGGTGTAATTCCCTTTTCATCTTTAATCAAAAGTTACTATGGCTGCAAGGATTTTGCACGAGTTGACCACTAAGAATTATGGTTGCTAGGGCAAATTTGAGCCGTCTTACCTGATCATGAGTCCCAATGTCACTGTAGAAAAAAACAGTCCTACAATCAAATAAATATTATATGTCTGTTCATTAAACCAGAATGAAAAATTTATTTGATAATGTATTAAAAAATTGTCTTTCAATTGAAGATGATGAATTTTTCTGATTGAAATTTTTTTTCAGAATTTAATTTCAAAAATATTACTATGGTATTCATAGAGTCAGGATGCAAAAATGCATTTCAGTATAATAATGTATTTTTTTCTTTATCTAATGAGTCAATTTTGTATTGGATGTATTCTGGGATATAGCATTATGAGAGAAAGAGAAATGCTCTGATGTTTTGATTTTTGTCTTTGAAATTCAATGTAGCTAAGCACATTAGTGTGCTTACCTGATCCACAAAGGTACCCGAGAAAGCTTTTTATCTGAGTCTTGTGGGATTTAGATTCCTAACTCAATTAAATCCATTCTATTTCTTTAGATTTGCTTCAACCAAAACATTCACACTAAGCTTTAAAGCAAACTTTGGTGAAAGGAGTAAAGTTTTCTTCTCAAACGCAAATAGTAGCAATTTTAATTTCCTTTGCCTAATGAGATTAAAGTACTGAACTACTGCATTACTCTGGTGACCTCTTTCTCTTTGGTAAGCTGTCTCAAGTGTGGCAAACGTGACGTATGGGAACAGAGGAAATGTCAAACTGGGGAGCAAAGATTTACGAAATTTAATAACTTTCATAAGCTTTAGCTTCTCGACTTAATATGGACAAAAAAAAAGGAAGGAAAATGCCAGATGCTATAATAATATGGGTTCTTCTAAAACAGAAATAAGTGTACAAACAGATTTATAATGACTTTTTGTAATCCATGGAGTGCAGATTTAGTGTAGTTAATATTTTCTCTTTAAAGTTCAGTTAATATTGTTGTTCCTTGCTAAGTCTTTCAAGAATTTCCTATTGGCTTAAACTACCATGTTTTGTACTTAGTAACATCTGCAGGAAAAGAGCATATATCATAAAAATGTCTTAAAATAAAAATTTCTATTTTATGAGGAAATGTGTCCTTTCTTTAGCCATTTCATGATAAATTATCCCACTGTTATACATATATAGAAGTTTTTCTTGTGGTTTTGTAGCACCAGCATATTTTTTCTTTTTTTTTCTTTTTTTGTCGCCACAGTCAGTTATATTCTACTTTTGGTAGTCATTAAATTATAGTATTTTTTGTATAAAGGAGGATCTACAAATTGGCAATGGCTAAGTTTTGGTTAGTGTATATTTTCTATTTATTATGGTAGTTGGTGCTGTATTTGTGCTGGTAGTAAACTTCAGAGTAACGTCAAGAATTTATTTTTCCTTTGAGTCATTCACACAGAAAATGTTAAAGGGCTCTTGGCACTAAAAAGAAATGCAAAAGAGAAGGAAAATTTGTATTTTATGAAAGGTTGATATTTTTCTAAATGTACATAAAGCAATTTACCCATATCACTGTATATTTTTTTTAATTTTTTCGGATGTGTAATAGCACAACATAGAATAGACTGTTAAGAGGACAACTATATTTTAAAGTAAATGTGTCACCTGCTGAAGATACAGCTTCATGGAGGGTGTGATTTGTACGTTTTTTTCCCATCTGTAATCATTATTTGCTCCTGTCTGATCGCAGCGCAATGCAGGTCCTTGCCTGACCTGTCCCGTGGAAAATCCCTGTGGACTCCCAGAGCACTGGTGCTCATTGCCAGGACACACGTGGGTGCCTTTACAGCAACCAGGACATAAAGCAGCTGCCCTTCCAGACCTCTTTGCCCCTGTGCCTCCCTCCCTCCTCCTCCCAGGCTCAGCCTTTCAGTCCACCCCTGCTCCACTAGCCTGCCCA
Organism: Neopelma chrysocephalum; assembly: GCF_003984885.1. Taxonomy (NCBI): domain Eukaryota; kingdom Metazoa; phylum Chordata; class Aves; order Passeriformes; family Pipridae; genus Neopelma; species Neopelma chrysocephalum. The sequence continues at coordinate 7,087,955 of NW_020897737.1, forward strand.
AAAATTCTGTCCTCAAGTGTTTAAATGTTTCTGGGGTGTCTGAAAACTGCCAATGATTTCTAAAGCCTTTCTTAACAGATTCCTAATGGCATCATACATTTGTATTAATGTATTGACATAAATATTGACATCATATCCCTCTTCAAGAACACTGTAATTACTAGGTCAGTTCTTTCTACATGCAAATGCAGACACAGTTATTCAAACTGAAACAGTGATGTACAATGAAGATTATTTAAAAATTCTGGCCAGCTTGGGGAAAAATAAATAACTTTGTCATATCAAGTGAAGAAAAAGAGAAGCTTTGAAGCTTCCAGGAACTGCTTTGTAGTCTTAAATGTTAGACTGTATTTTAAATTCTATTTAATTGCAGGTATAGACACAAATATCTGTCTGACACATATATGGCTTTAATTAAATCCTTATCTACAGTTTCAGTCTAATAGGACTACCTGAAGGCAAGAAGTGGACATCAAAACCAGTTGGAGTTGTACGCAGTTAATATGTTGTTTCACAAAGAATATTGATCTTTTAAATTCAAGACCACAGTTTCAATATATTATCTCTCTCCCAGTATTTTAAGAGTGAAAGCAATGTATACTAGATTAATAAACAGAAATATGTAACTTTCAAAAATATGTACTATTCCTGGTAACATGGCCTATTTATACTTATTAATTAAATAGTTAGAACTTTTGATCTGAAGTTTTAAAGTAAAAAGTGACCCTTGGATTCAAAGTCTGTTTGAAATAAAGTGTTTCTTTCAGTCTCAGTTCTTTCTGAAGCTCTCACTGCAATTCTTTGTGTTTCTGCACAGTTCTAGTCACATAGTCATGATCATGCATCTTAAGAAATTTCCACCAGATAAGTTACAGCAACAAGGTGTTTGTACTCTGCTGTGCACGTTGTAATTTGATTAATTTTAATCCTCTTACATTACAAACTAATCTGCCTAATTTTCTTATATTTACTCCAAGTGGACAGTTTTCATATATTTAGTTATCACAGTTCAGCTGATATTCAGCAACTTTGTAATATTCAGCAGTTGAGTTCTTTGTAGGAAAAAGTTTAGAGGTATACAGTGCAGCTGTTACCCAAATGCTATTGAAATTCCAACATCAAAAAATCTTTGATCTTCCTCATAATCTCCAAAACGAAGCTACTGGAGAACAGAATGTATTTTCAGAAGCAGTTTCAATAATGAGAGGTTATGGAAGAGATTAAATAATTTGCCATCTGCTGTGCAACATGACACACCAGTATGACCCAGAGATTCTCTTTTCTTGAAAATCTCCTTTCTAAAAGACACCCTTGCAAGCGCTTGTTCAATTTTTAGAAGTTAGTGTAACCTCTCCCCATAGTAGTTTCTCCTCAGGCTGGGTTACTATTTTGTTTTAGTCACTTTGTTTAGTCATTCCAGAGGGAAATCTAAGACCAATGTATACCAGACTTAATTTCCTCACATACTCAATTGAGATTCCTTATCTAAACCTATATATGTAATATGTATATATAAAAGTTTATATAAAAAGTTATATAATATGTAGAAATTGTATGACAGTGACACAGTAGAACTTGCCTTTCAAGATAAATCACAGTATGTTTGGGGAGCAGGGAGGGAAGTGATTTGTGTTCTTAAGGTCCTAAAACAACCACAGATAATCTAGCATAGCCACATAAGAAACAGAGGATGTAGAACTGTTCTCAAATAAAATTGTATAGTAAATATAACAAACAAGAAACTTCATTTCAGAGGGGCACAGAAATTAATGCAGTTTAATAACAGGCTTTGGAAATTAATCTAGTAAACAGACTCTTGTGTTATGTGGCTGTTGATTACATTATGCTGCCATCTCTATGCTGTAACTGTAAGTGTACAGACAGTATCTGAGCTGAAAATGAACAATTGAAAGAAGGTAGCATACAGAAGTACACAGAAGATTAGGGACCTGTGTCCCGAGTCTGGTTGGGATGGAGTTATTTTTATTCATAGCAGCCTTTATGATGTTGTGTTTTGGATTTGTGACTAAAAAAGTGTTGGTAACACATCAGTGTTTTGACTATTGCTGAGCAGTGCTTGCACCACATCAAGGCTTCTCTTTTTGCCATTCTAATTCCCGGTAGGTTTAGGGGCGCAGGACAAAACATTGGGAGGGGACACAGCTGGGACATGTGACCTGGATTGGCCCAAAGGATATTCCACACCAAATAATATCATACTTATCAATAAAAGCGGGGAGGTTTTGGCTATCAAGGTAGCTGTTGTTCAGAGACTAGCTGGGCATTGGTCTGCTTGTGGGAGGTGATGACTGAGTGCCTTTGCATCACTTGTGATTGTTATTTTTTTCTCTTCACTTCTTAAACTATTTTTATCTTGACCAATGAATTTTCCCACTTTTGCCCTTCCTATCTTCCCCCTTTCCTGTTGCACATGTGGTTTAGTGATTGAGAAGCTGTGTGGGTGCTTGGCTGCTAGCCTGGTGTCAACCCACCAGAACCTGATCAGTCACTATGGGTCAGGCTATCTTTAAAGTGTGTGCTTATGAAGCCTCCTAATTTATATGACATGGTGAAGCAGAATAGGAGGATTTGAAAGATGCAAGAGGGACTGAATGAGCAACAGGGATGAGTGCTTAGTTTAGAGTAGGAACTTAGGAAATTCGGCATTTGCTCTTCCTTTGGTTGCTTTGTCTTACACAGTACATTTATTCTACTTTTTTCCTACAGCATTATAGTGCTAATTAAAGGATTAGTAGTAATTCAGGCAAAAATGCTATTTAATCTGACTTGGGTTAGGTAAAAGAGAGAATGGCAAAAAAAATCCCACCAAATAAACACAAAGGCATTTTCATGATTATTATGCCTCTAAGTAGTCCCATATCGAGGCATATATATTCTGTTTCATGTTAGTACAGTATTCCAAAGCCAGGAAACACAGCATTAATTTATGGCAAGCCATAACATTCTCTTTTTCATTATTCCTTTTCTTGTGGGCTAGTGCATTTGCCAAGATTCCTCAACTACCAAATCTGCCGCTTTTAAAACTTACCTCAAGTGGGGCTGCAACAAGTTCAGTTCTTAGGATCTAACTTCTTTAATAGATGATGATATCCAAAATAATTTTTCTTTTTCCTTGAAATGTCCTTCAATATCTTTTTCGATTACTGGCACCCTCTCACAATAGCCACTACACACTTCTAGATTGAGAACAAAATATATGAGTTTTTAGCCTAAAACAATTTTTACATGAGTTTTCAAGAGAATGAAAAATGGCATTTTGAAATGAAAATGCTGTATCAAACAGAAGTGTAGCATAGCAATATGCAGAGCTGTCATCGCAGTCTTAGCGCAAAAGGAAATTTAATTCTGTATAAAATACCTGATGTGGACTTTTGATAATATAAGTACCAATATTAAATCAGGTTTTTTTTCATTTTTCCAATTTTATACTGGTACTAAAAAATCTAAGCATAGGATTAGTCTAAGTCTAAGAATAAAACTGACCATGTTCTCTTTCTCGTCTCCATAGTGTGTTGTCTTTCTAAGCTTTGCTTCTTCATTCTTGTTGGAGCTTACTTTTATAGCAAATAAAAGCATAGACAAAGCAAAAATAGACAATCTTTGCATGTCTTCATAATGAGAATCCACAGTAGAATACCATGTGTCATGTTGCACAGAGCTAATTGGCTCAGGCACTGTAATGAGTGTGCTAGAAAGTATAAATTCTTGATTGATTTTTTGATTTTTTTTTTTAATGCTAATGCAAAAAGCAGAAAGAAACAAGCAGGGTAAAGAGAGAGGATCAAGAATAGACTGCGATTTTGATGATAAAATATTGTTGTGAAAATTGTTTTACAGAAAGTAATTTTGAAAAGGTGTTTTATGAGCAGCCAGTTAAGGAAAACCTCTTTTCTGGACATATTATGCCCGTATTCTCCACCCTACACAAAAATCTTACTGATACAATATCCTTTGCTCACTTTCTCTACCTACATACTGCCATCTTATTTCTGCATTCCCTAGTGACCTCCTTGACATGTTCCCAGATTTAGGAACAAGACTTGGTGCTTTCTTCCTTAGATACCCACTTTTCAGTATTTTTTGTGACTTATGAGATGGCTTCTTCGTCAGGTTTGCAAAGGCCTTTAAAAACCTGTGAAGTAGCTGACAAATAAACAGAAGGCACAGTGGCATTGTATAATCCTTTCTGTATAAAATTAAGTCAAGAACAGAATTACAAACACAGATAATCAGGAAAAAATAAATCTGTTAATTTTTATTTTATTAAACATTATTAACTGTAATAAATTTAGGATAATTTGATGTTTTCAACCATCACACCTAATTTGTTTGAATGTCTAGAAATCAGATTTTAATCAATGTATTGAAAACTTAAAGACCTTTTCTAACCCTGAAACCTATAAATTGAATTGAAGCTTTTGAATGAAACCAGGCTGTAGCAGTGGACTCAGGAGTTATTAACTTTATATTTTTCTCCTTTTCAGCATCACATTTGGCCTTGAAAATGACACATATGATACTGAAAAATTAAGGGGACGACCTTCTTAGTAATGATGAATATTCTGTGTGCTAGGTCCAATCAGCAGGTACAACCTGCAAGAAGCTTGTTTATCCGACAGAGTGATATTATTAGGACAGTGATGTAGTGGGGTTTATTTCATACCCTGAAATCATTCAAGGAAATAGCTGAGTGAATGATATTTATCTTGGACCCTGTATTGTGCTATTATGTGTAGCAATAACTGGCAGCCTATTAAAATAGAGATCAGGGACTACAACCATTTATTTGAAGGCAGTTCTGAAATTTCAAAGCTGTTGAATTATTCAGGTATTTTCCAATTTATAAAATAAAATAAAAGATGATTGACTGCTTGATGATATAAATAAAAACATTGTAAAGTATTGAGTGTATTTTTTCCCCACAGTTGTTTTGAACCACCTAATTGTAGGTGTTGGTGTCTGAATGTATGTTTGCATCTTTTAAAACACATCTTTTCATTCTTCAAGGAATTTGGAAATCAGGATTTTAATTGGGTTTCTGATACATCCAAGTTTTTCTAAACTACACGTGTTCTCCACACGTCAAATGCAGAGTGCACACGGAAAGGGTCAGTTATAGTACATGCATGCTATCATCTATCTGAGTGTTCACAGTAATATAATTTTTAAGGACATGACAGTCTATTTTTCATTCCATTATGTGGTTTTAAGCCTCTGTTTATATTCCTCGTTACAGTGGAATAGGATCATTTTAGGCAGAGATAGACAGTTATCTACTGAAATGTCATTGTTTTCACAAAATATCACAGAATGTTGTCTGTCTTATGATAGGAATGATGAATTTCCATTATATCCGATAAAATTGCATTAGCACCTTCTCATAGATGAAGGCACATTGGCTGAGCAGTATTGTGAGGTGTTTCCTGGAAGATTTTTAAGATATTAAGCCTTCCAGCTGTAATAAGGTTAATACAGTTCTAAGTGACTTGAATGTCAGTGTTGGCAAAGTTTAACTGGTATAATACTTCTGTAAGTAGGAAGAGAAACATTCTAATGTTCGCTTCATTGAAAGATCACATTGAGAAGAGGACACATGTTTTCTTAAGATTATCATCGAGTGTAACTGTAATAAAGCACAGAATTACAGGGTGGTTGAGGTCCAAAGAGACCTCTGAAGGTCATATGGTCCAAATCCCTGCTCAAACGGGGCCACCTAGAAACAGTTGGATTCTGAATATCTCCAAGGATAGGGAATCCTCAACCTTCCTAGGACACCTGTGCCAATGTTCAGTCACCCTTACAGTAAAAAAGTCTGCTGTCCAGAAAGAGCCTACTGAGTTTCAGTTTCCTCTTGTACTGTTACTGGGCACCAGTGGAAAGAGCCTGGCTCTGTCCTCTTTGCAATTTCCCTTCAGATATTTGTATTCATTACGAAGATTCTCCTCTGAGCCTTCTCTTCTCCAGGCTGATCGGTCTCAGCTCTCAACCTGTGCTCATAGCAGAGATGCTTCAGTCCCTTAACCATCTTTGTGGACTTTTGTTGGACTCTCTCCAGTCTGTAAATGGCTCTTGTATTCAGGAGCCCAAAGCTGGACACAGCACGCCAGGTGTGGCCTCACTAGTGCTGAGTTTGATAATGTTCTCTCTGGTTTTGCATGTGATATAGAATATTTGCCAGCATATTAAACTGTACTGCAGATGATCCTTAGCATCCTTTTATAAGAAATAGCACACTGAAATAAAGTCAGTAGTATTTGCTCTGCATCCTTCATTTGATACAAAGACTTGAAACAGAGTTGCAATATATTCAAGCGGATTCAGTAAGCTGAAGGAACTGGGAACCATTAGAACTGAATATCCTGAGAGAGAAAACATAACTAACAGACTAATGATATAAACCGAAGTGTACTAGCTTAATTAGGCAGTGAAAAGCAAGATTAAAATTTGATGATAAAGTACGATGAAGAACCCACTACCTGGTTACTTATATAATGAAATTTACACTGCTAAGAGGTGTCTGTTAATTCATTTTTGGCATGGGGATGTAGAAGCAGAGAGAAATAGAATCAGAAAGGGAATGCACTTTCAGAAAGGTAAAAAGTGAAATGATTGAAGATGTAATTGAATTCTGAAATAAACGGAAGTTAGTTTCTTAGGGTCCTATGGGAAAACTAATAGTGTAGTTTTCATTCACTTCAATTTCTGCAAGAGTACAACTAAGTGTTGTTAGGGCCTTGTAATTGTTACTAATTTTTAGGAATTGTTGGGTAAGAAAATTGGAACAGGGACATATTATATTCCCTTCCTGGTTTTAAAAGTAAATGTAGGAGGAGACAGTTTAAAGATGTATGAAATATTTCTTTTTGTGAATTCTGTTTACAATGCAAATTCATTCTGAAGTCTTCATTATTTTTTTCCCTCCATCTTTCAGTGTTCTCTTATGTTATTGTTTACACAGTGATGTGTGAAGATGTCTGAATCTTTCTTATTTTGCACGTATAATAAGTACTGTGATATTATCCAAATATATATCTCAGAAATCACTGTCTGAGATGTTATTCTCCCAGGTAACAGACCAATACATTGTCTAGGTTTAAAGTGCTAATACTGCTTTACCTTGCATAGTAGTTTGAATTATCTGTTAAAGTCAGTATTCAAACAACTCTAGGATAACACTTCAGCTTTGCAAAAGTTGATTTTCTAAGCTAGTTAACTATCTAAGATCTTTTAAAGTTAATAAAGTGTCAAATTCAATGACCAAATATTTATATGAGACATAAATACTAACTTTAGGATGAAATAAGTTGTATTTTGGTTATAATGATTGCTTTCTACTGACTGGATTGGGGCCTAACTAACTAGCCGAGACTGGACACTGAGTTTTTAAGTGGATGAACATAATGGTGAATTTCCATGCTTGAAATTCCTTAAGAAAAAAATAATAAGCTTTTATTGTATAAAACATCCCTTCTCCTTTTGTTGCTTTGGTATTCTTAACTAAAAATAAAGAGGAAGAGGAAGGGAGGTTGTGTTTTTTTTGGTTTTGGGGTTTAGTTTTGTTGCTGGAGTTCAGAAAGTCTAGCAAATCTAGTATTGCTTTCTGATGAACAGTTATTGTGGGACAGTATCAGTAGCAACTGATGTTATTCAACAGAACAAAATTTATTTACATTTATTTGTAATGTACTTCTAGGAAGTCAGAAATTCCAAGTAAGATCTGCTTATCATCTTCTTGAATAATCCATTAAGATTACTGACAGTAGTTTTCCTGACAATATCTTTTTGCACATTTGCTCCTAGTGTAAAGACAGTTTCTATTTCTCCTTAAAATGTGTCTCAAACTTTCACACTTTTTGATTCAGACCACAGTTCTATGCCCTAATATCTTCTGAGACTTAATTTGCATGGTTACCCTGAAGATATTTGATTGATGTAATCCAGACTGGGACACCCTGTGTACCACATGGCCTCTGTGTTGCACGAATTTCACTCCAGTATTTTATAACTGGTCATGCTGGAGTTCCACAAAAGATAAAATAGCAATTGCTCAATTATCTCAGAAGTTATCAACACTTAGCAATAAATGTCCTAATATCTGTCCAGAATAGATAAGTACATGACATTAATACTGTGAAAATGCAGTTGCTTTTTCAGGGATCAAAAGAGTCCTGCTAGTCACTCAAAGGGCCTTTTCTCAAATACGATGCTTTCCCACAATCAAGGTTCTGTGTGAACAGTGCTCTCCAAGGCCTCTGACAACCTCTTGTCATTTTCTCTTCTCTTTCAGCTGATGGATGCACTGACTGGTCTGTGGATTACAAGAAATATCAAGTTCTAGTGGGAGAACCTGTTCGTATAAAATGTGCACTCTTTTATGGATATATTAGAGCTAATTACTCCCTAGCCCAAAGTGCTGGACTTAGCTTGATGTGGTACAAAAGCTCTGGACCTGGAGATTTTGAGGAACCTATAGCTTTTGATGGAACCAGAATGAGCAAAGAAGAAGACTCCATTTGGTTCCGACCAACAGTGGTACAAGACAGCGGGCTCTACGCATGTGTTATAAGGTACTATATTTAAATATACTGCATTTTAATTAACCAATATGAAACAAGGCTCTTAATAGTGAGACTTTTGTTTCAAAGAAAATTTTTTTGCTGATTGTGGTTTTTTTTCTTCTCCTCCTGGCATTCCCTTCCCTGAAATGATTGAGGCTTAAGTATAAATTGCTATTATATATCTTGAACATTTTAACTTTTTTTTTAATAGATTTAGTTATTTATAGCAAAATCTAAACTTTATAAGGTGGGTAGGACTGGATGAATAAGTCATGTGTTCTGATTCTGGTTTCACTCTTGCAATCACAATCTTAGAGTAAAAAGTTCCTTTTTTACATTTAGATTTCATTTTATATGGATTTCATTAGATGGTTTCATTTAATTATTTTTTTCCTGTAAAAAAATTGCTATTTGGTGTAAAGTAGTTGCATCAGGGAAAACAGAAGGTGAAATTTTCGCATTTTTACAGACGTATATCCCCTAGAATCACATCTGGCTTAACCTGATAATAGAGGTTGGGTGACAGATGTCTTCCAAAAGTATTTAACCTTCTGATTCATCAAGCTTTATCACCATAAATTGAACTAGATTATGCTTTCTGATTTCTGCAACAGGTGTTCAGCCTCTTTCTGCATCTCTGATATGGTTAACACTGAGATATTGTTTCCAGCTCTTTACAGTCCTCCTCTCTATCTGCATATCTATAAAAGAGGTCTTGCTACTAATACACAATAGAAAGAGTGAAAAAGTTTCTTTACAAAGTGCAAAAAAACTGAGTGGCTAGAAAAGGAAGCTGCATGATGCAGCTATTCTTGAGATGCAAGGAAAATAAGGAAACTGTTTTATGATCACCTGGAGATGTTTAGTGTCTGACACATTTTTTTTTTATTATTTTTTATTTTATGTAGGGGGAGGGGGAGCACAGATTGCTGTCTGGTCTGTGGGTGATAAAGGAGATTTTTACTAATGAATGTGTTTATAAAAACGTTTATTCTATGAGCTCTTTACATAACCTGTGAGACATTTCATATCAATCATTTGCCCAATAACATTTTCAACATAATTTTTCTGATGATGACAATTCTCTTTAAAAAAAACCCACAAAATGCTACAAATTAGGCTACTTAAGGAAAATGTTTAGTTATGTTTAGATTAATGTATTTCAGATAAGTTTGTAACAGTAGCCATGAAAATGGAAACAGTTTTGTCAATTATTCCATAATACTATTTAAAATACCATAATTATCTCCTCTGTTTGTATAAAGAAAACCTTAATTATCTGATGTTGCGCTTTCCAGCAAGTATAGATAAATGTTGACTTTAGATAATCAGACATACTTTAAAATGTGTTTACCATCTCAACCTGTATTTATGCCTTTCCTACATGGATTTCTTTTCAAATCAGAGGTAGGTAAGGGCATGTTCTCTACTGCTTTAAACTACATATTGCTTTTTTAGCACATGCTTTATTTCCAGTTGTCAGTGCTTATACATGTAGATTGATGATAGATTTAAAAAAAATCAAGTACCAATTAATTGCTCTCCTGAATACTATTATGACAAGTTACAAAGCCTTTCACCTTCAGCAGACCCACTAGTATTGTCTAAAGAGCCATCTAAGCTTGTTATATCTGTGTTTCTATTTTATACTTCTTGGATGGAACCTTTTAAATGTATGAACAAGATTATTATTGGTAGAAGAAAAAACCTCATTTCAGTATCAGTGGAATTTACTTCTTAATACATGTTTTCTGCATACAGTCAAAGGTTACTTTCAAGTAGTTTCAAATGCCCATCTAGAATCTAGTTTAAAACTTAATAATTCAGATTCCTGAAATAAACATGTACTTGATATTTTAACCTCAAATAAATAAAATTAAATACTCAGCAGTATCATAGTTCTCTTTTTTCTTCATTCTTCCTTCAGATTCTTACACTATAAAGTGATTATCTGATTAAAAAAAAAAGTGGCTAAAGTGATGCCATCTGACAAAATTATGTGCTCTATCTGTACTTCCAAAGTTGTTGCTACAGAAATGCCTAACTAAACCTCTCACATCAAATAGCTGCCTACTATTGCTTTTTAGTCTTGTCACTGAAATCAGAATACTCAGCCTTGCTGTCACCTTATGTTGTATACTGGTAGAATGTATCAAAGAATCTTGAGAAAGATTAGTGTGCAAGAACTATAATATCTTTCAAGGAGTAAAGCGAAAATTGCAGGGATGGTATTGAGGAGTCTTTTCTTACAGATTTGGGGTTTCTGTTTATTTTAATGATGAGGTTATGCCTTCAGAATAAATGTTACAGGCTATTTCAGTGTTAAAAAACCCAGTGGAGAAGCTCAGTTAAGACACTTAAAATTACCTTGTAGCAAACATGTTCAGTGTGATGATTGCAATAACTTGCGTAGGAAGCAAGAAGAAATGCATCTGAGAGGTGATGAGGGCAGGCAGTAAAGGGTAAATGGGCAAAAGCAGAACTGCAATTTGAGTAAATTACTCTGTTTAGTTCTTATTTTAAACTTAATTGAAGGGGTGAAACAGTCCAACACTTATTATTTAATTTGCTCAGAAGCTCCTTTCTTCACCATTCTGTTGCAATTTCTCTGTACTGCAATTTTAAGGAAGCCAAAGACATAAAATATTGTCTTTCAGTGGATGTCACATCACATGGTTGCTTGCTGTTTATCATGTATGGGCAATAAATATAATTAGATAGGCTGCACAAAGAGTTAATGCATATATATAACTCCAGCTCCCAGATAGATGTGTGTCTATCTATCTATCTGGTAAAACAGTAAGTAATAAACCATTTCTGTCAAATGTTCTGCCTTTAACGTTGCAAAAACAGGTGAAATATTGTTCCCATTGAACCAACATTTTCTTCATTTATTCATCTTTTCCTTCCCTGCCTGAAAAACATTGATTACAATGTCTCTAGTAGTTGCCCAACATATTATCAACTTAGGTCAGTGGAGTCCTGGAGGAAGGCAGGACTGGGATTTATGGTAAAGTGCTACAATGGGTTGTATTGCAAAAGATGAAATGGGATTTTATTATACATTCAGCCAGAGTTTTGCATTGGTATGTCAGAGTGTTTAGAAATCATCTTTATCACCACATACAGTATATGTAGCAATTCAGACATCTCTCTGAACCTGAATATACTCTTACTAACTAATGACTGTTGTTTTTAAGCTTGTTTTTAAAAGTGAGGTTTTACATCAGGATGTAGAGATAATTCATATTCCCTTGAAGAAACCTGTTTGGACTTAAGCATGTAACAAGTTCACTTGTCCTCCATTTGTCTGTAATAATGATGATGGTTGTAGACTATTTGAGACCCCTGGTGGCCTAGTGGTTAGCGTGCAGGACTTTCACTGCTGCGACCACAGGTTCGAGTCCCCGGTCTCCTGGCCTGATGGAGGTCGTTAGCCCTGTGTGGCCATCCATCTATGAGAAGGACACTCTAAACAAACCTACGTCCTGAGGACCTCACTGCCATTGTCCAAGCTTGCTTGGCCCCGGCAGATGAACCTTAGGATTAAAGGGTGGGCTCAGTTCAGCGCAGGCTGTGTCTCACCTAAAAAATCCATTGCGCAGGCTGGAAAGGTAAAAAGACCTTTCCCCAAATCTTCGTTCGCGAAGATGGGCCATTATTATTATTATATTATTATTATATGTAGACTATTTACTGTTCTGTAGTTAAGTCTTTGTGAAGACTTATGTGTTTTAGAATCAATCATAGAATCCTTAAGGTTGGAAATGACCTCCAAAACCGTCGAGTCCAGCCTTTGACTAAACACCACCATGTCAACTAAACCATGGCACTAAGTGCCACATACAGTAGTTTCTTGAACATTTCCAGGGATGGTGACTTGACCACCACTCTGGGCAGCCTAATCCAATGCTTAATCACCCCTTTAGTGAAGAAATTCTTCCTGATATTCCAACCTAAACCTCCCGTGGCACAGCTCAAGGTTATGTCCTCTCATCCTGTCACTACTTGCCTGGGAGAAGAAGCTGACCCTTACCTTGCTACAATCTCCTTTTGGGTAGTTGTGGAGAGTGATAAGGTCTCCCGTGAGCCTTCTCTGAGCCTTCTTTAGACTAAACAATCCCAGCTCCCTCAGTGTCTCCTGATATGACTTACTACCTAGACCCTTCACAGAATCAGAGAATATACTGAGTTGGAAGGGACCCACAAGGATCATTAAGTCCAACTTCTGCACAGGACAATCCCCAAGAGTCACACCATGTGCCCAAGAGCATTGTCCAAATGCTTCTTGAACTCTGTCAGACTTGGTGGTGCTGTGACCACTTCCCTGGGGAGCCTGTTGCAGTGCCCAAATACCTTCTGAGTGGAGAACCTTTTTCTAATATCTAACCTAGTAACACACAGTACAATGTTTTAGACAAAGAGGTAAAGACTGAAATAGTGTGAAGCACACAGAATTTTCTGATTTTACCAGGGAAGGAAGGAAGGAAGATTATTGTCCACTTTTATTTAGCCTCATTACTCTTGCTATGGCCTTGCAAATATGAAGGTAGAGGCTTCAAATATATCAATATTTCTAATTAATTTTTTAAGGTGAGCTTTAATCTTTACTGGATAGATTTATCTGACATACTTCAAATTCACAGCAGTTGTATTTTATGATTTTATATTTACAAATAGATACGCACATGCATCCACTCATATAGACATTATGTTGCTGAATCGCATAACTTCCTTGCCATACAGTTCAGTTAGTATAGATATATTTTATTTAAAACAGGAATAAAATAGAATGCCATAGAGATATTTTAAATAAGAGAACATTAATATTCTTCATAAAATTGTCACTTCAAACTGCTTCCAAACTATCTTTAAAAGATACACCTACACCACAGAGTAGGACAATATAAAATATTGAGGGGTTTTGTCTTTCCTAGCCATGATTGGAAATGTGAGATTGCTGAATTTATGAAAAAATCATTCTTTATCTTCATCACATGAAAATTCATTTTAGGTTAGATAGCATAAATTTCTTTTGTTAGATAGGATATGTTCCTGTGGTGCTTATCTTCAAATATAAAAATATTGGTTTCCTGTAGTTTTACAGCTCTAATTCTGCAAAATCGTGTCAATCATGTCAATTCATTTTAAGAAGAATATCTCTTTTTACATATTTCATGTATGCACAATTGTTTAATTCAATATCAGAAATCCTGAATTCAGAATGTATAAGGAAATCTTTGCTTTACTTAAGGAAATGGTAGGCAAAATAAGAAATAGAATCAATTTTTCATAAACCTTGTGCAAGCACCATTTCTTCATCATCCTGAATAATGTAAAACATGTTTACAAATGGGAATTGCTATTTCAGGGTAACAGCCATTTTTGAAATCTGTCTTACTCTATGAAGGGCTTTTATCCTGGCCATACATACTTACAAATATTTTTATTAATTTACACAGTTTTGGCCAAATATTATTTAAAAAAAAAGAGTAAGTGTTCCTATAACAACTAGTTATTAAATCTGAATGAAAATCAAAAAAAGAAAAAAAAGAAAGGAAATATATGAAAAGGAAGTCTTACAGCAGTTTATCTTAAAAATTCAATAACATGGTTTTCCCTAGATCTTCATGAGATCTTTGGTTACATTTATTTCTATTAGTGACAAAGGAATCTCACAATGGATAAGAGAAATAAGCTTTCTTAAAGGAATACCAAATATGTTAACAATACTCAGAAATAATTCTCAGAAGAGCCTGATATTCTATTAGCTCCTTTAAGTCAGTAGCATCACAGTGGTTAAGTAATTAAGAGAAAAAGAACACTAGAAAGAGGTTTAAAATTTCTCCAAAATAGTTTGGAATACAGATTTGCAAGTTTTCATTATTTACATTTATTGGAATGCTTTTCAGAAAAGCCCAGAAGTCCAAGTTTAGAGCACTGGCCCAAACATTAGTTTTGTGAGCATTTAGCATATAGCCATTTATAGCACTATGGCAAGAAAGCTGAGGGGATGGAAAAGAAAACCATAATAAGGATAGAACTGTCTGCACCATTTGAATTGTTTAAATGTTTGAACCACCATTACATGTCTTTGTAGAGAAGTTGTGTCATGGAGTGGGTCATCTTGAGTGCCATGACATGGCATCTGCAGAACAACCAGGGGATTAGGCCCAGCCATCATGAGTTTATGAAAGGCAGGTCTTGCTAGACCAATCTGATCTCTTTTTACGACAAGCTGACCCACTTAATTCATGAGGGAACAGTGTTGTCTACCTGGACTTTAATAAAGAGCTTGACATCATCTCCCAGGGCATTCTCCTGGAAAAACTGGCTGCTGATGGCTGAACACGAGGCAGCAGTGGCAATGGCATCCTGGCCTGTATCAAAACCAGTGTGTTCAGCAGGACCAGGGCGGTGATTCTCCCTCTGTCCTCGGCACTGGTGAGGCCACACCTCAAATCCTGTATTCAGTTTTGAACAAGAAAGACACTGAGGGGCTGGAGCATGTCTGCAGAAAAGGAGGCTCACGAGAGATCTTATCACTCTCTACAATTATCTGAAATGAGGTTGCAGCAACATGGGGGTTGGTCTCTTCTCCCAGGTGACAAGTGACAGGACAGAGGAAATGGCTGCACGGTGGTGACTGTGGAAGTGCTACATTAACAACTGAACACAATCTTAGGGGTCTTTTCCAACCTTAATGATTCTATGATTCTAAGTGAACAACTCTGACAGCCTCTTGAAGTGGTGTGCAAGTTCAGGAGAATTTTTATCACACGCATGAGATGGACTTTCCTTGGTCCCCACCTTTGTGTTGATTTGGTTTATAGAGAGGTGGGGAGGCAGTTTAACGCGCCTTCATTATTTTCGCACTACATTTGTAAGCTTGTCTGAGCCTTTTCCAAGGTCTTTTTCTTCTGTGAAAATGGTAACCATCTCAAGTGATCTGTCTCTTATGGATATTAAGGTTTGATGTATCTCCTTTTCAAATGCAAGCTTGGTAGGCTAGTCAGACATCCCTGAAATTTTTCACTGCAACTTGGGGATGCCTTGGTGAGTAGAAAAAGCCTTCAGGCTAACATTAGGAATTTATACAGCTTGGGTAACTGGAGCTTACATTAAGTGTCCTGTACAGATGGCAAAAGCACTTGCTCCCAGAAATAAATGAGATCTGGGATTTTCTTGTAGTTGATGCTTGTTGAAAGTCAGGTGACTGAAATCTACTCATTCTCCACTCCCTTGTCCTTCCGACACTTCAGGTGGTCAGCTGTCTGACCTTAACATCTTCATTGTACATGATAAACACCTTTCACACGTGTTAGGACAAAACAGATGCCTAATACTGAGGATATAAGCAGGTGAGTGCAGGGTACATCTTCTCACTGTGAATGAGAATAGTAAATTCCAGGGAGTGTTTGTTATTTGCTTCGCTCAGTGAGAACTAAACACCGAAGAACAAGCAAGCAAGATGATGAGTAGAAGAAGGAGCAATATAATCCTTACAGTGGGTGGAGGTATGAATTTAGGTGAGGAGTCTTGATGGGCTAGATGTCAGCAAGTCTAGAACTAATAAAGTTAGTCCAGATAGTTCTTTTATGTAAGACTTCATTAAAAGATATATTAATTTTTACTGAGGGGAAAATAAGAAATGGCCATACTTACACAGAATAGGGGAAGACTCTTGATATTGGAAAAGAAGAAGAAATTGATATATTTGACTGAGCAGAAGGCATTGTTAATATTGCATATTACAGGAGTGACGTAGAAAATACTAAAAGAGATAATTATTTAAAGAAAAGTCTTCTATGTGATACCAAATTTCTTTAACTACTAATTCTTTTGTTGTTGAGATATTTACTGAAATAAAGCAATGTAACAAAAAACATAGTCTATTGCTTTCACTATTTTATTAGAGGTTTGTTTTTCACTAAGAACACTCTCAGCAAACTAGTTTTTCTTGCCCTTTGATTGTCAAGGTTCTTCTTGCCACAAATAAATTAATAATTCTGAGCAAAAAAAGTAATACTTTAGATCTCATTTCAGTAAAATAGTAAAATATGACTGTGCTGCTTGTTTTTGTAGCTGTAATTTAAGAGGCAAAAGTCCTAGCAGGTAGTCAAGTGGCTTTGATATGCATTGTTTATAGTAAAAATTATAGTTTCTATGTCGTTAAAGAGTAGCCAGTATTTTGCCTGCTTTACACTCTGCTTCTAACTTCATCCATCTAGAAAAAGACAAAAAAATATGCAACAGTATGGAAGAAGTGGCTTTCAAGCTGCCTGTTTAGCAAATGTGGAAGGAGAAAATACAGAAAAAAATAATTCCACATAATAGATATTTAAGTCATTTTCAAAACAATGGCATTTAATTTTTTCAAATTTTTATAGATTTTTTTTATCCTCTAACAGAATTCAAAACAACCAATTTGTATTGCTGGCAATATTATGGGCCACCTACCTGATCATTTAAGTTTGCTCCTAACATATTATTTGAAATTGTATTTTGAATCTGTCCTGCAAATACTTACCTCTGTGTATATAAGCTGTTTGTAGACATCAAATTCAGTTTAAGCATCTAGATGCTAAATGGCTGCATGTCAGTTGTTTTCTTTTTTTTTAATTCCCATTGTTCTCAGGCCAGAGAGAAATTTAGCTAACCTTAAAATATAGCTAAAACTTGATTCCATTACACAGGGATAGTGACTAATGCTGTTTTAGAGGCTCTAGGAGTATTTCCAAAACATTTGCTGGAGGAGGCTGAATGTAGGATGCTTTTGGGTAAGCCACATGCCAGTATTCACCCACTCTTAGGTAAACAGAATGAGCTTTTTGTGGCTTTTTAGCTAAACTATTTGCTAGGCTCCATCAGGCAGACTGACAGCTGCAGTAGGAGTTTAGACATAGCACACAGGTATGTGAATGTAAGTGGATGACAGAACTGAAATATCTTAAACTGAATTCCAAACTAAGCCACTTCATTTGTGTGTTCACATCATATACATTGAAATGCAGTGGATGATGTGAAAGTTAAGAGAGGTATCTCTGTAGTTATGATATAAGACTGGCATTTTAAAATATTAAACTTATTTGGAGAGTCCATAATGTAAGAAAGTAATGGGATTGAATAATTTATAATATAAATTCTTCTGAAATGCAAATCTAATATAGTGGTTGAGGCTCACAAAATTATCAAACTGACTTAAAACCATCAGTTCAACAAATAAGAGTCTTATTAATTAGTTTAACATTTCCAAGATTTCTGACCAAATAAATATTACAAATCTTCCTCTAGAAAAGGGAGAGAAACTCAACAGTTGTGAATCTTCAGTCAGACTCACAGAAGCATCAAATATTAGATGATCTGTGGTGAAGTTTTTCATGACTGGTTCAGAAGGATTAAATCTGAAAAGAGTGTGTGTGCCATAACCTAGAAAGGTTACTAACAGAGTAGAGAGACTGAATAGAACCTGGCTACTGAATACCTTCTGGTGCCACTACAGTAAGAATAAGTAAAGATGGGAAGAAAGCGATGTGTTTTCAGGAGGTTGTTGGAACAATTCAGTCAGCCCTTGCTTCCCATAGGATAAAGAAGTGAAGAAGAAATCGGAATATAAATATGTTAGTCTACAGAATTTAGAAGGCAAGCTATCAATATTCTCTCGTTGGAGAACCTTATACTGACTTAATTTTGTTGCTTAACGAGCAGCAAATTGGTTTTTTTGTTTGGTCTCTAAGGTCTTAAAGAAATAAAGAGATCCCTCTGTTTCTCAAATAATATCTCTAATCAATTTTTGAGTGTATTATATTGATGAAGCCTGCAACATTCATCTATTTTCACTGTGGCAAGGGTTTAATGATAAAATCTAATTGTTTTAAACAGTGATGGCTATTAGGAGGCATTATCCCTCTTTTAAGGGTGTCTTCCAATGTCTTATTATTCAAAATGTAAATTAAATGCTGCACATCTCACTGAGATCATGTGGTTAATTAGTTAATAATTAACTCTTGCTGAAGAAGAATGAAGATCTAGACTTTCAAGATAGTCTTGAAAAATAGTTAATGGATGTTACTATATTGGTATATTTCCTATGACTGAGAAAGAGGGGGATTTGAACTAAATATTTTTTTAAATATTTTGGTCAACAATATCTTGGCTCAGTAACATCCATTCTTAAAACTTCATGTCCATTAAAGGTGGTGTATAGGTAAGATGTTGGACCCAAACACTTTGTGATTTCATGATGAGATAGCTGATAGGTGGTGACCACAGAGGGAACTGGAGGAAAAAGAAGAAAGATACTCGTTTACACAGCATGGATGTTAATGAAATATTGCCTTGGAAATGTAGGGCATGAGCAGAAGAGAGTTACTTGATGACTCTGGCAATGTCAAAGAGTTGGTTTTTCAAAGGGCTACTGATGCACATGAATCAATACTCCAGTGTGAAGAAGGTAGAGTATTTGGAGAAGTCATGGGATATCTCAAACTGACTCCAGGTTTGATGAGCTAGAAGTAATAAAATGACATCTTGTAACACCTGAACCATTTGGATTCAAAGAATATTTCACTTCCTCATTCTATTATAAGATCCACGTTTGCAATGATCCTATTTCATAATGAATTGTTTCTTCAGTTCCAATGGTGACTGCAGAATGACTCCTTTGTAGTAAACATATGCAGAATTGATGGTAGTCTGAAAATTATGAATTTACTTTATTTTTAATGTCTTCCAGACATAAAGCTTACAAGGAGAGTTAACAAATAGAACTTATTTGTAACACTGAAAATAATATTATTCAGATAATCCCACTAAGAAAATAATGAAATTTGCATTTTTTGTGCATGCTTAGTGCTACAATCTGTCAAAATAACCTGGTGCTGCTAATTTCAAAGGTGAAGAGAGTGACAAAACAGATCTTGTGGTATGTTATTGCAAAAGCTGAGAAGATTATCAAAGGTCAAGACTTTCTCCATAATGTTAATTCAACCATTTAATGTAGTAAGCATTATGATATAGCATTTGAGTGCTAAATTTGGACTTCATTTAGAAAATTAATCAAGATTAGACAGTGAGGAGGGCTCCTGTTTACCCTTAATGCAAGAGTTAGTTTGTGAGTATAAATACACAGAGTAATGCGCACGCACACATCCATAGTTGCACACGATCATACACACACATGTGTATACATATATATATACATATATAAATATATATATGTGCATAGTGAACCAAGAAAGGGAATTAAAGGCAAGAATGGATGGTCTTAATGCAGTTGATGAGGACATGCTTGTAAAGTGGGTTTAATTTTTGGTTGTCACAGACTTCTTATGTAAATATGGCCAAGTCATTGGAATGAGTTTGATCTTTCTATTTTTGGGGTTGCACTGTGGATTCTGGCCTGTCTTTTTCAGGCTGCAGTGAAACAAACCCCTGTAAGGCAATATTTTAAGTTTTTCTTTTATGTAATGAAAATGATAATAACTATGCAAATTAAATTTGTCAGTCTGGAGGAAATCTTTACAATATGACCTTTTCATGATTTTGACATTTCTTTTCTCCAGCTTGCATACTAAGTCTTGATATAAACTGGACTAATTTTCATGCATATACCTATTGTCTGAGACTGAAAATAATCTCAAAGTTTTATATTTAATGCAGTTACATGATTAAATTTATTTAGAGGGTTGTACGTAAAAATAAACACAATTTTTAAAAAGCAGGCTAAAAAAAGGAAATTTAAAATTATTGGGTTTTGCCTGATAGGTTACCTTCCTTTATGATAATCTTGAAGAATGCAAAATACTTTTTCTGTATACTCTTTTCAGTTATTTACAATATGTAGTGAAAAAAAAATCAGACAATTACGTTTTGGGGCTTTTTTAACAAGTCTTTCAAGTACAATATGAAGTGTAGAAATTTAACAGCAAGAAATAAACAACTACCCAACCAGCTTCATTTCTATGATGTTCTTGAGGATTTCAAGATCAATTTTGCTGCTCCTAAAGGCTGTATGTACAGATTAAGGTTCATCACCTTCAGCTGTGGGTTATTTAATTGACAGAGATTGCTTAAAGGAGCACAAATACTAATGCCACTTCAGTGACATTTTCATGACATGTTTTTGTTGTGTTGTTTTCGTTAAGGTTTTTTTTGGGGGGGGATGTTTACCTTTTTCCCCCTGAAAACGTCTGTCTACCTGTTCTGGACATTACAATTAACCCTATTCAATATAAGCAACTCGGTGCAGTGTTTGGTCCCAGGTGTAGTTCCACCTCAATATATGAACACTGAAGGGAATTCTTCTTTCCAATGTGTGACACCTAGCCTCAGGCCAGGGCCAGGCAGGCTGAGGATAATTTTATGGTATTAATCAGGCTTCACATTACGCATTCAATTCCCCAATAAGATGCCTATACCAACTCCATAAAGTTGGAATGGGGAGGAAGTCCAACATAAAATACATCAGCACGGTATCTCTTGGTCTCACTCTGTGAGATGCAAAAGATGTCCAAAACAACCAATGGGACAATATTTCAATAACAGTTTGTGGAGAACTGCAGGAAGAAGTCTGTTTGCAGTCATAAGATATTAGAAAAGATACAAGTGATTTTGCTTCTCTAGTGGGATGATCTAGGGAGTGACATTGTGCCATTGGTATCAACAGTTGAAAAGAAGGGGAATGTGAAGATTTCTTTGGCACTTCAAGAGAAATCTTTAATTCTTAAGGGCAAAATCTAAGAAACTGCAGGTTTTCACCTGTGCAGCTGCAATTGACCTAATTTCCAGTTCTTACTTCATCTCTTACTCTTCATTTTTGTATTTAATGTTGTGCCCCCCCTTTCACAAAGTGGGCTTCAGTTACTGTTGCTTTTCTTGATCAAGCAAGAACTCTTTCTTTTCTTCACAATTTCTACAAAAGCTACTTCTGCTTTTTTGGTGCTTTAATAACTGGAACACTTCTTCATATATAGATTTTAATATGCATGTATGGATAATATTTGAAGATATATCTCTCTATATAGAATCATAGAATCGTAGAATGGCTTGGTTGGAAGGAACCTTAAAGATTATCTAGTTCCAATCCGCTACCATGGGCAGGCACACCTTTCACTAGACCAGGTTACTCAAAGCTCCATCTAATCTGGCCTTGAACTCTTCCACTACCTGAACAGAGCAGATTCTCAGCCTCAGAAAAACCCTGGATCTTTCTACTGGAATACAGGCAAGGCATATGTTGGATGCAGTGTCCTACAGTATGTTTCTGCAAACACTAATAACAAAGTGTAAAAATCAGAAGACGAGGCTTCTAAACCAACATCTTTACTTAATTTGCTACAAGAGCACTGGATATAAAATATTCCAGGACTGACAGGCATTAGATTTGACACTACTCTCAGCTGAGCTGGAAAAGCATATCTTGAAAATGTGCACTTAAACTAATGCTGCAGCAAAAAAGGCTTTAACTGTAGCCACTGTTCTGACTTCAAGGCACCTGAATCCCATTTACTTTAGGAACAATTCTTTCTCCAGTAAGCAAGTGGTTATGCTACTACCAAAGTGCAGAAAGTACAAGTACTTTTCAGTAGAAAACTGTTGCCTCCCAGTGTCTGAGTTTTGACTGAGATCCTGACTTCTTAATCACTGGAAATTGGCTGATAACTCCAATGGGACCTGGATTTGCAGTTATCAATTTGTATTAAAAGCTTCAGAGCTGTTAAAAAATACAAATACGTTCTTTCCTTCTAACACACTCATGTGTTTTCATATGAAGTAAAATTTAAGTGTTTCTGGAAATGTCCTTCATAACCACATAGAGTCTTAAGTTAAATGTAGGAATACTCAGTTAAGCAGCAAGAACTCAAGAATTGAGTCTACATAAGTTACCCATAGAGTAAGCCAAGATTTTTCAGCTACTCATGAAGTCATTCCAAGTACATGTCATTTAATGGTCACTTTCATTCAGTCAGTGTTTATTTGAGAGGAGTTAATCTAAAAATCGAATATTTCAGTTAACTCTGCAGTGAAAACAACTAGGTCTTTATGTATTGTATGGGCTAAGTTTTCAGGATGGGTGAGAAAAAGAAAAAATATTTTCCCTGGGAGATTGCAGCCAAATATTCTAGTTCGAAAGGTGAAAGGTTAATGAAAAACTTGGATAGTGCAGTGATAAAGTTATATACGAGCTTATAAGGAAATTAAATTCTTTGTATTCAGTTCAGGATATGCAGTACATAAAATCAGGACCTGCATACTGAGTGGTAAGATATAAAGAAAGATGAGATCAGAGAACATGTACTGGGATTTGCACATTCAGAGTACCAAATCAGAAAAAGAAGTGGCTGAGTGGAGGAAAGACTGGGGAAAAGGAAATGTGCTCATGCCATTTAAAGATAACATTGTAATATAGGTGCACAGAGTGGCAGGATTAAGGAACCTTTAATTACTGCATTCCTTTACATCTAATTTTTTTACTTCATATTTTTTTGTTCATGTATTTAAAATATACAGATTGCATGGCAGTAGAGAGACATGATTTTAATTTTAATGGGGTGTGCACACCTTGTTAAAATTATTATGTTATCTCTCACTCTTCTGTACTATGAATTTTACCCCAGGCTCTGTAGCACTATAGGTAGAAAAGTTATTAAGAATTTGTATGGATTTACTGCTGTACAAAATTATACTAAATCCTTGTCCTTGTTAAAAACTTCTCTAAGATGGGAATGAGATTTAATAGCAACAGATACAGCTTTCACATTTCTAGGTTGTACCATTCTCTCAGGCCACCAGGTAAGGAATCGGAAGGGCAAGTGTCCCCAGGCAGGCACAGCCCATGCCAGAGGTGACTCTGAGTGTCTGTCTGATCTCCCCACTGCAGAGCACTTGCTGCTACAAGCCAAAATACCCTCTTCCCAAAATATTTCCTTCACAGTAGCATTGCTTTCCAGTTGGGAAGATTACAGTCCCTTTTTCTGCAACAGCAATGTTGCATTGATCCCTTCATCACTTGAAGTGAGAAGAAGACTGGTCTCAGACAAATGTGAAATCTACTGGGCTGTTTTGATACACTGACAGCAAATACTCCATTTGTGGTTATTGAAATTGCTAATTTTTTCATTTGGCTTTCAAATGCTGAAGCCAAAACAGCGTGCATACTCCTTTATGGGCCTCAGGGACACCCTCTCAATCTCAAGTCTATTCATTATTCAAGGGGTGTTATATTAGAATAGTTGTCAAGTCTGAAAAATTGACCATTGTTTTTGAAAAACTGTTCAGTTCTCCACCATGAGAAGTTTTCCATATCAGAGCAGATTTGTGTTTGGTTTTTTTCTGGGAACTTTATTTAGGGAAGCATTCTAAAATCATACAGGTCTCAGCATTGGACTTGTTAGTCACAGGGAATATTAACAGGAAATGAACGAAAACGAAGACTCTGTTAACCTCTCCTATTGCTCACCTAAGAGAAAATATCTATCTGTCAATTAGAGCAATAAACCGTCAGTGTATGCAATAATGTACAGTTTGTTTAGAGTGGTACTTTTAAGCAGTACTTTCTTATTCTTTATGACAAAAATATGCCCACACATGTTCAAATCTTGTGGGTGTTCAATGCATGAGGAAAATTGGCAAAGGCCAAATGAGATGAAATCAGCTAAAACAGAAGAGTTTGGATGAATGTGCTTATAGTCAAAATAATACAATCAACAAGAGTAATCAGTAAATACCATTTCTGTGGATGTGATATAGTCTGAAAACATGATTTGCACCAGCTTTAATGGCAATTACTGTGTGTCAGTGAAAGAAATAAGACAAAATTGCATACGAGGAAAATATGTTATGATCCTGATTTTTTGGAAGGCTTTCTTCAAGCACTGAAAGTTGAAGTCCCTCAGTCCCATCAGAACAGGCATGGCTGGCTGCCCAATCAGTTAAGCTGTGTTGGACAGTGGGTCCCTACTGTATCTCACAGAAAAGACTTGACATAAAGTGATTTACACAGGACAGTGGGTGTTGCCTTATGTGGGATATGGAGGGTGTCCAACAATGTATGTCTTCCCTCTATAATGATGTGAGGGAGAATAAACCTGCGAATGAGCCTCTATAGCAGATTATGGCGTAATGTTCATGAAACAGAACAGCAGGCATTGCATTAAAACCTTAAGCTTGGGAAACTACAACAAAACCTACTGTCAGTCTCTCTTCTCAAAGCCACATTTAAATGGTGACTTTAAATGAGCAATCTGCTTGTGTTTCAGTCCTTTGCTGCCACTGAGAATCTCATTGGCATGCAGTACTTACTCTGACCGTCATGTTTTGCTCTTTGGTGTTTAGAAAATACATCAGAGAAATTTACTTTGAGTGACAAGAATAACTATTATAGACTCGCTTGTTTTAACAGTGTGAAGACTGCTAAAGGGGGATTAATGTTTTTGAGTGAACAGCTACATGATTAATATAGTTTTGAGCATTTTATATGAACCAGCATCTAAGTCTTTCTGATTCTTCAATAGTTCTATCTGCAAGACATGTGAGAGACAAAGTTGTGTTTCTGGAAGCACTGTATATCAAATTTGCAGGTTTTGCAAGTTATAATATAGAAATTTATATCTTTGTATTTGTGTGAATCTGAATTATATAGTGGATGCTATTTCTTTTACAAGTACAAATAATCACTGAGAATAGTATGATGGCTTTGATTTTCTGTCAACAGAAAAAAAAAAAAGAAAAAATATTTAGTGTTAGGGAACCATCATCTGGTACTCAATAACTGTTACATAGAAACTGGCAAGGAAGTAATTTTCATGTGTTTAGAGTTTTGGTGTCGCAATATAGATAACAATCACAATCAAATGGGGGTGATTTGCTCATCGTGTCCTATAGTCAGAAGGACCCCAAAATATTTATATCCAGGACACTTAACAAGGGGCTTTGATAGACCTGAAGAAAATTATGTGTAATGCTGGTTTTTTGTATTCTTGGGCTAAATAAGTGTTCATGTCTGACCAGCCACCTTAGTATTCATTCATGCTCATTTGTTCTTCATTGTTCCTTCATTCAATCTTTTTTTTTATTAATAGTATAGTGAAAGAGGACATAATCTGTGTATGATAACATGTAAATGTTCAGTCATACAAGATAAAATAAGAAAAAGAAGCTATGAACAGTAAAAAGAAAAGGTTCCAAAGAATTCCAGGACATAGGATATATTTGCATATATCTTTCGAAAAATTACAGGAATTCTAAAGCAGATCATTGTAAATGGTTATCGGATTTTGAATTTATATGCATTTGTGTCATGTCATGTGTTATTTGTGATCTGTACATAATTCACAGTACACATGAAAAGACAAAACCGCATAGGTAATTTTAACAAGATGCTTCACTGAAGTTAATGGACAGACAACCACGGTAGCCTAGGAACTTTTGAAATGAAACAAATAATGTGAATAAAATGAATGAGGTTGATTCATTGTGATTTTATGTGAAAATGCCCTTTCTTTTTTTTCTTCCGCATGTGAGAATACTTGTGAGGGAAAAAATAATGTGAAATCAATTAAGAGATCTTATGTATGCATATAGACTCATCTTTTCAGATTGGATTGTGAAGATCATTGTGTATTATGAATTGTGTCACCACCACAACACATTTAAAGCTTTAACAATAAGAAAGGAAGTTTATAATTAGAGAGAGCTTATAACATCATGCTGTCCATAAGTATTTTATTTTTGACAGAGTAGCAGTAAAATTCATGACAGTGAAATGTTCAAGCAACATTCAAGGGCCTTATGCATTGATTAAATTTATTGGCTTTGGTCTAGTATTTAATCAACTGCCAGAAAAAATTTATTGCCTAGCATACACAAGCAACATGAATATTATCCATTCATCTCACTAGTACAGACAAAACAAATACTATTGTTTTTAAAGTTAGCAAACTAAAAAACTTAAATGTTTTAGTTACACATACAGTGTTTGTCTATACATGCATTTATTTGTATGTGTACATAAAATCAAGATAAGATTGGGCTATCACGATTCATTAATTAAGACAATTACTCTCCTTAAGGAATTGTCTCCTACTGTTATCATATTTTGCATTATTAAAGCTCAACATTTGTAGTTGAAAACTTAAATTCAAATATTAATAATACAACTTAAAAAAAAAAATCACAGTATTCACTATGCAACACTGGACTTGAAGATCCCTTTAAAAATTATTTTCATGAATCACTTGCAAGGTCAGAATGATAAGCTTTCCACCCCATTTCCTATTACATTTTTAAAAATTGTGATCAATTGTGCCTCTTGGTTGAAACTGGATTGTTCTGATACAGGAATTAATGAATTAATTTTGATAACAAAAGAAGGGTCACCCATCCAAGTCTTGAGGCATCAGCCACATGAGTTAGAAGGGCAAAAATTAAATAAAATAGCATCTTATCCTCTCTCATTCAGAATAACTGAACTTCTTCAACCACACCGAAGTACCCCTACAAAGATATAAAGCATGTATCATGGAAATTGGTTCATGTGATGTTCTAAGGACAAGCAGTTAATGTTAGGCTTTATTTTTTTCTTGCAGTTCTACTTATAAACTGCTGACATGGAACTGTTCACAAGAAAAATATCCTAATCCACTGTAACTAAACCCTGTGGAAGCTGATTTGTTATACCAAATGGGAACTTGTCTCATAACAACAGCCTTGATCTCAAGAGCATAGAACATAAAAAGTAAATAGATAAAGGTGTTTCCTGATGCTCAGAAAGAACTTTCTGTGCTGTGATTAGGCATCACTGAAAAGAACCTGGCTCCATCTTCTTCAACACCCTCTTTTCAGGTATTTATATACATCAGTCATATTCCCCTGAGACTTCTCCAGGCAAAACAGCTCCAGCTCTCTCAGCCTTTTCTTACACGTGAGGTGCTACAGTCTCTTGACCAACTTAGTGAACCTTCACAGGACTCATGTGTCCATGTCACTTGTACTGGGGAACACAGAACTGGATGCTCTGTGTCCCAGACACTGTGGTGTGGTCCAGCAGTGCTGAGTGGTACCACCTCAATCTGCTGGCGATACTCTGTCTAATCCAGCCGAGCATATCATCAGCCTTTTTTGCTGCAAGGGCACGTTGCTGGTTTGTGTGCAGCTTGGTGTTCCCCAGGACCCTCAGGTCCTTTTCTGCAAAGCTGCTGGGTGTCTCCCAGCACAGTTTGGTACCCAGAGTTTTTTCCTCCCCAGGTGCAGGACTTATCCTTGTTGAACTAGATAATATACTCAAAATTAATAATATTATTATGGTATGAATTAGGTAATACACCTGATATGAATAATATTATTATGGGGTTATTGGTAGTTTTTGTTTATTTGGGGGTTTTTCAGTGTTTCGTTTGGGGTTTTGTTTGTTTTGTAAAATAAAATGGTGTTAAATTACAATGGCCAAGGGTTCTCTCAATAAAACAAATTTCTATAAAATGAAGAGTTGAAATAGAAGCTAGAAATTTAAAGAGAAAAATAGGTGTTTGTTCCCAGTAATATTTCAGAGCAAAACCATAGTTCAGGACAGGGTTCTCACCATAAAAGAAAGAGAAGAGGTGTCACAGGTTTCAGTGCATGGAAATAGTTTGCTGAAATCTCCAGTTATAGCAACAAAGTTTTGCCTAGAATAAAAAGGTAGGGTTTTTTTTATTTGTTTAGAGGTTTTAATTGAGTGAAAGTATTCCTGCAGATTGCCCATTTGTTAAAAAAAATAACTAAAAGCTTGTCACTGGTCTTCTAACACCTGTCTGTTATTTTAGTCTGTAGTTTCCTAATATTTTCTTTAGGGACTTTGCTTCACTCAGTTGTTAAACAAAGGGGCCCAGTTATTTTTATTCCTTTTCTTTCTCTCTGTTGTGAAATCTGAACTCTGAGCCAAGGAATGAAATAAATAGCACCCTATCAATCGACAAGGCCTTCCTGTGCAAGTACTTTTATTTTTTTCCTATGTTTATTTAACAACAAAATTTCAAACTCTTCTCTGTCGGTAACTAAAATCACAAAAGAGTCACAGAGGATTTTGAAAAGTGAAACAGGACCATATAATATTTAAAAGCTTGATTATCTGTCTTACAATCATAAAGTTCTTGTGAAATAATGATCATACACTAATAATTCTGTTTGTGCATCATCAGTCTCTGATCTCAAATCTGTAAGAACTCTAATCTTGTCTCTCTTTGGTTTGCGTTTCCCAAAAAGGACATTCATCCAAGATTTTTAGAAGGTGTTTTAAAAGTAGAAAACATGAAAAAGAGAAATTTTGTGTTCAAAGGAACACCAAAAAATTGCAGAATTAATTTAGACAGCTTCTGCTTCAGTGGTTGAAGAAAAATAATCACTAAATTACTGAAACTAATAATAACCAAAGTGAATGCAAATGGGGAGAAGAAAGAGTTATTCTCAGTCTAAGTGATATTTCCTTGTATATATAGTATGATATTACAACATCTATTTCTGTGATAGAGGCAATTTAGACTTTTATTTGTTCAAAAGTTTAAAATCAATAAAATTCTAGAAAATGCTAAATAAATTAGTTAAAAGCGTATTTCAATAACAGGTTGTTAATGATAACACATTTGGCATTTTTTGACAATTTGGAAATAGTTGAACTTAGTTCTGTCAGTTCCAATTCCACCTCCAAAAACTCCTTATAGTAACGCTTAAAGTATCTTCTAAATAATACTTAAAATAAGGTAGTAAAGATAGGAAAACACAATGATTTTTTTTAATTTGTTTTTCTTTATTATTCATGCTTGCAAGTAAATATTAAAAAATCTGATAATGAATATTTCAGCTGATATAACATTCTAAACCCAGAAATTAAAGAGAAACAACATTTAATTTATTAATGAAATTGTTTTTTTCTGATTAATAAATGTTAAGCCTTATATTCCCTCTTTGACTTTAATGTGACCAGAATAAATTGCCTTCTTTTCTACCTGTCATTTGTGTCATCTTCCTATCATTTTTTTCTTGACAAATATACAAATGGAAAACAGTGTGTTGTTTTAAATAGCAATATCCAACACAACTACAAGGTGGTATTTATCAAATTTCAATTTAATAATTAAATATAAAGATGAAATATGACTTTTGAAACTGTATTTGGAAATCAGAGAATGATGTCTCTGGTTCAAAATAACTCCAGAGAAGTAAGCCGGTGAACCAGCTGAAATACTGTAGAGGGAGAGACCATCTTTAAAACAAGAGAGAATACATCCTAAAATATGTTCCTTTCATGACAGTATGGCCAAAATCTAAACTAATGATAAAGGTTGTTTTTTTTTCTTTTAGTCACATACAAAAATTCTATTAGTTTTTACCTGGTTCTGTATGGTGTATATTTTAACTCCATACATCACCTTTGAAATAGTGTTGTCAAAGGTTTCTAAAGGCAGAGTTATGCTTTACATTGTAAAAATATTTTTGAGTGGACTAACTTTTAGAAATTATATTTAACTGATAATTAAATCAGGGGAAACTTATTATTGGTTTGTTAGGATTTTTCATGAGAATTTTAGTTCATAGAATCATAGAATATGCTGAGTTGGAAGGGACTTACAAGGATCATCGAGTCCAACTCCTGGCCCTGCACAGGACACCCCAAGAATCACACCATGTGCCTGAGAATGTTGTCCAAATGCTTCTTGAACTCTGGTAGGCCTAGTGCTGTGACCATTTCCCCAGGGAGCCTGTGCCAGTGCCCAACCACCCTCTGGGTGAAGAACTTTCTAATATCCAAACTAAACCTCCCCTGCCACAAATTCAGGCCATTTCCTTGAGTCCTGTCACCGGTCACCACAGAGATGAGATCAGTACCTGTCCCTCTGCTTCCTCTCAGGAGAAAGTTGTAACTGCAATGAGGTCTCCCCTCGGTCTCCTCTTCTCCAAACTGAACAGACCAAGTGCCCTCAGCTGCTCCTCATAAGGCTTCCCCTCTAGACCCTTCACCATCCTTGTTGTCTTCCTTTGGGTGCTCTCTAGTAGTTTAATGTCTTTTTTATATTGTGGTGCCCAAATCTGCACACGATATTCAAGGTGAGGTGGGACAATCCCCTGCCTTGACCGGCTGGTGATGCTTTGCCTGATGCCCCCAGGACAAAGTTGTCCCTCCTGGCTGCCAGGGCACTACTGACTCATATTCAACTTGCCATCAATCCTCAGGTTCCTTTCTGTGGCACTTTCCAGCATCTCATTCCCCAGTCTATACACAGAACCAGGGTTGCCCCACCGCAGGTGCAGAATATGGCACTCGCCCTTGTTAAACTTCGTTTGGTTGGTGATTGCCCATCTCTGTAATTTGTCAAGGTCTCTCTCCAGGACCTCTCTGCCCTCAAGGGAGTCGAGCTCCTCCCATTTTATTATTTTCAGCAAACTTATTTAGTATCCCTTCAAATCCTGCATCCAGGTCATTAATGAAATGTTGAAAAGAAGTACGCCAAGGATAGAGCCCTGTGGAACCCTGCTAGTGACAGGTTACCAGCCTGTTGTTATCCCATTCAGTACAACTCTTTATCTCTGACCTGTGAGCCAGTTGCTCACTTGTCATGGAACACAGTTATTCAGCTGTGTGCTGGATATTTTGTATCAAAAACTTTGCTGAAGCCCAATAAAATGACCCCTACTCATTTCCCTTGATCAATCATTATTATCCCTGTCCTAGAAGAAATTCAGGTTTGACAAGCAGGGCTTCCCTCTTATGAAGCCACACTGGCTGTGACCAATGACTGCATTGTCCTCCAGATGTTTTTCAATACTTCCCAGAATAATCTTTTCCCTTATTTTACCAGGCACTGAAGTGACACTGACAGGCCTGTAGTTTTCAGGGTCCTCCTTCTTGCCCTTCTTGAAAATTGGAGCAATGTTCGCCAGCTTCCAGTCTGTTTGGACTTCTCTGGATTCCCAAGAGAGCTCAAA
Organism: Neopelma chrysocephalum; assembly: GCF_003984885.1. Lineage (NCBI taxonomy): Eukaryota > Metazoa > Chordata > Aves > Passeriformes > Pipridae > Neopelma > Neopelma chrysocephalum. The sequence goes on from NW_020897737.1 coordinate 7,119,493, forward strand.
AATCACCAAGAGAGGTTCTGTGATGACATCAGCAGCTCTTTGAGGATTCTTGAATGAATCCCATCAGGCCTCATAGACCTGTAGAGGTCCAACTGGAGCATAATATCCTGTACACGTTCAGGGTCAACTGGGAGTTTATAAATCTTGCAGTCATGGTCCTCCAGATCAGGGCACTGAGACCCTCTTGGTCCATCATCCCTGTTGAAAACAGAGGCATTAAACACCTCTGCCTTGCCTATGTCCTTGTTTGTGAGTTGTTCAAATTAAACGATTCTGCCAGAGAGATACGTTTCAAGTAATGAAATCCAAGATGAGAGGGTGTATGAAGAATGCTTTACCTGAAATCAGTACTTCTTTCACTTCCTTAACCCAAAAGGAAATATATTGGCATATTCTATGTTTTCACCTTTATGAAAAATGTTTTCACAGGAGAAAAAATTTCATTTAAAGGAAATACCGAGAATATCTTTTAGATATGTATGCAAGTATATATGTGCACGTGTGCTTTTATAAATGGATGCTAATGCATATATACACATTTGTGTGCTTAAACATAAAGTACATAGTGTCAGACTTTGATTTCTGCTTGTTTATTAGTTTGTTCCATACAGTCTTTGTATTCATTAGTGTATTAACTCCTGTTTTGCAAAAAGTAAAACAGAGGTACTAAATATTTTTTCTTCTAGATAATATCCCTCTTCTGCTTTTCTGATGTTGTACTTTTTAGCCATGTTCTATCCATCATATTTGTTATTAACTGAGTCATCAGTTCTGTCCTGAAATACCTGTTTGCTGTACTTGTGCATGGGAATACACTCATTCAAAATCTTCCCTCTCATTCTAAACCAATCAGAACTCATGCTTCTAGTAATTCATACTGTAACTTGAAGCTTAATCATGGATAGATAAGTTCCATACTAGGATTACTTAACAGTTTAAAATGTGACTTTGTGAGAGGAATATTATATTCAGAGTGAAAATACACTAATTTTAATTATTTACATGTGCCACTGTAAAGTTAAAATTTTTAATTTTTTATTGCTGCAGCTGAGATTGCAGCTGCACTAGGACTGTTTTCCATGGCACCTTTTCCCAGAATAGTTTAGCTGAGTTGAATCCAGCAATGGATTTGAGAAGCCCAAGTTATTGTTTGAGCGTGTGTTTTTTCCACATTGCCTACAATTCTGGATATGGCTTTCAGACAGAGGAGCAGTCGGTTTATGTAATAAGTTCAGTAAGAAATTGTTTTGTCCTTTGGCAAAAAGAAGATAATTTATTTAAGTTTTACTGCTTGGGTTATTATTCAAGTTTAACTTGTTGGCATGTTTTAAAATAATTCATTTTGTTAAGATGAGATAAATTCTAAAGTATTTAGCTTTTCTTTTATTCTCATTTTCATGTTAATATATTTTCTTCAATTTTGCTTAATGGTTATTCTTTAGTAATACAAGTATTCCAAGTAATCTGCTGCTGTGGCAGCTGACATAATTTTCTACTGACAGTGTTTTATTGATTAGTTTATTTCTGTTTGTATTTTTGCCCTATTGAGGGAAACAGAGTTTTATAGCTGTGATAGTCCTGAGCTGTAATTCTCAGTGAGCCTACATCTGGGTGATTGCAGGCAAACCACTTGACCTCAATATGACTCAATTAACCCAGCAGCAAAATTGGGTAAACATCAAAATCTCATTGAAAAGCAGCTGCTGCATCTAAATTGAATTGTCTAAAATTGCATTGTGACAGTATTGCCATTGGGTCTCTGAAGATCTGAATTTTAATTGTTTTTCAGTCATAATGCTAGATGAAAATGGCTCTAAAAGGCATACAAGTAACGATGTCTCCATAGTTTTGCAATGACATTGCCTGTATGGTCAATTGCATTTAGAGCAAATCCATAAAGTGGCTTTTTACAGTTTTCTGATTTTTTTCATAACGATTTACATGTATATTTACTTGCAAGGGGTGTGTATTTTTAAAATTTAAATCAGATAGCAGCAATTTCATCTTTAATTCATCATACAACCTTAAGAATTTATTGATCTTGAGGGAAACCTAGAAAACATGAAGATTAAAAGAAGTTTAATGAGGTTTTGAAAAATGAATGGCTCAGTCCTGGGAAATATTCCATGACAGTTATTGCTTTTTCCCTTGATTTGAACATGCTTCTTTTCCAGTTTCCAATATCTGCTCCCTATATGTGCTCACATATAGGCAATGTGAGATGTTCTGCACTTGAGCTGTGCTACAAAACCTATAATAAAAGGTTGTAGTTAGAGTATGAGGGTACCTTTTTTGCAGTAATGGTGGAGCCCACACTTCAAAAGTCATGGGTGGCCTAGATGTTTTCTCTCCTGGCACAAGCAGTAGTAATGCTTTGACAGGATTTTTCTTAACATCTGAGGAAATTTTTTACATCATAATTAATTTAAATTATTATATATATATATATTCAGACTTATCTTTATCATACAATCCTTTTATAGGATTGTAATTGAGGATTTTGGTTGCTATTTACCTCAGCATACTAAAGAACCTATGACATTCTGAGATCTTTCCAGATCAACCATTAGAAAAATAATTGCTATTACTATTAATCACTCCAGTATTCTTCTCTGCCACCAAAAAAAAGATCCTTAGCTTACTTGGTAAACTTTAAAGACAGTTTTAAATATGAACTTGTCCCACAGGACACCTTATTCAAACACGATGGCTAGTAGCAAGCCATCCATACGATTTTTTTCTCATGCTGAAATAGGTAGTGCTCAGTGAAGTCAAACTACCCAACAGCCGAGAACCAAGCCTGGAATACTCTGATTTTATATTATTTGTATTCTATTCCTTAGGCATTGCATCGTGATTATCACCTCCTAATTATCTTTTATTGTGAATTTCTCATTACAATGAATACACTCTTTTTTTTTATCCACATGTAACACACACTCTCAAGTGCCAATCAATACAGCAGTGGCTGTAGAGACAATACACATTTAATACCATACTTGCCTATTTTCTACTCTACACGTTGTCTTTGAATTATGGCCAGGAACGTAGTGAAAGGGATGATTTTGTGAGGCACTTGATAACCCACAGAAAATTTTATTTCATATAACCAAAAAGAGGTTATCAGTTGATTATTCTTACTCAATACATTCCCTAAAAGAAATCACGAGGGAAATCTGATATTTGTTTCAGTATGGAACCAGCTTTATAGGGTAGAAATGCCTCTGTGTATGAAAAACAACTTTATCATTGTTAACTATCAGTGGTCTGCTTACCTATAAGGCAGCCGAGAGATCAAATGCCTTTTTGTGTTTTAAAACTTAAATAAAATTCTTGATATGACTTACTAAACAGTCTTTTTATTAACTGTAAAAAGTTAAATATTTGGCATTTTGTCTCATGCAAAAAACCCAATGTGCTTTAAAAAAAATAAACATCAGTATCCTCAATATAGTGGATAAGTGGAAATTTCAGTACAGGAATCTTGAAAATAACTGTAGTAATGTAAAAACTCCATAAAAATTGCTAAACATAGAATCAATTACCCCATACTGTGAATTGGACAGAAGAACAATATGGACCTTTGGCAACATGAAGTTCAAGAATATACTGTCCTGTGTCTGGCAATACAGACTTAATGCTTTAGGTAATCTGATTAGATAGGAATATTTGCTTACAAAATGGTCAAAAAAATGAGGTTAGTTTGTTTCTTATATGAGAAAGTCAGTACAGCTGTGAATCTGTGTTTTCTATGGACACTTCTTGTAACCTTTCACTTTTGATTATTTTCTGCTCCTGTGTGACAGAAATTATTGTAAGGCGTTAAAAAATTATCCAGAATATGACTCTGTTGCACTGAGAAGTGTTTGCAAGGGTGGGTTAGCATGAATGTTTCAGTGGGTGGTTATAAGAAAGACAGAATAGGAAACAGTTCATTCCCCAGAATTTAAAGATGGACTTGATGACTTGCAGTTGAGAGGATGATGCTTTAGAAAGAAGATATAACTATTCATCTATCTATTGATTGATCTATCTATTCTTTCTCTTCCTCCCTATCCATAAATGGGGTCAAACAACTAAAAATGAACGAGAAGAAAAGTGGAAAGAGTTCCATCATCTCCTATATGAGATTCAGACAGGTTTTCTCTTTCTCTTACTGCAAACAAACTTGGGCAGAACTGTCAATAGAGCATCCTTTTTCTAGGTTCTTTACACTACAAACGAAGTCTGTGGGTACTCATAGACTCTGACAAATCCTCCACCCTTTGCTCTGAGATGTAGGGACCTCCTTGAATTTGCAGTCCTCCCGTGTGCCTGGGTGTTTCCAGGGGAAAGCAATCCCTCCCACACCATGGGGCATCTTTTTCAGGCCCTCAAATCTACCTTAGTTCATGCTGCGTCATCCACTTTGTCACCCACTTGGTCAGATCCCAAATGGCCCTTTAGAAACCCTTCTGCATGTCTGTATGTGGTATGTTCTGTTTCCTCACTCCTGGGTCCTGTCCTCTTCATCAGAGAGGAGTACTTCAGTGGGCAAGCTCCATGAACACCATGGCCTGGGTAATGGTACAGTTAACTTGAGAGTATAAAATGGAAAATCCTCTTGGAACAGTAGGTGCAAATTCATGGCATTCCTCACAGGATCTCGTGACTTACAACTGTCTTGCAGGAAGAAGACAACCCTGGTGCACACATGTATGGATTACCCGGCTTTGTAGCTCCTTCCTGTGTTTTCTGGGACCTCTGGTTGAGGTGCTGGCTGTGCTTTTCTTCTCTGTTTTTTTGTTTGTTTGTTTTTTGGGGATTTTTTCCAATTTTTATTTCCCTTTGAAAACCTATCAACTCTTGCACCTCCTCCTTGCCTTAAAAAGCTGGCCCACAATAGGGTAAAAGGGAAGAAACGTGGGACAGGGGAAGGCAGGAGTGGGGAGATCTCACAGTCTCACTTCTGTTCTCTTCTTATGTCACATCCTTGGATATCCCTAATATTTATTTTTTCACCCTCATTCCTCTTCCTTTTTTTCATAATTTATCTCAAATGATGATTTGATTTTCCCAAGTGGCTTTCCCTTTCCTTATTTAAGGAATGAAGGGAGATAATAGAGAACTTCTCTGTACAGCCTGATTCCTGTCCCTAACTGGGAAAATCAATAGGAGTTACAGTCACAAGTATATGCTCAGAGAAGAATAATACCAGAAGAAACAGTTTTCACAATAGCACAATAGCGCACAGTTTGATGTATATAATGAGTCTGATAAATATAGTGATGACTTCTGTGTAAGTAGACAGGAGCCCAGTCAGCAAAGGTTTTACTATTGCTGATGACATTCCATTACTTTGCAGGATATCCTTCAGGATTTTAGTTCATTTGAACTGTTACTTTCTTCTGTCCTAATGGACAGCGTATAGTCGTCAGGATTTTGTAATTATTATTACTTCAGAAAAAGAAACAAAAATAAGAAACAGAAGTATGTAGTGGACAAAAAATTATTCAGATGCTAGTGATTATGTTGCTTATTTTCTAGGTAGTCTGATGCAATATATTCCTGAAGTTTGATTTTATAAAATAATAATAACTTTAATATTGATATTAATATTGATACAAATATTAACATTGTTAATATTAAGAATAAATACATTTGTTCTCCATCTAAGCCATCCTTAAGAGCTGTTAGTTCAAAAAATCAATCTGAAGAGAGCACCAAGAACTGCCCACATTTTGTATTTAGCAGTTGAACAATCCTAAATTGGCAGTGCTTTAAGCACTATAAAAAAGCTTTCCCAACAATTTTGTTAGCTAATGCAGTGAATAAATAGTCATCATCAACTATCATCAGTAATAGTAATTTGTGCTATACAGTACCTTGCCGATAAGGATCTGCAAGTCTTTCACACATAAATTTCACTTGCAGGTGAAATAGATAAGCTGAGTTAAAGAGAGAAATAATACCTCCTTATCTTTCTAGAAAAAAACACAGAAAAAAGTGAGTCTAAATGCCAAGTCTCAATTTTTAAATATGATGAAACTTCAAAATATATTGTATTATGTGATTTGAAGTGGAGAAGGAGCAGAAATTCATTAACATTAAAGTCTTTTGCTGAGCTTTTCTTGTTTCTTTCTGGTAGTTTAAAGCAAACAACCAACCAAATATTATTAAGTGAAATATTTTTTCCTATAAAGGTTACACGTTTTCATGGCCAAAGTTTATGGAATTTCTTCACCAAAGCAGTTGTCAAACACTGAAAGAGGCTGCTCAGGGAAGTGGTGGAGTCACCATCCCTGAAGATTTCAGAGATATTAGATGTGGTACTTAGGGTTATGATTTAATGATGGACTTGGCAATACTAGATTGGTGGTTGGTCTCAATAGTCTTAGGAGTCTTTCTCAATATAATTGATTCTATAATTCTGTGATTCTGTGTTTGCTGTGGTCAAATAAAATGCCAGAATTATATTTTGCAAAAATTGCACTCAGTTTTACAGAGAACCCTTTCCTAAGGAGAGAGAAATTACCTGTCAGTGAGTCACACTCAGTAAGATATCTTCTGCTGTGTGCAGATTCTGCATGCAATGTATGTACAAGTTAAGAGCACAGAGAAGTTCAGCTGTTATTTATTGCCCAATATATACAGTAGACAACTGGCAGTGCCAAGCTTTAGTATATTTCCAACAGAATGTGTTAAGCTTTAGTGTATTCTCAACACCAATGAGACTCCAGATGCACGTGATGCTGATGGTGAAGTAGACATTAGCTAAGGAAAATTAGCTAGGCCTATGTTGCTTCTTGAGGTGGGCACTCAGACTTCCTCCGTTCCCAGGTTTTATTTTGGTTTGTGGTTGTTTTGGATGTGTGTGTGTGTGTTTGTTTAAGATATCACAACTTTCATGGTAGTGTGTTTCCTTTGAAAATCCTTAGCTATTATTTTCTTAAATGCTACAGTGTTTTTTCCAGTTTTGTAGATTACACATACTTTCACATCCTAAAACAATGCCCTCAGCAGATCCAAGACAAAGATTCACAGACTCACAGACTCAGAATATGCTGAGTTGAAAGATACCCATCTGGATCACCAAGTCCAACTCCTGGCCCTGCATAGGACCATCCCCAAGAGTCACACTGTGTGCCTGAGAGCATCATACAAACACTTCTTGAACTCTGTCAGGCTTGCTGTTGTGGCCACTTCCCTGGGGAACCTGTTCCAGCATCCAGCCATCCTCTGGGTGAAGAACCTCTTTCTAATATCCGACCTAAACCTCCCCTGGCACAACTTCAGGCTGTTCTGTCCACCAGAGAGAAGAGATCAGTGCCTGCCCCTCCTCTTCCCCTCACAAGAAAGTTGTACCTGCAATGAGGTCTCCCCTTAGTCTCTTCTTCTCCAGGCTGAACTTGAAGCTACACTGTACAAATTTGCCTGTGGATTTGATAGTTGAATCCCTGGTCTGAGGATGGCAGGGAGATCAAAAAAAGGGTAGAATTCAGACTATGCTAGTAAAGTGCTGTGTAATATTACCCATATACGCAATTTCCCCTGGAAGAAATTCACAAGCCAATGAGGAATTTTAGTAGTTAGGAAAATAATGTGTTTCAACTGCCTGTGAGAATTCCTAGTGCACCATTCCTTCTGAAATTCCTCCATCTAATAATAACAATACTCAAAAAGCTACTAAAGAGACTTTTAGTTCCCTGACATAGACTTTAAAAGGCTGCAGATTTTGCTTTATAGGCACTCTTTTGATTTGGTTTCTTTTTGGGAGTGGAATATGGATTTCATGGTTCAAAATGGTATTTAACTCACAGTTAATCTGTTGCAGTTTTAACATTGAAAAATGCATACGCATGGAAATGTTCAGGAAAGGTCAAATAAACCTTATCGTTAACTCATCTTGGGGAAACTTGAATAAGTCCCTCACCTCTCAAATGTTTACTCACTGTTTTACTGAATTTAATATATTCTTTATAAATTAACTACGGACATTAATGTCATTTTTATGTTTACAAAATGTCAGTTTCCTTGTTTATGCAAAATATCAAATTAAATTTTGAAAGTTTTCAAAGTGAGTTTTCAACATTTCTCTGATGACAATGTGAGTCTTATCTCTTTAATGATTTTTTAATAATCCCCAATCTATGGCATTTATCCTTGCTATTGATAACTATCTGACCAGTTAATAATTGCACATTGTCATGTAAAAACATGCTGAATTCTAAAGCCAGAATGAACAGATAGCATTCTATCTACAGGTATAAATTTCTTATTTTAAAGTCAAAGAGAAGGAATTTTGATATAGAAATGTCTACCTGCAGTCACTAAAGATTGTTTATTATAGTATGTCCTGTATGATTTTGTGTCTGTGTACACAACAGTTATTTTTTAGGGTGGGGTTTTATGTTGGCATATGCATCTTTACTCTGTTAGCTTTGGTTGTTTTAAGTAACTTTCAAATCTGCTCATCTTTGGCATATGTACTCTTCTGAACAGAATTCAAGAAATAAATATCTGACTGTCAAAATCACACAATAATGCACTGTACTATAATATGTCTGAAGAAGCATATTCTTTCCTTGGCACCATATGTAAGAAATTTGAGTAACAGCTGCTTATACAGGCAATAATTCTCAAAGTGAGGTTTTTTTCTCTCTGCTTGAAAGGCTATTTTGTTTAATTTTTTTGAGAACAAGATATTGTATAGTCATAGCATTTTCACTAATGCGATGGAGGAAGGTGTTTAAAAATGTATTCCACAGAGGCAGGTTATCTTAGGATGTCTTTGCCACATCCTCTCTGTATTCTCCTTATCTTCTCTCTATTGTCTTTCCCATTTTATAAATATGCTATCTGGAAGTGTAAATCTCTCTTTAACCTGTGTCTCCTGAGATGCTTACTTAATTGTAACTTAAACACCCAGACACATATTTTTCTGTTTGTTTCTGGAGGACACTCTCCACTTCATGTTGCAGCTGATACCGTTCCTCTCTACCGAAAATGTGTAAATAGTCTTTATGCTCTGCAGCAACTTCTCATGGATTTCTTTTATAAACTAATTTAATATTATTTGAAGAGGTTTATTTTTCTGTTCTCAGCTCTTTGGACAAAAGTGCTGTTGGAAGTGAGGATATTATGGACCAGCTTCTCCTGACTACTTGCATGAAAGAAACAGTTTCCTTAAGACTCCAATTCCCTGCCCCTGTATCAATATCAAGATTTTTTTTCACTTGGGAAATCAAAAGCCTCAGAAGTGCAGCCTAAGAAATAGCCTCAAACAGAAGTTCTAGGTCTTGTTTACATGAGGCAGTGCTGGCCCCTCTGTGCGATGTTCTCAGAGCACCAATGTTATGGCATTTCCTGGGCTTGTTGCACAGAGATGACTCAGGAGATTTTATAGTCCTGTTTCCAATATTGGCTCTTGCAGGGTGAGCTGAGGAGACATGAAGTCTAATTAAGCCCCTGTGAAGGCACACGGTTGCAAGCTGACTGGCTTCTTAAAGAATTTATTCCACCTTTTCTTCCTCCTCAGGCAGGAAAGAAACTTACCAAAAAACAACCCTACTCTGAGTCAGTGGCACTAAGTGGAAAAGTTCCTATTCACTGCAACCAACTTTAAATCAGGAACAAAGTGGCCTTAATCCTTTTCTGTGATGCTTCAGAGATCATTCATCTCCGAGCTGGGCTTCCTCTGGGCCTCTCCTCCTGCCAGCCCTTCTGCCCACCCTGACTACATTCTACTTCTCCTCAAGATACAAAATGTTTCAAATACTTTAAAAGTTCAGAGTTTTTTCCTCAATGATCTACCTGTCACCAGTTACAGCCTAACCACACATGTCCTTATTAATTTTTTCAATTAAAAGAAAAAAGTTTTGTGAAACAAGAAGTGAAACAAACCATGTAACTTTGTGCCTTAAATGCTCTTCCTCCTCTTTATGAAAGGTCTATTCTTTTCTTATGTAAGATTTTCAGTCGTAGGCTTTCTTCTTGGATGTTTATAAACAGCACCTAAAATACGGAGGCATTCATTTTGACTGGAGAATTTGACACTACTAGAATACAAATGATATGTTACAATTATAAGACTTGAACTACAGGAAAAAATACGAGGTTTCTGTTTACTTTCAGTATAAAGTAATTTGTAAGAGTAGGTTTAAAACTGTTGTGTAGAGAGGCATAATTTGTAAAATCCGTGTTCTGTTGCAAAGATTTATGTGCCTCTACTGTTGAGTATCTGTGACCTATTAAAGAGATCATAGAGGCCAGCCTGCTTAGTAAATAACAGCTGCATCCAAGTTGCTTCATTTGGCTAAACAATGAAAGCATCCAAACCCTTGGTTAAACCTTTTAGAAATACAGAATTCTATGTCCCCCTCGGTCTTCTTCCCTGGGGAGCAGGCCAGATTGTTTGCATGCAGTGTAACAGTGCTACCTCTCGGGACCTAAAGCAGTAACTGTGCTAGTTCTGCTGTACAGTAATGCCACTTGGCCTCCTTTTCAGTTACTCCTGTGTGTTAATTAGAATATAAGATTAAATGAAATAGAATTTTCACAGAGAGATGCAATGTGTTTGAATAACAACATCAAAGTATGGCTAAGGAGGATTGCTCACGTCTTTTGGAGTGATTTATTTTGGATGATCTGTTGATTAGAATTATTTTTGTGCCTTTTAGTTGTTCACTGTTTTTCTTGTTACTGTTATTATATTTACAGAAATAAAGGTTGAAAGTAATTTTGAAAAGCATCAAATATTCAACCAAAAAACTACGTTTTCTAACTACAAACTGTTTAATACCAGAGATGTGGCTCTTTACCTACAGCTACTCCTCTAACTCCGGGCACAGAGCCTTTGAGCCAGTGCTACCAGTGTCTTGGAAAGCATTTGAGAAAACCTGTGTGAATCTGCATTTATTTGTCTGTTCATCACATTATATGACAGATGAAGATAACATTCAAGATGTTTTTGCTATTGATGTAGCGCAGATTTTTAAAAAAGGAAGACAAAGTTAAAATGTCAATCATAGTCAACATAAAGAGAAAGCAGCAAATACATCTTTAAAAATTAAAAGACAAAATAAATTACTTCAAATTTAGAAAAGAGCTCTGGCTTCAGACAGCTCTAGGTATAGTCCTTTTATAGTCCTTTCTAAGCACAGAGTGACCCCTCCATTTGATTCAAACCATTTCTTTTGCAATGCAGTTTTATTCTGGTCTTTTTAAAGACAGATTTTCAGTCATGCCACATTTTATGGTCTTTTTCTGCCTTTTAGTATTCAAAAAAACTTGGTGTTGTACATCAAAGTGATGTTCTTGTCTAGTCTCCAAAAGCAGTGCTTAAACAAGTAATGCTCCTGCCTACCATGTCTTCTTTGTGTTAGTTCTGTAACTCTGCAGAAAATGATGCAACTCATGTCTAATTTTTGATGATTACAATATATAATAGTCTATCTAAAACAAAGTAATTTTTAATGTATGAGGGCATTGCTGAGAAGGATAGTATAACTAATAATATAATTAATAAAATATCATGAGAGAATTAAGCAGCAGTAAAAATTGAAATGATTTTTTTCTCGTACCTTTGAGATTCAAAATTACTTTCAGGGCCAGTAGGAAGTTAATGATTTGCCTCTGTGGTGCATTAAACTGGGCTGGCTGCCATATGCCCACCCAGCTGCTCTCGCACTCTGCTCTCTCAACAGTATAAGGGGAAAAATAAGATGAAAAAGCTTGTGGGTAAAAATGAAGACAGGGAGATCACTTGCCAAATACCTTCATGGGAAAACCAGGGGACTTGGGGAAAATCAATTTAATTTATTCTCAATTTAAAAAAAAACTAGTGTAGGATTGTGAGAAACAAAGACAAAACTAAGAACAGCTTTCTCCAGTCTCCTCCTTCTCCCCAGGCTCAGCGTCATTCCTTCATCTCAACTCCTCTGCCTTGTCCCCACCAAACCAGTGTGGCACATGGGGGTGGGGAATGAAGGTTGCCATCAGTTCATAACAGTTCATCTCTGCCACTCCTTCCTCCTCACACTTTTACCCTGCTCTAGTGTGGGGCCCCTTTCATGAGATACAGTCCTGCACAAGGGTAACCAATTTGGGTCCTTCTGTGGGCTGTGGTTCTTCAAGATTTACTCTGCATGGGTCCTTTCCACAAGGTACAGTCTTTAAGGAACAGATTGCTCAAGCATGATGTTATGATCCAGTTATTAAAATTATCAGAAATGCCTCTGCCTGAATTAAGGTGCAAACGAGACCAAATGCCAAAGTCAATAGTATGGGTTTTATTTAGTGGTGAATGTGAGGCAGAGAAAGAGAGATAGAAAGAGATAGGAAAAAGGAGGAGAGGGAAGAAAGGAAGTGACAGAGAGAGATTAAAACAGAAAATGTATCCCCACTATGGAACCTGGAGGCATCCCATCAGTCTGGTTCTTCTGGTCTTCTTGGTGATGAGGATTCCACAAAACATAGAGTCCAATGGATTAATATATGTTCAGGAGATGCCCAGGCATGATGGACTTGGGGGGAGGAGAAACTTTACAGACTCTTGTGACAGGCTCTGGATTTGTTACTTCACTTGGGTCACATGCAGTCCTCTAACAGTGGAAGGCCTCAGGAATGAGTTGGGGGGTTGCTTTGGGGGTCTTTGATGATTTACAACCCCTTCTTAGCTGCCTTTCAAGTGAATGTCCTGTGTGTATGGGGTCTTCCCGGAGCAGGACAGGGATTTACTCCTTTGGTTTGGTGTGGAGAGATTTTGTCACCACACACCCAAAACCCTTCTCCTACATCACCCCTGGGCTTTGTTTACTTCTCCTCAGACGGGAGATGATTAGACAATAGTCTTATCTCAAGTCCCCCTTCACAGTCCAGATTCCAGTCAGGCTTCAGTGGTCACAGACAGGCAGTTACTTCCTGTAACAAAGACAAAAAGTCTTTCTATGATTTTGACAATGTTTAAGACATTACTGACGTTTCAGTCCTCCATGGGGTGCAGCTCTTGCCCAGAAAACCTGCTCCTGTATAGGATCTCCACAGGCCGCTTCCTCCATGGCATGTCCACCTGCTCCAGCTTGGGGTTCTCCGTGGACTGCAGGTGGATTTATGCTCCAGTATGACCCTCCATGAGCTACAGGGGGTCAGCCTACATCACCATGGTCTTTTCCATGGGTTGCAGGGGAGTCTGCTCCAGCACCTAGCAAACCTTTTCCCCTTTCTTTTTCACCATGCTTAGTGTCTGCAGGGCTGTTTCTCAATCTTTTCTCACAGCAGCTGCATAGTTGTTTTTCTTCAATGCATTCTTAAAGAAACTTTCCTACAGGCATGGCCAGCTTGGCTGCCAGGTTCAGCTGTGTCCTGAAGCAGATCTGTTGGAGACAGCTGGAACAGGGTTTTTCTGACATGGATCAGCCCTTGTCTCTTCTCACAGAAACCACCTCTGCAGCCCTCTGCTTACTGACAACTTGCCATATAAACCCAATATAGCTCTTTATTTTGGCTGGTTCTTCTAATCTCCCCTCATGTGTTGCTGTTTGACAGTCTTAGTCCCTGCTATTTAGTCTACCTGGATCTTGATTTCACTCCTATTTCCTTGATGTTACTATCCTGCTGTTTACACATAGCTGCAAATAGTTTGTGTAAAGACTGAACAAGTGGAGGACAAAATGGTAAGTCATGAGGATGCTGCAAATGAAATAGGAATGTGGATTTTTCTTTCATATAATCTTTCTGACTCTTTCATCATGTAACACATTAATTTAGAAATAGACTTGATATTGGAAGGTAAGTGATCAGATCTGGATTTAAATTATTTTTGTGATGAGGAGTGGGGACATAGTCTTTCTGTTTTAGTTCTCCCTCTGCAGAATAACACTTTTACACTTCACAGATGATGAGGTAAATGTATTACAGAGTGTGAAACACTTGTCTGCCTTTGGTTGAGGTCAGAGGCAAATACCTGAGCTGGAGACGGATGGGGTTCTGTGTCAGATAATGTCTAATCTCAAAGTGTACCTCTCATACTTTGGGTGAGATTTTTTCTACTAGTCGTAGTGATCAGCTGTCATCATTGTAACAGCATGTTGTTTATTGTGCAAGATAAATGACTACTGAATTATTTTGTGTGCTATACTCTCCATTTCTCGACTGGATTGCTGTATTTGTTTCAGACAAAAACAAAGAAAAATAAATCTAAATTTTCTTGTGTTTTTTTTTTTCCTATGGTGAGATTTCCCTTTAAAAAGGGAAGATGGCTGTATGAAAACATGTCTGAATTAATGCAGTTTTCAGATATTTGTGTGAACACAATATCATTTTACCGGATGTTTGTATTTAGTGAATAAAAAGTGGTAATTTTTATAATGGTCAAATAGAGCAGCTGTTTTGAAATCCAAACTGAATATTCATAAACTCTTTTCCTGCCTGATTTAACTGATTTGAGCTTTCAAAGTCTAATGCTTCCTCAGAAGTTCTGCTAGAATTGTAACTAATAATCTTCCCATGTTTATACAACATGCAAACACACATATGGTACATATACAGGTATTATCTTCATATTAGCTAGATTTTGTTGACAAAAAGTTGATAGATCATTTAACAAATATATAATTTGCTGACTTTATTTCAGCTTATAAGAGACTGTTATAAAAATGGATATGACATTTGCATTTCTGTTTAATTGCTATGAAGTGAACATAAAAAGATAAGAGAGCCAAGAGAGCTTATTAAAACTGAAATGAGGGCAAGTGATAAAAGAATGATATTTTAGTGGTGCTGCAGTTAGATCTGACACTTTCCCCACAAAAACAATCTTATTCATGGATTTTTTTCGTGTGGAGAGAGGATGTAGGGTTTATGTAACAACTCTCTTCTCTTTTGAGCTAGATTTTATATACAGGATCTCTCCATGACTCTGTTTTAACTTGAGGGCTGCAGTAGCCCTAGGGACATTCTAGAAAATAATAAGACTTTTCCGCTGCCCTGAAGTAGCTTCCTTTTCCCCCTCCTTTTCCTCTCCTTTTCCCCTTTTTCCCCTTTCCCTTTTTCTTCCCTGCCTCAGAATATACCATGCTGCATATAGGGCCCCTGAGCCTCGCCATGGCATGCCACATCTCTGGATTTCAACCCATCCAATAAGATTTACTAATGGAGAATAATGTTTGAAAGTATTCAAAGGCACGTGTCATAGTTTGAAATGTTAAACCTTTGGAAATACTAGTCTATGCTGGGCATGTTAATGAGTTAAGTTCACAGTGAAAAATAATCACATAACTTAGTCATAATGTAAGTAAACAGAAAGGTAGAGATAAAGGTATATAGTAATCATTTAAGTCAAGGCCATCCTATTTTTTGCATTAATGACATAATCAAGACAATGTTTCTATAAGGAAATTTGTAAAAGTTCTCCTAGTTTTCTAACATTAAATATCTAGATATAAATGTGCATATGCTGCATGCCACTATAGGGACTTTCCTCTGCTTCTGAATATCATATACTGTCTTGCTGTCTGAGATTACCACAGATGATATTTTTATTGAAGCCATGAGCCTAGCTGTGCAGGGAACTATAGTAGGGGAACTGTCTTACAGGAATCTATGTGCTGGAACAGGCAGCCTATCCCTCCTCTGGTGAGGCATTTCAGCAAATTGTGGAAAAATTCTGCTTTGTCAACAGAATAAGCCCCATTCTGCCGAGTGTTCAGCACAGCCTTCAGTCACAAAGTAATGATGAGCTGTCACTGAGCTGATATGGGAACAGAACTCCATTACACAGCTTTTCCCCACCAAAAAAAAATTCAATTCTGTTCTCTGCAGGGACATTCATAACCCCTTATATAAAGCTGTATTAGGTTGCACAAAATTTGAGGAAATCCGCTCAAATAAGTAAAATCTACCCAAATCAGACTTACTTTTTTTTATGTCCAGCCTCGCTTCTCTAGAAATGAGAAATAATCTAGATGATAAAATCTAAAAAAGGAGGGACAGTCCCCAAAAATTCAAGAGCTTTCTGAGACTACATTATGAATAGTGACAGATAGGACAGCCCCAATTATTTCTAAACAAAGTATAACCATGGAATATGGCTTCTCCCTCAAACACACATCTTGTTTAAATAGTTGTGTATGCTGATGCTCTGAAGAAACAACCTCCAAACCCCAAAATTTATGGATTTTAGTCATCCTAATAGTTTGATTTAGCTCAGTAATATGCAGGAATAAGGAACATGTTGTATTTGTACTGAACTTGCATCTTGCTGTAACAAACAAGATTCATGTGCTAATAGTAATCATAGGTGAAGTTTGTTTTGGTTTATTATGTTTTTTTGCAGTTCCCATGTTTACTGCGGAAGAGTAATATCATTAAAACACATTGTGAAATAGCTGAAAAACTAAAAAAAATACATATGAAACTAGGAAAGCTATTCTCATACTGTTTTCCTATGAGTGTTTTTATTCTGTGAAAACAACTTTGGTTTTATAACAGTTTTATTTTCATAATAATAGGCTGGGTTGCTGTCATGCTAAAGTGCTCTTGGGGTAATACTAATGTCTATCAGAGCTATCACACATTAAAATTGATGTTTACTTTTATTCTGCAATATATTTTAACATATTTTTGAATCCTGGCGTTCTACATAAAACTCCCATGTTGCAGATATTTTGAGAAATGATCTTATTCATTTCCTCATTCAAACATACATAAAATATAGAAAACATCTATTTATTTTCCCACTTCTGATAACATAACCTTCATTTCAGAGGCAATTTACATTTACATTATACATATATCTATGCATTTGATTAACTGCTGTACTACAGCTGTTGGTATTTTGTAACGACTGAGGTTCAAAAATTATCTACTTAGAAAATTATTTAGTATAACAACAGAAAAAGTTGGTAACCTAATGTGGAACCTTAAAGAAGGTGCAAATAAATTCTTACAGGCTAAATATTCTGTTGTCAACACATTTTACATTAACAATGATGTTCTTGTCACTAACGCACAATGAGTATATCTAAAAAAGAAAAATCTGCCTCTGTAGACTGAAGACTGTAGGGCCTCTGCTATTGCTCTCAATAGTAGCAAGAGTCTCTCATAAATTTCAACCAGCAGAAGAAGGAAGCAAAATATAATATGAAGACTTCATAATCATGTTTGTCAAAACATTTATGTTACATCAGTGCCTTTCACAGTTCAACAAAACACTTTTATATTTTCTTTGGTGTACTACAATTTCTGCTCTTATTCAAGATCTCAGCATTTCACTGTTACTCTTTATCTTTCAGAAACTGGAAAGTGAAATATTTATAAGTTATTTTTCTCCTCAAAAAAAAAAAAAAAGAAAAGAAAAGAAAAGACGAAGCAGAGAGAAATTATACAGAAAGCATCAGTGTTATAGCAGAGAGAAATTATACAGAAAGCATCAGTGTTATGGAGTAACAGTTGCTGATCCATAATTACAATGGAAGATTTCCCATAACAAGCTCTGTTACAAAATAAACTGACACTCCTGAGTGTCTCAGAAAGAAATAATCAGATTTTTCTGATTATTATTCTCTTATAGCTTAATATCTTTCTTATATTGTGGCACCCAAAAATGCCACAATATTCAAGGTGAGGCCACACCAATGCAGAGCAGAGAGAGACAATCCCCTCCCTCAACTGGCTGGGGATGCTTTGTCTGATGCCCCCCAGCATATGGTTGGCCCTCCTGGCTGCCAGGGCACTGCTGACTCATATTCAACTTGCCATCGACCAGGGCCCCCAGGTCCCTTTCCATGGCACTGCTTTCCAGCATCTCAGTCCCCAGTCTGTACAAACATCCAGTGTTGCCCTGTCCCAGCTGCAGAATCTGACACTTCCCCCTATTAAACTTCAGATGGTTGGATTGTTCAGTCCTCTAATTTGTGGAGGTCTGTCTGCTGGACGTCCCTGCCTTCAAGGGAATTAACAGCTCCTCCCAGTTTTGTATCATCTGCAAACTTACCTAGTATCCCTTCCAGATCTCTATCTGGTTACTAGATTCAGCTGACTCTAACGAATAGACATCATGAGTCTAAGCACAAGGCATGTTTTTCAACAAATGTCAAGAAAATAGCTATTTAATCTAAATTGTTCTGAATATTAAAATACTTGCAAATAGATATTAATTCATCCAGGAAAAATGTGACAAAGTGTTTAATCAATACAGGAATTCACAGATTCTCTTTGTTCTTTCCCAACACGAAGAAAAATGTGTGACTGACATAGATTGCAGAAGCAAAAATATAAACCAGAATATGTGGTACATAACTGAAAATATAGGTTAAATTTTCTATGCAGAAGGAGTTTATATATTCATTCGTTCTCTGCCAATTATAAAAACTGATGGTAAGGGTTTGAGCCATGGTGTATTTATAAAATGATCTAAATTGTGTTATACAGCTATTCCTATATTTAGATAGTGTGGAATTTGGGGGTGAAGCTAGGTCACAAATAACAGCAGATGATTAAGCTGGCAGTACCAGCCCAGCTGGAAGCTGTGTGCTGGTACAGGAGGAAGCAGCCAGACAAGCCGAAGTGGAGGTCCTGGATTCTGCATTTCTGACAAATGAAGTGGATTCTTCTGAGACCACCACCAAGAAGCAACATGTGAGAGAGGTCTCTCCTACTGTCCCTCATACATCCGTGCTGAAAGGTGTTGTACAAAGACACTGGCACATAAATGTTGTGTCATGGTCCAAGTGAAAAAGAAGGGACTTTCACTTATCTGAAATGCATTTAAATTTGTTCAGTTTACCTTTTTGTTTGAGATATGAATTAAAATGTGTAAAGCAAACTTCATTTTCGTCAAATGAAAATACCTTACGTGGGCACACTTGACTTAGGTGAAATTATTCAAAGCTGTCTGCATAGAAATGCTTTCATACATTCATATTGCCCCTGTTCACATGACTTTGGATTTTCATGTCTGGATAGTCTCGATGAGTCATGCTTCTGAGGATAAGAGGTAGCAGCAAGCTTGAAAACTAAATCAAGAAATGAAAATATATAGCTATGGTGTCTGGCAGCTGCCTGTGTCTTATCCTCATACTGTTTGTTTGGGCAGCTGAAGCCTCTGTAACCTTTTCATTTTTGGGTCAGTTGATTACCCTGATGGTTGGTAATAATATGAGACAAGGAAGAGTATGATTTCATATACTTGAAACTTGAGGCTCTGCTGAATTCTCAAATGTGTCATGCTCTACTTGAGCTTTGCCACTGGAGATGGAAACGTAGTATTAGGAGAGTGAAGGTGCACAGCTGTCAGTTTTTCATGTTATGTTAAGAGATGAGGAAAACAAGAATTAATTTATCTGGGGAGGCTGCAGAAGAAGGGAATAAATAATTCTTTAGCATGGAGTCACAACTCATGGTTTGAGAGCCTTACAACAAAAAGTGTATCCCTTTGACTGTCCCAGTCCCTTCAAGAAAATAGTTCCAAGGGATCCTTGAATAACGTTTACCTAAAATGGCTCACTGAGCTCTGTTTTCTTCTCTGTAAAGCTGATCATTTTCCTATGCTTTCCTTTGAATGTGTGGATATAAAGTTGGCTTTTAGTACATTTAAGGACAGACATTCAAACTGGAAAGAAGCTCTGGAGGCTGGACTGAGAACTAACACTTTCAACACTGGGCAGAAGTAGGTAGCTGGGATAGGTGGAAGTCCTTGCTTGCCTATGTTTGTCTTCAGGGATGCTGTTGATATGAACATGATTTGAATATCGGTTTCTGTTGCCTGAGCTTCCATGACTCTGATCTTCAGCTACAACCTGAAGTGGATCTGAATCACATTTTAGAGCTTAAATTTGAGGGACTTAAAAATATTTATCATTTTGTTACAGATCACACTCAGGCAATTTTGGAAACTATTTTGTGGTAAGGCTATTCTTATGAACACAGTCAAAAATCGTTAATAGTTAAGTTTCTCATGTACTTTATAGTCCTCAGATGAAGGAAAAATCAAAATTGTATTATATTCCTTTGTTTAATGATTTGTTTCTTCAAATCCTTCTGTCTTTTCTGCATTTAGTGGATTTGTTATGTGAAAATTCAGGACTTCCTCTGAGGTCTTCAGTTGGACAGATTTCATTAAAATTCTTGCACATTTCTAAAGTTCTGCTCTCGTAGCAGGTTAAGCTTTGCCAAAACCTGCCTCTTCTGCAGAAATGCTACTTTCTTTTGAGTTCTAGCTCAACCTACCCACAGCAATGCTCTTACGTTCATCTATGAGATGTCATTCTACCTTCTTTTTAATCCTGCAACTGGTAAAGAAGACTGACTGATTTCTGAATTGTTGTTTCTTCTTAGGAAAGTAGGCTAAAACAAGTATAACTAAAACTGGTGTGTTGAGATCTTGGGGTTTTGTTTGTTTGTTCTTTCTTGTGTGTGCGTGCATGTGCATGTGTGTGTGTGTGTGCATGTGCATGTGTTTGTTTGGTTTTGGTTTGTTGGGTTTTTTTTACAAATGTGGAAGTCATAAGTATTGGAATTATTTACTTTTTTAGTTCAAGGTTGTAATGAAATTCCATTAGAGAATTTTCGGGAGTCTGGGGAAGTGGCATCAGTATGCTAGGAAACAGTTAGCCTTGAAGCAGTAACCAAATAAATGTGATGATTTTTCACATATTCCCATTTTTACTTGGTAGATATGGGAAAGAGTTATGAAGAGATCTTCAAGGGAACCTTATTCATGTACAAATGTAATTCTTCTAATATGTATAATAAATGTCATAATTGTTGGATATATCTGCCCATATCTACCTTTAACTTATAATGGAACATGAGAAATGTCTATTCAGAAAAGAACACACTCATGCAGAGTTAGCAAGAGATAAATATCTAATCATTTAGAAACAAGACAGACACCTTCAAGGGATGTTCTTTATGCAGCTGCTCAACAGCTGAACAGAAGATTCTAACTTAGTATTTGAGACTGAACAACAGGATCTGCCTTTAGCTGAGGACTGTAGGCTGCACTTGTGTAAGTTCAGCAAGGAAAGAGAGGGAACAAGGGAGGAGCCATTCAGCAGCATCTTTGTTTTCAGTAATGTTTTCAGTGTTAGTGCTGTAAAAGAAGGCCGATTGCATATGAAAGAGGGATGATTTGGTGATAAAGACATTCCAGTATTTGATGACCTCCTGAGTCATTGGGATGTAACAACACTCAGTTGTTCCTGAACACAGAAGCACAGCTGCTCAAGCATGCACAGTTGCACCAAACAGTAAACAATTCTAAGAGCCTCTACCTTCAATAAGTAGGCATTTTTTCCAGTCATTCTCATACCAACTGTATGGGTTTTTTCTGTCCCTTTTATATAATACTTGGGAAAAGTATTTTTGTTTAACAGTTCCACTCCACCCACTACAAGCGAAAAACCACCTGAGAAAACAGATGTGCCATGAGCAACAATATATGCAACTTTGCAGGAGAAGACCTGGGGGTTCTGGTGAAAACCACATTGAATATGAACGAGCAATGTGCCCCAGCAGCAAAAAAGGGCCGATGATGACATCGGCTTCATTAGACAAAGTGTTGCCAGCACACTGAGGGAGATGGCCCTTCCTCTTTACTTAGCAATGGTGAGACCACACCTGTAGTATAATGTCTAGTTTCAGACTCCCTGGTGCAAGAGAAACACGGACAGCGTCCAGTGAAGGTGCATGAGGATGATCAAGGAAAAAGCGAATCTCTCCTATGAGCCCAGGCTGAGAGAGCTGGGACTGTTTAGCCTTAAGAAGAGAAGGCACAGGTGCATCTCACTGATGTATACACATATCTGAGGAGGGAGCCTGGCTCTTTTCAGTGTTGCCTGGTGACAGGACCAGAGGCAATGGGCACAAACTGAAACAGAGTATTCCTTCTGAACATCAGGAAACACTTTTTGCCATGATAGTGACTGTACCTGGAACACTTTGCTCAGGAAGGTTGGGGAGTCTCCATCCCTGTTTATGTTCAAAAGCAATCTGGACATGCTCCTGGGCAAGGTGACCCTGCTTGATCAGGGGTTTGGACCAGATGACATCCAAAGCTCCCTTCCAATCTCAACCGTTTTGTGATTCTGTGATTCTATAAATGAAACAAATTGGAGGAATAATAAAACTATTAACTTACAATTTTCCAAAGAAGCCACAGTACTGCATTTCTGCTGTTCTGGCACACGGTGCTAAGTAAGGTATAAAAATTATTCTTTTTCATGCTCATTGGTTCCCAAGAAAAAGCAAGTGCCATCATCTCCTGAATTATGAGGAGATAGTATACCTAGAGGCGTTTCATGCTAAGGTATTATCTCCCTACTGCAGTTTGTAGAAAGCTAAAAGGATTTTCATCTGTAAGGGTACACTTCACAGCTTTTTATACTTCTGTCTCTTTTGGTAATATACATTGATCTACTGCAGTGAAAATATTTAGTATCATTCTGACACATCTCCATTTTAGCACTTCATGACTCACTGGCCCAAAATTTTTTCACTAACAATCCTGGGAAGCCTTACTGAAATGAGTAGCTAATTTAGCACTAAATTTGTAAGTAGTACTAAAATATTAAATGTACTATTAAATTCAGACTAGTGGTAATCCATATTTTACTCACCATTTACATCGTGTGCAGTACAATGCTTTTTTGATTTATTCCTATTCTTTTTAACAACCTCTAAAATTTTTACTTGCAATCCATATGTAAGTGCTGTTCTCTGCAGGAATTTCTGTACAATATATTTTAATAGAAAGCTGTTTTTAAAAATTACTGTTATTCACGATGAGTAACATACAGGTGTAGTGTTAATGTGCTTTTAAAATCTTTATTTGGTAACTTTCTTGAAGCATATGCTCTCTCTGATTACTTTTACAATTACTGGAATTCCTAATATGACTGATTGATAAGCATGTATGTATAGACATAGATTATAGCAACAGATGTTATAAGAATATGAGACTTTTCTTTAAAAGTTATCTGTAAAAAAGCTTTCATTTCAAATGAAATGTATTTAGATTTACATACTGTAGGAGTACAGAGTTGCATTATAGAAAAATTTTTATATTCCTGAACCGTAAGAATATAGCTTTTTTTTTCTTTTATCTGAAAGGAAGTTTTAATTTCAAAGAAAAGGTTTGATAGGGAAAGTAGTTAATTTTATGTAATTTATGTAATTTTGCTTTCCATATAATTGCCAGTACAAGTTCTTAATTAAGATTAATGACATAATTGTGTCCAAGCATTCCTGAGAAAGTGATGTTTTATTAAAATCTGGAAATCAATATCAGATTAATTCCAGCTCTTGTAAAGGAATAGATTTCACTTAGACTTTAAAAAAGTCAATAACATAAACATTTACACATATGTTTTTTCTAGTTTACCCACAAAAGAAGCTTAAGGTATATTGAGGATAAGAAAATTAAATTCCCTTTCTAAAGGCTAATTTTTATTTAATTCTTATTGCTCAGAACATCAATAAAAGGCCTTTCACATCAGTCAGTAGCTCCCTTTAACACAAGGCAAGTGTTATTCTAATGCAGTTAGATTTTGTACTTTGACATCCTCTTCTGGCAGAGTTGGAGAGGAAACTTGGGATGGCAACATGTACTGCTTGTGTCAGAAGAAGATAAAATGTGAAGGTTTTGGCTTCCAAGGATGGAAATGGGCATTAAAACCAAACAATATTTTCTAGTGTGACTAATTCAAACCTATTACAACAAGTATCTTGCAGAGCATTGATATTCAAATAGTCCTGGAGGCTCGTGTGCACTGGGTTATTTCATAGTATCATGCACATAATTAGGTGACCCTCGAGGGAAGAAATCAGTGCTTATGTAATTCAATTGAGGTCAAAAGCAGTTTTCAAACTGGGTTGGCCCCCCAGGGTATGGAAGCAGGAGATAATTTCTAAAGCACAGAGGAAAATTCCAGCCGGCTTCTGTCCACCTCCTTCCACTTCTCTTCTCTCTTCCCCATGCCTGAAGCACTGCCCCAGCACTGGCAGCTCAGTTGGCTCCGGAAGCTTTGTGGAAAAGGTAATCTGTAATTTCAGCTGTCAGAGCCAGGGAGTGTGGGAGTCAACCATTCCAGAGTTTGGGGGGAAAAAACCAAACAAGAACAACAAGCAAACCAAAACCAAACCCACCAGAAGGGAACTTTGCATATAAAGTTTGTGAACTGCTGTCCTGAGCAAATGGTCCGGAAGCCACAGACTGCTGGGGGCATCAGATCCTGCCACCAAGGGGACCTCAGTGCATGATAGCAATTCTGGCTGCAGCATGGTATGCTGGCCTTCCTCACATACCATGTGGCCCAAGGCCTCAGGCATGTCCTCAAACAACCCCACTGCTAATGTAGAGGCTTTAAAAATTTTTGTGCTAAAGTTTTAAAGCTCACAAAGAGCCTTTGGAGCTACCGGCCAAGAGCACGAGTAGATTATCAATAACGTGTTTTTGTTTCTCTCTTGAATGAATGCTTTACTCTCCAGCTTTCAGGCATCCAAATAATTCTAACAGAAGTTACTTGGACTGAAAAAGGACAAAATTGTGTCTGCAAAACCATGAAAAAACTAATTAATGAAGTCAACAAAAGTTTTCCCCAGAAATGGGATGGACCATTTATAGAAAATGGATATTGACGTCAGTGGCTATGTTCACTTATTAAGATTTAAAACAAAGCTGTGAAGAAAAGAGTTTTGTCAGACTTTCTTTTTAATGTCCAGTTTATGAGGAGTTGGAAATAAAGTTACTTTTCCGACTCGGTATGATGAGGGAAAACATAGAAGAGATTTTTTTGGCTTCCTGTTTACTTTTCAGTTTGTTTACTATGGTAAATAGCATGATGGCAAATCACCAGAGTGGACAAGCAATGGGTAGAGTCCCAATTTCCCTTCTTCTGTCATGAATAGGGATGATGAGGGATGCTGCCTGGGGAGTACTGAGCTGTATAAATCCACTCCTGAGCTCTCTCTGGTGAGACTGAAGAGGAGATTGACAATAACCAGTGGTTTTTTTGGAGGAAAAAAAGCATAGTTTCATAAGAGTAACTCACCTGGCCCATTTCAGAGATGTATTTTATAAAGAAATCATGGTTTAAGTGCTTAGTTTTCTAAGCAATTCCTTTAAATTTAGAGGTCAATATTGCAAGAGCTTAAGTTTAGAGAAGCTGTTCTTGATCCATGTGCGTTCTCTTGTCTGTTTCCCCCACTGCCTCATCTTCTTCCCCCTCCTTTTCTCTCTATCAAGTTACCTGTTATTTTAACTTCTTTTTAAGATTTAAATGGACTTGTTATCTTAAATAAAAATCCCCAAACAGCTTCTTGCTTTCTGTTTTTGTATTTTGTACTGTTTAGATCTCACTATTGTAGTGCTTGAAAATCTATTGAATAAAAGAAGAAAATGGAAAGTTTCATTTATATATACTAAAAGGTTCTAACAAATGGTACACTACATTTGTGACTGGACTGATTAGAGAACAAAAAATTGACTAACTTGTCACTTCTTCTTATTACCATATTCAGAAAAAAAAAGGCAAACAAATGAAAGAAACCCCCCAAAAGTATCATGTGATGACCTAAAGCACAGTTATTTTAGCTAATACAGGTTATTAAATGCCTTTAGATCATGACATAAAGATTTTTGTACAGTTTTTTGTTTCTTATCTGATACCTCCATTAACAGAAATACAGAAAATTTTCTTAATTCTAACACATGAACAGTTTTTACCCTCGTCGGTATTTGCATGCTTGCCAGAGGGCTCTGCTGCCTGCTACCTTTTCTGCTACCTGAGAGGTTTCACATCTACTGTATCCTTCATGCTCTAGCTGTAATCAGCAAATTCACCTCCTCTTTCTTCTTCTTCTTCTTCTTCATTCCCACTTGGGGACTGCTTAATTTTCTTTCTGTATTTCAGTTCTGTGAGCCCATTAGCTTGGTTTCCTTTGCTCATACTGTTTGTGTTGCTCTGCCTTCTGTGTCATTCTGAGTTTTGTTTCAACCCAACACCCTTGGTTTCTGACACAGAGTATGAGATGAGTCATAATGACAGTGCAGTTTGTATTTGGAGTCAGAATAATAAAATCTGTCTCACCAGTGGGCATCTGGAACTTTAGGTTCCTTTGGTGATACTTTGGACTTTTGAAAGAAACATTCAAATTCTTTGTCAGCTAACAAATAATCCACCCAAAATTTTTTAGTACCTTGTGTCTGACAGTTTAGAAACATCATCTTCAAACAATGAACTTAAACATTCTGGGATATTTCCAAAATACTTCTCTTATGGAGCAGAAAGCCTTAGCTGCATCTGGTAAAGGATCTGCTGTTGCGATGGAAACTTGGATGTGCACCAGAAGGAATTCTATGTCTGGCAATTGACATTGTCACTGTTTCAGAACAGAGTTTTTTAGTAGATCAAAACATCAAATCATAATTTTTGCACAATGTACTCTGAATTCTGAAAGTTCCCTATGTAACAATTTTACTTACCTTGTTTTCACAGAGAAAAGACAGTTAAGTGCCATTTTTTGTTTGTTTGTTTGTTTGTTTTTCACCCTGCTAGGTCCTTCTAGAAATACTTAAATAATGAGGTTCAGTAAAATGAACAAAACATAATGCTCAAACACATAGGAAGGATCAAAAGAAAATATTTAAATGTGAAAATTGTATAGCCAAATACCTCCCTATATATTGCTCCCTGTCATCCAATAACAGAATCTTCTCATCTATTTAGTGTACTCTTGAACCTCAGAGCTTGATGGATTGTTCAGGCCTTCTCCCCATTTCCAAGGGTTAGATCTTTCAGGAGCAAAGGAAAAGAATTTTACCAATTTGGAAAAACAGAATTAGGCGACTTGTTATGATGTTTCCAAACCACATGATTAAAAAAAAATATTCCAAGTAGCATCCTAATGAAGGAATAACATAAGGTACATGAATGAAAAAGTGTCCTTTAAAAACTGGGTGATTTTTAATTGCATGTACAGGTAAGAATGGTGATCATCTCTTTAACAGCTTAAAAGCAGCAAGAGTGATCCATATTCGGTGAATTCATTCTTTGCTTTGCATAAAGTTTAAATAACTTTGCTTTATACAGACAGATTCTTGAACAGGATAATAAATTGTACTTACAGCTTCATTATAAGGAAATAATTTTGTGTATGTTTTCCTTAAAAATCCATGAACTAACTGGATAGCTAAGAGTCATTCTGTTCCAGAATTTACTTTCTAAGACTATTCTCTAATTTTATAGTGACTTACAGAGCTTCCCTTACAGGGTTACATTTTCTCTACAAGAATTGAACTCTAAAGTTCTTTGAATTAAGTATTCTTATTCTTTAGCCTTAAGCATTTCTGTTCTCTCTTATTGAACAGAGAAATGAAACATATTAAGAAATGGAATTTTGAGATTCTCCCATGTCTGATACACTGTTGTAAATAAGCAATCAGCTCATAGAGGCTGAGAATGGAGATAAGGAGATGAATGTTTCCTCGGTGTTCTCTGCAGGATCCTCTTTCAGCAGATCAAGGGTCAAATGCATTTACAAAACATTAGGAGAGAAATCTCGCATCATCACAGTGTGTTCCTGGGGAGTACTCAACTTTACACACTCATTTACTGCCCACCTGGAAACTCAAAAGAAAATAAATAAATAAATAAATTTTAAGTAATTTTGTCTCTGAGCCTAATTAAATCACACAGTGAAATGTGGGAAGGCAGACAATGTTTCCTACTCTCTGACTGCCTGGCTTATCAACATCCAGGAGCAGAGTCAGTAATAAGTTTCAGGAGAGAGCACAAAATAATGCAGGCTGTAGGTAATGCAGAAACAACATTTTGTCCTGGGATGTGGGGATTAAAGGCTAAAGTAAACAAGTTGGTGTGTGTTAGGTGGAAACATCCTTCATTCTGTGATTAAAAGGGTCACAAGACTCTTTTTAATTAAAGTCTGCAAAAAGGCCACCACTTCCCATTTAAGGAATGCTCAGAGCTGATGAATAGGTGGCTCTTGGTGTGGGGCTCTGATTCCAATTTGTCATTTGCCTGTACTATTACAGTATGATCCCTTCCTTCCTGAGAACTGCCATAATGGTGTCTGTGAGCAAGCTGGTTATATAGTTTCGCTGGTAAATACATGGATCTGTTATTGTTTACCTATTTTTTGGGAAATTGTTCTCAAATACACAGTAAGGACACTAATATTAGAAAGATTTTGATGAAAGGGAGAAATAAACCTTTAGTCATAGGGTAAAGCAAATCAGCGCCTTCTAAATATTGTAATTACTGGTGAGAAAGAAGCAAAATTATGATGAACAGCTATAAAATACACAAAATTTTCTAATTTTTGCTTGGAATAAAAAACAATGTCATGTGCATTGGCAATTATTCTTTTTTTCATATTAGACTTTTCTTTCTGTTTTTATTGCATTACAGAAATTCAACTTACTGTATGAAAGTGTCCATTTCTCTGACGGTGGGTGAAAATGACACTGGACTCTGCTACAATTCAAAGATGAAATATTTTGAGAAAGCTGAACTTAGCAAAAGCAAGGAAATCTCATGCCCTGAAATTGAGGATTTTTTATTTCCATTTAGGGAGCCTGAAATTCTGTGGTATAAGGTAAGGAATGCAAGTGATCTATACCTTCAACAAGATATCGTGCAGTGTTCTTTTGATTTTCATGATCTAGATGTGTTAAGAAACTTTGATTGTTTTAAAATTTGTTAAGAACAGACAGCAGAATCAATGATAGAGAAAAACGAACTAATTGAGAAAGAAATTCAAATGCTCCCTTTGGTAAACTTTATAAGATATCTGTGCGTGCTCTTACCTGAATTATTGGCTTAATTTTGCAGCATGAAATTCAGTGTATAATACCAAAACTTTGGTTTCTGCATGAGTTAAGGTTATATTTGCAAAAATTATTTCGTTTTTTTTAATCTTACTATTATGTACTGATTTCTAGATCTTTACTTAAAGGCTAAGTTCTTGCAAATAGAGCTACCTGTGTGTAGTGGACAGGAACTTCTATGAAAACAGCTTGAGTTCTTCAATTCTTGCTATCTACATTAAATACTCAGTACTCCAGTTCTCTATTTAAAGACCCCAAACTCTTCAGTAAATCGGAAATTTATGTTCTGTGTATTTTGCCTACATAGACCTTTACAGATGTCTGTGTATATAGGAAGTCCTAGTTTAAGTATGCACTGGTATACATTCTAATTATTTTTCTGAAGTCTGATAATTTACCTGATAACATAAATGCTATTAATTATGGTTTACAAGGCTATGCTATCTAATAAGGGAAATTTTGTGGCCTAGAGAGGTATGGTTCAAATTAACTTACAGCATATCTAAGATAGGAGAAATGTAACCAATTATTTGCTTATTCTCATCTTGGATTTTGTGTTTGTAATGCATTATTTTTGTAGATTAAAACCTCACATTTTCTAAGTTCAGAGAGCTTTGATTTTTAGATGGTTTTAGAAAGATATATATATATATTTCTCTTCTTTCTCATCATCTTCTGCTTCTCTAAATTTTTTAGTTATAATGTAAAAAAAAATTGTTAAGAAGAAAAAAAAATAATCCTTGCCTGAAGCTGCTGGCAGTATAAAAGTCATAGATCACAGGCATAAGTGTAATAGTAAATACATTAATTAAATGGGAACCACTCAGCAAACTAATGTCAAAAGAAAACCACCAAAGGAATCAACTCCTTGTTCTTGACAGAGGCACAAATATTAAATCAGCTGATAAAATTCCGGTCTTTTTTCTTTTTAATCAAAACCCAAATGGACTGGATTTTTAGATATTTACTGTATACAAAGTTTATGACTAGCCTGGGCTGTTGCCTAGCCCCCTTGGCTTTGAGCAGCATTGTAAACAGTGGTCCATTTTAAGTGTAACAGCACAGTCACTGAAGTGTTATATTATCTTTAAACAGGAATGCAAGTCAAAGACATGGAGATCAAGTATTGTGTTTAAAAAGGACACTCTTGTCATTCGGGAAGTTAGAGAGGATGACATTGGAAATTACACTTGTGAGTTAAAATATGGATACTTTGTTGTCAGAAGAACGACGGAATTAACAGTTACAGGTAATTACAGGATCTTGCTATATCTCCTGTATTTATACAAAAAATATTGAATACTGTGATTTGTGTTGTGTGTATTTGAGTCATTTGCACAGAACTTTTGCTGTGTGCCTAGATATGAACAGCTCATACATTAAAGCTGTACGAATACTTCACAGTGGTATCTGTAACACCTTGACAAGTCTGACTTCTATTCTGTTCCAAAAGATTGTGGGGAGCTCTTTCTTTTGACTGGAAAATGTGGTCAACAAACACGTAAATTCAGCAAGCACTACCTCTAACAGAAAATAAGATTTAATAATCTTATCATACTTCTTCATGTGATTAAATGCCTTGGGATTTAAAAATAGCTGTAGCAAGAGCTCAATAATATTAGCTCTATTTGTCTTTGGATGTGAGAACAGCTGTAGCCACAACCCAATAGCAGCAGCTCTGTCCCAGTGAGACCTTTGCACCTGTGTGACAGATGCCTGAGCAGGGCATGACTGAGGGGTAGTAGCATTATTCCCCTGGTATTCTGTCCCCACTTTCTGCAGTTTATAGTTCAAGAACTTCCTGATCTCAATTATCATTCACCATGGCTACCAATTAACCTATTTTCCATTAGTCTGATTATTTTTTTAATCCATTTAGTCTTGGCTTCAAAAACATTTTGAAGTATCAAGTTCCACAAAGTAATTATGTAACATAAAAAACTCTATAATTTAGTAAACAGCAATTGAACAAGATACATTGAATATAATCTGCATTTAAAACTACCATATCAATACGTAAAATCCATTATAGATGAAAACAAAATATATACTGTAATAGTGATGTCCACAGAACAGTATGAAGAATGGTCCACTGAATTTTCAATTCCTCACCAGACCTCCAACCTCTGTTTTAAAAATACGTAAAACATATAGTTGAACATACACCTAAGGTAGAAAATCAGCCTTTAGAATTATAGGATAACAATGGAAGACAGGAGTACATAATGATCTATGCAATGCTGTGTAGTTACACAGTAAATTTCATAAAAGAAGGCAAAATAAGGATTTTCTTGGAATGCTAGAGGTGAACTAGATCCATGTGGCTGACAGACACCTACATGTATGAGTTCTTGCACCTTCAAAATACCTAATAAACCAAGAAACAAATCTTAGAGAAATTATTTTGTGGGCTTTTCTTGTTCCTTTTCAGTATTTAATATACAAATCTATTGCATACCAGCAACTAGTAACACACTTGTGTTGGGCATTAGGTTGAATTGCTTTCTTTAATGGTGAAAAGTTTGTTTTCTCTTTCAATGTATCTCATTTGCCCTCTCCATTAACAGAAACTATAGTGAATTGTGGTATGTAATTAGATAAGTCTGGAAATACTATAATTTATGTTGTTTTGGGAGATTTCAAGTAATCAATCGTATTTATTTGAGCTCAATAACCAGAATCTTTTTGTTGTTGTTGTATAGAATTGATTTATTTGGTCAGTACAGGCAGGCAATTACTGTCAGGTGATTAACCTCACAGTAAACATCCATGTACTCTGATTGACTCTGATATAAAGAAAACAGAGATTCTTCGAGCATGTGATTTATACCAGAAGGAGGTTGTCAATTGTGTTTTACAATATATGATATATGGATTTGAAGAGTACGTATTCCCTCCGTCATCAAGTGATCCCTTCTGTCCCCTGCTCCACTGCACAGCAGTATTTCAACAGGCTCAGACTGACAGAAAAGAGAATGGGAAAAAAAAGCCAGATGCATGTTTGCATTTGTAGGAATAATTTAGAAAAAAATGTAATTCATCACTTGTAGTGTAGGTAGGAGTTCAGTATTTAATGTTTAACTAGACAGAGACAGAAGGAGACTTGGCTGATTTTGATGTGCTAAAAATGAATGAATGCATATGGAGGGAATTATTCAATTTCCACCTCTGCAAACCCCAGCAGATTTAAGGACAACCTCCAAATTAGTAAACTCCTTGGGTAGTACTGTAGGTCTTCATAACATCTTTATAATATTACGTGACTAAAGAGGACAAGCAGATTTACTTATAGTACTACTAATTTTATTACACCAATATTGAAGTTTTGATAAGACTTTTATTTAATGCTTTATAGGTAGAAATTCTGACCTTAGGTGCCTGTCATGCTTTCTCAGTGACCTGAAAAACAAGTTGAGGTGCCATGGACATACATTGAGGAATTCATAGAATAAATGGGGGCTGGTGGAACAGACTGTTTGTTTGATTTGGAAAAGGAATTAAACTTTAATTTAGGAACTCAGAAATGAATGTTGCAAATATCAAATTAAAAGTAGAGAATTAAATAGATAGTTGATTTCCTTACTGTATTAATGAAAACATAATTAATGGAAACAAAGCAATAATGCACCTCTCAGATGTAGTCTCAAACATGTCACCAGGCAGTGTCAATAAATGGTGATATTTGTGTGAACTGTCCCTGACAACAAATTCCATCAAATTTCATCAGCTCCAAAAGGAGTGATTTTTTTTCCTGAGACATTTGAAATTTCTCTACCAAAAATACTTTTTAACTAGAATGAAAGAAATTAAAAATATTAGTTATAACTAACAATTTGCATCAGAGTTTTCAGAACATGTGGGAAGTTGCAATTTGTTTATCAATATATAACATGTTTATCAAATTTGGATTAATGAAAGTAACTCTCTGTATTCCTTAGCATTAACTTTTGTGATAATGTTGTGTGTGCCACCATCACACACCCATCATTAGAAAAGTCTCTTGTTTTTTTCCATCTTCTATGTACTATGTTTCCAAGTATGTGTTTTGGATTGGAATTTGGACTTTCTACATTTCTTTCCTGGTATATACCACATTTCCTGTAGAAACAGAAAAAAAAGCCAAACCACACCTGTGATGAAAGAAATTCATGAGCCAGATAATTTTTATATATATGTGTGTGTGTATGTGTATATATATATATACACATACGTACATTTGTAGTATTCTCAGTATAAAGCTGAAGATCCACCTTTCTGCATTATTAGAATTGCCTAATAAGAAATCAAATAGTTAATTATTTTGCTAAGAAATCATAGGTTGTTGACATAATGGGATTCAGTGTGTTAAAAAGAGGGTAGAACTGGTTTAAAGCAGCATCCCTGACCTTTGTTCTACCTAAAAGGTAGAACAAGAAGAAACAAGAAGAACCAGGCAGAATATGCAGAGAGTAGAGTTACGCAATCACAGGGATAAAAATTATGATTTGGGGAAGCAGCAATATTTCAGTACACAGACTATCTCTGAAAAATTTTAGCTGAAAACTGTCCTTCACATTGTAAACTAAGTTTGGGCCCAGGCAATCATTTGTAGAAATTTTCTGAAGTATTTATTGCAAACAGTCTTTTGAGCAAAAGACAATTTAGGGGCGTTCTGTAAGTGAAATCAAAATAAAAAATGTACTGTACAATGTAGTGTATTAAGACCCCCTGAGAATGATCCATTGCTGAGTTTGTGGGGTAGGAGGCATGTTTTTTGAACTTCATGAGGTTTGCATTGGCCCAGTTGCAAGCCTGTCAAAGCCCCTCTGGATGGCCCATACCTTCCTTCCAGTGTGTGACTGCATTACACAACTTGGTGTCAGTAGCAAATTTTCTGAGGGTGCCCTTGATTGCACCGTCCATCACTGAGAAAGATGTTGAACAGTATCAGCCAAAGTACCAACTCCTGAGGGTCACCACTCATCACTGGTCTCCACATGGACAAAGAACTGTTGACCACAACTCCGGGTGTGGCCATACAGCCATACATGTCTCTCCAATTTGGAGACAGGGAAGTCATGCGGGAGAGTGTCAATAGCTTTGCATAAGTCCAGGTAGATGATGGCAGTGGCTCTGGCCCCATCCACCAATGCTGTAGCACTGTCACAGAAGGCCACAAGTTTTTTCAGGCATGATTTTCCCTTTGTGAAGCCATATTGGCTGTTACCAATTTTCTCTTTGTTTTCCATGTGCCTTAGCACAGTTTCCAGGAGAACCTGCTCAATGATCTTGCCCGACACAGAAGGGAGACCGTAGAGACTGTCTGTAGTTCCCTGGGTCTTCCACTTTCCCCTTTTTAGAAATGGGATTTATATTTCCCTTTTTCCAGTCATCAAGGACTTCACCTGACTGCCAAGATTTTTCAAAAATGATGGATAGTGTCTTAGCGACTTCGTCTGCCAGCTCCCTCAGGGCACACAGATTAATCTCAGGGGTCCCATGGACTTGTGCACATTCAAGTTCCTTAGATGGTCTTGAACCTGATCCTCTCCTACACGGGCTTAGGATATTCCTTCTCCCAGTTCCTCTATTTTCCTTTCTTGACTTGGGTGGCATGGCTGGAGCACTTGCTGTTGAAGGCTGAGGCATAGGAGTCATTGGGAGCCTCAGCCTTCTCTTTGCCCAGGGTAGCCAGGTCTCCCTTTTCCTTCCATCAAAGGAGAGGGCCCACATTATCACTATTCTTTCTTTTGCTTGCAACATATCTGCAGAAGCCCTTTCTGTTTTCCTTGATATGCATGGACAGACTCAATTCTTACTGGGCCTTGGCTTCCCTAACCTTATCCCTAACTTCCTGTACAATTCACCTGCATTCCTCCCAGGTCACTTGTCCTTTTTTCCACTTCTTTGAATGTGTCCTGTAAGTATTTTGAATGTGTAGTGACATCCAGAGTACTCTGAACTTTCTGGTGATCTTTTCAGATGAATGTGGCTGTCTCTCTTAAAAAAAAAAAAAGGAAGAATAAAATAAATTTTATTGCGCAGGAAAAGTTATGATGTCTTCAGACAATATGAGAAAGGTTAGAAACAGTTTTCTTTACTTTATAAGCACTTATAAAAAGTTCTCTTTCTAGTATTATCCACAGGTATTAAAGTAGAAGGTAGAACATCTTCACAGAAGTTTTTTGGAAGAACAGGGTCATATGTGTAAGCAACTGCAATACTGTAAATTAAGTAGTAGCTCCTGGATTCCTTAAGGCACACAGGGTGAGCCAGCTACAACCCCGGGGGGATGAGGCAGCAGGCTGTCTTCCTCACTGCTCTTCTCTCTGAGCAACTATGAAAGATCACTGACTTAAGGATCCCCTTTTTTTTTCTCACACAATGCACTTTGGCAGCCTTTCTGTCTCCTATGGGGAAACCACTGTTGTTATCTGTCTGTTAACTATGGATGCAATTATATATGTACATTCTTTTCAGTACTGATGTTGTGTATGCTTGTTATGATAAGCTCAGTGCTTTACACCTTACATACCTGTGTGCCTCATGGTGAAATATGGAATGGCTCATATTCTGATTTGGAGCTAAAGTTGAAAAGTAAGAATGGAATTCACACATTTTGAAAAAGGCCAAACTCACCTAGGTGATATCTATCTTATCTAAGTATAGCTGTTGAAAATCCCTAAGCCATGGTAAAAGGTGATATTCCCTCCTTTTAAAGAATGATAAAGAAAATTGCCCTTTCTTAGCTTAAATTACAAGCACTTAATGCCACCTTGGGTACGTCTTAAAAGTAACAACTCTTTTACAGCTCGAATTTTTGTTGGTTTGGTTTGGTTTTGGGTTTGGTTGGTTTTTTTCTTTGATCTTAATGGAAACTTTTAAATATTTTGGAAGATCTGTATCTCACACTGAAAATATATTATTGTCTAAGTGATTTGAATCAATTTACTTATTGTTCTGAGATCTGACTTAGAAATTACATGCTTTGCAAAACACAAACTATAGACTGATTAATCCTGCTTGTAACTAATGAAAATATTCACGTAAACAGCCCAGTTGATAGCTTTTTTGGTTTGTGGTTATGCAAATACACTTTCTAAAAAGTCCTGCAATGTACAGAGTCATATGTAGACTTTTATACTTCCAGCGTGGTCATATTAGCAGTTTTACTTTTGTATGTGGAGTTTCAATTAAGGCATACCTGCTCTCTCTGACATATTTAATTTAAGAGTATGTTCAGACTTGAGAAAGAATTGTATTTTACAGCATAGTGCCCAACACAGGTCAAAAATATTTTCCTGCAGTGTTTTCTTTTAATTAAATATTAAGTTTAATAATATTCTTTTTGTTACTTATAGTACCAAGGCATTTGCAAACTCTTTCCACTTTTGCAGGATTTCATTCAGATCAAATGAGGACTAGCCTGTTTCTGAGAGGGAGCGTACATGTCCCCACTGCAATAACAAATAGTTCTCAATGATGAACATTATAAAGCAAACAGACCCAATCAACCTTGCAGTTGGAGCATTGCTTAATCAATTCTTCCATGGCTTTTTTAGTTTTAAGTATTAAAATATTTTTTTCTGTTCTGTTAAAAGTAAGAAGCCCTTATATCTGGCAGATGGAATCAGAACTGATGTATAGGTTCTTACTCCTGAAGCTGCTACTCAGCCGCTACTTTGTTGTCTTTATTCATTGGTTAGACCCCTGAAGTGCCCTTGGAAACAACTCCAGCTGTAATGAGCACAATTTTAGATTTACAGATTTGATCATGTCTACAATCAAGCTATAGCAATACTAATTTAATGTGCATTGACAATATTATTTTTTTAATTTAAATTTAGCCTTCTTGGTTTAACAGATTTGTGCAATAATCTTGAAAGTGCCAGTTTACTCTTTCAATCT
The DNA here is from genome assembly GCF_003984885.1 of Neopelma chrysocephalum. NCBI lineage: Eukaryota > Metazoa > Chordata > Aves > Passeriformes > Pipridae > Neopelma > Neopelma chrysocephalum. The sequence continues at coordinate 7,156,205 of NW_020897737.1, forward strand.
TCTACCCATGACTTTTGTAGTCTTTAAATTTTTTAGGCAAAAAAAGGAATGCAATTTTTCTGTTTCACAGTTACACAGTAGCTGACTCTTAGTGTTGCTTAAAGTCTGGAATATGTTGAATAAGCTTTGTCTCTTGCTTTCTGACAGAATTAGTCTTCATTAGCATAGTAGAAAATCTTAAATTACTACATGTATGTATGTATTTTTAGAGCTGAAAAGATCACTGTAAAAATAAATAGTATGAAGAAATAATTATGATTAAATTATATACATAGCCTTACAGCTTCTACATGTGGATTTTTATACATCTTTTGTGAATAAGAAAAACAAAAAAGTGAAAGGGACACACACACACATTTTGAAGGTTATAGCCTACTTTAAGTGGTCTGTATTCTGACTGTGTAAGACAAAATGTTCACCATTTTTTCTCCAAGATATTGGCTTTAATTTTTTCCAGGTGTGCTTCTCTTTCTCATTCAATACATTGGAATGCAGAAAAGTGCTGCAATAAGTATGTACCTTTTAAATATTAGCAGGTGCTAAATGAGAAAAGTGTAAAACATTAAAGAGGGTTGTTTTCCAAGCATTTCAAGCTTGAGCATAGACTCTGCATGTTGTTTGCAGGTAATGACAGGGTTGAGCCATTTTGAATGTACCCAACCCCTCCTTGCTTCAGCTGATCCTGATAGTTATCAGACCTGATGCTCATCCTTTTGTTCATCATTAATTTAATTAAATTCCAGAACATAGTCAGATAGAAATTCTATTTACCATTTTTCTGTGCAAAGACTAATAAAATATAAAGCAAACAATAGACTCATTATGAGAGCAGCATGTTCAAAATACCAACCTAACATTTTAAAATACATGAAATCCTGTAGATTTAACAAATACATGGCTGAAGCGTGGGCTGGATGGTTTCTTTTTTAATTAGAAATGAGTTATCTCTTATAGTGCAATCATTTTGGTATAGCTGAAAACAAGGGTCTGAATTAATTTCCTGTGTGCATTTGAGTAATAATAATCAAAATGTTATGTAGATATTTGATTAAAAAATTCTCTATAAATGTTCACTTAACAGTTTTATTGTAAATGGGTTAAGTGGGTTATTCAAAACCAGCCTTATATTAAAACAGCAAGGAGCAAAGCTTTATGTATTTTGCTTCAAAGGAAGTACAAATGATGTCATGTACTCTCTGTTATAGGTTGAAATTATGAATTAGAAAAGCAACTTCAGTAATTTAGCAAAAGAACGGATGCAAACGTTAAAGGAAGAGAAAATGTCACTTTCATTTTCAGCTTGATGGTGACCTGATATTTCTTCCTTTGCAAAATGCTGAATTGGGGTGCTCCCAAAAAACAACTTTAACTATTAGAGATTATTCCCATTGTGATCACTGGGTACAGAGAGCTCCTCTGGACAATAATTCAAAGAATTAGACAGAGCTGGGTGGTCAGAACTTATTTAATACAACAGTTTCTATGGGCTTTAGAAGGAGAGTTTTTCTCCTTAGATTTATGAATAACTGGTTCCTTTTGGACGATATGTTTACATGCTTGTCTTTCTGGACAATGTCCTAGTTCATGCATAGCATACTGTTCTTTTTCTGTTATTTGTTAAAAAATTCTCCAGGTCATGGCCACTATTTCTGAGTTTTCTTATTTTATTAACACTTTTTATGCAATGATTTTTTTTCCACTTCCCTTGCCACAACCTAGTTCTTCCTCTCTATTTGATAGCATAACTTCAGAAGAGAAGTGACCAATCTCTTGCAGCTTTTTGTGTGGACAATGCAAAAACAAGGCAGTTATAAAACCCTAAAATATACTAGAAAGTTTTGCATTCGGTATCTTAAAGTAAATTTCAGTATTTGCAAACTTATTTTATTCATCCTTTTTATGTTGTGTACCATGTCCAATGATGCCTTTTCTTATCTTCTACAATGTTAATGAATGGAAAAAATATATTCGGTTTGTGATAGTTGGACAGATGCTATGAAATAATGTAATTGATGATGCAGTCGTGACTTCTTTTGGAACCCTGTACTCCCTGTTGACAATATGGTGTCAGTAAAAGGTAGGGGGATGTTTTAATATGTGGTGATCAGTAGAAGAAATCTTAGTCTCTAATGAAAATGAAGACTTCCACTTAAATTAGATATGCAAGAAGTGTAGATTGTTACTGTACATACTGTTGTTAAAATTATGACAGTTTTGCTAATTTCTGACCACAGTGTTGTTATAAACCTGATGTCTTTTTAAACTTCTACTAAACTTTTTTCTCAAGACTTTTTTTCAGTTGGAGCTTTGTGTGTAAGGTTAAAAACTAAGATAAAAATAATAACTCCAAACAAATTTGTTTTTTACATCATTTGAGAAAAAAATTAGGGAAATGCCATTTCCTGAGTTATGAAAGTTTGTTTGTGTGAGTCAATTTCCCTTTCTTCATGAGTCATATCAGAATATTGAAATATAAAGATTGTGAGTGGATGTTGCTGCCATGATTCTGCTTCCAGTTGTTTCAGTTTAGTGGGGTGAAATTATTAAGATTAACTTCATTCGAGAGAGAGAAAGAAGCTATACACAAAAATGTTTACCAAAAAACTGTTTTAGCGACTACTAAAGATATAAAAGACATATAAACCCTTAGCTCAATAATATCTTGAAAAAATTAAGTAAATCTGTTGTTAAGGCACCCAAGATGCCTGTTAAACACCCTTTTAAAAGGTAGATAAATTACACTGAATGTTAATTTTTCACATTATTGCTATGGTAGCAGAAGACTTCATTTTACTTTTATGTTCCCCTAGAGTATGCTAAATCCACCAATACTGTTCTAACTGAGCATTTGTCATTTCTCTAGCTTTTCTTATAAAGCTTTAGATAATTTATGTGTACAGTGAAGTCTTCCAGGATGGTACTTTAATAAACCAGAGTCTAAAATGTACGATAGCATATGGACCTTGTCTTGCCTTCATCCTAAAAACAATCTGTACACATTCCTAAAAACAGTCCATACACAGTTAGACTAACTGAATATTTAGATTTAAAACGGAGAACATTTTTCCAATGCTTTCAACCTCTTTCAATTGGCTTAGGCAAATTCTAAACTCAGTGCTACTAAGTGAAAATATACTGATAATACATATGTTCAGGGAGAGATTCCAGATTATACATGTATCTGAAATCAATGCAATTGTTCTTAGAGGCAGAAAAACTTTGTTTAAAGAAGAAAAGGAAAGACACCTCATTTTAACTGCAGGAATATCACATGGGTACAGTGTTAGTAGCCTCAAAACCATGTAGATGGTATCTGAGATATATTCCACTATATTAAAAGAAAAACTTCTCTTTAAGAGTATTCACATCCTGAGATGACCTCAGAAATGTTGTTGTCTCCTCTTCACCACTCCAAGAAAAAAAAAAGCCTTTTTTTCATGGTATTGTCTCACAGTATCAATTAACCATCTAAAATATCATAGTATATAAACAATAGAAAAACAGTGCATATCAAATTTAAGAAACAAATTTTACTTTGATTTCTTTTACAAGTGTGAATCAAGACTGACATCTTAGTTTCTATGAGATTAATGTCAGTTTGCCCATCAACTTAACATAGCCAATATTTCATCCTTGGATTTTCTAGTTATGAAAGATCAGAACTGAAGTTAATTTTAAAAATTGAAATAAGTTTTCAAAAAATCTATCTCTACAGAACACCTTGATGTTTCATTGGTTATATGTCATGCAATTTCTTTCAATTAGTGAATACATTAGTTTTTTAAAAGGTTTAAAAATACTTTCTGCATGTTTTAGTAACAGGAAAAATGCATGATGGCTGTGTAGTGACCTTCCAAAACAGGATGAACAGTAGGTGAATTTCTTTTTTTTTACCATCGTAAAAAGGGAAAACCTGCCCATATATTTCTACATGACACTAAAATACAGAATTTAATTTTGAATCTAGCTGAAACTATAGTTCTTCCTAGTTTACTCACTTGGTGAATAGTTTGTTTCAATTCTTGTTGGAATCAGTATGGATATAACACCTACTGACTTACTGGAAAAAGTACAGGGCTGAAAAAAAGCGGTCAAGAGAACTAATATTGTATTCTATGGTAATTTATCAGAAAAGTTTAAAAATTAAAATATGTGAAAAATAATAGAGATAAAAAAATCAAAATTATATAATATTTTAACTTCTGATGCTTTACTAACCTGTGTAAGAGCTTAATACAGGAAAACAACTTCACCAACTTGTATTTTTTTCTCTATGAAGTTGATAACACACAATAACTGTTTGAATATGAAAAAGAAATTGGAACTAGCAATGACATTTTCCATTTCTTTAATGTAGTTTTTCCTTTTACTTTGAAGTATTATATTCACATCCTGAACTAGATTAATTTAAAAATATTGGATAATACTTCACAGAACCATGATTGAGGAGTGATATAAATCAGTCAATTTCCTCCACATTCTTTACACAAAGTGAAGAGGGAGTGTAAAAATTGTAGAAAGATGCCTGTGAGTTTTCTCCCTTTCTAAATCATTCTGTTTCTCCTCACTGCGTTCTTCCCACGTTAAACAAGAGTGTTATATTTCTGCAGACACAGGATATGACAAGAAACATTCTCAGTCCTTAAATAAGCCCTTTATGGAGTCCCTAGTCCCACAGCATAATTCTACTCAAGTTGTGGGAGGTTTATTTATGGTGAGTATATGATCTGTTGTGTGGTTGTTTTTTGTTTTCTTTTTCTAGAGGTAAGATTCCTGTTATCTAACTTAATATTTACACCCGCTGGCATATGAGCTCACTGCCCTTCATAGCAATTCCATGGCATGACTTGTATCCTCTCTATGCCAAATGCATTGAATATCAGATGAGTTGTGTTACACAAAATTCTACTTCCATCTCTTGACTATCCAAGGATCTTTAGTTGACAAACCCAGATGCAGATTTACAATATAAGTATCTAAATTATGTGAGTCCTACTTTAAGGTTCCATGGTTGTTATGTTTATAATCTTTGGAAATGGTAAGCTGGCTCTACATAATATTTTATTGTTATAGAACAAATCCAAAAATTCATGTTAGCTTTTCAAAGCAGGCAAGAACAAATCTGTAGTAGAAATGTGTTTTTTTTTTTAACTGAGATGTACAGTTGAAAAAAATAAAAAAAAAAGGGCAAGCTTTTGGGTGTACAAGGCTATTTTCAGATCTCAGGGGCTTACTATACCAGTTGGTCTAATAAAATATATTGCTTCTACCTTCTTTTACCTGAGCCATCATGTCTCAAGAAACATTACTATTATTATTTTTCATCGTATTTAAGTTTTCTTAGGATGGAACAAGAACATGCGTTTCTTTAAGCTAGCTGCAGTGTGCAAAATAAGTATAGGGGTTTTTATTAAAATATTGCTGTTTTGATTCATTTTGGCAGTTAGAATAAACTGTGCTTCACATGTAACACAGAGTGTTCCTTTTTCCATTCTGTGCTTTCTTTGAAAGTGATGATTGTGGTTACGAGACAACTGGAAGCTTTCCTTTCATACTTCACTATTCTCAATTCAATGGAAAATAAACATAAAGAAAAATGAGCCCTCGCTGAAAACAAAGGTTTTGGCTTGAGAGCTGCAGTAAACAGAATAAATGTTTTATTAGAAGTAGGTGGGTTGTGATGCTTCAGTGTAGAGATGGCAGATTTATTTTAAACTACTACTTCTGTTCAGTACTTGCGCATATAATAGGACATTATTAATGTTAATATCAATTGTCTTAAATGCTCAGGTGAGTAAAGAACCTGGGGAGAGATGTGATTTTTATTTTGTTGTCATATAGTTCTGCCAGCAAACCTTTTCTCTTGCAGACTCAGCACAAGACTGAAGTGTGACTTGCACTGAACACCTCCTGCTTCCACCGCAGCTTTGAGCCTGGCACTAGAGCCCAAGCACCAGCTGCCTTACAACATCCCATGCTGGACCTGTCCTAACATACCACCCCCTCTGAACCTGGCATAGTTTGTGATTTCAGTGTCCAAAACCAGCCTCTCTGACTTTGCCCAACCTGCCCTTTGAAGGCATAGACTAGAGATGCACTTTGGGTCTTGGTGTCACTTCTAAGATGTGCAGCAGCAGCAGCAACAGGAGGTACCTCTGAGGGGGCCACCCTGCCTCCCCACATACACTGCTGTGGTTGTTCCTGCCCTCCTGCAAACCAGCCATCTGCACATCCTACCCTGGGCAGAGCTCGGGTGGCGGTGGTGGACAAGCCAAGGCTTGGGAGAAAAGGCAGCTCTAAAATAACCCTCTGAAGATGGAGGCAGCAGGGACCTCTGCAGGCCCAAAGGGAGCACCTGCCTACCCACCCACCCACCCACCCACAGCCTCCAGCTCTGAGACACCACTCCTCCATGGAGTGGCAGAGCGTTGCTGAAATCCCATTTGGATTTTTCAGGTGCTTTGTTCCTTCAAAACGATTCCATTACTTTTTCAGAATTTTTGAGCTAGCGTTCAGAATTCAAAAAGTCACTCATGAATAACTTGGCAAAGGGCAAAAAATGCATTGTGATAAGCTAATTTAAATAGAAATAGGCTCATTCCTTTGTGTGGGTTGCATATGTGTTTTGGTTGTTTTTTTTTAAATATCTAGATTTTTATGAGCAAATTCAGTTTCCTGAGGAGCTACTCTGACACCATCAGGCAAAAAGAAAAATTAAGGCTAGGTGAAGTGATTGTCATTTTCATACAGCACCAATCCAGACTTTTTGATCACAATTGAGGAATGACAGTTTCTTAGGATGACTGGGAGGACAGGAACAGAGATTAGGGAAGAAAAGACACTTGAAAAATGTGGATGATGAGATATTTGCTGGAAATTATGTGATCACAACAGGAGAAGCATTTATTTTTTTCCCTGCTCTTGTGCACGAGTATAAAGCTGTACACTTAATAGGAAATAGTCCTATGCAGCTACTGTTCTTACTAAGAGAGGCTCAAAAGACTGAAGAAAAAAACTTGAAAGATCTATCCTGGCTGCTGAAAAGTCAAGGACATTTCAAAATAGTTTTACATGTGCTCTGTAATGTCTTATTCTAATATATTATAAATGCTAGTTGGCAGATTACATCTCATATTTTCAAAAACTAAAGTCTGTAACGTTCTGCTCTAGCTGTCTTCTTGTCTATGTGGTTCAAAAGCATCTTCAAGACCTGTCATAGTAGTTTTGATATGCACATGAAGCTGAGAGAACAATGATTATAAACTCCACTCAGAAAGATGTAAAGGTAGATATACCTGCTATGGCATGAATAGAAAGCATAAAGCTCTGAAAATATCTTGCTTTAGACTATAGTATATGTAAATTGAAAGAAAATATTATAAACACAAGTTCAGTGTCCTGTTATTACTTAATAGTTCCATAAGAGACATGATAATTTAATTTACTTGTCAGTGTTACTTAATTTTTTATGACCTGTCTTTTGAAAACAGTAGTTCTGAAAATGTTACTTTATTCAAAGATAAACTAAACCTAAACAATATAAATTATGGGTGGGTTTGGGTCCTACAAGCCAAATTAAAAGACTTTCATTACTTGAAATTTTCTTTCCACTTTTGAATGTATGGCAAAGTAACTCTTCCAAGAAAACATGCCAGCTGATATTTGGTTCCCTTATTATACTGAGTGCTTCATAGTATCAAAGGGCAGAAAACTTGCATTAACTTGATTAAAAATACTACACTGAGTCAATAGAAAAACTATGAGTTTACTCTTGGGATTTTAAAAGGATTTTGTGGGCAGAAAAGAGAGGTTTTTAATAAGTAAATTGTTAAAAAATAAATAACTCCATGTGTAGAAGCTCCTATAGATCCTGCTCGTGTACATTATGGAGGAGTAAATAAAATGAGGAGAGTAAGAAACTCAATTCTGATTCAAAAACTGAATCGGAGGTGGTCTAATTCTTGTTTGGTTATGGAAGTAGGTAACATCTAGTTAAATTAACTGAAATACTGTTAAATTTTCAGGATTTGGATTGTTTCTTCAACATGAATAGCAAAATTGTATTTATTCTGTTAGAGACCTTTCAGCATTGTCAGCCTGTTAGGATAGAAAAAAAGTTGTTTTCTGCAGTTTCAACCATTAAAAGAGAAGCTAGGCCAGGCCAGGCCCATGGTCTGTGCAGGATTTTGAGAAAAGAAAAAAATCATTTGCACTGCAGTAGTGTGCTGCTATTAAAAGATTTGAAAGAGGTTGAAAAGTATACTCATCTACAGCTAAGAGACATTTGATGACTTTTTTACCTATGCAAATAAAAAACATAGTCACATGACTCTATTAAAATAATTTTTACCTGTTGTACTTTTAATTATAAATATTTAAATATTTTAGTTAAAACACATTCACACCTGTTCACTAAATTTGAATGGATCTTGCTGATTACCAGTCAGTAGAAAACATTTCCATTTTAAAAAACCCTTCTCTTTTCATTTTCCAAAATCTTTGCGAACTTTTGGAGAGGAGAGGGGAGGAGAGGGACAAGCAAAACACAAGCTGCTCGTGTGTTTGTTTGCTTTGTGGGGAGAAAAAACAAACATAGTTTTAAGAGTGTTTAGCTATATTTGACCTTTACCAAATTTGACTACTGTGTCTTTGAAGAAGTATGTGGAACTTTCTTCCCTGGAAAGAAAATTCACTTTTGAGAGGAGAAAGATAATTTAAAACTCTTGCTATATTATTAGAAACCTCTTCGATGAGATAAGAAGCAGATTTTTAATGTCCATATTAAGACATCAACTCTTTTTCATGAATAAATTGACAGTATTGCTAAGGGCAGGGGAGGAATTGCTGTGAATTCAAACCAAGACAGTAGAATAACTGTGGATAGAGTTTTTGAGACAAATGTATCTTTCTTTCTACTGTGCAACAGGAGCTTGGGAAGACACACCCTTAAAGATTTGGTGGATATGGGAGAAAATGAATATGCAAATATGGAAGGAGTAAGAGACTTCCATTAGTAAAGATGGGAAAAATACACATAGAGAAGACAGTGATTTTTTTTTTCTACAGCAGGCTCAATGTAAATGCATTTATCATTTTCCTTACTGTAGGAACGTGCACCATTTTTCAGAGGATAGTACTGATGCTGAAGACTGGTGAGCTAGTCAGAAGTCATGAATATATTAGTGAATACGGTTATATCTGTCATCATGAATGGCTGCTGTAATCACAGCTTCTAAAACCCCCTGTTGACTTCAACAGGCCATGGCACAATAGAGCTCTTCAGAACTACGCCAGTTGTTGACATTCCATTAAAGAAAACATTATAAGTGTAATGAATATGCTTAGATTTCTTTTTACTCTGTACAACTGATTTATAAAGAGAAATAGGTGAGGGAGAGAAAAACAAGAGGACAAACAACTGTGAAAAGTAATTAAAGGTATGAATGCTTGGGAAGGGTAAAATACTGCTATAGCTATAGAAAAGACTAGTTGGCACTCTTTAAAATATTAAATGGATTTTTTTAAGATTGTATATTGTTATATCATTAGGATTATCAGAGCTATCACACTGAATTTTGTTTCTAATTTTTGTTTAAAAATAAGGTTATGTAAGACTTTTAATTTATCATTTATGTACCAGCAGGCTCTATAACAACCATTTTACAAGATTTGCTCAGTTGAAATTATGAGTAGTTATATTCTAGGAAAAGTTCAATGGTAGTGGATATTTAGTTAACTTTTTTACATTATGTATTTCTATATTCAGCTGGAGAAGAATGTACCCTACCTGAATCTCACTGAAATGATGCTGTCCTGTAAGTTTATTGCCCAAGGTTTGTATAGATTGATACAGTGAAAACATAAGCCAAATCAGAGCTAGACATCACTTACTTATTTAATAAATAATGATTTCCCTCTCACCCTCAAAGGGTAGTTTTCACAATCATTTTAGATTTATATGAAATCTATTGAAGAGTTTTGCCTTTACCTGTCAGCTTTGCCTTTACCTGTCATCATGAGATATTTCAACTGCAGTATGCAGCCTTTTCCTGTTTAAAAAGCTTTGTAATTGTTGTCCTCATTCTAAGGAACTTAACGAGCGAGAGGCTCCAAATTGCCTTTGAAGCTATTACTATGAAATCCACTGCATGATTTTGGTTTACTTGCTTAGTTGCTTTTAATCGAAAAATGGCATTACAGCAAAACAAACAGCACTGTCAAATACATTAACCCATTTTTCTCCCTACCTAAGGTTATGTTGGTTACCTATACAGATATTTGAGAAATATCTCTGCATCTTATGCACAAATATTAAATAATATTAAAACGTAAATGCATTAAGAATATTAGAATAGGTTTTTAAAAGACTGAATTAATATTTAATATGGCTTTGTTATACAAATAACCTGTCACAGCCAGTAATCTCTCCTTGCCCTGCTGCACTGAAAAAAGTGCAACACTTTAGAAATATTTTAATTTTGTCTGGTAAAATTAAGGTGGGATTTTTGCGTCCGCATAACAAGTTATTTTAAAATAACCTTGATTGTCCTTTGGAACTTGATCCACGTCTGGTACTCCACCAAGCATTGTTATATGAGTTAGACTGCAAGCTGCTAATAGTTAAATTGTAAGTCTGAAGGAGCTCAACAGCCAAACAAGCACTTCGAATTCTTCTAATCTTTTTTTCATATATTGTCAGTAAGAAAGTAAATGCTTAGGTTATTAATCAGGCTACTAAAAGTTGCTTGCCAATCCTTTTTTTTCTTTCTAGGAGATTCATTCCTGCCTAATACAATAGGAAAAAATTAGCTAAAATTATTTAGAACCTTTTTTTTCAGTCATGAGTCTTAACGGTCAATGAAATATGAATGCAGAAGTAAATGAAAATAATGTAAGTGTGAACTTAAAATGTGTAGAAGTGAAGAAATTTGGAGGTCACATGTTAGAAAAGGCAGATAGTGCAGCAAATGAGGCTCAGAAATCTTAGTAATATTAGTGGCAATTAACTATTAGGATGTGCTGGCTGAGAGGTCAAAATGTTCACAAAGTCTTTTTTCTGAGAGCCATAATTTTTTTACTTGCATAGTGGTTCCAACAAATGATGACTTTTGTGGCACTGCTAAAGTCAGTGAAGTGTCACCCCTGTCTGGCAGTCATTCTTGAAAAACAGTCTTACCAACCAAACAAATAAAGCATGCATTCCAAACAGCTACTCTAATACTGCATTGCAAGAGCAGCAATAGGCAGGAGCTTTCTGGATGTGTCGAGACAGTTCCAGGTTTGGAGATGTTTAAAACAAAAGTAAATCTTTAGTTTCACTACTGATGAATTCAAAGACTCAGAACTTAAAATGTCTCAATCTCTCAGTCATCTGTACTACATTCATAAGAAGAGGGAAAAAAAGACACTAAGTTCCTGTTTATAAATTATCGGGCTTGTCTCATTATGATTCCTGTCTGATAATGCCTACATCACACAAAATACCATTACAGTCAGCCATAATTGGCACTCTTATTGGTAATCTCAGAGCAGATAAGACTTGAATAGTTTTGAAGGCTCTGCTACCAGCCTCACTCTTAGGCTGAGTCCCAAAAGTACATTGGAGGAGGTGAGAACAGGAGGGATGAAGAAACCTCTCTGCTCTGGTTCATAGATAAATAAAAGATTTTGGTTCATGATATCATGATTGTTTGCTACTCAAAATAACTTCATTTGAAATTAAATAGTCTCTGTCTTGTTTCTAAACTCTTTTCAGTAATTCACCTGTGGCTGATATAGAAAAGGAAAAAGTAACTCTTGAATGACAAACCAAGCTGTTTAGTAAGGTGTTGCCTAGATTCAAATTGTGGAGGTTTTTTTCCACACAGGGAGTAAGAAAATTGGATTACCTGTGATAAAATTTAATTTAAATGTATTGATCCCTACTTAAGGAGATACCCAAATTACTCCTATGTGGTGGTCTGCCTGGGGATCAGCCAGACCTAGGCTAAACTGCAAACATTCATGTTGAAGGACTGTGCTGTGTTCTGATCAGCTTGTGCAGTGTGTCAGCTTTAGTATTTGTTTAATAGTGTTTTTAACAGTTGGACTTGATGAACTTAAGGGTCCTTTCCAACCTAAATGATTCAGTGATACCATGATTCTATGAACATAACTGTGGTATTCTTTTATGTCACTACAAGATCCCTTCAGCCCAGCTGTATTTTGCAGCCACATAGTTCAGCAGCTGAGAGTAGGTATTAGTTTGTGCGCTAACTCTTGACAATGACCTGAAGAGAAGATGAGTCTTTGCTATTTGCATTTGAAACTCATCATTGCTGTATTAGATCCCAGAGTTCACTTGGTATTCTCTGAAGGTGTAACTTCAAAAAAAAAATTTTTTTCCAGGTTTAAAATGAAGTTGGTGACAGATATTATGAAACCAGTGTGGGTATGTATATTTTAATGGTATTAAAATCATCAAATTGTGAGTCCTTTTACTTAAATTTTAGATAATTGTTTTGAAATAGCAATTTATAGTGTAAAAATCAGTATTAGCACTCTGAAAGGCAGTATGACTTCAAAATGAACAAGCAGAACTTCACCACCTAACAGGATAACTATTAATGATAGCATGTTCTGCCTATCCCAAAATGTGAAGGGAAAGCAGAGCACTTTCACTGCTGTCAGTATTCTGCTCAAATTTAAAGCCACTGTTTTTAAGTGCATGACTGCATTGCACTTCTGCATCTCCTATCTCATCAGCACTGCTGCACAACTAAACACCAAACTTTCCTCTGAGAGCCAAGGTAGGCATTGGAATTTTCCATAAAGGTCAACTGAAATTTCTCCGTGCTGCTTCCAGTCTCTCTCCCTGCTGGATCTCAGGCTGCAGCAGCACTCACTTGGTAATTGTTTTTCTGTCTAAAGATGCCAGTGCTTCTAAAGTAAGCAACATGTCAAACTGACAGTGAAAACTGCACAATACACAGTTGCCTATGACTATCCAACCTCCAGGAGTGGTGTTGGCAGGTAAGAGCTGCTCATTTCTAGTCAGCTAGATTTTTCTAGTCACCTGCAGGCTGTTAAGAGGACAGGTTGGATGTGGCAGTGCTAGGACTCATCATTAACTTTGTACTCTGTAAAATGCAGAAAATTTTTTCCAATCCGTTTTCCAATTGCTTTATTACAAATAGAGTCATGCAACACTTCGCGTGCTTGTCTTTCCAATCACGAATTCTTCTGATCAGATTCTGAGGGACAGAAAAGTATCCAGATATTGACTTCAGATTCTGTAAGTCCAGCTAGGTTCGTAATTTTATTATGTGCCAAACAGCATTTGGACATCAAAGTAATGCAGCCTTCACCCTGAAAAATTTATAGAAAGACTTTTTTTTTTTAAGTTAAACTAGCTATTTAAAAAATAAAATGTTTTGAATTAACACTGCTCTGAGTTTCAGAATAGAAAGACATAGAAAAGGAAACCCGTGAAATATGCAGAACCACAGGATAGCTAGTTGCAACTTTATTTACTGAGGGCACATTGCCTGGATAATATTTCAGGCTACTGTTCCTTCCTGGATCCTCATCCTTAATGGAAAACTTTCTTTAGCCCTTTGCTGACCCTCAGACCATTTTAGGAACTACATTCCCTTCCTCTCACATGGCAGTGAAAAGATGGGTCAAATGGGACTGTTATTCTGCTTCCCCAGGAGGTCAACGCTTAGTGTTAAAAAGATACCTCTCTCTGACCTTAGTGCTCCTTTTGGCAAGCAAAAGATGACTCTTGAACCAGTAGTAAGCTGTTTTCAAACTCTGAATTTTCTTCAGGTAAACCTTTCAGCTCTCACTCTTGCTTATTAAGGAACTAGATACCTTATGAAGTTAAAAATAGGCACAAGATTCATAGATCCATAGGTACATGCACAGATACAAGGAAGCAACAATATAATATGTTGTTCAGATCTGAAACATAATTCCCATGAACCCAATTTTTCCCCTAATTTTGACCCAAATTGAAAAGACTACATCTTTCTTTGTCATTTCTTATGGTACAGTTGGCTCTTAGCAACCATTTTTAATTGCCAACAATTCTCACATTTAACATACTAACTATAAATACCCAATTGGTTCCAGTGATTCCCTTCATTACTGACTTGTTTAAAATGACCTACCAGCAAAATAAAAATTAAGAAAATAAAATTGTTTCAATGTATTCTCTTATAATTTCTCTTAAATAAATTTTGTGGGATCAGATTAGAACTGAGTTCACCTGAAGGACCAGAATATGTTCAAAGTGGAGTAGCACCATCCATTGCATTGAAAAAAGGAGTGATCTTTTTAAATTTGCTTCTCAATAACTAAGTAAATAAATAAGCTTTTTAAAACATGGAAGGAACTGATTAGTTAAAAAAAATAATCACTTTGGAAAGAGTCTGTGCAGCAAAATAGCCTTAGAAGGACAGTCCTATTCTTTCAAAACAGTCTATCTATTATCCATCCACAAGTTTTCAGTTCCTTAACCAAAAAAAATTTTAAAAAGCAAAAAAAAACAGAGTGACAGAGGGAAAAAAAGCCGGGTATTGTGGTAAATACATTTTCTTCAACACTTCTTATCTGTTCCTTAAAGGAAGAATATTTCTATTTCTGTTCCCCATGCAAACATTTTAATAAATGTCATTAACTGTGAAAATACAAAGCAGAAGCAACTGCTTGAAGGTAGAAGGAATGTTTCCTCTGCATTTGATATTTAAAATAGATTTCAGATTGGCAAAAGACTTTTCTAATATGATCATCATCATGGCTAGGCTTCGCGAACGAAGATTTGGGAAGGGCTCTACCCATTTTTCATGCAAATCTAATATGATAGGCTGCAGCTGATTAGAGATATAAGCTATTGCTGAAATTGTTATTTCTATAAATTATCATTATCACTGGAATTACAAGAAAGTTTGTTGGGTTTTTGTTTGGGTTTTTTGTTTGTTTATTTGTTTTTGTATTTAGGTATTTGTTTTGGTTTTTTTTGAATAAATCACTTTGAATTTGAACTAATGCTTTTATTAGAAAATTATGCAGTACATTTTCAAAGCAGTCTCTCTTCTGATTGCTTTCTTCGAGATATAGATGTTAAAGTAATAATGATAGAGGCCAATAGAGGGGGAAAAAGGAGCATGAATTTGTGTATAATCTTAGCTGTATTCTCAAAGGAGAAAAATATAGGATAGCATTAAAGGTCCATTTGACGGCAGCTTCCTCCCTATGAATATTTTGCAGGACCTGAGAAATTGTGGTTCTTTCTTCATAGTGAGAGATGGAGGTCAGTACAGTGCTTCCTCTTCAAAAAGAATTAAAAGATACAACCCTGCAGATGAAGGTATATTAGTAGCATCTATATTAGTAGGGCCAAGGTTTGGCAAGTCAAACCTCACTAACATGACTAAATCCTCCCTTAGAAACACTGAAATTACTGCCTTGTATGTGTTAGAATCATGTTTCAAAGTG
This sequence comes from Neopelma chrysocephalum, assembly GCF_003984885.1. NCBI lineage: Eukaryota > Metazoa > Chordata > Aves > Passeriformes > Pipridae > Neopelma > Neopelma chrysocephalum. The sequence continues at coordinate 7,171,685 of NW_020897737.1, forward strand.
TAGTGAACTCGAGCCCTGTTTGTGATTTTTTATAAGGTTTATCCATAAGAAGAGACAAAGAATTCTCATAAATTGCTTGCTTATATTGATATCCATGCTACAATTACCAGCTTCCTTCATGAGGCATTTCTGTCCATCAGAAACTTCTTACTCTGATAAACTTCCCTTAGAAAAAATATTATTTGTGCAAAAGAGTCTTTAAAGATTTTTATTGGTATGAGACTGTTTTGTTTTTTAGTTGGCACTGGAACTGACTTTTATTTGCATCTATCAGTTACTTTAAGCATAGCTTGATCCTTTCTGGGGAAATGCATCTATGATCCAATTGACTAGAAGTCCCTGTTATCACGTCTGCTGCCAATAGCTGACATCAATTTGAGCTGTTACTGGTTTTCAGTTTTTGAGTAACTTTTAATGGTGCATAATATTTGTATTTATTACATGCATTGTATGTTCATCTTTTTTACCTTCCTCATTTTCCCTGTTTTCATCCACTCTAGTTTTTTAGTTAAAGCATAACCAAAGTGTATCTTTAGTTTTATTGCAATGAACATATGTGTTCTGCTTTTGAAATGATAGGAGTGTATAAAGTAGTGAAGCAAGAAATACAACGAAACTAGCCTGTCTTTTTCTTTTAAATAAGAAATTTATGGGATAAAAATGGATATATTTTAATAGTGAATATCTTTATTAAATTAGTAGTTTCCAGATAAGTAGATATGACATGACTTACAGACCCAGTATATATTTTTACAAACCCAAATATATAACTATACTTATTGGTAAGATATTAATTTATAGTAATGCCAAAAACTTCTTTATTGAAAAAATTTGTTTAATTTTTATAGTTTTCCTGGCTTATTCATAACTCCAATAGTGTTTTAAGAAATAGAACTTATTTTTTAATTTTTTATGTGCACCTTTATGAATTTCTAATTAGACAGATATTCTGATTGCTATATATTTAGCATGATTAAGAATGTTAAAGCAACTCTGAACACTTTGAATTAAAAAAAAAAAAGCTACCTTGTGCTGCAGTAGTAACCAAATAAGGATTAATTTCATATAACTGGTAGTATTGACAATGGGCACTCTTCATAGAACTATAAATAAGTAGTATATACAAGTAGTATTGGATTAAATGTATGTAAAACAAGATGATTAATCAGATTTCCTTCATGTTCTCTCTTAACCTCCTCCCTGAATACCTAAATTATTTCAAAAAGTGGAATTACAACACTAATTTCCCAATAGGTAGCAAACATAGTGAACAAAACATAGATTTGTAGTCTACGACATGAATTTTTCATTGAAGTAATAAGCGAGTGGTTACTGTGTGTGTTTATGTTTTCTCTTAGACAAATGAAGTAGCTAGTGAATTCTGCAGCAAAGGCAAATGCTGAGAAATTTAAATAGGACACGCATTCATACAGAATGTGTTTATTATTGGTTGCATATATCATTTAATATTTAAAAGCCCTTTTATCATGTACTGTAGCTCATGGAAATAAGCTTTCTTCTAATTTTTAGTCTTGGGAAATGGTTTTCAGTTCTAGAATTCTGGGATTTAATTACAGAACTTTTCAGAAACTCTTCTTAAAGATACTAATTCTGCTCTGAATTAACCCATGTGTCCACATTTGGCCTATAGTAGTTGCATAAGGAGAAATGAAAGAACACAATGTCATGACCAAGACATTTCCTGAGAATACCTTCCAGTTTCCTCTTACTTGGAGTTCAGGGAATTTTTCCACTGCTGACTGTACCTCATAGTCTTTTTCCAATCTCTATTTGACTTATTTTCCCAGTCCCATGTAACCTCTAGGCCTCCACAATATCTTGCAGGAAGGAATTGCACTATTTTCATCAAGCATTGTGTGAAAAATAGTCTTTTTGTTTGGTTTGAAACTTTTTCCTATTAGTTGTTGTTGACTGTTTCTATTATAAGTTACATTGCTGAAAACCAAGAACAAAGCTGATTTTACAGTTGCAGCATAGAGGCTTCAAAGGGACTCAGTTGCCATGCCATAGAATATTCTGGTTCTCAAATCTGGAAGTATATTTCAAATCCTACAACTAAATGATAGTGCAAAGCATGCTTAAACAAATGAAAAGACTTTATAATTCTCTGCGTAACAAACTACCTCAAAAAGTTTGCACCCTGAGTTTCTAAATTAGCTCACAAAGGTGAAGGCAGACTTTGTCTGCTTTGCATTTTCTCAATCTCTCATCCTTTATTCCCAGCTTTACTTAAAATGTTCATTATTTTTACAACCCTGGAAGTTAAAGCCTGTGGATAAAAAAAGTGATCAGTTTAAAATACCAGTGGTATAAGGAAGTCACCTAGATATATTCCCAAAGTCTGAAGCTATCTTGAAGACCTTCAGAAGAAATAAACTTCATGAAAGTACAGACAAGCACACACATAATGTGTATGATGGCAGTCAGTGTGTAGCTTTGTCTCACCTGTTTATAGCCTTTAGGCTAGAATAACACTAGTGATTTTGTCTGAGCCAGTCATCTAGGCTGTGGTCATAATCAGTGATGGACGCACAGGCGGCTCTGTTTCTCTCTTAATTCAGTCAGGGCACTCTGTATACACTTCATGTGGCTGCTGTTAGTTGGATTATTTCCATTCAGGGTCAGCAGGAAACACCAGTCATTTAGGACTGATAGCAGCTCAACTCTTTTTAAAAGACAGAGACCAGACTCATGGCTGATGTACTCAGCTGCTCTTGGCTTTCTGCTGCTGTTTTTCATTCTGACATTTACATTACTTGTACCTCCATCTCCCTTTGAAAAAGGGATTCACTTGTACTTTCCTTCTCCTGCTTGTCAGACAATGTATCTCTTTAGATTGTTCTTTACTTTTTTACTGTGTCGAGGTGTCGTGCAAGTTCTGCAACATAAATACGAAATGACAGTGTTCCCTATCAGATACGCTGGATTTAAGATACATCACCTTTCTCAAAAATCATCGGTACTTCATCCAACCCTTCTTCCTTGTTCCTCCCAATCCAGAAGTGGGTAGGACAGCAAACTAAGTGCCAAGTTATTCATAGCAAATTATTCAGATACCTGAATATCCTAATCCACAAAATAATCTAAGCTTTCAATGCTGCTCGCATTAAAGCATTTCACATTATTCATCATCAAATAAAGAAAACCTAAGTAAATTTTTTTTAATGCAGTAAAAATGACCAATGTATAGTTGTCACAAAACCAGACAAAAGAGGTTCAGCATGTGGCAAAACTGGAACAAATTTTTCTATTTTATCCATTTCTTCCACTCTACCCTTACTCTCATTCTTGTATCTACACCAGCATAAAATAATCATCATAACACCCTGGAGAGATGTAGGCCATGTAGTGGTGCCATGGCACATAGGCATTAAAGCTTTACCAAATAAATACAAAGATCTCGTCATATAAGATGATTACTCAGAAAGAATATGTTAGGCCAGGATTTGAAACCGATCAGCAATTTACAGTGTCTCTGTTGTACAACACATTTAGTATGAGATGAATGCTAATATTCCCATCTGTAGTATGTATCTTAGCCTCATTAATCACTCAATGAATAGAGTTAGGCTTATAGCTGAAAATTAAAAAAGATGCCTACAAAATATGCTACTTGATGTACCTAATATTGGGTAATTTCTGTAATCTGTTCCAAGTAAAAGTAGAGACAATAGTAAGAATTTCAAGCATTAAAACTGTGACATATTTAACTTCTTGACACTCCTAATAAATTTCTCATGTTAATTTTACTGCTTAATTAACATGGCATGAAGAATAAAAATTGCAGTTGGGACCAGAGAATTAATATTTTCTCTCCAGTTCTCACTGATCATACTTTCAGACTGTAACACTGTATCTCTAAGTGTTTTCTGGCTACAAAACAGGACCAAAACATGCAGACTTGATGGAAGCTCAGTAGGTTTAAAAATCAAAGGTGGTTTTAAGCATGGTGCTCAAATTCATCTCTGTCTTCACCATTTTCCTTTGCTGTGGTTAGTTGGATGGAATATTTGATCCATTAAAAAGGTGAGAGAGAAGTGGCTTTGAAAATCTGCTGTGCATAGAAAATCAAGTGATTGTCTTGTGAACCCAGCCATTTATCTTTGGCACTCTTAAAAGTGTTTAGAGATAGAAATGGAATGAAATAAATTAAATTAATCAAATTAAATTAAATTAAATACATTCCCCTTGTAGGTCAAAGGGTTTCACATAGCTTTATGCTTACTGTGTTTTCCAAAATACTCTCTGCTAGATCAACATTGAAATAGAAGGAAAAGCTTCACGTAGTTGATTCAATTAACCACCTAATTTCTTATATACATTTACAGTAATTATTATAGGTTTTATGGTAGTTAATCCTGACAATGTTTTTTGGGTAAACGTGATGAAAGAGATATAACTATAATAATGTTCTTACATAATTTGTAATACATCAGTATTACTACTTGAAGGATTTCCATCCCTTTACCTTTCTCATTCTCTTCAAATCCATTTCTTTTCCTGGAAACACTGAAACTTCTGAGGTCAAAGGCAAACCAAACACTAGGTCTTAGATGAGAAAATTATGTAGGTACTTTTATGATTTTATGTATTAACTAGTAAATACAAGCTCTAAACACATTAATAAACCCTCAGCTATCATATAATCAATATTTTTTTTACGGGGACAAACCCATTCACTGTTCATTGCAAATATTCTTTTACCTAAGCAACAAATTGGAGAAAAACTCATAAAACTATCACAACTCAATATATCTTGAGATTAAATGCCCTTTAATCCTTTTCTTTTATAAATATTTTTTTACAGGCAGAAAATGAATTAGAGAGCTTTGAATAACTTATTACATACATAGCAGTGTGTAGAAAATCAGCAGTACCAAAAGTACCTTTTTCATTGAGGAACAAACTGAAAGAAAGTTACAAAATTAAGAGATTCACAGTAAAATGAGTAATTCTGGATACCAAAAATAGAAACTAAGTTAAAGAACTTAGTTACATTCAAATTTAGTTACATTTATTTAGAACACTCCTTAGTAAGTATTATGGTGTTTTTACTGACAGTGAGAAAGAATTTCAGGGCCAGTATTTTAGGTGTGTTGTTGCTGTTTTCACATCACAGTATAAAGTTGTAGCTCCTTCTCAAATGGATGTGACAGAGCAGCCTTACTTCTCTTCTTAGAAAATAAATTAAAAAAAAAAAAAGAACAGTAAAAACAACAGAGAAAGACTCTTCTCAGTAGTGCCCAGAGACAGATGAGAAGCAACGGACACAAACTGAAAGACAGGAAATTCTACTTAAACATTAAAACCCCATGAAATTGTTCACTATGAGGGTGGTCACACACAAGAACAGGTTGCTCACAGCTGTTGTGAAGTCTCCAGCACTGGAGATATTCAAAACTCAATTGGACAAGGCCTTGAGCAACCTACTGTCATGGACCCTGCTCTGAGCAGAAGCTTAGACCAGACGATCTCAAGACGTGCCTGACAGGCTCAGCCAGTCTGTGAATCTTTGAAAATATATTAATGAACAAAAAATGGTAAAATGAATAGATGTGAATAAGTGTGAATCTAAGAATCCTGCCTCTGTTGAGGACTGCACAGTGCCAAGCTTCTTGCCTCATCCCTTTCATTTATTTCCTGAGAGGCTGCTGGGGTTAGATGCAAGCAAACGTAAAAGGAGGTAGAAAAGCATGAGAGTTCTCAGTTTAGCTTATTTCTGAACATTTAATGTTCCTTTTTGACTTGCTGAGTTCTTTCCAGACATACACAGGACAAATAAGATGTCAATGTCATAACAGAAACTAAATGTCTGACAGTTGCATTCAAAAAATGTCAGGTTAAATTTGATTGTCAGTATAATAGCTTCCTAAATTTTGGTGATACCAGTTGAAAAAAGAGAAAGTTATGTCAGTGGTGGCTTTTTGAAGCGTCATTGAAATTATCAATCAGCTGAAATGTCTTTTGACTGAAGCACCTTTAATTGTGACAATTATTTAGTCAGCTGATGCACAGAGAGGTACTATGTGCTTAAAAAAAGTACAGAGATGAGGTTTTATTATTGCTTGATAGATGCTGATGAGCTCTTTTTGCTACACCATTCTTGTGACAGGCTTCACTGGCCAGGCTGAGCTCATGAGTAAGCAGCTGCTTGTGTGAAAGCCAACGTTCAGCACAGTCACCCTGGGCACTTGCTTTGTGGAAACAGCTTCCAGACTAACTGAGCTGCTGGTCTGGATCTGTGTTCTGGACAATTCCAGCAAGGGTGATTGCTGTTTGCCAAATGTAATTCTCCCCTACACTTTTAATTGGCTGCAATATTTGCTTCTGGTCTTGTGCAGTTCGGTGAAACATTGTTAATTGCCTCATTTTATTCCAGAGAATTCTGTATTTCAATAGCAAATGAAATTATTCTTCCCTCCCTTCCTCCCTTTCCCTTCTCTCTCTCTGGATGTACATGTGTGCATATTTATTAACAAAAGTGACTACTCTTATTAAAAGATATTTTTAAATAAAAACTTTATATAGCTTATCAGTTGTTTATGATACATAGTCTAATAATTTTTAGATTCCCAGCTTTCCTAAGCATTTCAAAATAGCAGCAAGTAGAATTGCTAATAGCTCAGCTCCCCAGAAGTGGAAAGCATGGCATGTTTCCCTTACACTCAGTGATATGAGAACTGCACCATAGCTGTCCCACAGTTACAGCAGCTTTTGTTGAAAATGCAGTGTGTTGTGTCACCTCTCCATCTCACTGGCCACTTCAAAGTTTTTTAAGTCTCTACTGATGAAACTGATATTTAAAGGGCAAAACCTTAGCAATACTGCAGTAATCTAGGATATGTATGTACCTCTGTAGAACACTTTCAGACATAGAATTTAATTTTTAATACAAGATAAAATTAAATCAAAATAGCAAAGATATATATCAGAGATACTGATATCCACTGATTTTCAGGGGTAAATGTAAGGGAGGTTGGTGGGGATAAGTGATTTGTCCTTTGAAATGAGATTGAAGCTCCATACCTCCAACAAAGATGAACATATGGAAAATTTACTGCATAGCTTGAGCCTGCAGGTATGTTCTGAAATTCGCCTGTGTGCTTCCTTACAAAGATATAATTCACTCATTGAAAACACATGTTTGTCTTGAGCTTGTGCATAAGTGGTCACAACAGAGCACCTAAAGTAAGAATACTGATTTTGGTGGAAAAAAATTACATTATTTTTCACAATTCACAGTGTTTTTAGGAGGTTTTTTTTTTCCTCTGAAATAACATTGACGTTTTGAACTTCATTTAGTTTGTTTTGTTATTGTTTACCATGACTCAGATCCCCAAAGATATTGAGATGCCTGACTTTCAATTCAATCTATATTTACTGAGTCTGTTGCTTAGACTGAATTTAATATTAGATGCCTATTGCATTTGAAAATATGAGCCTAAATGCTTATGTGAGAAATAAAACTTATAAACCATTATTTTGTTTTAAAAGACATGGCATATTTTCCAATAATTTTATATGCATTTGACAATAACCAAAAGTAGGACCAACTTATTTTCATGCCTTTTGGTAATTTAATCTCATTTATGATTTTTGGTCATAGATATACAGCTAAGGACATCAGAACACTTTAATTCTTCATGAACTCAGATGTTTGCAGATCTTCTGTATTTTTTAAGCATCTCTAATCCGAGTGAAAATATAGGAATAGATGCATCACTTTTCACATTTCTGAAGGTTAAATTTAGATTTTTTAGCATCACTCTATTTCAGCAATAGTTATAAATGTTCCTCACTTTCATATGCAGCATAAGTATGCAAGAGAGCTGAATGCTATCACATTTATGGTGCTAAAAAGAAAATGCCTGGAGCACATTTTGCAATATCAACTAAGCTGAAGGGATTACTTGATTTGAAGAGAGATGCTAAAGTTTGTCATGTCCTAGTCATGTCAATGAGAAATAACTTCTAGAGCTGAACTTCAAAGGCGATAAAAAAATATATATGTTGCCATTCAATTTTAGATATCACTAAATGCTGCCCAAAATAACCACGTAGAAAAAGCTAAAAATTTTTAACTTCAAATTACAGTGGGTTTTCTATGTCAAAAATTGTGTCTTAAATTTTGATTTCTGAACAAGTAGGACAATTATTGTCACTCTATTTTCTACTATTAAATACTCACTTGCAAGTCTTCTCGAATGATATTTTATCGTTCAGTATCATTACCCTTCTTGTGACATGTAATGCAAGTGATACCACCTTAAGTTGCACAAGGCTGAGTATAACGTTAATAAGCTAATGACCTTTATGTATGTTGCTGATGACATTTGGTGTCAGATTCTTTCCACTTATCTTGGTTAATGGGTAATTCAGATACATCATGGAGGAAAATGTCATGCTTTGAATATAATTTGAAGGTTCACTGTCTGAATGGCTCTATTCCTCTCTGTCACTGGAATTTATCAAATTTCTGAGTACATGACTTCTCATGACAACTATTCAAAAAGCTCATTGACACTCAAATACAGTTGATACATATTAGAAACTCCTCATCCTACGGTTCAGCATCTATATATGAATTAGCATTTGGAGATATGAGTAATTGTTTTAATGAAAATTTCACCTCTGAACCACTTTCCTCTGAGTTCATTGTGAATATAATTAGGTCTACCATAGTCTGCTCCCTGTGAGACTGCAGATAAGGCACAGAAAAAAATATTTCTTTGCTATAATCCTTCTGCTTAAGGATGATAGGGAGGCACTGATGAATTTAGTGCCATTCATGTTCTCTGATCTAGAACTCTTTAAATAATAAAATATCATATAATGCCTTTTTAAAGAAGAACTTGTTTTTTAAACAAAGAGGGGATAAATCTTTAAAACAAATGCATTAAGGGGCATCCACTATAATAGATGGAGAAATATATACCATATTCTTCAGTCCCACACAAACAAGGACTTGGTCATGAACTTCATTTGACCTTTCTGTAGTAATGACTAAAGGAACATGTTTTCCCTCTCTGTATACCAGTGTGGCACTTATCTTGGTGGTTTGTAAAATGCATACTGTGACAGTCAGCATTAAGAAAACTTTTGTCTTGGTATGAGCAGTTGCTGAAAGACTTTAACTTTGGAACTAATTCAGGGTTCTATTTTATATATATATATATATAATATCTATCTATCTATCTATATATCTATGAGGGATATAGATCAGAAATATTGTGACCAGCAGGACCAGGGCAGTGACCATCTCCCTGTACTCAGCACTGGTGAGGCTGCACCTCAAATCTTGTGTTCAGTTTTGGGCCTCTCTCTACAGGAAAGACATTGAGGGGCTGCAGTATGTCCAGAGAAGGGCGACAGAGCTGGTGAAGGGTCTGGAGCCCCAGTGCTAGGAGGATCAGCTGAGGGAGCTGGGGTTATTTAGTCTAGAGGAAAGGGGGGGTCAGGGTAGACCTTTTTGCTCTCTACAACTACTTGAAAGGAGGTTGGAAATTGTATCAAGGTGGGGGTTGATCCCTTCTCCCAAGGAACAAGTGATAGGACAAGAGGAAATGGCGTTAAGATGCACCAGGGGAAGTTAGATTGGATATGAGGAAAAAGTTCTTCATGAGAAGCATATCATGCACTGTAACAGGCTTCCCAGGGAAGTGGTGGAATCCCCATCTCTGGAGGTGTTTAAAAAACCTGTAGATGTGGCACGCAGGGACATGGTTTAATGGTGAACGTGGCAGTACTGAGTTAATGGTTGGACCTGATGTTCTTAGTAGTTCTTGTCCAACCTTAACAATTCTGTGGTTCTATGAGAAGTTAAAAAGAGAGGTAAAAAAAGAGGGAAACTATCCCTCTTCCATGAATCATTTTTAAGACTTCCAGAAGTCTGTAATATAGGCAGCCTGAAATGATGGTTCGTCCAAATGCCTCTCATTCAGATTTTCTGCATTGTATTACTTTTTAATAAAAATTATTTTTCTTTGAGTTTTTAAAGTATCTGTGAATAGCTGTACAATAGAGATACTTAGAATTTATCTGTCGGGTTTATGAATGGATCCTTGAATCCTTGGATCCAGCTTACATAACGAAATGTCTAATAGTTCTATGGCATGATGGCCATTTATCAATTTCCTAATCTTTTTATCAAAAGACTTGTTGAAAATCAGTGCATTTTCAGAAAGGTTTTAGTATATATTTTTGTGATCCCTGTTTATGCCATGCCAGGATCACTATGCTTTTATCCATTTCAAAAAAGTAATTCCAAAAGCCAAATTGCTGTCTTCGAGAAGTCGGAGTGGGATATATGATCTGTCAGATTTAGGTCATGAGTTTAAATTCACCCAAGTCAATTGCATCTGAAGATCATTATTATTCAATATCTCACTGAGATAGGAAATTTGTACTACAGTGGTTTTGGTAAATAAATAAAGATTTCATTACTGTTATTCCATACTTTTCATCTTCTCTGAAGTTATCACATCCATGTCAGAACCTACAACTCCTTTAATTTTGCAGTTCGTGCAATCTGTCTTCATGACCCTTGAGTTCCAGACATCTCTGAGTAATGTGTGGTTTTCCTCTCTAGACCTCAAACTGAGTTAAATGCCTCTACAGTGCTTTTGATCAATTAGGGGCTAGCACAGTCAATGTCACACTGTAAAGCACAGCCCTTCATGATTAATGAGCTTCAGCTCCCATACTTCCTTTGGAGGAGCAAAGCAAAAAGCTGTAGACACTATGATTATTCAATAGCTATACCAAAAAAAAAAAAAGAAAAAATGAAAAAACAAAACCCAAAGCAAAAAAAAAAAACAAACAAACCCAAACCCAACCAACCAAGCAAAAACCCAGCAACCTAAACAAAACCAATGGAAACTAATTATGAAAGAACATACACTTTAAATCCATTTTTTTACTCCACATGACATAATTTTTTAAGTTGCTCAGATATTTATCAGATGTTGAAGCTAAAAGAATAGGCAATTGTTCTTGAATTCCTGGTTTGTGGTTCAAATAAAATGCAAACTAAAAACTGAATCATGAAAGTTAAAGCAACTTTTTTTTGAATTGCTAAAAGAGAAAAATATCCATTAAAATAGCTAAGGAAAATATTTTATTTTTCTGAACCTTTCTTCATCGTCTGAAAGAAGTTGACAAGTTACATCCATAATATATTCATATAGAGCAAAGTAACATGATGTGTTTTTACTGTTGGTCTAGTTTGGCAATGGATGATGGAAAGGAAGAACTAACGAATTGAAACAAAACAGATGTTAATGTGTCTTATCAAAACTGATTATTGTAAGAACTTATTAATGTAATAATACAATAGTTTGCATGTATTTAATTATTGGTATATTCTATATAAGTAAAAGTGAGATTTGGTAAGGTTCACATATGTTGTTCTCATTTTATTTCTTATGACCACATTTGCCACTAGCAAAGAAGGTTTATAATAAAATTTTATTTTTTATTTTGAAATCTTAAATTTTAAAGTCTTTTTCCTTACAATACCACAACAGGTTTTTACAGAATTGTTTTTATCAGAGTTTAATGTTTCTTTGTTTAATGAACTTTGAATATGAATGTTATTGAGGGTGTTGTATGAGGTGTCATTATTCTCCTTACATTAATCCATCTTGAAAAAGACACATTTTGTATAAATGAAGTACTTAAAGAGAAAACCTTTTCATTTATATGTTGTCTTAAGTATAGATTATTACACTAGACTAATGTTTCTGAAAACTGAGGTAGAAAAGATTGCAAAATTATTTTTGTGTGAGAATCCAAAAATTCAATGAAGGAGATACGACTGTTCAGGTTTTTCTTGCTGGTCTCTTAGTACTTGAAAATTGCACAGAAGGATTTTAATGAAGAATTAAAATACATTTCTATATACTTTATGGTTCAAAAGTTGGTTTCTTGCAGGCGTTAGGAAGGGGATTGAATATTAAATAAAAAACCTGAAATGTGTATTCTGTTCAGGAGCCAAATTCAGTATTAGAAGTTAAAAGACCAGCTGTAAAAACAAACTGTGATGGAGATAAAAGTTAATTTATATGTATAGTGAAAAATGTTTTAAAGAAAGTAATAATTTTCTTAATTTCAAACTTAGGTTGATAACAAGCAAAAGTTATTATTTTAATATACTAAGATGTTTCAGACTGCAAATTGCAAGGAAACATTTGTAATCAATCATCAGTTTTATTTTCAGTTTTTCTGAACACTCAAAGACTTGTAGGTTAAATTTCATATACCTCCTACCTCCACTCTCTATCTCCAGAGACAGTTTTGTACATTATGCAAACTGCTCAGAAAATTGTAGGGGAAAAATATCAATTGATTCATTAATGATATCTCCCACAGAATCCTAGTATAGAAATTGGTCTGATTTGCGAAGGCGGCCTCTTCCTTAGTTTTGCAGATAACTAGAATTCAGAAAATAGAAAGATCCATCAAGATGTCCTTCAAGAATGGTACCTGAAATCTTAGTTAAAATTTCTTTTCCCGCTCTGTCGCTGTGAAACATGGAAGTGCCTCATGTATATATGCCTCGTGCACCAACTTTATGGCACCAGCCATATATGAACAGTTCCTCTGCTGTACTTGTGTCCAGGCTGATAATCCTGTGGATGCTTCCTCATAGGCTGTGTTAAGCACCTTGTCACTAAGTCTAGCTGTGAGTTTAAAGCTAGTTACCAGAAATACAGTATGTCTCAAAATATGAATACTTGACCTGCATGAGACAGCTCTTTGATGTCAATCCCCAGTGGGGTGAATTTGGTAAGAGGTAATCTAAGTGTACACTGATTTGCCCTTTCTGTGGTTTTGCATGGAAATCTCATGTATTCCGTCATACCATGGTAGAGAATTCCCTGTACAAATGTTTCAGATAATCTTCCTGTGCAATACTTTCAAATCTTCCCATGATTTCAGTCTATTCATATCACACTCTTACTGTACCCTCTGATGATATGAAAAACCCAAAGATTATAACAAGTTTCATCACTCTGAAGCAGTGTTTTGTCACTTATGGACTGTTTCCTCTGATTTCATTAAATGCGTCAAGTAATAATGTGTTTTCTCCGCATTTTACTGTTAGCAGTAGTGTTCAAAATTACATCACAATTACTGGCTAAAAAAAACCAAAATGGACTTACATTTCACTTTGTTGCCAGAATACTGGAATAATTTAACTGCAAAAAGAAGAACCCTAGAAAGTAAAAATGCTACATTCATGTTAGAGTATAAGTCCTTTTCATTACTATACTAATATGTAATATTTATATAAAAGTAATTCTCATAACATGACAGTACAGGTCAAAGAATACCTATGGATTGTATTTTGCTAGTGTTACTTCAATTAAAGTAATTTTTAGATAGCAATTGAGAATTTAAGATATAGGATTTGGAGATATGAATTTATTGAGCTGATCCGTTTAACTGCGGGTCACAGAACATCCCCTGAAGGTCCCTGTGTATTGGCATGTCATTTTGGTATCAGTCTTTTCTGCTATACAAGGTATGCACCCAAAAACTATGCATCAAAATGAAATATATTTTAATTATATATAATTGTATAATTTTATATTTCTATTTTCACAATAGAAGGAGCTCTTGTCCAAACCTCACTCAACAGGAGTTTGTACAGTGAAGAAGAGCTTTTCTTTCCTTAAATAGCTTGCAATGTAATGGTGAAAAAAAAATCCCATAATAACATTGTGATTAACACATAATAAATCACAAGGAAACAATAAGTCATTGCTAATTATAAGTAGTTAACTGGCCTTGAGAACATGGAGGGGGAAGTGCTTTGTGAGCACTTTGTGAGTGGGAAGTGAAAGGCAAATCCTTGATATTGAAGGATAAATGATAAGACTACTGATATACTGTGAAACCTTTTGTCTATCATTTAGGATATGCTTGATGATTTGTATCATCAAAGTAATAGGGGTGCATTATGAATTTGGCACAGGCATCTTGAATAACTTTGCATTTGAGATGGAAATATATGGATTTATGCTAGTAAAGATTAAAATTATAGAAATTCAAAATTGTCTTACTTGTAAAAATAAAACTTGTCAAGACACAGATAACCTAGATGTGATGATTTGAGTAAGAAATATGATTTGAAATTGATATCCAAGAAAACAGTCTGGACAGATGGAAATGAATAGAGATTTTTGGTGATGAGAGCAAGGTAGCAAGGAGAAAAAATGTGCAAAAGTTCATTTTAGGCAACTGAAATTAAATTTACAGCTAGACATCAAGTAAAACATTGATCAAAGTTCAAATGGAGGTCTTAGCTTTGACGTCCTGAATGGGACTACCTGACTTTAACATCTGAGCTAACCACACTAACTCTTTTATATCTGAAAAAGGATACAACTAGGAAAATATTCTTTCTAAAATAGCCCTCTGAAGCAGATCAGTACAAATGCTGGGTTAGTTTGAGAAAATAGTAATTTTTTCTGCAATGACTATTAGGGGAGATGTGGTTTCTAGCATAGGTATAAGGTGCCTGAAGTTACATGTGGTAAATTTTTTGGGCAGTAATACAGTGCTTGGATGTGTTGCCATATAACAATGGAAAGTAAATTTGTTTCCTGTGGAGAGGTTTCATGAAAGAAATAATTTAAACATAAAATGCACAAGGCCAAGAGGGCTCTGGTAACCATGGAGAAAATTGCCACAGGATTTGAGATCATATTTTTATGTTTAGGATAGACTGAAATAGAAGGAAAACAAAGACAGGAGAAGAAAGTTGGCTTAAGGAAGCTATTAAATGAAAGAAGGAAAATGGGGCACTTGTAATATTATAATATGCAGAGTATACTAAGGAGTTTGTTTTAGTGGTTTCTGGAAAATATATGGAAACTATGCTAGAGGCAACAGTAATATTCTGTGCCCATAGAAACTGAGGACAAAGGACAAAAAAAAGTTGCTGGAGAGGAACACCAAATGCCTTTTTCTTTAGAAAATGGAGGTGACTTGACCATGTTTGTACTGTGAAGAAAAAGGAGACAGAGGGTGGCCAACTCTGTGGGAGAATTGTTTGCAGAAAGTGGCAAGTCTCTAAATAATATTTCCCATTGATGTTGCTCAGCTAAGTGAAACCAGATTTCTGATCTAGATGCAACATTGTTCGACACAGCTGGCCATTTATTATGCTCTTAGAGCAAGATTCTAATGAAGAGAGGGAAAACTAAAGGAAAAATATAGGGAGGAATTTAGATTTGGCATGATAAGCTGCAGCAGGATATTTAAATCTATTTTCATGTCAGGAAACTCTTCTGAGACATAGCTGGGGGAATGGCAGGTGCTGAGGTGAGGAGAGTCTGGAAACGAATTGTCAGTCCAGCACAAACTCAGAATTGCTTGTGGTAAGACTGAAGCAAGCCATTGCTTGTTGAATTCCTGCATGAACATAGATACCAATTTATTGTTTGACACCATCACGGCTAAGACAGCCACAGAACTCATGATCTTTGGGTCATTCCTGGAGCTGCAACCCCCAGGCGGAGAACTGTAACCAAGGGCTGAGTGATCGATTTGCTTTGGATCAGAATCAGAGGTATCTCCATTGGAACAATGAACCATCTGTCAGGAGAAACTGGGGAAGGACATGAAGCTGTAGGTCCCAGCGTGGGGAAGGGGGAGCAAGGCAACAAAAAAGCTTCAGTAGAGTCGGGGAGAGCAAGGGGGAGTGAGCCCTGCAGACCCAGGCTGTGAGCATCAACTCGTACAGGGGTGGGTGAACACCTCTTGGCAGCCTTTGCACACCAGCAGGACTCCACTGGGCTTGCAGGGCTGTCCAAGAGATCTTGCAATCATTTGCAGGTTGAGGTAAACTCAGGAAACCAGGAGCACTCATCCTAAAGGGTCTGGTAGTGCTTGCAGTAACCATAACACTGTGTTGCTAATACTTATCATGTTTGTGTGCCACTGAGTTTATTAGTTATCCTCTGCCAATTGTCATGTTATATTTCTTTCAATCACAGACTGTGAAATTTAAAGAAAAGTAGTTGATATAACTTTATCTGCTATTACCGTGCTTCCATGTTGCATTCTATATAAACTGTTGAAATTAACTGCACATATGCTTCATATATAAACATTTTTTGTTCCTTAAGCAACTACAAACTTTTCTTCCCCAATATCAACATGAAGGGATGCTAAAATACAAATAGTGTGATTGAGACAGGCATGACACAAACAGATAACATTCTGTGTCTCAATGAGAAATAGAACAGAAAACCCAAGAAAATAGGGAATAATAATGTCATGTTCTTTTATTTTTAACTACAAAAATATAGGGTGACCCTGTTTATAGGAAAAAATTATGGTAATACTAAAAAAATAATAGCAGTTTATGAATAGAATTGGATGATACAGGTGTTAAAAGGTATAAGAGAATGTATTTTAACTTGAAAAACTTTAATACTCTGCTAAGAAAGGATGTGAATGGAATGTAAAGGAATCAATCTCTTTAAAGAGAATATTTTGTGATAGTAGGAGAAAGGAGAGATAAAATTGAGACTTGGGAAAATACACTTTTGCCATGGAGCAGTTGTGACAATAAGGAAGAATTTTTTTTGGGAGTGAAGTCATAGAAGCTATAGAAAAATTAGTGGTAAGATCAAGTTTCATTAATATTCTTGTGGCAGATAGGAGGTAGGATAACTGTAAAACATATCAAAGACAAAGAAATATGCAGTAAATATGAATCAGAATTTATAATGAAAAGTGGGAAAGGAAGAAGAAGCAAGTTTGGTGGATGGTGTCCAGGAGAATCATCGGAAAGGAGAGATTCTGATTGAGATGACTGGCCAACATAGTGACAGTTGATCCAAACATGCATGTAGTATGTAACTGTATCCACACAGTCGTATTGAAATAGCTTGACTGCTCCTTGAACTGGGTACAATGCCTTGGTCTCATGGATCTGTCAAGGACATGGTAAGCACCAAGCTATTGGCTTGTCTTAACTGCCTTCTGTTTCCATTTCAATAAATAATAATAATAATAATAAAAATCACCTAAGAAATCACTCTTATCTAATCTATCATCAAAATTGGAAGGATGAGAATTAGTAGTTTCCTGGTGATCATCAATTTTCTGAAAAGCAATTTAATACAGTTGATGGGCCCAGAAATTCTATCTGACTTGGTCTGGCTGTAAAGCAATCTGGTCTACAATACTAAGTTTCTACATAGACATATTTTTGAAAAGTTCAAGTGGAAGGAACGTATTTGAATAATTTATAGGATGCACATTTAAGTGTACAAAATATGCAACTATCTTCACTATACAGATATGCTGAAATTACAGTGTGCACTTCTCTTATTTTCCAGTCAACTTTCTAGAAAAGACATGAGATTCTGACTAAGCAAACATATTTAGTCAACACATTTGCTTTATTCCCTGTTCCTCCACTGTAGTCCGCTGATCTTCTAACAGATTCTTAATTCAACAAAGCACATTTATTCTGGAAAGCACCTCAGAGGACATATGAATACTGAAATGTTTTTTTCCTGATATGGAAGTTAGACAAAAAGACCAATGAATCAGCAGGCTAGCTGTTTAAAAGAGGTGATAGCAAAATGCATTTTGTATAACAAGTTATAATCATAAACAGTATGTAATCTCAGCCTTTTACCAACCCTGCCATAATGTTTTATTATAGGCTTTACGGCTCCAAAAGATAAAGATGGTATGTACAAATTTGTTCATACAAACCCAGCTGTTTTACAGCCTTTTCCATGGCTCTTTTTTATTGATTTTGTTGTTAGCAAGTGTTAAAAAAATAATAATAAGGTTGCAACATTTTCCTTTGTCAGAGTGGAAGCAATATGTGTTACAGTGATTGAGTGCTTAATCCCCACACAGGGAGAAGAAAGGTTAATGAGAGCCAGAAAAACTTTCCCAGGAGCACAAGAATACGGACAGATGATGAAAGTATTACTGTCTGCTTCCTTTGAGTTCTTTTAAAAGTAGGAAGGGAAAAAAAGAATGGACAAAGTCCAGGAGTAGGTCTGTATTTCAAGATATACTAGAAACTTGGAAACTTGGAAACATGCCAAGAGAGGATTAGAAAATTATACCTGGAGATAGCTGAAAATGTTCAATTTCTGTTTAGCACTCCCTGGAACATAACTGTGCTAGGAGAGCCCAGAGGCAGCACAAAATTTCCTGAAAAAAAATTGACTAAAAGACACATTCAAAATTCAGATCAGGGACTCGGATTTCAGCTTCCTACAGTAAACACAAGGGATTTACTGTTCTAGAACAGGGACGTCTCATTCCTTCTTAAATGCTAATATATATATATATATATATATATATATATATATATATATGCAAATATATATAATAAGGCAATTATCTGATATTGTGTCTTCTTTAGTGAGATATCTTAGCTGGCAAAACCAGTTTTCATTGCCCAGTAAACTTGTTGATATAAACAGTTCTTAAAAACTATGACTAAGGAAAAAAAAAAAAAAACCAACAAAAAACCAGAACCCTAAAATCTTGTAGAAGTCCTGAGCTGGAAGAGACCCACAAGGATCGTAGAAGTACAATTCCTGGCCCTGCACAGTATAACCCCAAGAATGGCATCATGTGGCTGAGAATGTTTTCAAAACATTTCTTGAACTCTGGCAGGCTTGGTGCTGTGACCACTTCCCTGGGGAACCTGTCCTAGTGCCCAGTCAACCTCTGGGTGAAAAACCTTTTCCTGATATCTAAACTAAACCTCCCCCAACACATCTTCATGTTGTTTCCCAGGTCCTGTCACTGGTCACAGAGAGATCAGTGTCTGTATTTTCCCTTCCCCTTGTGAGTAAGCTGCAGACTGCAGTGAGATCTCCCCTCAGTCTTCTCCAGGCTGAACAGACCAAGTGACCTCAGCCACTCCTCATATGACTTTCCCTCCAGACCCTTCACGATCTTCATTGCCCTCCTTTGGATGCCTTCCAATAGCTTGATATCTTTGTTACATTGTGGTGCCCAAAACTGCCCACAATATTCAGGGTGAGGCCACACCAGTGCAGAGCAGAGCAGGACAATCCCCTCTGTTGCCCTGCTGGTGATGTTTTGCCTGATGCCCCCCAGGACAGGGTTGGTCCTCCTGGCTGCCAGGGCACTACTGACTCATATTCAACTTGCCATTGACCAGGACCCCCAGGTCCCTTGCCATGGTGCTACTCTCCAGTGTCTCATTACCCAGTTTGGCTGTAGATCCAGAGTTGCCCTAT
Organism: Neopelma chrysocephalum; assembly: GCF_003984885.1. Taxonomy (NCBI): domain Eukaryota; kingdom Metazoa; phylum Chordata; class Aves; order Passeriformes; family Pipridae; genus Neopelma; species Neopelma chrysocephalum. Next base: position 7,190,965 of record NW_020897737.1, read on the forward strand.
CCCAGGTGCACCTGGGACAGGGTAACCTTGGATGTCCCTCAAAATCCAGCAATGAGCTATGCGGGAAACAGCATGGACTTTTGCTCTGGCAGACCCAGGTTGAGTCATATAAGGCAGGATTAAATGTCTTCCATGTTTCATCTCTGATTGTTTGTTGTTTTCCTTCTCCCCCCCCAAAGAAAAACAAAACCCAACTCAAATCCACTTTGTCTTTCAAATATTTTTTGTAATTCTCTTTCTTTCTGGCTTTCACCAGAAGTACTAAAATGGAAAGATGAATTCTTCCTGGAAAGCCTGCTAGAATCTGACACACTATGGCACAGGGTTTCAGTGTGAACTTTTGCTGGGATCTCCCCGGTTCTCTCACATGCACACCCACACCCGCACAGGGCAGGACCAAAACGCCTTGGCAGCTCAAGCTTCATCTGGGCTGTATATCTTGTGGTCTTTTAGAATATCATGCTATTGAATAACTCATTATTCAGTGGTGGTATACAGTGAATGTTTGTTGTCTTTTAGTAATTTCAAAGTTATTTCCAAGTCCCCTTTAAAAATACATCTCCTAAATAGGTCATGAACCCATATAAATTTCCTTTGGTTTTTAGTCTTCAGCACTAAAGCACTGAGCATTCTTTCACTCTCTCTAGCAGTTGTATTTGGAGTATAAGCATCCAGTCAAAAAGAAAACATCTGCTGGTGGATGAACTATTGTAACCCTGAATGGAGGCTCTGTTACATTTAAAGTTACATTTCAAATGTTCTTAAGGCATACTTAAGGCAAGGATGCTATTATTTTCCTGTTGAACAATTTCTGTACAGTGTTTTGGTAAGCTACTGTCTCAAGAATAAAATTTGCAATATATGCAAATTTTCTGTGACTTTTTAATGAGGATGGTTTTATCTCTCTGGATACCTATTCCTAAATGTACACATCAAAACCATATTTTCATGAAATCACAATGAAACTGGTGGTGTTACTCGGAAATTTTTCTATCTTATGAAATATTTAGTTTCTTTCATCCTTGGGTTTTGAATGTATTGTACAGCCTAATGTCTGAATAACTTATTAAATCATTTGTTAAATAATGAGCCTTGAAAATTCTGAAGGAGTCATGAGTACTGCAGTCAATGAAAGACTTTATTCTTTAGACTATGAACGAGAAAACCAACTAAATAATGTTACTTCTCAGTTCCCCTGCCCCCACTTCCATTGCAGCATTACACATCTGCTCTTGGCTGAGTGCTTTATTTAACTCAGTCAGGAAACTGCAAAAAAAGCTCATCCAGGTTCATAAAGTTTGAAGGATAGTTTCTACTACACTTGAAGACTTAAAAGATATACTTGAATTTTCATTCTGTTTTTGCAAAACTAAGTATATAGTTTTTCATTCCTTAAGAGTGCACTTACAGTTAAATAATTGAAGATAATATTAAGTATAAACATTTAATAATTTTCAAAAATGCTCCTTTATTTGTAAAATACAATTATAATTGCTTTTGTGATTTTCCTACAAACTGAAGCACAGTGCTTGTCAAGAAATTCAGGGTAAAAGTTGTAGGTGGCTGCAATAATCTTCAGAAATTGCAGCAAGAAAAATTTTGTTGCATGCCTCTACTTTATTGTGATTCTTTAGCTGTCAGAGATGATCACTTGCTGAATAGATTCAATTTGGAAAAAGTTATAAGCAGTCATTTCTGTAACTATACAGCTTGTAATGAGATAAGATCAAGACACATTTGAATTTTGGCATAAATTATTATATATAGTCAATATTAACAAATAAAATCTAGTCTACACTATTCCCCAAATGAAAAACTAAGATGATTTGATTTATTTTAAATAAGGTCTCTGAAATAATAATATTTTCATGATATTTAGTGCTAATATTAATCAGAAATACTGACAATAAAGATATAGAGCGATTGAACCAATGCAAATAATTGTATTTTAAAACTTGAAGTCTAAACATACATTACAAGACAAAACTGTGCCTCACATACCACCTTTCAGTAGGTTTTGGAGATATTTCACTGTTTTGAAGTAGTGCTTTTGCTTTCCAATCCCCTTTTCGAGTTTAATATGTTCATTTCAGTTCATATTTTCAATGGAACACGAGAGGGAAGGGAACCTGCCCATGCACAAGTATTACAATGAATTTAAAGCAGAATAATTTAAAATGCTAAAATCCCTGACAGTCTGATAAAGGTCTGACCGGACCTGTGGACAGTCACTGCCACTCTGAGCAGCAGCTGGTGAAAGCCAAAGGTGGGGCTGCAGGGAAAGTGGAATGGAGGGAACGGGGGAAATCGTATTTGTCAACAGAGTGTTGTATACTGGGGTAATTTCAGATGCTTTCTGTGATAAGTTAGAGATTTTGCCATTTTTTTCTTACATATGGCTTGTCCTAAACTTGTCCTAAACTTTTCTGCATTAGTCCAGTAGTTTTTTTATGTATTCAGAAAACTATTTGGTTTTGGGGAGCTGATGTTATATGTGAGTTATAACAGTCATATACCTTTAGTACAGTGCTTACTGGACAGTCAATCAGTGCCATTTCAAAATATCAAACTTGATAAATCTCTCTTTTTCTTCCTGTTCAACAAAATAGACTATTCAAGCAGATTATGCTGTCACCTTCAAAATAACTCTCTCCTGGATTAACCTCAGGAGTTTAGATGAGATGGAGGGAAGATTTAGACACTACAGTAAAATAGTCTCTCTGGAAATAAGGGAAAATGGTTTTAAGTATTACATGCTGAGTTTTAGATCAGTATTACTTATTATTTTGCAGTATAAATATATTATCCAGTACACAAAAAAAAGGTATAAAATATATAGATATAGCAAAAAAAAATTAAAGCTTTTTCTTTTTTTTTTTTAATTAACAAAAATGTTATATTTGCAATGAGCTGTAGACCAATTAATATGTGCTACAGTTCAAGTATATTACAATTAAAAGACTGGGTTCAGAAGTAACTTTGCAACTATATTTCACATGTTATAGAGTGATATTTCTTCTACATTTTTCAACTATCAATCATTTACATCTCACATTTAAATAGCTATTATTTATGAACAACTGCTTCTGTTTCTATTTATTCTGTTCATTTATTTTGTAAATTTTTGTGTACTATTATCCACTTTATTTTCCAATTTAACTCTTAAATTTGGTATTTTTTTTAACAAACTTATATCATTGCAATATTATTACAAAGTAAACTAAAGTTATTTATTTTATTTTGGTGAAATGTATAGCTAGACAAAATTATATCACAGTAAAGTTGTTTGCTTGGTTTTTTTAATATAAAATAGAAAATTACATATTGATAATTCACTAAGCATGCACTGAACTAAAAGTGTCATGTGAATACAAACGTCACAGTAGATTTCCATATTTAGACTAAAGTACCCCATAGGCACGAAGAAGAAGAGACACTGTGAACAGCTCCACTTCAAATTAAATTGCATTACTGTTTTTATGCTAGGCTTATTGAACAGTGACTGATCAAGCAGTAACCTACAAATTTGTACAGAATTATAACAAAAAATATCCAAAACATCTTAGTCCAAGCAAGGTAAAAAATGAGTTTTAATGTAACCTACCTAATTTAAATGCTACACGGGTGAGAAAAGGCTTAAAAAAAACCCTGAGGAGCTGTGAGCTTAAGTAGTCTTACAACCAATAAACAACAATTCTCACATTCCACTGCACATGTTAATGCACAGCAGCTGTAAAAGGTGTAAATTGTCACTGTGGTATCAGTGATAGATAGGTATAGATCTGTGGTATTAGAATAGGCCTAATATGAAGGGATTTGTTTGTGTTTCCAAAAGGACAGTCAGCCACTCGCATAAAACAAAAACATGAAGTGTGTCTGGGCGTTTGTCAGAGCTTCAGCACCAGCTGTTTTGTTTGACGGCTCTTCCATCCATCTGTACTGCACAGCGTGCTACAGATGTAATTACTGCTCCTGTAATTTTGTTCAGCTACATTTATATATGAACTACACATTGATCATTTTCATAGTAATGTAAATATATGGGGGTAAATGTATGTAAATACGTGTAATGTAATATGTGTAATGTAAACACATGTAATGTAAATACATTTGTCCTCTGGAGGGGGGCCATCAAGATGATTAGAGGGATGGGGTACGTCTCCCATGAAGAAAACCTGGAAGAATTTGGGTTGTTCAGCATGGAAAAGAAAAGGCTTAGGGGTGACCTAAGTGTGGCCTTCCAGTACCTGAGGGGAACCTACAAGAGAGATGGAGAAGGACTTTTTACAAGACCATGGAGTGACAGGACAAGGGGGAATGTCTTCAAAGTGAAAGAGAGTAGGTTTATATCAGATAATAAGAAGAAATTCTTTCCTGTGGTGCGGCACTGGTTGCCCAGAGAAGTTGTGGATGCCCCATCCCTGGAAGTGTTCAAAGGCCAGGCTGAATAGGGCTCTGAGTAACCTGTTCTAGCAAAAGGTGTCCCTGCCCATGGCAGAGGGGTTGGAGCTAAATGATCTTTAGAGTCCTTTCCAACCCAAACCATTCTATGATTCTATGATTCTATGAAAATATCTATATATTTTTAAGTATCTAAAAATCTCTAATATTTTGATAGATGCAATTAATCTGCCAAAAGTTAAACAAACTATTCAGACTGAAAGTAGTTATGGAGTGTTTGGTTATACCTCAGATATGTACCAGCAAATTGAGAATTCCCATCCAGATAAATCCAGATTTTTCTATTAAAAAAAAGTTTAAGCAGGGCCATGATTTACACAAAGCCCTCCATTTACCATTTAAAGAGAAATTAATCTATTACAAATGAACCCACTCCAACATTAATTGTCTGCCACATGTAACTGTTATATCTAACACTTCTTTTTTTTTTTTTTTTTTTGTGAAGTTACTTTCATCAAAAACACTTGAAAATGCACTTAAATTATGTCTCATAGTGTCATTTATCCCCCTTTCTGAATTCCAGGCACAGCATCAATCTGGAAATACAACACACTTTCTCCCAAGTCATCCCCTGCATACAGAATGTTTTTCCTAAGCTAATTTAGATGAGTGTGCTTCTATTTAACCCACATTTCTTCACAGCTGCATTAATGACAATAAACACTTCCTTACTAAAAAAATAGCTTTAGGCTTTACTGAATATCTCTCTGGTCTTATCTATTACACTGTTTCCCGCAAGCCCATATTAAACTTATGCCTCTGCCTAAATTCCTACTAGGACTCATCAGTCTTATATTTTTACACCATAGTATGCTTGCCAAATTCTTGGTTTTTATAGGAAATAATGACTTATAGGAATTATATGAAGAATTAATTACAAAATCACAAGGAGCTTTGAATAGATCCTTCAGAAGATTTTGAAGGGACCTCAAATAGTTGTATATAATGCTAATTGGAGAGTTGGATATTTAGCCTGACACTCTGAATATCTAGTAGCTAATTTAATTTTTCCTTCTTTGTATTTAAAATATATATGTTATTAAGGAAACAAACTCCTGTCATCCGATATTCATATATTAGCATCAATGTCTGCAATGCTAAATATTGCTAAAATTTGTGATAAAAGAAATAATCACTACCATTTATATGGCAGAGTTTTATCTCTGTATTATGCTATGTATCTTTTTTCTTGCCGTTCTTCTCCAAAAATTCTGTATGGAAATTAAAGTTATTAGATGTTTTACTACTTATCTCAAATGAAACAAAAATGAGAGTTGATTGCAAAAGATAATTGCACTGCCAAAACCCAGGCTTTACATCAATCTAAACAGTTTGAATTTGCAGTCCTTGTTAAATCCCATTGCTAGTACTTAAATTGAATCACATTGTGTGGGTTAATTGTCTAAGGAGTTTAATAAAAATATTCTCAGATTTGCACAATATTTCTGTATTTGTGTAGAAATTGTATCCTTATTAGTTATGATGTAAGTGCATTTTAGCATAGCATGGACTGTAAATGGGCCAACAATGAGAAGTACAGCATCCTCTGTTGACCTGGAGATGTGAGTATACAATACATAGAAAAAGATTTAAAAGTTAGCATAGAGATAAAATCCATTTTTAATGAAAAGTTAACATTTATACTGAGTTTTCTGTTGTTGGTATTATTAACAAAACTAAATCTATTTTAAATTATTTCCATTTACTTGACATTCTATTGTGTGTGCACTGTTGGCTGATTTAATGACTCATGAAACTCTTCAAAATGGAAATGGGGATAATATAAAAAAAACAACTTCAGTAAATCATTAAAGCGTGGCCCATTTGTGTTTATGGTTAATGTGTTTGTACAATGAGAACAAAGTATCAAATAAAGATACTGAGTTTATAAGACTTCTTTTCTTGAATAAGTGTTTCCAAAGTATTAAATTATCCCAATTAAAATCTAGAAAGATTTATCTACAGAAAAATAGAGAAGATGGAAGATTGGCTTTAATTCTCAGTAGCATAGAATTTAAAAAAAGTCAGGCTGAAAGACCAGCGTGAAACATAAGCTTAGACTTTTTATTTATCAGTGCATGGGTGCATATTTTCATTTCTGTATAAAAAATCTGGGGAGCTACTGGTGACTTTTCTTTGGTCCCTGATGCAGAATGGGCAAAGGAAGCAGCCAAGCCACAGCCAGGGCCGCCATCAGCACACCCTGTGACCATGGGAAGCAGGGCATCCACCCACTCAGGGGGCAGAAGAAATTTCTTGGACCAAGACAAGGAAGTATAGGGCTTTCTGCCATGCAGAAAGACACAGAAGTATAAAAACTGCTTGTTGCAGCTCTGTCTTTTCAAATGACTTTAAGTTTTCAATTGAATAAAGGTAAAACTTCTAGTGGTAATCTAATAAAGCAAAGCACTTTTGAGTCTAAAAATGGGGGAGCTAAAGAAGGGTGGGAGGATGTCAGATTTTTTTGACAGCTTAATGTATTTGGAGCCAGTAATTTACCCATTTTGTTTATTATTTAAATTAGTTAGGACAGAAATAATTGTCACCATTATGTTTTTTAATTAAAATGTTTTCAAATATGCTGATTGTGCCTTATTATAAACAGCAATGTCATTACATATAATTAAAAATTATGGTCTCTGATAAATAAGTAAACTTATGTTGCCACAAACTTTGTATCATTTCCACATGATTTCTCCTGAGTTCAGGAGGGGTATAGATTAGAAGTCTATCATATAGAAAATTAATTTTACCAAGTAATCTTTTTTTAATGCTTCTCTTAATTGGCAGAGTTTTTTTGTGTAAGAGCAGTAGCATGGAGAATAGAGTGAATCTGTGCTCTATTAAAACATTGGATTCCTGAATATATATGAATTTTTGACTGGAAAGAAAAAAAATTAGGTTTTTTTTTTCTTTTTCTTTAATACCATTTAAATGAGGCTTTGATTTTTTAATATGTGGAGAAGATGATTTTATTTCAAGCAGAAAGGAATACAATGAAATTTTCTGCCCTGCATTATGCAAGAGGTCAGATTATATTATGCAAAGCTGTGCTGTTTGGATTTATAATAAAAATATCTCTAGCCTATAAAATTAGCTTTATTAGTTCATTGTTTGATCATTAATGTCAGGGAAGATGGGGCTGGGTTTTAATCTAGGTAAAGATTTTGATAGGATTGTTGTGTTTTGGAAATACCAAATTCTCGGTTCTGGAAGTTGTGCTATTTGGTGTCACCCTTGCATCTCGGCAAGGGAAATGTCATTCTGCACTTTGTCTGAAATAGAAAGGTTGCCCCCTTACACTCATGGGACTTCGTGTGGGTCAGCAGTTTGATTATTATGGGAGAATGCAGCAAAAGGTTGCAAGGGGAGAGATGATAACTGCCAGGGGAAGGCAACTGCTGCAGATGGCTTTTGATATCAGAACAGAGAGATTTAGCTGATCTTTCAATTCTTCTGGGAGAAAGTGTACATAAGGAGGGATAATGTGTTCTCATGGTTGCTAAGCAGAATTTTGTGCTAATCATGGCTGTTCTTCTAGATGGGTGCTTATTTACCTGAGCTGGGGAAATGAAGCATTGTGGCACAAAATAGGTGGTCTGCTCAAAACTTTGATCTGGGAAGGTGTGTAGTCTTGATCAGCCCTGAGTTGTTGGTATCTGAGTAGCCTTTACTAGTACAGAATTGAAAAGCAAAACCCTCAACTTATCCTGAAGATGTCAGAGGGCAGGTGTAGCCATAATCAGCTTTGAAAGTTAGGCCATCACCATAGTCTTAGAAGGTGTTTCCTAATCTTTTCAGAAACATCAATGCAACCACAGCTTGGTTGAGTTTTAACAGGTGTTAAAGTTGAGTTTAACAGGTTATTAATTTCCTAGAGTCTCCTTAGAAGCTGAGAGGAAGACAGAAGTATAATTTTATGTAAGATACTAAGTAGATACTACTCTATGGGATCTGCATGCACAATGTTAGCTTGTTTGTCTGGTCGTCATTCTGAACATTGAGTTGCCAAGAAAGTTTGGACCAGATGACACTTAAGGTCCCATTCCAACCTTGCTGACTATGAGTCTATGATTTTATGAAAGACAATGTGGTAAACTAATTTCCTTCAGGGATGGTCAAGTTGGATGGGGCTCTGAGTAACTTGATCTAGTGAAAGGTGTCCCTGCCTATAACAAGGGATTTGGTACTATATGATCTGTAATGTCCCTTCCAACCCTAACTATTCATGATTCTATGATTCTATAGCGTGTCTAAGAGATTTTTGAAAAATAGGAGATGAGTCAGTCATTCTAATTTTCCACCAAATACGTGGAAAATTACTTCAGCATTACTTCACCTAATACTTCAGCAACTAGACACTGTGGCCCAGGGAGATTTCACTGGTAAAATTATCACTAGCTGATTACAATGGAAGTCCGACATCTAGTAAAAGATATTCGAGAATCTCATAGTTTAATACGCTTGAGGAGTCTTATGGACTATTTTTTGTGATGGGAGTTGAACACAAAAAAACTGGTAGTTAAGTCCTGCAATATTCACAACAGCCTGATAAGCATCTCTACAAGGGCTTCATCACATCTAACTGTTGTCCCCGTGTTAGGATGTTAAGATGTTAAGATGCTAGGAACTCCAGAAGAAAGTCAGCTGGTTGCTCTAAGTTAGTTGCTTACCTTTTATTTCCCTGAAGCTGAAGAGCACAAATGCTGCATTAACTTTAGGGCTTTTTGCTACAGCTTTAAAGTTCTGTGTCAATGAAGTGTTTCATGAGGTTATAAACACTATTTAATTTCACCTGGGAGAATGTCTTTCATTCCTTCTTAGTTTAAAAAACTAAACTTGGACAATATCATATTTCTGTTACCTATTAACTGTTAAACTAATTTCCAGCACTAGGGAGAATCTTATTTCTCTATCTGAATCATGTGTACATGGACTATATATATATATATGAATATAACATATATATACATAACATGTATATGTTTATATATGAAAAAGGCGGTTAATTTCTTAATCCAGGTTTACTAGCATACACATGAAATCACATATAAATAGGAAGTATAAAGAAACCCTACTTTATTGACAAAGTTATATGTGCTGTAACTTTGGTGGTAAGATGCATTGTTGGGACCCCTGGTGGCCTAGTGGTTAGCATGCAGGACTCTCACCGCTGCAACCCAGGTTCGATTCCCCGGTCCCCCGGGCAGATGGAGCCCGTTAACCCTGTGAGGCCATCCATCTATGAGAAGGTCACTCTAAACAAACCTACGTCCTGAGGACCTCACTGCCATTGTCCAAGCTTGCTTGGCCCCAGCAGATGAACCTTAGGATTAAAGGGTGGGCTCAGTTCAACGCAGGCTGTGTGTCACCTAAAAAATCCATTGCGCAGGCTGGAAAGGTAAAAGACCTTTCCCAAAAATCTTCGTTCGCGAAGACTGGCCATTATTAAGATGCATTGTGGGAAGGATGACACCAAAACCGTGACTGCTTTTGGTTTTGTTTTCATTTGAAAGTCTTGGAATTATTTTTAATGCCTGTGATTACTTTTCACCTAAAAATATTCTCTACATACCAGCAATTTTCAGTCATTGCAGATCAACCACTAATACTGTATGTAGGCTTTTACAGGAGAAAATGCTTTCCTCAAGCAGTTCTGCAGGTCCATGGAGCATTGTTAAAACAAGCAAATGTGAAGTGTTAATCTTTATTGGTCTGTGAACTTAATCATGCATAACCAGGAAGAGTTCATTTTTTTAATTAAATCACCCCCCACTCATTACTTTTGTTATCCTCAAAGGAATATCAGTGAAAGGGTCAAAGTCTGCTGGACCTCTTGCTGTTCATTTAAATTAACACATCTTCTGATCATAGGTGTACATATTGTGCTAACTTTGAAGATTTCTACATATTAGAAAAATGGGAATTCTTTCTGAATGACAGAATGAGATCAGGATTTCTGGAAAAACTGTTTTTCTGCAGCCTGTGTTTGTGAGTAAAATACACATTATTTTATAGTAGCTGACATCTATGAAAATTCTGGAGCAATAAAATGTCTGTTGCAAATTGCTTTTAAAAAATTATACAGGCTACTTTAATAGTGTCTGAAGAAAAATATATCTTCTTTTATTAGATTTTCTATGGCTGAACAAAATGACTGTTTGAAAACAATCTTGGAGAGAGAAATAAAAGGGAGGATTTTACCTCGTTATTCATATATCCATTATATTAATAAAAATCACTCCTTGAGAAGCTACAAATTCTTCTTCATTCACATAGCTTATACTTATCCCAGGGGTTTGCTGAACTATCTACAACTACCTAGCATGGAGTGTGTTTCCACTGGGCACCACATGGCTGTATAGAGACATCTGTACCAGTCCCATATGTATTTTAACCAATTAATATATAACTAGGGTTGACATCTGCACTGTTCTATTGAACTAATTGAGATTATATAACATTCTCATGTGAAGGACTATGCGAAAGAGAATTTTCTGCTTTCTCTATGGTCATAAATCCTCAACACAGTTGTATCAAGGTTATCATCTTCCTTATAAGTGATAGAAGACAACATTGTCTCAACAAAGTTCATATTAGAATTTTTGGTCATGATAGTGCATTTTCTGATGGAAATCCTGACAAATTTCTTCACAACTTCCTTCCAGTTAATTCTGGAATTTTTGCAGTCTCAATTATGCCTGTAGCCTGAGGCAGTCCAGAGATAAAACCCAACAACTACAGTGCAGCTTCCAGTTAATAAATTGCAGGTTATCACAGGGGACAAGTTACTAATCCTTCCTAACCTGAATTAAAATAAAAATGTAATTTAAAGAATTTGTCACTGACCTCATTTAAAAAGCCCTCCTCTCAGGTATACATTATGGAAACATCTGTTACTTGCCCCAGTAGTTCGTTTACACTCCTTTTCTTAAAAGTTGTAATCTTGCCAAATATTTACTTTTGTGTTTTACTTGCTAATTAACTGTCATTGCTGTGAATAGTGTATTTAGTATAAAGAGAATTACATATTCTGTTCCTTATTAGTGTGCTTTAAAGCCACACCAAAAATATACTGATACTTGGCTGCTGCTTTGTAGTCTTTCAGAAGTAAGTTTGCAGTTTGATTGATTAGTTTCCACCACCAAAGAGAAGCAGCTGCAGTTCTGAATAAAATTGTGCTAATGAAGATTTCAAAGTGTTGATCAAAAGCAGACTTTGCTCTTTCAATTGTACACTTTTCTGAAGATAAATAATTGTGCTGTTTCAGCAAAATGTGCATATCAAAGCAGCTGAATCATACATTTCAGTGGGAACTTTAAAGCATGTTTAACACATTATGATGGCTAATCTTTGTCACATTTGGTCTATCAGTTGCAGTGGTTATTTTTAGCATTGATTCATGCAGTCAATCTAGAGTCTGAATACGAAGAATGTTCTATATTTGCTCATAGAGAGCTATATTTATATGGCTCTGAAGACATATATGTCTAGATGGCTAAATGTTATTTTCTTCAAGAGTTTTGAAAAAACGTACAAATCTCATAACTTTGAGAAGAATTTCAGTCTGTTGGACAGAGGTCACAAAGCTGTGTGAGGGGTTTGGGCACAATACCATGATCTGCCACAAGCTTTCTGACAAATGTCCAAGAATAGTCTGCTGGAATTGTATTTTTAACACATTTAAGTATCTAAAGACAAAGCCATGTACCTTCAGGAATTTCTGTTTATATATTCAGGCAAAGACAAACTGTTCCCAGCTCAGTTAAACCTCTTTGTATCTCTGCACTTAATTCAGAAGGCATTTTTTGATGGCTGTAGTGAGTTCTGCAAAGCCATTTTTAGACTGCTCGATCACTGAAGCTGCCTACCTTCTGCTTGTTCCACCACTTTCTGAATCACACTTCTGTCCCTTCTACACTTTGGGAAAACCCACACACAGCTGGGGCATGCTTTGTCATGCTAAAAACTATCAAAAATATAAATAAATTTAAAAAAATCCCAACCAAACAACCAAAACAAAAAAACCCAAACAAATCAAAACTGTAAACATAATAAAATCAACTAAATGAAGTGTATTAAAAAACCCAACAACCTGTATATGGACTGAACATTTGAGCTGAATTGACTTGCAATGATATTTTATATAATTTTAAAATTTCTTTTTAAAGTTTAAATGAGGCCAACACACTTTTCTGGACGTACAGGCAAGAACTTCTGGTGGAGCCACTCAATCCTTCTAACTAGAGATTTTTTTGTCTGTTAAGTGGTTGTTAATTGCTCTGTGGTTATGGGTTTGGTCCATTTAATCCAAAATATCTGGATTTAAAGATTGAAGTGACTTTGTTCTTGATATTAAAATTTAATAATAATTACATATCCATAGCGCAGCATCCTTTGGTTTTTTGGCCACTTTTGCACTCAACTTTGAAAGTACTAGGCTCAGTGAGGATATCCTGGCATGCCTCAGACAATATATGCTAGTCTAAATAATTCAAAATGGTTGCGAATCTTAGCTTTGAGAAAACAACATGACAAATAATATTTTTATGTTTTGTATAAGCAGAGGATAATTTGGATGGTATACAGAAATATTCTGACCTTTCTAAATGCTTATCAGGCCAGTAATAGGAATTACTATTGCAACAAATCCTTACTTTTTCTATTTATTATAATGTTGTACATGGCCTTCACAGAAAAGATTAATTTTCTCTTTCATTCTGTCTTCCTTCTGTTTCTCTACGCTATATATCTTTTTTAACTGAGTTACAATTCAGAAGAATTACATGATTAAATCCTTGTTGCACAAAAGTAATCTTCCTGAACTTTTGCAAATTATTTTACTCACAAAGATAATACCATGAAGACAGAAAAGAGAAAGGTCAAACTAAGACAAAACTTCAAATTCTTTTAGTATCTGTTAAATTTGCTTCATCTATAATATATTCAAAATCACTATCTTTATTTCATTCCTTATCAAACCAGAAATTAAGTGGAAAACCTTCCTTCTAGTAGCACTGTTAAAAATATTATAATTTATAATATTTTATGAATTTTCAACAGCAATATAACAATATTTTTAGATTAAGTATTTCCAGAATATCCTGGTGGGTTTTTAGTCCATAAATTTAGAAGATGCCAATGTTACCACAGATTCCAAACTTGTGAAATAAATTATTAGTATCCAAACACTCCATGATCTGAAAAGGGAAGGCAGAGGAAGGAATAATTAAAAATAAAATAATAATCAAAACTTCCATTTCGTCTATGTCTTCTGCAATTTTCACATAAAAGATGTCCAGTTACAGCAACTCTACTTTTTTTTTCTCAAATCCCGTTATTTCCTGTACTTTTCAAAAATCTAAATATTGAGACATGTTTAGCTCTTTCAAGGATGTGAATATAGAAACATAAACTAAAGCAATGACACCTAAAATGGAATGTATTTGATTATTTCATTAGAGGTATATGCTTAATATGTCAAATTCCAATAATGTAAGGTATTGTGAGAGGAAAATCAGAAAAAATATTATTAAGGGGACTCTGGATGTCAGAATTGAGCTCATAGTTATCTGTCTATGTAATTATGTATGCATATAGTTATGTATCAGTTACATATAAATATTTGCTCTTACTTTATGTTTTATTTTGCAGCCGACATTGCTCTAAAACACAACTTGTCCTTTAGAGCCACAGTTGTTCACTAGAACTATTTCAGAGGTTTTCTTGTCTTGTAATCCTTACAAGGTTTTGTGGATTATCTCATTATTTCACTGAAACTTTGCATTCCTTTCACTGTTGATATGATCTTTTTCAACCAAGGTTATAAAAAATGGACAAATTAGATGTTCTATTTTGAGAGAAATAGATGTTCTATTTAAAGAGAAACTCTTAAAATACAGCTTTGCTAACAAGTACATTTGCAATCAGAATGTCCACACACCAATTAGTTTGAGGAAACTTTGCAGAAATGAATTAGCCACATGTGGAATGAGGTAAATGGTTTCCCCAGGGTTCCCAGTGGGCAAGCTGCTACATAGTTTACTAATCCCATGCAGTTTTTATCTCATATTCTGTCCTGTTGCACTAGATGTTCTTTTTCTGAGCACATATATATTCTTATATTTAGAGGTGGTCCTTCAACAAAAAAAGTCTGAAATTCCTGAGGGTAATGTGGGAATCCCTTCTGCCATTGTCCAAACTCAAAGTTGTGCAAAAGGTGCAAAAATAACCAATGGGTTATTTTCTCAAGCACCCTTTGGGGGTTATTTATTGAAGCTAATTTTACGCTTTGAAAAATTGCTTCCAATTACTGTCTGTAAGTTTTTCAGATGGTGGCTTAGCCTGGAAAAAGTGACGTGGGTCTTATGAAGTAGATATGAATTTAGGCAATATTCAAAATGAAGATAATAAGAAATAATGCCAGATGACTAAGTATGGTGTTCATTTGAATTTACAAGCATTTCCTAGACATAAGAAAGTAAAAAAGTAAAAAGTGTATTCAGTGATATGCCACTTTTCCATCCTTATATTTTCTCTGTCCAACTAGGGTTTTTCCCAAAAATCTCTCAAACCTCCCCCCCCCCCACTTTTAGAATCTTAGTGTTAAGGGAATATTTTTATTGTACCTCTTCATTAAGATAAAAATAGAAAAGAAAACCCATTTATGTCATTGGTTTAAAATCCCCTTATTTTCTTTTATTGTTGTCTTAAAGGGGAATTTATTACTTTTTACACCTAAACGTGTTCTTAAATTTTTTTTTTCTTTCTTTCAAAATATGCTGGTAATCTCCAGTTTATTTACAAAGATAGTCTTTTTTAAAATAGGTTGCCTAAGAATCTTGGTGACAAACATTTCTGCTGCTGTTCACAGTAAAATTTTATTAATACACAAATGAAGTCACTCTGCATGTCCAGTGAAAATTAAATTTTATATGTCTTGAATGCAATATGTTTGCCTTATTTCTTTCCAAGGGATCCAAAAATGCCATTGCAAAGTCTTTTATAGCAAATAATTCATTTCAGCAATGAAAAGGTGTTTTAAAATAAACGGTATATAACAGTTCTGGAGAAACAGCTATTGGAACTCCTATAAAAGAAATAGAAAAATTACATTGTGCATCTGACAGATTGTTCTTTTCAAGGTCTCCAACCCAAGGTCCTATTAGAACTCCTGCCACTGAGCCACAAGTGCTGCTTCCCTGCTCTTACCCTAATCTTGAGTCATCCCGCCTCACAGAATAAAGCGGAGGGTTCAGTAGCACCTTATTCTCACATTTACAGCATGTTCAGTACTACCTTGGGGGTCCGTGCTTTTGTGTTTTTCTTCTTGTAAATCTGTGCCCCTTAGTTCAAATGACCTTCATGGAAAAAAAAATTGTGGGGTAGAAAATATGAACTAGATATCATTGCCATATAAAGCCTTAGACCCTTGTGCATCAAAATGCTTTTGCTTGTTCCATGGTCAGAATAAGACTGGGAGCTGGAAAGTGTGTTACACACCAGTAGCAGGACACTTGGTGTTGAGCTGGACACTGCTTTTTTTCCTCAGAAAAATGTGCATGTGTCATTACTTAGTTCCAGGGTCCAAAAGGACAATCATTATTATTTATAGTTTTCAGATTTCAGACACTTTGTTAATGTGAATCTTGACTAGGAAATAAAATAGCTTGCTAGAAACTTAGTGCCACTAAAATGACTGGACTTACTTCTTAAAGGAATGTCCATAACTACCAAAGTGAACATGAAAAAAGAGCTGCAGTTAAGCAGAAAGGCAGATGGAGAAGCCAGGCTTTCCAGTGAAATCTTGGCTTGGCTCACTTCTCATCTCACTTGCTCTTTCCTGCCTTAGCTTGAGACCTGCTCTGTCAGCCACCTCTTGAAAGCTGGATTCAGCCACCCAGCTGTGCCTAATTTCAGGCATCTCATGTGCAGTGATGCTCTGCCTGCAAAAGCTGAGTTGGTATGGACACTCCCCTGGGGAAAGCAGAGCAAAAGATGACTTTCTTCTTTCCCCTTTTCAAGCTTTAATGAGGTGGGATGGCTGGGAGAATCCAATAGCAAAATTATTCTCAGTTGAAATAAAAAGGAAATAGACATCTTTTTTTGAAAGGGTTCTTTAGGTTTTTCTGACAGGTGATTTAAAAGGTATATTTCAATACTTCAACATCTGCTAAACGTTATTTTCCAACCCAATTCTCTTACCCTGATATAGAGCAGGGACTAATAACAAAACACAGACTCTCCCTTTCCACTTCTGTATCCAGGGTCCATGCCAAAAGGGTGTAACATCTCATGTGCAGTTACCATATGCCACAGTTTAATCCTGATTCAATGTGACAGCAAGACCCTTTTCCTTCTGTCATCTTATTCTGCCTGCTGATGTCACTTTGTATCCCCAGTCCACCTTTCCTTTGCAGCAGTTGCCTGAGCTGCACAGGTACAGAGTATGCACATAGCCTTGCAGCTGGAGAAAAGTATATAATCTTTTCTGGCACAGGTCCTTTCTGCCCATGTCCATGACAGAAGAACATGATCTTGAATTCTGGAGACCATCCTCAGAGAATTTTTCAGTTAGTTTGTAATGGTTTTTTTTTATGGGTTTTTTTGGTTGTTTTTGCTGGTTTGTTTTTTTTTTAAATCATGTCCTGATACAATCTACTGGCCATCCAAACAGCTTGTCTGATATCATTGATTAGTGCCAAATTTGTGCTTGTTTCTGGCTGCAGAACTCAATACCAGACATTTGATAGCAAAAGTGTTTTCCAACAAGGGTTTCATTATAAAAAGTGTTGTCAGAAAATTCCTAGTTACTGATTCTTTTCTGACATGCAAACCATTAGGTCAGTTTAAGTGCAAGCCAATATTTGAGAGTACATCTTTATTTTTCCTTTTCCTTTTTTTTTCCTTTTCTTCCCTCAAAATTTACTTGACAAATTTACTTGACAAATTTTCATTTAAGATTTGCATTTACACATGCTTTTCATTAAATTATGACTTAAATGAAGAAAGTACAGTGTATATCTCTACAGCATGGAGGAAAAACCACAAGTATGCTAGTGAGTGCTTAACTGAATTTGTGCTGCATTTGTTCTGAAGGCTTTGTTAGGACACTAGCCAAGGCTTGTGACAGATCTCACTTTCTAGTATTACCAAATGGTTCCTGTAGCACCTTGGGTACATGAATTAAAGTTTCTGGATCTCAGTCTTTACCTACAAAATGAGAATTTCATATCTCATGTGTGAGATTAGGGAATACTGAGTTGTGAAGCTCCTTGGTCATATGGTAACAGTATCTGATTCTGTTTTAAATATGGACTATTCATACATTTTCTGAGTCTGGTGGACTAAAAGCATTGTAATGAGAGCTCTGCACTGAAATACAACATAGAGAAAATGCTGGTGACAACCTGGTGTTGTCACACTGTTAAATCATCTCTAGCTGGGGCTTATACAAACCCTACAGGCAGTGCTAAACCTGTTTGCATACCGGAACTGTCATTTTTAGACTCATCTCTGCTTTCTCCTTTTCCATTTCTTAGGTTGTACGTTCTCTCCCCTTCATCCCTACATCCCACCTGAATTTCTCTTTCACAGCATCTCACAGTGGTTTTGACCACCTGAGGGTATCCCACCCTCCACCACTGCCTTCCCAGTCCCACCTGTCCCTAGCTTTTGGTGCTGTATGTGATGCCTCACAAAGGGTAATGTATTTCCTACCTTTCAGCCTTGCAGACATAAGTGGTGGTTTACTGCTGCCCTCCTGCCAACTCCATATGCTTTCACAGATGCCTCATGCCCTTCTTTTGATCCTCTTTAACATCAGGGAACATAAACAAGTGTAGCCTTCTCCCTGTTCTGTGCTTGGAGAGCCGACCATGGGAGCATCTCCTGTTCATGCAGCACCATAAAAGAGCTGTTTATGCTTTTTATGACTTGGGTCTGATAGGAAATTTTATTTTCTTCTCTGTTCACCTCTCGTTATTTTCACATTTTCAGTTATCTAGGAAGGATCATTCTGTTAGGCTCGAGCTATACCAATCTCTGCTAAACAAGGGGAAACTTCACCAGTTTTTGGATGGCTGGACAAAGTCCAAATTTTTTAGTCTACTATAAATGTGTAAATGTACACATCATTTTGAGATTTACCATGTTTTTCTTGAATCAGGGTTGTAGATATTTATACTTAGGAGAGGAATTGTCTCCCTGTAGATCCTTCTTTTCAAGGGATAATTCTTCGTTGATTGGTTGTTGGTTTTTATTACTGGGAAAAAAATGTGAACAGAACTCAGTACAGCCCTTTGAGTAGAATTATTCTTATGGATATGAACCTGCTCAAAATGGAAATATTCCCAACAACAACAACAACAACTTTTAGTTTTTTTTATTTTCAGAAATGAAAGAGCAGCGAGTAATGAGTAATTTTCACAAAGTATTATCAGAGGTGTTTTGGTTTTGTCAAAACAGTGATTGCTGTTTATCCTCAGTAAGTCTTTGATATCCTCTGACCTTGAACACTTCCAGGAATGGGGCATCTACAACTTCTCTGGCCAAACTGTTCCAGTGCCTGACCATCCTCACAGTAAAGGATTCCTTCCTAATATCTAATCTAAACCTACTCTCTTTCTGTTTGAAGCCATTCCCGCTTGTCCTGTCACTCCATGTTCTTGTAAATACTACCTCTCCATCTTGTAGGCTCCCTTCAGGTACTGGAAAGCCACACTTAGGTCACCCCTAAGCTTTCTCTTTTCCAGGCTTAACAATCCCAATTCTCTCAGCCTTTCCTTGTAGGAGTGGTGCTCCATCCCTCTAATCATCTTGGTGGCTTCCTCTGCACTCCTTCCAACAGATCAATGTCCTTCCCATGCTGAGGACTCCAGAGCTGGACGCAGTTCTCCAGGTGGGGTCTCACCAGAACAGATTAGAGGGGCAGAATCTCCTCCCTTGAACTGCTGCCCACACTGCTTTGGATGCAGCCCAGGACATGGTTGGTTTCTGGGCTGTGAGTTCACATGGCTGGGTCATGTCCAGTGTCTCAACCCACTGGCATCCCCAGTCCTTCTCAGCAGGGCTGCTCCTGATCTGTTTATCCTCCAGTCTGGATTGATACTGGGAGTTGCCCTGGCCCATGTGCAGCATCTTGCACTTAGTCTTGTTAAATTGCATGAGATTCCCATGGACCCACTTCTTGAGCTTGTCCAGGTCCTTCTGGATGGTAGAGACATCATCAAATGCCTTCTTGCACTTAATTATGTAAGGGTAAATCTTACCTTGAATAGGGCTTTTTAAATACTTTAGTATTAGTTTTATGGCTACTATCAAATTTATTAAATGAAAAAAAATTTCTTTTTAATAACTTCGAGTAGTATCATACTAAAAATCCTACTACACTGTATAATCTTTGTAATGGAAAAAAATTAAAATAAATATAATTGGGATGTTGTTTGTTTTCTTGTTTTTTTTTTTTTTTAATTGTGTTGATTTATGTAACTGAATAAGCTGTTATTTTTTACCTTTCTTAAATTTATGGTCATTCTGATCATAAAATACTAGTTACTATGATGTGGATGAACTATGTTTTGCTATGAAAACAGAAGATTTTTGATTTCAAATTTTTCTTTTTTTATCCCAGTCGAAATCATTAAGTTCAGAGCTGTGATTTGCACCATAGAAAAATACTTTGATGTTTGGATAAATTTAATTAAAATACTCCCACTTTTTAGTTAATTTCAGTGACATTTATGTAGCTAAAATTATGCCTGTAATTGTGACTATCTTTAAATAGTGACTATCTTTAAATATCATTAAGTTTAGAGTGTGGAAATTACTTTTGTAGATATTGTACATCTTGTACTGTCTGAGATTAATTTGGTGGGGTTTTTTATCATTTTATTTTTTTTCCCTAGAAAATGAATTTGCTCAAGGAGATAAAAAAAAAAATTGAAATTTACATTGTACAGACAAGTGACCTGGGAAAATACTTGCTAAAGTGATAAACTCACTGTAGGAACTATGTAAATTTTGTACAGTATGATCATGTTTTGCTGTAAGTACAGTAATAAGGAAATGACTTGAGCAAACCAGCATCTATTCTGTTAGTGTCTTTCTACTGCATAAAATGCTGTTTGTGTCCTTTTAAAGTAGTCTTTAACTGCAACTGTGTCACAACCATTCACATTTAATGTGAAGGATAGATGAGCCATTCATTCCAGTATATTTACTACAAGGAAACTGGAAGACTGAGGGACAGAAACACTGACAGTCTTTTAAAGTTAATTTCTGAAAGCTCTGAACTGTAAATATAACATTGTACCTTTTTTTCTATTTTGTGTTTTAGCGTTATTTCCTGGAAGAACAATATTAGATAGTTTGCAATTTTTTTAAAATACCTTATACAATTACATTTTTCGGTATTTTTGGTTTTGAATGCATATTTAGATGTTGTTCTCATTTCAATATAAACCTTTTCCTAATGAGCTTATTCCTATAAAACATCAAGCTAGTGGTTTAAGAATAAAGTTTTCTCTACTGAAGACAGTTTTCTAACTTTGAACCTGCTGGCTAGATAAACATGTTCATTGTTGCCATGGTTATCTACAGGCATGTAACTAACTTTTCAACAAGATCCATAAAATCAAAGTGTCTGAAGGTATTGTGAGCTTTTACTGAGGGCATAGCAATGTCACTATCTTGTAGGAGAATTTAATGTTTGTTATTTACAAGAGCGGTGTATAATTATAACAAGATAAATTAGACTAGAACTTGAAAAATTACAGTTTTTGTAAAAAGATGTGTGACATTTATGTGTTGGAAAAATTCCACTTATTCATAGTGCAAAAATCCTTCAGTAACATTTCTATTCTCTTTAATTATCCAGAAATCTTTGTTTGGAACATTTTGTGTATACTCCCTTAAATCCTACTTTCTTTTCATATGTTTCAAAATAAATTATTATTTAAGAGAGAATCATCATGCAGTTGCATTTAAAAAGACTCATTTTAGTGCTTATGCACAGCAGTTGTTTGATAAGTATAAAATTTGAAGTGGAGAAATCAAATTCATATAAGTTATATGCTGTTCTTCCTGTGTTAAATAGTCTTTCATTTATGCCTTTCCTTTACATTTCTGGCAGACAAATACTTTGGTTTAGTTTCCCATAACTTTTGTATTGTGTACAAACAATTTTATTTTCAAAGACTAAAGCATGAAATTGGCAATAATATTCTGTTTCTATTTATTTTGTTCGGATTAGTTAGGGGTGAGCACCTTTAAGTTTTATGTCCTGGGATCACAGTGCTGAAGAAGAGAAGCAAACATATTCCAGATATTACTGAATGACAATCCTGTTTTCATGCCACTGTAGACTTGTCTCTACTGAGACTCTTCAAAATATATAGTACTGAAACATGCTTAAACATAGTGACTTAGGGTTCTGCCCATGAGAAAGTGGACTGAGAGAATTGTCAGGAGAATTTCTTATGTCCAGGGCCTATCTAATTTAGTCTGCGTTACTCCAGCTGCAAAAAATGAGATAGGTTTAAAAAGTATAAATACATAAAGATAACTCTAAGGGATGAGTCCAAAATCCAACTATTGAATGGGAGAAGTCATTCTAATTATAAATAAGGTCTGAGACTTTATCAATACTTATCAAGTTAAAGCAGGGAAAAAACCCAACCCAAGCAACAAGCAACTGAAACCTTTCTTATAGGACAGTTATTTAGACAGTCTGAATTTGGTTTTTCCTTTCAATTTATATTTTAATTTGCATTTTTTTACCATATTTCTTTCATAATAAAGTTTCCCAAACTGCACAGCTTCAGAGGAAAAAAAGATTAAAAGTTCTAAACAAACATGAAATTTCTTCCTCTACATGAATCAACAGGAAAGACTAAATGGTTGAGTCTTGTAACACATAGTGATCTTACCACTCTGATAAGGCAGAAATTTTGTCTCTCTGGACGTACTCTGAGGGAGTGTGGGCACCTCATATTATTCATGTGAGGCATTTTTGGTGTTATAATTATGTTCACAACAGTATCATAGAATGGTGTTATGTACCGGCTTTATATCTAGTTGCAGTCTGATAGTATCCATATCATTCAAATCCCAATGCCAGTCTTATACAATTTGAGCTCTAGACAAAATAATTTTGGTTGATCCTAGCTATTGTTGCAATTATCTTTCAACATGAGAAGGTAGAGGAAGAATTGTTTTCAGGGTTTTAATTCCAATAAAGTTTCATATGACTGTGTCTTTCCATTATTCTTTACGTCTTTAGGTTGGTTCATGGTGAAATGTGCATTGCCATCCCATTTTAATTGTCTTGCAGGCTGGCATGGTATCAGTGTGCAAATGCAATCTCCACTTTTTGTGACAACTCTCAGAGTTTTCATGCTGAATACCTTAAAAGAAGAAAGTGTGCAATTTAAATATAGGAATGTTTAGTAATACTGAGTTTTGGTAGTAGTGTATGTAGGCTGAAAGACATCAACACTTTTTTTCATGCAAAATATGTTTTTCCAGGTTCTGAAATTGTGGTAGAAAACCGACATACTGTATACAAGATAGCACAAAACCCAACAATGTCATCTGGTAAACACAGATAAAACATGCTGAAAACTATAGGTTAGAAATCATCCAAATGGCAATGTTTTCTTGTTGCTTGTCATTTTCATGCTGTTTTGGTGTGTTTCAGTGTAGGACAATGCCACAGAGGAATATTTGATTGTACCAAACAAATCAGAAATATGTGCAAATGAAGTTACCATCTTCTTAATCATTGTAACACTGTGACAGTATAATACATATAGTATGCGTGTGTATGGATATTAGTATAATCTTTATTTAAAGTCCAGAGCTATCTATCCTCTAAGATTGCAGCTTTTCATTTAAGAAAATTGATGTGTGGAAGTGCACATAATAACTTCCAAGCACTTCCATCATGACTAGAAATGGAACAAAGAAAAACTTGTGAATCTAATGAATCAGTCCAGATTTTGGTGGTAAACCTGTATTAGGATTAAAATGTTATTTTATTAAATACAAAAATAATTTCTCTTTTACATATATTTGATTTTTTTATTTTAGCTTGATTGTGTGTGGCTTTCTCTTTTTGTCTGTTCTATTAAATTTATTTTGGTCAGGTCCAAAAAAAGGGGCTCCATGATTAAAGCAGACAATCTTGATTTGGTTTAATTGATCAAGACAGAATTTTCATAAAGAATTAACTTTTTTCTGTTCCTTCTAATTTAGTTCTCTTTAGTCTGCATCAAGACATTTGTTCACACACAAATTAAAAAGTTGAAAGGACCTAATAACTGAAGACATGTAATATGCCAGCTTCATTCATCAGCTCTCTTGTTGCATCAGCTTGCCAGTCTTAAAATTCATGTTCTACAGGTCCTATTAAGTGAACTACAGTATTTTCATTATAAATTATCTGTAACAAAGTACAAATTATTTCTGCTCTTTTTTTTAAGCATAATTATCTTCAAAAACTTCTGGGTTTAATTTTATTTTTTTGTTCCTTAAACCTATATTTGATCCCTTATTTCCTTTTGCCAGAGAAACTGAGTGGCAAGTGTTGATCCCAATTGCTATAGAGATTGATTTGCTATGAATACCACAGGAACAGAGGAGTTCATCAGTTTTGTTTGTTATAATCTAGAGATTATAGCACACATGATAATCTCAGCCTTTCTAAGATTGTGAAAAACACTGAACTTGTCCATCAATTAGTCTAACGAAAGGGAACTTTCTCATTTAATTATATAACTGAAAAGATTGTCCAGTTTATCTCTGGCTTTGAATGTGCAATCATTTTTATTGGCCTTTTTCCAGGCCTTCTCAAAACACATAGAACTGTATTGTGAAATAGAAATTGGCAATATCAGTGCCTTGGTAGTAATTTCCATTAGTTCATTCAAGCAAATGTAAATCAATGTTATTATTTGCTGTACTTGGATATGTTTCATATCTGCAACTCATACTGAAAGAAAAGTATTCTTTTTATCTTACTATATCCATCAATTTATTACTCTCAGGTATTACGATTTCCATATCATTCTTAATATTGATTAAGTCTCCTGAAAGGATTTGCTTTATTTTAAAACACCAATATGAAGCTTTTGTTTCATTTTTCACTCTTCTTATTCATCCGGAGATGCATGTACTGATGTGTCTGTTTGAATGAATTTTTTAAGTAGAAAACAAGTGAGAATGATGAAGTACTAGTATGGAAAACGTGTAGCTTTGAAGGTGATTATAAGCAGAATAAAGCAATTGATGTCTCTCATCACTTTCATATTGCATGAGTACAGAAGTACATTATTCTTGCACATGGCATTTTTCTTCACATACAGTGGGAAATTTGTTGTTATGGAATAATAAAGTGTAACTCTACATTTAGGCAGAAGTCTAAATCCATCAGTTCTGACAGATAGAAATAGGTCTTTAGGATAAAGTGATTAGGAAATTTTGAACTGTTCTGGTTTCAGCCCAGAAGAGCAGGAGGTGGCAGGGCCAAGACATTGTGTTATTCGATACCACCTTATGTCATTGGTGGACATGGGGAAAAGGGACTTTGTCTCTCATTTGCGAGAAGAAGGGAATTCCTTCTCCAGTGGAGCAAGCACAGAATGTTGCTCCAAGGCAGCAATGGAGTGAGTGGGGTGATGTGCTGCTGGCTGGCGTTGCGTCACCTCGGTCAGGCTTGTTGATCATTTTGTGTGTAAATCAGCTCCTCTTTTGTAACTTTGTTATTAGTATTGTTGCTGTTACTGTTCATTTTTGTTTTCTCATTGTTGCTTGCAGTAAATTGTTCTTATCTCAACCTGTCACCTTTGCCTGTTTTGCTTCCAGCAG
Source organism: Neopelma chrysocephalum (assembly GCF_003984885.1). Lineage (NCBI taxonomy): Eukaryota > Metazoa > Chordata > Aves > Passeriformes > Pipridae > Neopelma > Neopelma chrysocephalum. The sequence continues at coordinate 7,216,291 of NW_020897737.1, forward strand.
GAGGGTGAGGGGAAGCGAGTGGCGGCCTGATATTTTTAGTGGGACTACTAAATTGGACAACAACATTCCTAAACCATGACATGAACATACATTTGAGTAATTTTAAAATAACTGGCTAATGTCCAAATGGTTCATAAAAATCCATTCATTCACTTGAGAACATAATGCTTTCTGAGAGAAGATTTAGCATTTGTTTCCACTTGATATGGATTGCAAATATAGTCAATAGTTTTGCATTATATTTAAAGAAAAAAATTGTATTAAGGTAGAGTTTTTTTAAAAATCATGTATCAATAGTTCCAATCCTACTTAAATCAAGCATTTAAAAAATATATATATAGGAATGAACAAGTCTTCAAAAATACTACCTAGTAAAATCTTTGCTTAATTCCTTATTCGTGTATAAATATTGGTTGCTGAAAAAAAATTAATATTTTTCAATAAAATAGCAAAGACTGAAGACCTTCCAATTGCTTTTAAGCTATTAAATGTCGTTTAGGTATTCTCAAAATATTCAGATGTTTTATAGTTATCAATCTAGAACTACAATACACATTCAAGTATTTGTCAATAGCAATTTCCCCAGTATTGAGGGGCAAAACTTCCTTCAATTTAAATTAAAATTAGTCTCACTATCTCTCAGATGCAGCGTCGCTGTCACAGCTGGTGTCTAGTTATTAACATGACAGGGTTTGAGATCCTGTTCTCCAGCCCACATCAGATGTTCCAATCATGGAACCTGGAATCCTTCTCATCCTCCCACTTTCTTTATGACCAATATGAATATAGGGCTGCACAGCTTCTCTATCTGCATCATTTAATGGATGGAACTGCTCATGAATTAATAGGGAGAACCATAAAGCACTTGTTAATAGAATTCTACTTGAAAATTTAGAAAATCTACTGTTTAGATTAAGTGGAAAAAAATCTAAAGTGTGTGAAGGAATGGAGATATGTTTAAATTCTACCCTGCAGTGATACCACCAGAAAGGAAAATTAAGATAACTTAAAAATAAATTTAGTGATTCTGAGACATTTGTTCATGCCCTAATTATAGTTGTGTATTTAATCCATGTTGCCATTACGAAGAGGAAGTAATGCAGCTGTCAACCTCATATGCTATATCTTATGATACTCTGTGTGATTGCATTACATATATATTTATATATATTTATAGCATTAGAGCTTCAAACATACATAGAATGTGTTGTTGTGTAAATGGAAACAGAGTCACTACTTTTGTCCCTAAGATCATAGACTTTGCAAAGGTACTTGAATAATTTTGTTGAGGAACAAATTTTTTTGTTTAACTGAAGTACTTGCAAAATTCAGGATTCAGATTATCTCAAGTTCTTAAAAAAATACTAACAAATCATATAAACCCATATTTTGTGTTCTCTGATTCCTGAAGGGAAAAAAAATTGCATTTTTTTTGTTTTTTCATTTCACTGAAGTTTACAAAAATCTTGATACTATGCTTGATTATTTTAATTTTCTGAGATAGCTTGCACCAGTATAATTTGTTTCTCATCTAAACCTGAATTAATAGCTTCTTGTCATTACAAAGAGAAGCTACAGCACTGTATCTGGATTCTTCCTTCTTCACTGATGATTAGTATACAAGTTAGCATGTGGACAGTTATTGATACTGCTATTGAAGCTGCATACTCATTATCTCACTGTTTCCATCAATACCTTAACAAAGGACCCTGGCTGGACACATCAGGTTGCTGTTTTCGGCACACACTGATTTTTCCAGTTTCAAACTGCAACACAGAAGGTAACCAAAATACCACTTTGTTTCTAGGTGTGGGATAACACACCTTTCTATTTTGCTTACTTTTAGGAGCTAATTTGTAGTGGATAACTACCTGTCTGGTGCTGTCAGTCCCAGAGTGTATGCCTGCATTAAGAAAATAAATGTAGTTTAAGCTTGATTCTTTTGGAAATGTACAGATGGAGATTTCCTTCAACTTCCAGCATCTGCGGAAACAGAGAACACAAGTTCTTGTGATTTCAGTCAGCCCATTGGAACAGAAAGTTCCCACTACATTTTCTCTTTCCACAGTTTAACAAACTGGTGCAGATCCACAAGATGAATGCCTTAATCTGTCAGCAGCAGGTGGATTTTAAGTTGTGAAATAATTTTGTTTGAAAACAAACCTTTCTTATACATTTTCGTACACTCCGTTTGTTCCCAGGACTTCACACACATTATTTCTCTAAAAGAGTTAATACTGGCTAAATAAATATTATACTGGTTAGAAATTAAGTACATCTTTACTGTGTAGGAGAGCTTCTCTGTCTCTCCCCATCTGACATTTTTCCTTTCATTTCCCCAGCTGTACTTCAATAGGATTTAGCAGGTTCTATGGGCTCAGGAGGAGACCTCTCAGCCTTTGATTCTCTCTCTCCACAGTTCTTTTCAGCCTCTCCTGTTCCTCTCTGTACTGAAGTAGGCTCTTTAAATTTCAAATAAAACAATTTTGAAACACCCCAGAAACCAATACCCTACCAAAAATACCTGTTGAGTGTGTAATATGACACCTCTTGGTAACAACTTCAGTAGCTGTAGAAGAGAAACACCAGTAAGTTATGTATTTTTTATCACATATTTCCATTCTGGTCGCATTCAGGTCTTGCAGCTACTTTAATCTGAATGGAAAGCTGTGATGAACTGTGAGCTGCACTTAAGTATCCTGATGGTATAATTGACTTCAGCGATGAAGCAGAGAAAGCAGGCAATACTAGCTTTGTTTAAGACCAGCACATCACAGTAAAGTTGATTACAGTTCAACATGGCTGTGGGATATTATTAATGGAGTGGCAATACAACTTGAAATGGATGGTGGTTTTGAGCATTCTTCAGAAAAGATTATCCAAAGATTATGTCCCGCAACACTTGCGGAAGGTTGTTTTATGGTAGAGAAGCTGGGGAACCTTGCAGCATAGTTTTATCTAGACAAACTAAAATTAAAAAAAATTTACTATGGAAATAAACTTATTATGTGGTAAACTTTTGCCATATTAGCACCATCAATTGCTAGCATAAAATTTTATTGTTTAGCTGTAGCAAGAGTAGAGAGCTGTGAACGTGACGTCCTTTGTTTATCACTTCCACTTTTGAAATTAGCCACTCTGTTCCCCTGAATTCCCTAGCAAGACTTCATCTGGTGACGATTTTAGAAACAGGCTACAGATTCAAAAAAGGCTAGAGAGAACTAATAACATTTATAAAATTCTATTACGTAGTTTTGTAGTTATGTAATTTTATGTAGTGATAACTTGTCATACTGCAGTGAATTTAGAAATTAAAATTAAAGTAGAGTTATGTTTGTTTTTTTATAAAAAGCAAAATAAAACTTAAGTCCATGGGGCAAAGTAACATATACATAAATGTATAGACACACAGTGATTACTTCCTGCTGAATTTCCAGTGTGCCATAACACTTTGGGGATTTTTCTGTTGCTATTATAACAATTGTTCTAGGCAGGATCATTCCTTTTCACATTGGCATAGAAATGAGAAATAAAAAAAGAAAAGTAAGATGGTACAAAATTCCGTGGGATCATCATAGACAAAGTTCAAAAAAATGTGTTACATTAGTTGAAAAAAATTGTGACTTGCACCTTCCCTGGTGTATCTCCTGTACTTCAGATATACTGTAGGTCTGAATACAGACTGTAACAGAGTCCAAGAATGATAAGGTCATACATAAAGTAAAATTGGATATCTAAACTCCACCTAAATTTTTAAGGTCTGTTTGAATCTTGAAAACTACAGCATGAATGAATATCCTTTACATGAGTCTCACAGAGAGCATTCAGTTGCAGGAGCCCTTCAAAAACAAAGAATTTTTCTGCCATCTCACTGTGTTTTGCTCTCTGTTTATTGTTCATCTTTAGTCTTTCCATCACTCACTGATGCAACTTAGGCAGCATTAGGTTTTGTGGTTATAACAACAGTCTCTTATGTTTCAAATTTATTGTTTCCCTTCTTTTAATTGATTCACAGTGAGTAAAATGGTAACATTGACAATGTAATCTTGTCCAGAACAGTATTAGTGAGACTTTTATTAATAAATTTTTCCACTGTAAAGTCAATATTTATGAAAATATTTGTCTTTAATAACTCAAGTGCTGTAATTCACTATATTTGCTTAAGCTATGCGGTCAAAACAACAAGCATCGTTCAGCAAGTTCCTGAATTAAAAAAAAATTATTAAATCAGATACAAATGGCAGATACAAATAATATTGCCATTATATCTGTCTCACAGGAAGACATTATTCCCTCTATTAGTAAAACTGCTGTGTAGGACTTCTATTACTTTTCTAACAATCTTGCAAAATTACATTTACTCAAGAATAGCTGCCACTGATTAACAACCAATGGGACACCAGTACTGCTGAAATACCTCCATTGTGCTGAACTTTACAAGTAGCTGTCCTGTGTCTCCTGACTCTATTAATTCACAGTTGGAATCAATTGCTCCAATCCAAGTAAAACAGGAAAAGCAGTACAAAATCTGTTTAGAGCTCTTTTCCATCAGAGCTAGAAATGCAATTCAGAAATTACTGTTTATTTTCTACAAAACTTCTACAAGATGAATACTGCATTCTAAAAATACTTGGTCTGATTTATTGAGAATTTGGCATGGGAGGCAGTTGCCTCTATGAGACATAAACTGACAATTTATGTAGGCTTTTAGCAAACACAGAATGACACAAACTCCTGTCACTGTAAGCTGTAAGAAACAAAGTATTAATTTCTCATAGGAGGTTTGAGATATATACTAGTTTTCAGAATTATTTTTACACAAAGAAGATCTGACAATGCTGCTGTATAAAATTTTTAACTTCTACCTCCAAATTATTAGTTGCAGTTTATATATCATTGTGCCAAATCATTCACAATGATATCTAAATGAAATGTCAACTAATTTTTGAACAACTAAGCAAATATTAGTGCAAAAAAAATCACTTTAATAAGTAAAATTATTTAATTAAATGTATTCCTAATGCACTATTTTTCAATAAAAACCACTGTATAAACAGCTGTTTAGTGACTGTAGCTGTAGTATACAATTTTTACTGGCCACTTGAAACTTAAAAAAACCCCTTAAAAGTGGGTTATTTGGTTAATTTCATGTGAGAACATACTATGCTTTAAAATAGATGTTCCATCACTACTACTTAATTAAGAAGAAATTGCATGGTAAAAATATAATTTTAGCCATTCTAAACTTTCAGAAAATACTTTTCTAAGGTGGGAGTGATTTGGTCACATAAGTAGGAAACAAAACCTGGCAAACATATTCTCATATTCTCTGTTAAAACTTCTTCACCTATAACTGAGTAGGTAATATTTATCATTAGATGCCCTTCTTCAGTAAAAATTTCAATCCTGCATTAAAACTTTATTGAAATGTAATGAATATTTCATTGAGATGTTGAAAGCCAGCATTTGAACTTTTCATAGTTTTTGTGACTGTCTATGTTTCCTACTTCTGGATGGAGCTTAAGTGTGCCTTCAAACTGATAAAAAAAAAGAAAAAAGATTTACAGTTTTACTTTTGTCTGTGAGGAGAATAATGAACTCTTCATATAGCAAGTGACCCTCTTTAAGGAAGATTTTATATCCAACTTTCCAAAGTCAGAGAGGATTGCTCAGCAGTTAGCTGTGTTTCAAAGTACATATCTGAGTCCTTTACAGTAAGTCCTTTGACACTGCAAATTCATTTCCTTGGCATCAGGATGGGAAAATCAGAAATTATGAAAGTACCCAGAAGGAACTGGAAGCAGTGTTGCTGCTAAGTGCTCATCCTGAGAGTTCAATCGCTGCCTAATGTAGCAGTGGTCCTCCAGCATGAAAAAGCTAACTTAGTACTTTTTTCTCTGTAGATCTGGTGAACAGTTTAAGGGATTATAATCAAGCTAGTTCCAACAGTAGAAAAACCCTGTGGTTTTCCTTCTGTTTGAGACCATTTGGTTTTACATAGTACTGGAAGGTCTAGTAGAAAGAAGGAAAAATCTCAGCTTAATCACCTCAACAGATGATACACTGAAAATCTGCTCCAGGGTATTCAGAACTAGTGGATGATATGCTAACAAAACCATGCAATCACCAATTATTTTGACTGTACTAGAAGAGTTCCTTAAAAATGGGTTGTAAAATAAAAAGTACAAATTACCATGGTTTGGACCATCACCATTTTTTCAATTTTTTAAGCTTTTCAAAGCAGGATGCTTCTTCCAAGCAGCAGGAAATGTGGATTAACAACCTTTATGAAAATCTAAGTATAGGATTGATGTTTCTAATATTAATAATGTCCATTCAAACTCTGATGGGCAATGCTCATGAGTAGAACTAGTTTCAAAATTGGGTGAAAATTGAAAAGTAATAAGCAAAAGTAAGTTTTGTCATTTACTCTGTCTAGAACTAAAATTAAAGAAAAAAATAAAAATAAATGTTATTTGATTTCATACTTATAATAACTTTTGAGGTAATTCAGTTGGGGGGGAAATTTGAGGCATCTATGTAGCCTGGTCTCTACACAGAAAGTTAGTCCCATGGTCACAGGGACTTTATTGACTACAACTGTTTGGTACAAGTGATGATAGCCAAAGAAGATCTTGTTTTCATAGAATCATAGAATCACCTGGGTTGGAAGGGACCTCTGAGATCATCAAATCCAACCCTTGATCCACTCCCGCCGTGGTTACCAGACCATGGCACTAAGTGCCACATCCAGTCTCATCTTAAAAACCTCCAGGGATGGAGAATCCACCACTTCCTGGGGCAGCCCATTCCAATGCCTGATTACCCTCTCTGTAAATTTCTTCCTAATATCTAACCTAAACTTCCCCTAGCAGAGCTTAAGACCATGGTCTTTTGTCTTACTGAGAGTTGCCTGGGAGAAGAGACCGATGCCCACCTGGCTCCAACCTCCTTTCAGGGAGTTGTAGAAAGTGATGAGGTCTCCCCTGAGCCTCCTCTTCTCCAGGCTGAACAACCCCAGTTCCCTCAGCCTCTCCTCACAGGACTTGTGCTCTAGTCCCTTCCCCAGCCTTGTTGCTCTTCTCTGGACCTGCTCCAGCCCCTCAATATCCCTCCTGAACTGAGGGACCCAGAACTGAACACAGCACTTGAGGTGTGGCCTCACCAGTACTGAGTACAGGGGATGTTTTTTTTGAGTTGGACAGAGGCTTGAATACTGATACATCTTTGGACATTGTGTCTAGACACACACAGCCCTGTACCTTGATCTGGATTAGGCAACTCTGGCAGCAGCATCCCAGTAAGTGTGAAACATCTAATTTTTCAAATGCTTCAGTTACAAGTGTCTTAGTTCAGATATAACAAATCATGTGGTCAAAGATGGTTTCACAGTTTCAGGAGTCTAATAGCAGTGATATTTTGTTAAGAGAAAAGATACCAGTGTGTAGACATTGATTGTATTGAGAATTATAGTGGAGAGTAAGTGAAAACTGCTTCTAGCAGGACGGCATTTAGAACCAGAATGCCCTCTTTTAACTGTTGTCTATAATCTCTTGTTAGACATGGTATGACTTATTGAATATATTAGTCTTCAAATAGGTCTATGTATCTTTGCTCTTAGGACAAGCATTACTACCCTGTACAATTTCAATTTCAAATATAGTAGTGATTTCAACCTTGTACAGGACACAGTAGAGAAGGATATCATTCCCCTTCAAATATCCCTGTTACAACAAATATCCTGGGAAAAGCATCATTAGGTTTGTTGTCAGAACAGAACTAGGTTCACTGGTTTTCAGAGGGACTTCAACTTTCTGTCGTTCTCCTACTGCAAATCAGAAAATTGACCCATTGGATAATTTTAAACAAAGAAAACATGTATACATGTGTATTTTAAGTGTTCTGTAATATAATAATATAACTATACTAGTAATTGGCTCTTTTATAGCACTTTAAAATACTTCAGAGTCATTAAGTAATTCGTGGAGTAGTTACAAAGAGCAACACTACATGAACAGATTGAGAGTGTGTTGAGCCACTCAGGGATGTTTTGCTTTTTGGCACAAGATAAGCATGTGTTGACTTAAGAACATATACTCTGATGAATTCCACTTCTTTTAAAATACAACTTTTAGTATTTTATTGGGGCCCAGCCATTTCTGAAAATAAGTTACCTTTTGTTTGTCTGTGTATTTGTAACATCTCCCCAAATTAAAACAAGCTCTTTGTTAACGCTCATTTTTTCTGTGTCTGCCTTTCTGAGTTACCCTGTATGTGGACCTATAATTTGAATGACCTGCGAAAGAAAGAATCTTAAGGGCCCAGTTTCATTTCTGTTTCGCAGAGGTGTTGAGAAGAAGGCACCTTACCAACTTTGGGCTTTGCACTGACAGTTCTGTCAGACTATAGCTGATTTAAGCAGCTGATTCAGGTGTTCCTACACCTAAAAATAGACCCTAAGCACTGACATCATGATTGAGTGTCCATACTAAGCACTGAACCTTCTTGCACAGTCAGGTGCATGCAAGACAAATGGATGGACAACTTTAGAAAATAAAGTGTCTTTGTGTCTTATCCAATATGAATACAGCCCCTGGAAAACTGTGTTCTGAGGTGGACCAAGATTTCATTGGCAACCATGATTTGGTATCTGGGAGATTTTTACTTGGGGGTCATGAGGCCAAGAAATCCTCAATGTCTACCTTGGAGGGAAACCTCTGTGGGTTTCTAACAGAAAACGGTAGATGGTCATATTTTTAAATGTTCCTCATTTCCACTTGCATATACGATAGTTAATTAATATACAAAAAGGCTATTTATATTAGACTCCTAATGTCGCACAGTGATAGTTTTTTATAAGGAAAATACAGGAAATCTCTAGACATAATTACCACACATGATGGTGTTATTTCAACTAATTACTCCTTAAATGACTTTTAATTTTTTTAATACTTCAGCGTTTCATTGAACTTTTTACCGTATCATTTTAGGGCATGAACATTCAACTGTTTATCTTAAAAGTCATCAAAACCATGTCATTGAAACAGCTCTTATTTTTAACCTGTATGGAGAACTTGAAGTACAGGAACAAAACCATTAATTAAATGGTTTTTCCCTTTATCAACACTTCTATCACTGTTGACTTTGGAAAACAGAAAGTGAAGTATCTGTATCCATCCGTATGCTGCAAGTCATCGTGTGTATAGAAATTATCACTTTGGTGCTTTTCACGGAGTTCGGATATCGCTCTGATTTAAGAGAAATCTAAAATATTGGTTGTTTATTGCATGTTATTCTAAGCCCCCACTTTCGCATCATGGCTGTGGAAATATTTGAAGAACATTTCCCCCTCACTTCCCATTAGACTGGAACAAGGAGAAGGGGAACAAGGAAGAACTGAAAATATGAGGAATAATTTTTTTTATCCTATTCAAGTATTTAGAACATCAGTTGGTCATTCAAGGGAAATTCCATAAGCTTTTCAATTTATCTTGTTTACCCATGCATAACAATGCATTCTATGCGTATTTGATAAGAAAAGCTATAACCACGGCATGACAATGAAATTCTTATTGAATCTATTCGTTTGGGTTTTAATATAAATTATTATACCTTGAAGCTTACAACATTGCAATATAACCCTGAATCTGTCACATTTAAGAAGATATACTTGTAAGTATAGATAATTTTGCATAGGATACAAATATAATGCATAAAATGCATTCCAGATACTTTGCAGTGGATATATTATTGCAGATGTAAGCATGATAGATAACAAATGGAAGGTTGGTTTTAGCTAAAATATTCAGGTTTATAAATAATACATATTCCTTTGCTGATTTTATAAAAAGGTTAGCTTTGTGAATTCCAGAATATATTTTAGAACAACGCATGGAGGAGAAAAGAATTTTTGAAAATATACCTGTGGCTTACACATTCTCTGAAGTTAAATAGAGGTTGGAACTAGTCTATTCGTTTATTTATCATAGCTGAGAGTATGAAATTGCTTCCATAGGAAATGTTAAATAATTAATTTTATTATTTATAGAGCTAGCCAACTTTACATCAAACTATTAAAATTATCTTCTTCACAACTGGAGTCACATTAAGCTGCAAAGTAATGGGAATCCAAGTGTTTGCAGCAAAGACATACATCTTCATCCCATTTGGTTTGATACTGAATGCCTAAATAACATTTGATAACATAAAAAAACCAATAACTTCCTGATATAATTGCTAACAAACAGAACAACCTTTTAAGTTAAATATCATGTATAATGTATTAACTACTTGTGACCAAGGGTAGGTTGTGGCTTTGAGTTAATTATAAATATATTCCTATTGGACTGAAAGAATATTTTTTCTAATTTTATTGCAAAATATAAACTTCTTACAAAGAAAAATTTACCTAGCTACCTACTTAAGAAATAAATATATGGATATAATTAATTTTTGAAGACACTTTCATGTTTTATTATATTTATAAAAATATATACATATATGAACAAATTGTCTGCTTAGAGCTGATTGACTTTTTGAAACAAAAATGGAAGTATAAAGTTGTTATTTTGAAATTCTCATATGAAAACTCTTATAAGCTCTCTGAAGCTTTTTGGTTACCATGGCAATGATTATCAGTCTGCCTTTAATATAGGACATAATAATGTTACAATTGTGGAAATTCAATCTCCATGGTAAACTTGATAAAAACATAATGCTCTTCTTCTAGATACTCTGAATCACTCCAGAGAGCTGTATTAAAGACAGATTTCACTAACAAATATATTTATAATAATTTATAATCTGTAGCAAAGATCAAAGGTTGCTTACAACTAATTAGTCGATTATATGAATGTGATCTCTGTGGCAGCAAATTTGAAAGCAGCAAGGAAATTATAATCAAGACATTTGCTATTGTCTCCATTCCAACCTGTTGATGAATGAATGACAGTATAATGCTCCCCAGCTTTTTGATGAGGACATAATGATCTGAAGAATGTCTCATCAAGTTAAAACTACTCAATCTCATCTGTTTAACCTTTTAAAAGTTTAACAGAGTATGACTGTGAACAGAAGTCGGTCTTCTACCTAAGACAGGAACTGACAATTCAGCCTGGTCAACAGGACACTTCAGGTCTGTGTGGCCAGCATCTTCAGGTAGAGCTTCTGAAAGCTGGGAAGGTGTCTGACCTTCTCACAGTCGCATGTGCAGACAGCAGACCCTGGGCAGAGAGGGCTGTGGGACTCAGCTCAGATACCATGTCTACAGCTCCTGCAGCTTCTGCCCCCAGACATCTATTGAACCGTGAACAGTTCTGAATATTGTGATGCTATAAAACTTGGAACAAACTCCTTTAGCCCAGAAGATATTTAATTCCTGTTTATACAGGGTGACTGGGGTCAAACCCTGTAAGAGATTGCTGCTCTAGAGGCTTACTCTCCTGGCCCTGGGGGAAGCACGGTACACCCTAGCCTAAGAGTTTCTAGTTCTCAGTTGCAAATAACTCCCCAGATTTAAATGTCTAAATTGTTCCTGTCAGGTTTATTAACCGCTGGCATTCTAATAACAATTAGCTGTGGTTTAGGCAGTAGAGAAGAAAACTGTTCCATTGGCCTGCCATTAGTTTAGCTGCAACTGGAGACATCAGAGGCATTTGGCAACTGAGATGCCATTTCAGGATTATACCACAGAGGTACAGTGTGCTTTCAGCCAAGTCTGTCTTCAATGAAATAGTAGAATGCTTAATATTTGAATGACCTTTTTCAGATTCCCAGTTAAATTCATTGTGATGAATCAGAACACATAATAATTTCAGCATTTATGATTTCAGGCTGTTAGAGGTCGGACTCCTTTTGTTGCTCTGTTTACTTCTGATTCATATCATACATTATTTCAGAATTACAAGAAAGAGAAAAATCTTTCTCTTCTTCAAAAAGAACTCTTACATTTTAGGAGCATGTTTATTTCAAGGGCTGGTGATGCATAGAGGAATTTGTAAAGAAACATGCTGAAGCAGCCTTGTGCTAGGTAACCCAACCTTAATTCTATAATCTTCTTTGGAAAGAAAAATCATATTTTAAAAATTGGCTTTGTGTCTTTCACAAGGTCAAAATTTTGAAGTATTCCTTGCCTGGGACTGAATCCAGGCACTTCCAGTGCTCAAAAATATCTCTGATCCTCAGTTGTTCAGAAAATGGGTTGGCTACCTTTGCAAATGCTTTTTTGAACATACATACATACGCATATATATACATATATGTATGTTCATATATCCTGTGCAGTGGAAAAATCTTCATAATTTCCTGCTAACCCTTGTGACAGACAGTTCCTATGCCAGTAGTGACTGAATTTCAAAATCAGTGGTTGGCGATAGAAAACCATGTTAGTTTTGGAACTCGTATTTAAGCATCTTTCAGAATCTGCCAGTGATCCATTTGTGATAATCCTTCCCTAAAATGTCTTATTTAGAAGCTGGTGAGTCTACCTAGCATATTTTGGGTTTGAAATATGTTTGTCTGGTTTTTAGTTATCTTGTCGTAGAAGAAATACTGAAAAAACTCCCCAAAACATTCTCTGCACATCAGGTAAGGGTGGTTGTCTACCTTAATGATTCACAAGTCCTTTCCATTGTATAGCCACATGGTTATTACTAAGCAGATGAAAGCATCCATGGCTAATTGTCTACATCTGCCATGTGCCCCAAGAACATGTTTGTGTATGTACTGGTGATATTTTCCATCACTATCATTACTGTGAATGTCATTGTGAATATGAAACTTGGATATTATGTGGAACAGGAAGAGCATTAGGATGTTGATCTCCTTTGTTTGATGCCTAAAAGAAAACTCAGGGAGAAAAAACTCTGAGACAAATTAGTGTGGAGGTAAGGTATAAAAAGGATTTAACAGTGCCTCTAAGGCAAGAAGTTACAAGACACACACTTGCCTTCTCTGTCTTAGGTGTTATATATACTGTTTAGAATACTGTTCGTCCAGTCCCAGGTTTTTTCCACCCCCTGGCTTTTGCCCCGATCCACCCCTGATCTACCCCTTGCCAATTGGGGCTGGGGTCTTTTTGAGACCACCTGCTTCATCACTTCATCTTCCTCGGAGCGCAAAGGGCACACGGTTACCCAGTTCTTGACTGTACCCTGCGGTTCAGACTATGGATTAGATGTTCTCAAATAGAAGAGACCTACCTTGGCGAGAGACTAAACATTCTAACAGAATTTAGGAAAATTGATATGGGGAATTGGGGTGAGAGGCTTGGGAAATGTGTGTCTACTGTACTAAGAGTAAGAGAATAAATGTTGCTGCTTCTAAAACCTAAATTTTCTACATAACTACTTATAAAACTTATAAAACTTATAAAAATAAAAAATCAAAAAGACTAAGGCATCAGTTTGTTGTTCTGTTGCTTACTTGCTTTGACTTACTTTTACATTTACATTTGGCATTTCTATCCATAGTACCTATGAAATGAAGTTCAGTTTTAATACTGATAAGCAGCACTCTGATAAGCTTTAGCATTTCATTGGTAGAAACAGCATTATTAGTCCAAAAGTGTTTTGTTTTTTTTTTTTTACCCAAGAAGAAAAGACAAAAGTCATGAGTGGCAGTTTTGTCTGACTTCTCTGAGCAACAGAAGAAAGGCAACTTCGTGTTCAAGATCATAACCTATTTAGAAGTAGAGTTTAATCTAATAATATTTGCTGTACATAAAATTTGTTTGGAGAGGATTTCTTTGTGCTTAGATTAATTACCTCATGAAGATGGGGAAACCACATCTTCCATTACTGTTTAACTTGAATTAGTAAACAAACATGCAAGCTTAAGGTGCATTCTTGTGAATACTGAGTTCAATAAAGTAAAAATGACTAAGAAAAAGTTCCAAATATAGAAACACTGCAACTTACTTGAACTCAAATAAGTAAAGTTTTGATCAGCTCCACTTGCAGCAATTCCAGGTTAGACCAGATGTTTGGATATGACATAAAGATTTCAAATAAATAACTTACTTGCTGCAGCTTTATTCTGATGTTCCTGTATTGCTCACAAACTTGCTCTTGCTTACACAGCCCTATAATACTTGCTATACATATTTATGAATAAGAAGTGCATTGACACTAATAACTGTTTGTCCTGGGTGTCTAAGCAAGATAAATAATTTCAAAATACAAAGAAGGTTTTGTAAGTCATGCATGAACTGAGTCTATTTCTTTTAGAGAAAACAGATGTTATAGATTCTTACGCAGAAGAATATATCTTGTGGTAAAAGATATTTTTTGTGGAGGTAATAAAACATTCAGATGTCATTCTCAATTATTTTTATAAGAAGATTGAATACTTTTCCTGATTATATTTTTATTTGCAGGAAAGTACAGAGGGGAGTAGAAGGCTATTATTTGTTACAATGTGCCTGCCTGTGAATCAATAAATAGTTCAATCATAAAGAAAATTAACTAAACATTTATATTAGTTCAATGGCAACTTGGTTGTATTGGAGAAAACATAAATGTAATCAAAATCCCTAGATTGATTTGGCTGCTAAAAAAACCTGTTCCTTTCTGTGAAAATTCCTAGGGGACATATATAGGCAATAGCTGTGAAACTTTAAAATACTGCAGTTTTTATATATTTTGCTGTTTGTTATGACACATAAGATAAAGAATATTAAATGTTGGATAGATTTAGGTTTTAAGCTACAGAAGTGTTTCAGATAGTAATGAATTGTTTTTCCAGAGGAAAATGAAGTGTTTTCATCAAAACAGAAATTTGAAAGGATACAGGATTTCATAGGAAGGCAGGTGGTATTCAATATACTTGTCAAATGTCTGGAAAGAAAGATGAAGTGGGAGGTGAAACAATGTCCTTAATAACACAGGTCACCATGAGTATAATAGGTCATTCAAGATAAAAGACTTATAATTCAGTAAGTTGTAGTTTTTTTATTTGATCTGTAAATTTTCTACTTGTGTTCTCTTTCTTCTCTTCTGCTTATTTGTACAGTTAAGATACTTTGTCATTACAAATACCTGGTTTAAGGACAGCTCTTTGTCTTATCTTTCACCTCAACTTGCAGTCAACGAGAGAGAAACCACACTTTTTCAGTAAACACCTATATCACAGCACTTTATGCTAGCAACTTGTAATGACATCTTTAGATTATGCATATTATTTGGCTTTTTATTCATAAATCAAAAGGGAAAAAAAGCCCAAGAAATGTAACCATCTCTTAAGAATTTTGCATGTTTACTACAGTGTTGGCAAAACTGATAAATGATCATTCTTCAGTAGGGATGCTTTATCAATTTGATAATGTTTTTTCATTCTATCTTTTTTTTCCTCCACAAATAGATTTTGTGTATTTAATAGGTTTGATAGTTTTATTGTGGTTAATTCATGATATGAAACAGGAACTTCATGCATTTTCATTTTCTGCTTGTTCTTCAAACAGGAGCCAACTTAGTTTTCATTGTCATTCCAATTTACTTCTTGATGCACAGGATGCTTAAAAAATACTCATTTTCCCAATAATCTGCTTTAAGATTTCTCTCAGTTTCTATATTATTCCTTTTCCTCTCTCCCCAAATAATGCTTGACAACTTGCTGGCAGCAAATGTTAAACTGACTAATTATGTTACATCCTCTCCAAATGTAATGTGGTAAAATGCAGGCAAGAAAACTCATTTCTGTCAGAGTCCTGGCTTCAGGAACCAGGTCACTAATACACAGTGGCCGGATGGAGAAAGAGCCCTGGTCCTTGATTGATGTAATGTGAACTGCACCAAAAACATCCTCCCCAGCCTTCAGCTGAAGGCAAAGACTCTATATGTGTGTAGCCTCCAGCAAAATGCAAGTGAATTAATCAGGAGACAGTGGAAAGAAACTTGAGGATTAATGTGATTTTGAAAGGGTCATTAGAAAAGTTTCCAGCAATTCACATAGCATTAAGGAATTATCATGGTCAGAGCATTACTGTTTCATAAAACTGGAATACTTTATTCAGCAATATGTTTATAGGTAAATGTATAAACTGCTTGAGTAAAAAAATAAAAATCAGTTTTAAAGTTTAATATGCAACTTCTATCAAGATAATATATTCTAAATTTTCACTGTTAAAATATTCAGAAGCATGTGGAATTAGTTCTGAAGTTAAATTACCAAATCATGGTTGTTAAGAATATGCTTTCCCTTTTAGAGTTTGTGCAGTGACAAGACTATTTCAGGCAAATGCAAGACATCATATTGTGACCTTTTACCAAACAGGCACTTCTCATAATCGTAATTGCCTTGGGTTACTGAATGCTACTATTACTCATTTTCACAATAATTGTACCCATATTTGAAAAGATGTGTCATATATCTTGAATGCCCAATTTACAATAGTCTGGTATGATTACAGCTAATTAAATCAGATGGGAAAACTGTACTTAATCATGTTAATTGCTTGAATGAAAAGATTCAGAAATTTGTGGATAAGACCTATAAAATATTTCCCATATACTCACTGTGAGCCCAGACTGTGAGGTTTTTGGTTTTTTTCTTCAAGTTTTGTACGCAGTATTGTTCACAGTTTTGGGAAGTGGGGATCTTTTGCTGATTTTTCTTCATTAAAATACAATTAAGAATTTCTTTTTCATTTCTTATTCAAGGTTTTTTTTCAAAATATCTGAGTCAAGGATGCCTACCAGAAAAAAAAAAATCCATCTATCCTCTCAGCTTTTGCCCCTGCATTACAGTTAGCAAAAGAGTTTTGAGTGTGCAACTATATCTTTGAAATTTTATTTCCCTTTTTGTTCTGTTCTGGGGCCTTAGACATCCACTCCTCATGAAACAACCAACTTACTTCAGAGGAGCTCCAAGCCGATGAGTTAGTTTGCTCAGTGGACCTGTTACTTACAGATAAAACAGAAGAACAGGTTACTGGGTTTGTACCAGTTGACACATTGTGAGACTGAGCTCAGATTGGACCAACTGGCCCAGAGGCAGAGCTTGCTCTCTGCAAACCAGTAGTGAAGTTGAAAGCACGGCTTATGATTTCAGTGCAAGTCCTCTATTTCCATCTAAAGAGCTGTGGGTCCTGCATAAAGATCCACTTTGAAAACCTGTAGAAATTATTTCTGCTGAGGAGTTCAATGGTTGAATGTAAAATATGGGCATACTGAGCAGCAGGAAAATCTTTAGGAAAAATGAAGATATTTAAGAAGTTACCTTAAGTCAGAGTAGGTTAATACTTCTATAAGCACATATTTCTTAGCAGATGGAAGAACAATGGGGGTTTTGCATGTTTTAATTTTCACTTCTCAAAAACAGCAATTCTTTCTGCCTATAGACAGAAGCTATCAGACAGTCTATTTTATTTCCTTGAATGTCCTACTTTTGTTAGAGGTCAGTGTTATTTGTCTACTAACTGTTCAAAATTTTAGTCATTCTAGCATTACAGAAATGTGGCATTGTAGCTGTTAACACTATCTGACCATCAACAGTTTATCAAGAGTTTATCAACAGACCATCAACAGTATCTGCAGATCTGCAGACCTGTAGAGACAACAGCTCATACAGAAAAGTACAAAAGCTTATTAATGAGGTAAAATCATTTTACTAAGTCCATCTTAAGGTGCATTTGCAATAATAAAAATGCTAACATGCATGTAAATGATCTCACAATATCTGATTGTTCTTAACTTCAAAGTAACTTTTTCTGATGTTGATTCATAAAATGAAGGAAGTCTATTGTATGAAATAATTCTTGGGATTAAAAACATATTTCAAATGTTCCTAAGTCTGCTGCCAATGCTCAGCTATTAATAGCTTGGCTACCACTTGCAGGCAGCTTTTAGTAAGTCTGTTTTTTCAAATAATGACAACACTTGGCAAAGAAATTGGCCCTTATTTTCTTGTAAAAAGTTTAACAGTCAGCAACCTGTTTCAGAAAAGTTTGAAAGTCTAATTGTCATGTAAGTTTATATGGCAGAACTCCAGCATGAGGAGGTCCCTCTCTCGTGGGCAAAGCAAAAGTGGATGGGAACAACATTCTTCACTCAAAACATCGTTACTATAGAAAATACAGCAAGATGCTTAGGAAGATTAAAATTCATTAATATAACAAAAATTATTTCTTTAAGGTTCTTTGAACATGAGTTGATTATTTTGTCCTGCTTTGAGCAGGGATTTCAGGCTAGATAACCTCCAGGTTGAGGTCCTTTCCAGCCTCAACCAACCTGTGATTCTGATATTTCACACAATAAGTACACTCTTAGAACTCTCTTTGAAATATGCACATGTTGATAAGGTATTCTGATTAATGTATGAATAAGACACCAGATATTTCCAAAATTTTTCAGTGATACTTTCTATTCAAAAAGATTAATTGCAGCCTGCTTTTAATATCTTTACAATATTTCTTTTTTCAATATGTTTTTTTAAAATCTGTCCAAATTTATACTTGACAATTTTCTGTCATGATTTTCTATACACTCATACTTTCTTTTCCTTGCACTGCATTGTTTTGTTCTCTGATGTATATGGTTTGTTTTAGTTTGAAGCATGTAACAAAGGTAAATCTTCTACTTTCTCACCTTTCCCTCTAAAAAACAAGAAGGTAGGAGCAAAAAAGATGTGCACATGTCAAGGAACATGCATTCACTTTGAATCCTTTTGCCTTCCACATATGCTTCCTAGCATGAAGTTTTCCCTAGGAAAATGACTCTGGCGTGGCTCCAGGGTCCTTCCACACCAAAAATTCTTTCAATTTCTTTCTTGTGATTTCTGATAGCTTGGATCCACCTTGTACTTTAAAGCCAATTGTACTCTGAGAATGAAAATACATTATAATGTATGTGACTTCACGTAATTTTTAGTCTTTGTTTCTGATTTTTCTGTTGCTGTTGTAAGTGAAATATATTCATTTCAAATTTATCAGATGTGAGTCTGGCTGAACAATAATTTAACTTGTAGCATATTGATGAATATTTTTGAAATATGCATGAAGGATAAATATATACATATGGAATAAGTTTGGGACACCATCAATTCTTGATAAATTCACTTCTGTCAAAATAAGTAGAAAAGTAATGATAGGGGAAAAAGCTTCAAGTGCTGCAAGAACTTGAAGAATTGCACTTATACATCAAGCAGTTAACTTCACTAGAAACGTGTGATGTTACCGTGTTTTCCTCCACTCTTATGCAAAGTGATTTTGGAATTAATTTACTTTCCTTTCTCATTCTTTTTCTCCCTGAAGATATATGATACATAGTCCTAACACGGAAAGTACCCTTAAGTTTCCTTTTTCTAGAGTGCTTTTTCATTCTCTATTGAACCTTCATTGTAGTGGATTCTACATTGGCAATTTGTGATTAGTTCACTCAATGACTAATTTAAGTTAGTGCAGTAGAGCCTATTAAGCTTGCCACAGTTCCCTGTTACATCACCTTTTATTGTGTGTTCCCTGGTGCTCAGCCCTAAACAACTATAATGAGACTTTAACTGAATTTTTATTGTATAAATAGGAAAGCTGAACAGAGGGAAAGAAAACAGAGAGGAACCCCATAAACATGGCATTTCTCAAACTACTAAAAAAAAATGTAATTTTTAGTTTATTTGGAAAATAGTGTCATTATTTTTTTTTTTTGGCACTGATCTGCACTTCAGTGTTTTTTCCCAAGGTTATATGTTATGAATCAGGCATGAGGAGGGCCTGTGGTAGCTTTTGAAGTCCAAGTGAAACCCATTTGTGATAGTAAAAAACTCTACCATCTTACCTGTATTGTGTAGGGTACAATACAGGAGACATCTGCCATGTGTGCCACCATCAAGTGTTATAGGTAAATTAAACCTCTGTGGGAGGCAATAATTTCTGGATTCTCTGTGGGAGAAGTTATATGGAAGAAAACAACAGATATTGTAACTATACATACCTGAGATATAACTCAGTCGGAAAGAAAATGTTAGAACTGTATTTTGACTCTTTTTACATGACACAAGTTTGCTTAATTTTCCTAAATGCCAGATATCTGTGGGGTGTAGTGGCAGTGTGATTTTCAGAGACTTTGAAAATCCATCTTGGTGTCTGTCTGCATATTTTAGTAATCAAAATATAGATCTTTAAAATACTTGTTTCTTATGCCTCAAACCTTGTGGAAGATACTAATAAAATTGCTATGTAAAACAGCCATATAAAATATAGAACATCCATAAACCCACACTTGCATTAGTGAATACCTGTTGCTATTTAAAGTATAAGAGAAAGGGGGTAGTCTAGTCTTTTTTGTTTTATTGGCTGTACTGCTTCTTTCTCTTGGAATATGGGTCCTCTCCGGAACGACACAGAATACCTGGTTACCTGGGATATGGAAAAAGCTCATGTACTCCACCACTTTTTTAACTTGGTCTTCACCATTCTCCAGCCACACTGCCTAAGTCACAGAAGACAAGTGCAGGGACTGGGAGAATAAAGAACCACCCGCTGCACGAAAAGATCATGTTAGAGAATATCTCAGGAACCTGAAAGTGCATAAGTCCATGGGACCTGATGAGGATATGCATCCTTGTGTCCTGAGGGAACTGACAGATGAAGTGGCTAAGCCACTATCCATCATATTTGAGAAGTCTTGGCAGTCCAATGAAGTTCCCATTGATAGGAAAAGGGGAGATATAACTCCTTTTTTAAAAAGCTAAAAAAAGGAAGACCCAGGGAACTACCAGCCAGTCAGTCTCACCTTAGTCTCACCTCAGTGCTTGGCAAGAGCATGGAGCAGATTCTCCTGGAAACTCTGCTAAGGCATATGGAAGATAAAAAGGTGATTGGTGACAGTCAACATAGGTTCACTAGAGGCAAATTGTGCCTGAAAAATATGGTGGCCTTTTATTGATGGAGTTATGGCATTGGTGGATAAAGGAAGAGTGACTAACATCATCTACCTGGACTTGTGCAAAGCATTTGATACCATCCTGCATGACATCCTTTCCTCTAAACTGGAGAAACATGGAGATTTGATGGATGGATCGTTCAGTGGATAAAAATTGGCTGTATGTCTGCACTCAGTGAATTGCAGTCAACAGCTTGATGTCCAAGTGGAGACCAGTGATGAATGGTGTTCCTCAGGGGTAGGTATTATGATCAGCACTGTTTAAAATCTCTGTCAGCGACACAGACAGTGGGATGGAGTGCACCCTCAGCAAGTGGGTGATGCTGATGACACCAGGCTGTGTTGTGTGGTCAGCATGCTGGGCCTGTGTGAAATTCATGAAGTTCAGCAAGGTCAAGTGTAAAGTCCTGCACCTGGATTAGGGCAATCCCAAGATCAAGGACAGGCTGGGCAGAGAATGGATTGAGAGCAGCCCTGCCGAGAAGGACTTGGGGATTTTGGTTGGCAAGAAGCTCAATATGACCCAGCAATATGTGCTCACAGCCCAGAAGCCAACCGTGTCCTGGGTTGCATCAAAAGAGGCATGACCAGCAGGTCGAGGGACATAGTTCTCCCCTTCTTCTCCATTCATGAAACCTCACCTGCAGTGCTGCATCCAACTCTGGGATCGTCAGCACAGGAAGGACATGAACCTCTTGGAGTGAGTCCAGAGGAAGCCACCAAGATAATTAAAGGAATGGAGCACCTCTCCTATGAGGAAAGGCTGAGAGAGCTGGAGTTGTTCATCCTGGAGAAGAGAAGATTCCAAGGAGATCTTATAGCAGCCTTACAGTACCTGAAGGGGTGCTAGATGGAGATGGACTTTTACAGGGTTATGAAGTGATAGGATAAGGGGAAATGGTTTTAACCTGAAAGAGGGAAGGTTTATATCAGACATAACGAAGAAATTCTTCACTGTGAGGGTGGTGAGACACTGGAACAGGTTGCACAGAGAAGCTCATTCCTGGAGGTGTTCAAGGCCAGGTTAAATAGAGCTCTGAGCAATCTGGTCTAGTGAAAGGTGTCCCTGCCTGTGTTGAAGGGGTGTTGGAACTAGGTGATCCTTAAAGTTTCTTCCAACTCAATGTGATTCTTTGAATGTAATGTAGAAGCAGAAGGTATCACCTGTTGTTCATTTGACTCAGAAAACCTTTTTCTCTCTCTCTGATATAGCAGCTTCCTGTACTGCCTGTGGAGGCATTGTGTCCCAATGTTTACTGCCTAAATATTAATTGTAACATAGGGTCTATTTTTATTACTGAGAATTTAAGAGTATGAAACAGAGATATGAGTCTTTTGGGCAGACTATTCCTGGTCTGTGCACTACATAGCAAAGATATGGCTATTACTGTTGGACAACAATTTCTATTTGCCTTCTTTCTCTGCTTAAAAGTCCTGGAGCCATGTAATGTAATAACTACTACACTCAGCTGTTTGTGGAATGAAAATTTATTCCTTGCTATCAAAATGGAACACAAGGATGAAATATTTCCAAGGGACATTCTCCCAATCAGTGTAAGAATGAGTATTTTCTCATGAAAAAAAATTTTTTCCTATTCTTGCTATGATTTGTATTTGTCATCTGTAAAAATTTCTACATTTATGATTTGATCTTTTTCTTTCTTTATTACTCAGTAAAAACAACTTCATTTCTTATAGGAGTGTTACAGATCTACACTTTTAGGTTCCATACAGGGTTTTTTTTTTTATTATCTTGTGGTTGAAGTGACAGCTATTTTTCTCATTTCTGCAGCATGGCATGTAATGAACTTTGAACATATAGAGAAAAGTCAGCCACATAAACAGAATCAAAGAGTGCTTGTATGCAAAATGGCTCATACTGCTACTTTCTACACAGACTCTGCGTTACAGATTTGTTTTCCATCCAGAAAGAGTCTAACTTGCTGGAAAATTGAGTTTTCAGCCAAAGAAAACTTTTCACTTTCTTTCCAGGGATTCAGATTCCTGCTCCTAGATTTACACAAGCATTATGGTACCAAGTGGGATTTACGAAAGCGTAGGAAATAAACAAAAGGGGATCCATATCAAGTCATGAGTTTTTGAGAACTGGCATGACACTCAGGCTGCGAAGTATCTACCCCATTTTTGGAAACTGGATTAAGGCTCCTGAATCCCTAATGATATGCTATGGAGAAGTATTGTGCAGCAGCATATAGCTCAAACATTAGAAGCAGCACAGATCTGTTAGCAGAGCACTCTTCCCTCGCTCACCAGCACACTGTACTGAACTTCTGAAACAGTCTTTTAGCCCAGACACCTGTGTCCTAAAATGTCCTTTCTAATGGGGTTCATACACCTCTGTATAACACTGAACAGTGCCTTGTAAACAAACTCCAAATAGAAAATTCTAACATATTTAGCTAGTCCCTTAGTTGAAAAGGTTTGTGGTATTTCTTATCTTCTAGTTTCAGCCTTGATTCAAATCAAAATATTGCAAAAAATAAAATGCTTGTACCACAAGAACTAAGAAGCAGAAGCCTAGTCAGACAAAGACTAATATTAAGGAGATCTTACTCTAAATGTTGCATCAAAAATAAATAATTTTATTTTAAACACAGAAACCCCAAAATAATATGTCATGGGTTTTCCTTTAGATATTTCTGCCAGGAAATATACACATTTCTACTGAAAACTTCAGAATTAAAAAATTTCTGAATAACCTTTACTTTTCTGTGTAAACAAGATATGCATTCCAATAAAAATCCATCCTTAGATTCAGAAAAGAACAAGTTTGGGGAAGACCAAAGGAAAGCCTTCCAATTCTATTTCCTCTAGTCTAAGGTATTTGATTATGAAGACAAGAGTGCAATAATAATCAAGAGACTTATTGTGAATTTATGATGGTACAGATTCTGGAAGAAATAGGATGACATAGACTTATAGCCAGAGAAAACTCATATGCTTCTAGCCAGAGAAAAGTAATGTGCAGATGTTTAATAGGCATGAATTTCCTTAATTAATAAAACTAACTTTGCCCAACCACTGTTTTCTGTTTCCAAGGAAGAGTAAGAGAAGATCTATTTGGGGGGAAAATAAAAAGTCAATTAAAGAGGTAAAATTCTGTCATCATTTCCCAGTTACATTGTCTGGAAAAAAAAAATCCAGTATGATGCGCATTGTTTGCCAGCAACAATTTGTTTTATCAATTTGTTTGTAATTACAAGAGGGGGATTTGTGTTGTTTGTTTGTTTGTTTTATGTAATAGGAATATTATTTTCAATAAGATTTTCTTGTTTTGTCGTTTGCTTTACAGACATTTTATATATACACAACTAGAGTGGATTTTTTTATGCACCAAGCATTAAATATGGTTGTGTAATCACCAGCTCTGGTAACATTTTTGCAGACCAAATGTTTATCATGTCTAATCTCTGTTTGTTGCCAAGTAACTGTAGGATATTTGCTAATATAACATCTGCCATACTGGGTTTGTATAGAGAGCTTTCTTTAAAGCTTGGCACATCAAATGGACAACACGTGTTAAATATTATTGTTCTCAAGCATGCTCTCTCTCCACTTATATTGACTGTGTAACTTTTTTAGTTTTAATATCCTATGATAGACCTTGATTTCCTACCTTCTTACAAAACAGAAAAGCTACAGAAACTAAAACTGCGCTGCTTAGGCTTCAGACAAGATTTGTATAGATATAATGCAAACCTTAAGTCCTCTGTGCAGGATGTTTGCTGTTATAATGGGAGGGTCTGAGCACACAGTAGAGAACCAGGCAGAACATCTGTATGATAAACTTTAGAGTTGTACAGTGCAATTAGCATGTCCCCCATCCCATCTGCTGCATGGACACTAATTACTAAGGACATCCAGGGAATTCTCCAGACTTTCTAAGCCTGAAAAGTGTAAATATTTGCTAAAAATTAAATAGCAAATGGAGAACTGCTAGAGATATTTTGGTCGGATCCCCTGCCTAGAACAGGATCAGTCAGGGCAGGTTGCTGAGGGTCATGTCCAGTTGGGTTTTGAGTATCTCCAACAATGGAGACACTACAGTGTCTCTGGGGAACATGTTCCTGTGCATGACCACCTGTGTAGCAAAGACTGTTTTTCTTGTGTTGAAGTGGAATTTCCTGTATTTTGTGCCATTACCTCTCATCTTCTTCCTTAGCACAGCTGAGAAGAGTCTGGCTCTGTTGTCTTGACTTCCCCCATTCCCACGTGTTTTTTTTAACACGAGGACAACATCCCTTTGAGTGCCCTCTTCTCTGGGCTGAGCAGTCTCAGCTCTCTCAGTCTCTCCTTGTCTGAAATGCTCCAATCTCATAGTCTTCATAGTGGTCCTTCATTGTTCTTGTATCTATATCTCTCTTGTATTGGAGGGTCCAGCCCTGAAACAGCACTCCAGATGTGTCTCATCACAGCTGAGCAAAGAGGAAGAATGACCTTCAACCTGCTGGCCATGCTCTCCTTGATGCAGCCCAGGGTGGTGTTGGTCTTCACTGCTGCAAGAGCAAATTGCTGCCTTATGGCTAATTTGTTCTTTGTGAATCAAAGGTCCTTCCCTGTCAATCTGATTTTCAGCTGTTTGACTCCTGGACTGAAGTTTGGAATTGCTACTCCCCAGAGACAGCACTTGCCATTTCACCTTGTTGAACTTCATGAGGTTCCTGTCAGACCATTTCTCCAGCCTGTCAGGGCCTCCTGAGTGGCAGCACACTCGTCTGGTTTGGTAATCAACCACTCTTCCCAGTTTTGTGTTCTGTTATCTGGGTCACTAAAGAAGATAAACAGTGTTGAACCAGCCTTGGGATACACTACTGGTCCAGGCCTCCAGTTAGACTTTGTGCTGCTGGTTGCAGCCCTCTTTAGTCCAACAGTTCACTCAGCTTTCAACCCATCTTACTATCCATGTACTTAGTCCATACTTCACAAGTTTGTCAGTGAGACAAAAGCCTTGTAAAATCAAGATAAACAGCATCAGCTTCTGTCTGGAGGCCCATTGAGCCAGTCATCTTGTCACTGAAGGCTACCAGGTTGGTTAAGCACAATTTTCCCTTTGTAAATCCATGCTGACTACTCCCAGTCATCATCTTGTTCTTAATGTGCTTGGAAATGGTTTTCAGGAACTATTTGTTCCATCAGCTTCCCAGGGATCAAGGTAAGGCTAGCCAGCCTATGTTCCCAAGTTCCTCCTTCTAGCCCTTCTTGAAGGTTAGGAGTGATATTTACTTTCTTGCAGTCCAAAATCTCTCAACTTTAAAACAAAAACCCTGCGTCAATGGAGCAGATCAAAAAAAGCCGCCCAAGAGGACAAAAAAGACCAAGTGGTCTCAATGAGAACCACAAAAAGAAAAAAACAAAAGCCTTCTCACTGTTCATAAAAGTATAAATCATGGATTTTTTTCAATTTTTGGGTCACAAGAATGTCCAAATTTCTACCAGAGCAAAGACATATTCAGAAGACTTAATCACTGAAATCACTTGGAAAACAAATGAAAGAGGTTTATAGCTCTAAGACAAAACTAGAACAGAGAGAATTAGAGCAGGTCACCTTTTAAATCAGATGATTTTAAAATAGAGGAACAGAATTAAAAGGTTGGCTTCAAATCCTGAAAGTGAAAACTCTATGAAATATGTAAAACCTTTAATTGCAAGGCCTTTAAATGTCAGCTCATTGGAAGAGTTGAAGTGGTCAGGGTGGAGTGGGTCCTATTCCCTTTACAAGGCTTCCTCAGAGGCTGAGAAATCTTGCTTTGAAATGTCAGCGTTATCAGCAGAAAGATTTAATTATGAAAGAAAAAAAACCAGAGACTACCCAGAATTTGCATTCAAAGGCCACAAAATGAGCTACTGTATTTCTAAGAATTACCTGCCCTAACTCTCAAAGAAGGAGAGAAAAGCAAGGCAGGGACAGTTTCACAGTCTTACCATTCCTAAAATCAGTGTTCTACTGATGCTACTTTCAGTGAGCTACTTTAAATTGTGGCTGGAAAAGGTTCCAGACAGACAAGGACCTGGGAATGCTGGTCAATAGACAGCTGAACATGAGCCAGCAGTGTGCACAAGTGGTCAAGACAGCCAATGACAACCTGGCTTGTGTCAGAAATAGTGTGTCCAGCAGGACCAGGGCAGTGATTGTTCCTGTGTACTCGGCACTGGTGAGGCCACACCTTGAATCCTGTGTTCACTTTTGGGCCTCTCACTACAAGAAAAACATTGAGGTGCTGGAGTGTGTCCACAGAAAAGGCATTGGAACAGGCTTCCCAGGCAAGTGGTAGAGTCACCATCCCTGGAGGTCCTTAAAAGACCTGCAGATGTGGCCCTTAGGGACATGGCTTAGTGGTGGACTGGGCAGTGCTGGGTTAATGGTTGGACTCAATGATCTGAAAGGTCTTGTCCAACCTCAATGACTCTATGATTCTAAAACGTTTACTTGGTTTTGAAATCTAAATCTGACACAGAATATACAAATAATAGGCAAAAAAAAAAAGTATTGCTAAATTTCAGGGGGAAATTATAATGATTATGAAAAGATTGAGGAGAAGAAATAACAGTGAATACTTAAATTCAATGTTGTCATGGTTTGAGAGCCCAAAATTCAATTCCTGATTCTTAACCCCCCTCCCACATCTCAACCCAGTGTGAGATGGGTTTTCCAGACAAAAACACAAGACTCAATATGGGGGGAAGGGAATTATATTACAGCGTACACATAAATAAATACTATAATACATTACATACAATCTTAACTCTATCTCTACCATGACATATAATATTTACAATGGGCCAAATCTCTTCTCCCTTCCAAATAAAAGTCCAGGAGGGAAGAAGAAGAAAAGACCCCTTCCAGTCTCTGAGCAGCAGTTCACTAGGGCAGTGAACTGTGTCTTTCATGAAGCAGTTGTTGGATTTTTGCCAATACACACGAGGGAGGCCTCCAAGCCTCTCTCGGCCCCCCGACGCAAACGAAGGGTCTTTCCGTGGGCTGCGTTACCCCAGACAAAGGTTGCTCCACCACAGTCATGTTGACGAAGTGCAGAAGCCTTCGTGACGGTCTGGTATCTTCAGGGGAGTCAAACCCCTTCACAGAGCTTCTGTGCTCTGCCTCAAGATGGCTGCCAGCTTCTCTGAAGTTGCAGTAAGGGAGGACCCCAAGGTCCTCTCTCACACATTTCATCCTGGCTCAGCTCTCAGGACGAATGAGCTTCTCAGCTCCTCTTTCTGCAGTGCATACTGCATTTTAGGACTCCTCTCAGGTGGGAGTCCACCACCCCCTTCTCTTAAGAGGGATCTCAAAGGAGTTTGGGGAGTTCTGGTTGTTCAGTTCTTACCCAAACTCTCTCTCTGTCTCTCTCCATCAGAGATCTCTGTGTCTTCCTGCTCGGCAGCTCTGCTGCTTCTTCTTATCTGCTTGGCTCTTTGCCACTGCTCTCCGGATGCTGCCGTCCCTGCTGCTGCTCCGTCTGCCCACTCACGGTGGAGAAAACTCCTTCAGCTTCTCAAGTCACAGACCTCAGTCCAGTCTAACACTGTTTCCGAGTTTCTATGACCCCAGCTGGGGGCTGGGGGGCCAAGGCCCCCCAGAGGGGCTTTGAGCCCCTTCCTCGTGGCTTACAACATGGCTAATTCTTCTTCAACAACCAGTACAACTACTTCTTTTCTGGTCCAGTGATATGTTTATATTTTGCAGGAGCGCTGATTGGGTCAAACCCCAAGGGTCACCACCCCCTGGGGGTTACCACTTTCTTAGCTTCAGGGGGAAAACCTGGTTCAAACCACTACAAATGTCAAGTGTGAAGGTGAGGCTGAAAAAGAAATGTAGGTATCACTGAATAATTGAACTGTATAAATGAGTTTTTCTGGGGGCCATCTGGTAATAAGAATAGAGTAATTGTTAAGAAAGTGTATATTTGGTCTAGTCACAGAGAATATAACCTCATGATACTTCCATCCCCATATTTTCTGTATTTTAACCCAGAGATAAAAGGAAAGATAACAGATTAGGGTAACGATATGAAAAGGGAATCTATGATGATATGGAGTGAAATTTTAATAGTGTGTTGCAGAATGCTTGCTTGTTGATAATGTGTGAGTCTGGCTTTTCTTAACTGTTTGACAAAATCTCATGGTTTACGTAACTCTCTGTTCTGCTTCATGAATATGACATCTATTCAGGTAGCCCAGGTGTTAAGAGCACTGGGTATGTTTCTATTTGTTACACAAGCCTAATACAAGATTTAAAAACATACCACTTCACTGAAGACTCTTCTAAACAAAGGCATAACCTAACATGTAGATATAGGAGCAAATTCCCTGATGGGTTATAACTGCATTCCTGCTGAATGACATGCTGGTGAGCTTCATCATTAAGCTGAAATATCAGGGGATCTACTGGTGGAAGTGCTCCTTGATACATCATTTAATTATTTTGTTAACAAGAGCTTTTATCTTCCTTAAATGCACTGATAATATATCACCTACTTTTTTATAGCAACAACAGCAGCAACCATCTCTTTTTTTTTCTTTTCTTTTTTTTTTTTTTCAGATGATCTGACACCTCTTAGATACAAGCACAGGGACATGTAGATGGACCAGGCTTTAGCATACAGATCATGCAGAAAGACCAGGCTTTATAATGACATCCTTTTCACAGACCTACCTAGAAAATTTCATTTCCTTTATCTTGCTTTAGGAATCAGTTTTGTACAGAAATAGTGTTGTAGTGCAGAGAAACTTTATGCAAGAGAGAAAAAAGAATTTGGATGTTTTAGATTCTTCAATATTTTTATTAGTCTTTTTGTATTTTGGGTCTTTTTCTTTTGGTTTTTGGGGGATTTTTGTGGAAGAGGGGGAATCCTGTCTCTATAATTAAACATTTTTTAGCATCAAAGCCTTGCTTTATTCCTTCCCTTCTTCTTTATAAGATCAATATATAAATTCTAGATCTACCACACAGAAGGAGAGCAATACTATCAAGATATTAGACTGATATTTCACTCAAAAGTTCAACTGCATATACTCTTTGGTTCTTTTGTATTTCAAGACTCTATTCACATCTGCTATGGTACCATTTTGATTATTTGTATTTTTTCCATGGAGATGATCACTGGGAAATGTCACTGTGTGTTCAAGAAAACTAACATCTTCTCTGAAGTCCTAGGGGTAGCACAAGTGTCACATCAGATTCAATTAGCAGTGAGCAGATAATGAAAACCCCAACATCTGGCTGCATTTGCTCTTCTCCAGTATTCAATGTGTTGTTAATCACAGGGGACTCACAGGATTAAAATATCTTAAAAGGCTTCTTGGAAGTATTCCTCCTGTCTTTTAGATTTCATTTTAGCAGTGTCTCTTTTCTATATGCATCACAGAAACTTTTACATAATAACAACCTCTTTATTAGTTACCAGTTTAGCCGCTTCTGCACTTCCTTACAGGAAGGTCTAATATTCTATTGAACACATTACATAGTTTTTTTTTGGAGAATTTTCTTATGTAAAAAAATTAAGGATTGTAACCACTCTGGGAAAAACATCAGAAGAAATTTTTAGGTATGAGAAATAAAGACTATTTTCATTTGTATGCCCAAGGCAACAGGAGTGGGGGATTGTTTTTTTCTAATATGTGGTAAAAAGACAATGAGACAGACATAAACTGAGAAAAGAGAGTGACTTTTTTGTCTCTCAATGCAAGATTTATGGGAACATTTCAGAAGATAAAAGCTGATCTTCAGTCAGTCATAGTGATAACTAAGTCACATTAGACAGCTCATTTACTGTCATATGCCTATGGCTTCACAGACGTGTCTTCAGTATCCTTGTATGTATCTGCCCTCTGTTTGAACTGCTTGATTCAGAGTTCACACAGTGAAGCAGAATATTCTTAGAGGGCTGCTGTGCAATTCACGGCATACGTGATTTTAAATGATGCCCTTGTGAATGACAACTAATTTGAATGTAACTGAGAACTGAGATTTAAGGTTGTTAGAAAGCTTAAACATGTATAAAGAATTCCCCTCTTATGAAAAACCTTGCCATATATTTATTTTTTAAAAGGTAGTGATTCCTCTAGAGATATATCTGAATATATGTGGCCATATCTGTGTAAGGAGGAATAAAGAAAAACCCAACACCCTTGCATTGCATTACTTTCTTTTGCTCTGAGGAATCTCAGAGTTCTCAGTATGAATATTCATCTGGACAGTGACTGTGTAGATTAATGTTTCAAGAGCGCAGCTTCAGGCTGCACATAATTAATTTTGTTACAGTCTACTGTAGACTACTGCTACTGCATTATTTCTTTTACAGGCGTTACTATTAAAAAGGAGAAACCAAACATAAAAGAATACATTGGTGCTTTCCAAGGCACTGTAATTATCAACTGAAATGCTATAGTTTTTCCTCCTATTCTCATAATTACTTATGATTCCTAAATATGACAATCGATTTCATCATTTCACAGCTGATGGCTTTCCAATGACTGTGCTTTATTTCAAGAGCTCTCTCATGAAGTAGACACATAAACATAGCAATATAAAACCCAAATCTATTGTTTTACTCTAATTTCAAACCTCTCCACCACTGTTGGTATAAGATTATCATGCTTGACAATGCTTGAATAAATGCTGAGATGTGGGAGTTGGAGGGGTGAGCACACCACACGCACTTCACAGCCAGGCAGGGGCCAACTCTGAGAGCACATGGAACAGGCAGCAGTGCCAGGCACTGCCACAGAATCATAGAATGGTTTGAGTTAAAAAGGGCCTTAAATACCATCTTGTTTCAACACCCCTGCCATAGGCAGGATCACTTTCCACTAGAGCAGGTTGCTCAAGGCCCCATCCAGCCTGGCCTTGAACATCACCAGGGATGGGGCATCCACAACTTTTCTGGGCAACCTGTTCAGCTTTATAGCCAGTCAGACCTGATATCCCTCCTCTGACAGAAGTGTCTTGTTTCCTCAATCATTTACCTACGACAAAACTTGCACCACGAAGAGAGGAGAAAAAGAGACAGAAGCTCAGAAAATTAGCAGGAAGTTACATTGGAATGAGAAATTCTCTTAAATTTCTACAGGCAAGCCAGGAGGTGGAGCATCTTTTTGAACTGTGGGGTGAATTCAAAGAAATAGCGGAGACTTCAAGAAAAGAACTCCGTGTTTTTGATTTGTCTTGATTTCAAAGTGTAGGAGTATTTTGTCTTCACATAGTAATGAATTCTTCCCCCTATTTAATCCTGTGCTATAGTTGTATCTTCCAGGGACATGTCAGTATTTTTCTCTAGAAATGGTCTAAGTTCATAAACACAAGAGATTTAATCCCATTGTATTATCTCAAATCTCAGAAAAATCAGAAGAATTTTCATCCTTCAAAAGTAATTTTTACTTCAATAAAATTGTTGAATAAGATATGTTCTAAAATATATATATAGCTCTGTCATGGTTTCAGCAGGCCCAAAATCCAATTCTGATTCCTAGCCCCCCACCCACATCTCAACCCCATGTGAGATGGGTTTTCCAGACAAAAACACGAGACTCAATATGGGGGGAAGGAATATATTACAAAGACTATACACGTGAATAAATACTATAATACATTACAAACAATCTTAACTCTATATCTATCTCTACCATGACAATAATATTTACAATGGGCCAAATCTCTTCTCCCTCCAAATAAAAGTCCAGGAGAGAAGAAGAAGAAAAGACCCCTTCCAGTCTGTGAGCAGCAGGTCTTCCTCTCTAGGCAGCAGGCTCTCTTCTTCTCTTCCACCAGAAACAGTTGCTGGCTCTCTGCCAGCACACACGAGGGAGGTTTCCAAGTCTCTCTCGGCCCCCGTCTCCAAACAAGGGGTCTTTCCATGGGCTGCGTAACCCCAGACACGGCCGCTACACCATGGTCATATCACGAAGCACCGGGGTCTCCGTGACGGTCTGGTATCCTCAGGGGAAATCAAGCCCCTGTGCAGAGCTCCCATGCTCTGCCTCAAAGATGGCTGCCAGCTTCTCTGAAGCTGGAGCAGGGGGGGCCAAGGTCACCCCCCACACACACACATTCCTTCGGCCGTCCTGGCTTATCTCTCAGGAGGCCATGAGCTTCCTAGCTCCTCTCAGCAGTGCATACTGCACCTTAGGACTCCTCTCAGTCCACCACCCCCTCCTCTTTCTCGGAGGGGTCTCTAGTGAGTTTGGGGGTTTTGGTTTGAGCCAGTTCTTACCCCCAGAACTCTGTGTGTGCCGTGGTCTCGATTCTCTTCCTGCTGCTGCTTTTCCTTCTCCTCAGACACCTCTGTGTCTGCCTTAGCTGCATACCGGCTTGTGTTGCTCCTTTTGGTCTTTATCAGTTGGCTCTTTGCCACTGCTCTTCGGACGCTGCTGTCTCCGCTGCTGCTCCGTCGCTGCTCCCAGCGTCTCCCACTTTTACTTACAGGGGAGAAAACTCCCCCAGCTCCTAGCTACAGGCACTCAGTCCAGCTTCAACACCATTCCGAGTCCCTGCAGCCCCCCAACCGGGGGCTGGGGGGGGCAGAGCCCCCTAAGGGGCCGGAGCCCCTTCTCCTCGTGGCCTCTACAAACATGGCCACCTCTTCTTCTCACAAGTGCCACTGCTTCCTTTTCGGTCTCCAGAGATATGTTTATATTTTGCAGGAGCACTGATTGGTCAAGCCCCAAGGGTCACCACCCCCTGGGGGTTACCACTTTCTTAGTTTCAGGGGGAAAACCTGGTTCAATCCACTACAAGCTCAGACTGGTCAAGTCAGGCAGCTATTCATTTGAATTTTTGCCCTTGAATGAAATATCCAGACAATAAACTCTTTCTGAGTTGCAGACAATCCCACACAGCCCTGTCTTCCTCTAAGAAATTAAAAATGTTTGTAATTATTTTCAAGGGAGAATCTGAGACCATTTTGTAAAACAGATGTAAATACAGATCTTTGGAATTCTCATTTTTATATTATAAAGCTTGTGTGTTTGAGGCAGTTGCACTTTGATGTCCAGATTAGTGCTATTTTCATGTACAGTCTGAACTAGGATTTCTTCATTATGTGTGTCAAATTCTAACAGGTGGTTGGTCTCTTCAAATAACAGTGTTTTTCATAGAGCAAATGTATGTATGTAGCATGTGATCATGTGCATCTAAAGCTAAAGCAGCAACACAGGAAGAGGAGAATGGAAGTAGGTGGCTGATGTAAAAATATTATATTCTGGCTAGTTTCCAATTGGGTGAGTGATTGTGTGGCTCCTGGTTTCATTACCATAAGACAAATTGTTCAATATATTTCAAACGTACATCCAATCTGATAGACATGGAATGCGAATTTAGGCACTTTTTCTCTGAGCAGGATCAATATGTCTGCAGCTGAATGGTATCTCTGAAGTGAAATATT
This sequence comes from Neopelma chrysocephalum, assembly GCF_003984885.1. NCBI lineage: Eukaryota > Metazoa > Chordata > Aves > Passeriformes > Pipridae > Neopelma > Neopelma chrysocephalum. Next base: position 7,250,564 of record NW_020897737.1, read on the forward strand.
AATTTTTAATAAAGCTTCAGAATCAGTCACTTCACTTTTTTTTTTAAACTTCAGTTTGTTTATAATAAAAAACAAGTTTGACAGATATTCATTTCAGATTATTTATCAGTGATGGTTCACAATTCAAAAATAAGATGAGCTGTAAACTTGATTTGTGATCAGCTTTTTTTTTTAAAGGCACTGACCTGTCAAACCCTTTTTTTTTATTGAGAGGAATGTATCATTTTTGGTTAACTTTGTCTGGGATAACATTCTTGACTCTTAAGTGGGGCAAGAAAAATCTCAAAAAACCAAAAAAGACAGTGAGAGAGGAGAGAGGGAGAAGTAAATCCATGCATCAGTAGATAATAATATCCAGGAACTAAGATTCTTGCCAAGAGACTTGAGAATTCCCTCATTCAAGAATAGGAATCTGAGCACTCTGTTCCTCCTGTATGACAACCATGTTGATAAATACTACCTGGTGGGAAGAGGATTTTCTCTTTTTATTTTTAAATATATTGAAAAGAATTCTTGTTCTTTTCTTGCAGTACAGAACAGGAAGTACTTTGAAGTCATGGATATTTTTGTAGGACATGAAAATTATTGCCTTCCTGCATATATTTATTTTAAAAAAAAGAATAAAAGGTATTTAACTTGTTTAAGAAACCAGATGGAGTTGTGAGTTTTGTAAATTTTGGATGATTCTTGCTATTTAGTAAAAGTTTAGGAAGAAAGGGTTGAATCATGGTTTTGCTGTTCAGTTTAGTAGTTAATTGTGCCTCAATATATCCATCTGAAAATACTATTGATTTGAAGAGCCTCTTGAATAGTTGGTTTGCCCAGGTAAGAAATCATTCCACATGGTTTGAAGGACATGAAAAAGCTTATAGAAAACACATAGGTCTAGTCCAGAATTTCTGAACCTAAATGAGGATTGCAGTAACTCTGTGTGTCCATTAATGTTGCTATCTGTGGAGAGTGTGAACTTGAAAGGTAGAAGCCAGATAGAGAAATTCTCACCTCTACATCAGGCCACAGGGATCAATATGCCAGAACACATATATATTTTCAGGCTAAGAAATATATTAAATAAAAGACACTAGAGGTGCTGATTGACTGAGGAGAACTTTAAAATCACCTTGGAAAAAACGATATTTTAAGTACATCAAGTTATTAAAATTATTTTCCTTGCCTGTATTACCCACATTCACAGTATTGTTCTACAGTCTCAAACTCTGGAATGCAGAATACCTAGGGATATTTTCACTTTTCCAGACAGGGGAAGGAGTTAGCCCTGGGAATTTTGTTTACTTGTATTGTAGAGATACAAGTGTGAGGCTGGTAGACATAAAAGGAATCCAACAATGGAATATGGATATTTCCCCCTATTTAGAGATCTTAGAGTTGTGCTGTCTTACAAAGTATTAACTTTTACTGGCCAGAAATATCGGTAACTTTCCCTTTAAAATAAGTGTATGACACAGTTCTGATATATATTTGTTTTACTATTGCTTAGAGGTTTTATGTATTCCTGGATGATGGGACAGAGTACACTCTCAGCAAAATGGGAGGAATGGGTGACGAAGTAGAGAGTGGGGGTGGTCTTTCAGGATGCCTTGACGAGTTGGAGAAAGTCATGGAGTCCAGCAAAGGCAAATGCAATGTCTTGATCTAGAAGTGGAATAACCCTGTGCTGCAGTGCAGAACCGGGGGCTGACTGAGTAGCAAAAAGCTTTGCAGCAGTGGTCCTGTTAGCCCAGGTGGAAAATAAGTTGAGCATGAGTTGGCAAGGGGCAACTGCATAGCTCTTGGAATTTAGCTAGCATGTCTGTGAGGGTGATCCTTCACAGCTATTTAGTATCTTTGAGGCCACACCTTGAATACTGTGACAAATTTTGGGCTCTCTGCTGTACAGAAAGACATGGACTTACTGGACTGAGTCCAGTGCAGGGCCGGAAGGTGGATGGGGGCTGGGACACCTGAATTGGTGAAATCTTTATCCACTGAGATATTCAAAACATGACTGGAGGTCCTGACAACTTACTCTGTTGGGCCTGCTTCCAACAGGACGTTGGATTACCTGTTTTCCAGAGGATCCTTCTAGCTTCTTGATTATGATACATCAGATATGTGTCTAATTTGTTATTTTCAGTAACATTTTCTTTGTTAAATTATTTTTTGAATCTCACAAGGTATGGGAAAATTAAACTGGGCAAAAAATTTATAACTTCATACTTCAGTTGAAAAATGATGTATCTGCATTTATTAACAACATGGGTTGTGGTTCTCTCCAAAGTCTGCAGTGAGAATGATTTCCCATAGAGAATAGAAGTTGTTGTTGGAAGGAAAAACTGAAAGGAAGTCTATGGATCAAATACAGTTCTTTTCCCACTCCTGAATTTTGATTCAGTGCTAGATCTGATGGGTCAACATCCCAGATATTTTCTGTAAAGCAGAAACTTGAGTTCATAGTGTTTCCACTCTGTAATTGTTGAAAAGATGAAATTAATGCTGTATATTTTAAAGAAAGTTGATAATTTAATAAAAGAGCAGAAGAAACATAGTGAAGAGAATGCAACTGCTGTTCCACTGGCAGGAGATGAGTGTTTAGTAGATTAAGCTCATAAACATATGGATATGTATGTGTGTGTGTCAGTAAGAAAAGGAGCATTGATTTTGACAAGTTGAAGGGAACAAATATTATAGAGTTATATCAAAATGTCAAATGTATTTTAAATCTGTGACAGCCCATAATCTGCGTTAAAAACTGAAGTAGGAATTAATGTTGAAAAGCAAAATATCAAAATGTTGCAGGTGACTACAAAAGTTGGAACTTTCCCATGAATATTTATCAGTATTAAAAAAAATAATTATCATTCTTTTTTTTCAAATGACACGCACTCACCTGTCAGAGATAGTAAAGAGGACACTTCCTGATAGAAAAAAAAGTAGTAATAATCAATGTCACTTCTATGAATTAAGTATACAGATGATAAATCTAACAGAATAGCTTCACTATTTGGATGCATGGTTTGAACACACTTCAAGAACCTTCAGAAGGTTTTTGACCACTGCAAAACGCTTTCTATTCCACAATTTGCATAAGTCTACCAATATTTCAGGGTAGACCAAAAGGGAGGAGAGAAGCCATCTTATTAGGAATCTCGATATTATTTCATTGCATCCATCCCTTGGATTTTGTAAACTGAGCCTTTTTCAAGTACTCCACTTTACAAAGTTTCAGTTTTAGTAATATCTTTTTAAGTAAAGTTTTCATAAACTATTCAAAATTGGTTTACAGTAGCATAGTTTATTTTATTTCTCTGTTAATGACTATATTTTATAGAGACATAATTAAATATCACAACAAACTGTGAAGTGCTGGATAACATTTATGAAAATATAAAATTGCAATGTCAGTGCATGTTGGGGTTTTTTTGTGAGGGTTTAAAGAGATTTTTTTTTTAACACGAGTGCCTTTAATACCTTAGCATATGAAATATTCTAAATTTAGGTGCTATATTTACTGTCTAAGCAAAAACTTTTACAGCTACTGAAGGTACGAACATTATTGAAATAAAAGAAAAACCAAAGCCTTCCTGAACCAATAGGTATAAAACCCAATATAGGTATGCTACTCAATAATAATCAGAACACTATATATGTGAATTTCTTTCTTTTCTAGCACCACTAACAGATAAACCACCAAAGCTTTTACATCCCTTGGAGAGTAAGCTAACAATTCAGGAGACTCAGTTAGGTAAGTAGCAAACGTAATCTCTGTTCAAATTATATGAAGGTATTTGATGTGTTAATGTATGATGGTAATCTGATGGCATGTTGGCATTAATAATTTCATCGAAAAGACATTAAACATACTTTGTTTCCATGCAGAGATGCATCATATAGCATCTAGAAGATTGTTGTTCCCAAAAAATATCTTATTAATTAACATTGAACACTAATTTCTTGAATATTATTGATACTGGGTTTTAGGTTTTCTGAAAGTCAATAGTTATAAGTGAATCTGAACTTTTCTTCGTAACTTCCCCTTTTCTGTGTATATATATATATATATATGCATATATACTTACTGTGGGGTTCAGTGGGATTTTGTGATTTGCAAAACTTCTTTGTTTTCGTGGATGCCTACAGAATTGCAAAGATATTCTGTAATTATAAAGGTTATGTTGGTCAAATCATCCAGCAAACAGTTATTTTATCATAATGGCATCTGATTATTCTAAATGTAAGAATATTTATGTATAGATGAATCAAGAGAAATTGATGCATGAAAAAAACAATTTTGTTCCACTATTTCTAGAATAGTGGATGGTGGGTATGTTTGGTCACTTTAGTGTCCCACTGCTGTAGAGGTAATTAAGGCTCCAAAACTAAGTGTGTAAGTTACTACAGTTTGCAGGATATAACAGTCCATCTCTTTCTTGGATTGACACAGACAGCAACTTGCAAGAAACAAACAGTCCTCAGTAGGTTACTTTGGAGTTATGCTTTGGTGTCGGAATAGTAACCTATTGATAGATGTTCTAGCATGTTAGTTACAGAAGAAAATGGATACAAATATGGTGGTTGTCTAAATCTCATAGGAAAAAAATACAGCAAATAAAACTCAGTACATTCTGCAGCACACCATTAGAAAAAGCAGAAGGCTTGAAAATTAATTCTGACAGTTGTTGGCAGAGCATTTTATGGTGATTGCCAGCTTGTGGTTAATAGTGGCCAGAGAATAACTCATCTTTTCTTTGAAATTAATAAACTATTACTTTAAATCATCCGTGCTATTCAGGTAATATTCTGAAGTGCTGATATACAGTTTTTTCAAGAACAATCATATAGAAGAAGAGAAATGTAACGTTTCCTTCCAGAGCTACTTTCTGTTCTTCTGAAGATATTGGTTCTAATATGCTGACTCAGAAATCTTTTCCTGTATGACAGTCCTATATGAATTTATGTTATTGTTTGTGCACAAGACTAGAGAAGAGAAAGCAAAATGATCTACCAATTTGTTTCTTAACTACTGTTGCTTACTGGAATATTTTTGTTGAAAATAAAAATCCCAAAAGGCTGAACTTTTCTGGGCTTTGTTGTTGTCTTGCTAAACATACTGTATGGTGAGACTATTTCAAGAAAAGTGTAATTAGTAATGGCTAGCCAGAGGCTTTCTGCCTATGACTTGTAGAATTAATCTCAGTTTTGATTTCTCATAGTTGTAAAAAAAAGATTAAATAATTTGAAAAGAGCTAGGTTTGAAAAAGAGCCTATTCAGAAATCTAAATAGCTGTTGATGAATATGAAAGAGTTAACTTGAAAATGTCACTTTCAGACACAGATGGGAAAACCTGACCATAAATGAATGCGAATCTACAGTACTTAGCCTTATGTCAAGAAGTTACAAGAATATATTAATTTGTTGTTTAAAAGCCTGTGAAATAGCCTGTGAGAACTGAAGCACGTACAAAAAATTGATAGTTCCCTGACACAAAAATTGTATTGTTCCACTCTCTAGATTTAATGCCTTGGTCCTGGTGGATAACCTTTGAAAGGTCTATGTTTCCCTGAGGAAAGCCAGTTCTGGGGGCCAGTTCATACCTTGCAAAAAATGCAGAACATTTTATCATCAGAATAATGCTGAGATTCACTTAGATGAAACTTGGGTGCCTGAGTCTTGGGGTGACCACATGTTGCAGACTGGTCTAGGCACTGCCACAAAATGTGTTAGTCCTCCAGAACATGTTTGGGATGGTCTGTTTGTCCCTTATTTTGAAAACAAATATTTTTGTGGAAGCTGGAGAAGGTGGCAATCCCATTCGAAAAGAAAAGAGAGAGCAAGGAACTGGGAGCTTGAGGTAGTCTGGAATTTCATTAGCATGTCACCAGCCAGTGTGGTGGGGAGCTGGGGCAATCCCCACTCTTCACCTACATTTCTGTCCTTCTCACCTTGCAGTCCTCTGTTCTGAGTCAGAAATGAAGCAGGTTGCATGTGTCAGGGCATGCTCTGGGAGGTGCACACCTAATTTGCAGGGATGCGTGTGCAGCTGCAGATGCACATAGTGTACTAAAAAGTCAGTACTGATGGCTTACCTCCAAATCTTCCCCTGTGGAGTGGTGTTGGGCACACTGTTGAGGAAGGCATCAGTAAGTCCAGTGGGTTTTCTGCTGAACAAGCTACTGGAGTTCAGTACTTAAACAGTGTCTAAATCAACATGGGAAGAGTCCAGACGTATCTTTTTCATTTGGCTCCAGCACTGCTGAGTGATAGAGATGTTTGACATTTATCATTGGAATATATTGGCTTCTTCTGTACACTGGCAGTTGAAATTATTATCATGGGACCACAGACCTGTTGTGTTATTTTGCATGGCTTCCATAAAACAGCATCAGACTGAAAGGTGACTGCACCTTAAGGAAGGAGTTTCTCCAAGGGGTGACTGAGAAAGTGTTATGGCATCAGCCTCCTGCAGCTTGAGTTGATAAGACAAAAGGAAAGAAACGAGAACTGGAGAATCTGCACACCTCAAACCAGTGAACCTCCCATCACGCTCAAGTTGTCCACAGTTAGTCGTGGAAGAGGTACCATGCTACTCAACTGATATCTGAGAGAGTGTTAAGCATGGCTGCACTGAAATGAGCAACTTTAGAGAGTCACAAGTATCTTGAGATCTCATCAGGAATATCTGTTTATTACAGTGAATAGTAACTAGAAATGCATAAGATAGAAGCACAGGATAAAAATTGAAGGAGAAGTTAATTTCTCAAAGGCTTTCCATATAAAATCCCTATTGGACAGCCAAAGAATGAAGCAGAGAAACATAGATGAGGAAAGAGGGATTAGTTTCCAATTTATCCTGTTCTGCACTTAATGTTTTTTGTTTGTTATTTCACTTCCAATTTTGTAATCAATTACTTAATCCTGTTGCAAGGGTAAAAACACTCCTTTTTAAGCTTTTCTCCTGTTAGAGGGTTTTTAGGCAATGGTGGTGACCTCAGTATAAATTTCTTCTCTGGAAACAACTACTCCAGATAAAATATTATGGTGAATACAGTCTTCAAAAGATTGCATCCTGCAAAGCTTAGAGCTGTAAGAAGATGAAGAGTGTTTCCCACTCGGGTCTGAGCCACCCTGTAGTCTGGTAGCAGCATATGCCAGGGAGGGAAGAAAAGCTGGCAATCAATGGGAGGCCAGGGGAGGCAAGGCAGGGTAATGAAGAACATAATGACCCAAGGAACTGCATCCCACAATATTCTTCCTCTTACCTTCCACAGGCTAGCAAAATCAAACAAACAAATCCCTGCTAACATAAACCCTCCTTGTAATAACAGTAAAAGCACAAACTTTTTTGTTCAGTTTTGTTTAGAAAGGAATTTATTAACATTGTTTCTTACATACAAAAAATCCTAAAACTTCGGGCAACTGTATTTTTAATTCTAGATTCATGCCAATCTTATACATATATGATATAAATGTACCATATCCATGATATGTAAATTTATATTAAAAATATGTTCTGGTTGGGGGTTTTTTTGGTAATTTCTAAGTCTTTTTAAATTCGCCCGTCTTTCAGATGAATCTGTTTTTGCTTCCAGAACTGTCCGATATCTGTCCCTCTCAAAGTAACAAAGAATACTTGAGAAAATCCGATTTTAGTATCCAATTGGTTCATCTCATGTTACTGAAGAAGGCAGATATGATTCCATAACCAACAGTAATGGATCTGAATTAAAAAAATTGCAAAACATGAAATAATTACTTTAAACACCTCACAAGGTAGTTAGCCTCTGTTCTCCCCAATTTTTTTCAATGTGTTTCCTGGTTCTGCACAAGGCTGTAATTTGACATGCCAAAATTCACCTAGAATAATAAAGCTATTGTTGAATTATTTTTAGCTAGCCTTGAAGTCAGAGAAGGGAGAAAAAAAAGGAATAAAAGATTTCCAACACTTTTAACACCTAAAAGCAAAGTTTGTACAGGAACCTAAACATTTTCTCAGTCATTTGAATAAAGTGAATTTTCCTGAATATCATCCAACATAAAAATATTAATTTTGTGACCAAATATGCAGTGAATGTCTGTCCATTTTTATCTAGGGCATTATTTTGATAAAATTAAACTATTACGTAGTGAATTGGGGATTTCTTCTTTCTCCCCCTTTCCTGAATGTATTAAAGAAAAAAATTGATTAAACTATTTTTAATAAACTATTTTTAAAGTAATAATACAAAGAAGCTCCTCATCAGGGATGGAAGAATGCTACCTCATTTATAGTCTAGTCATAAAAATCTTCCACACAAATTTGCCTCGTTAAAGATAAAAACACTCCTTAACTAGCTTAATCAGTAGATGTATAAATAAATTAATTAAAATGATATTGAATAACTAGCAATCAGTGACTCTTTCAGGATGGAAAGTGAAATGAAAGAATAGAGAAAATTACAAATTTTATCTCTACACATTTCATCTAAATGTTATATTCACTCTCTAACAGGAATATGGGTT